>NC_092336.1:634806666-635520833 GCF_046630445.1 Rutidosis leptorrhynchoides
TGCATATTGTGAATGTCGGTTACCAGGTGTTCAATCCATATGAATGATATTTTTGTCTTTATGCATGGGACGTATGTTTATGAGAAATGGAAATATGAAATCTTGTGGTCTATTAAAATTATGAAATGATTATTTATGTTAAACTAATGAACTCACCAACCTTTTGGTTGACACTTTAAAGCATGGTTATTCTCAGGTATGAAAGAAATCTTCCGCTGTGTGTTTGCTCATTTTAAGGACATTACTTGGAGTCGATCATCGCTCTGGGATCAAAAGTTGATGACTTCGTCCGGATGGATTAGGACGGGTCCTCACAGTTTAACCGAAAATCACACTTGGAGAGTTTGGCATAGAGCTGTTCTTTTCTCAAGAGTTCGAGCGTAAGACGAAGATGTTGTTCGTTTTTCTTCTTTACTTGATTTGAATAGGTTAGGACATCACCCATGGATATGATGACGGATTTGTCTAGATAAGTTTACATACGAGATTCATAAGATCCATGAATACGGACAGAGCCTTAGTTAACTGAACGACACTAAAAGAAATTCATAACTATCGTAACAAGTTCGAAAAGTGGTTTTGGAGACATCTTCTCCCCTAACCCTCAATTGATGATAACCGGAATGGAGGTCGATTTTGGAATACACACGAGATTCTTGTAATTGATCAAGAGGTCATCAATACGGGGAAGAGGATATCGGTTCTTAACTGGAAATTATCTAGTTCACGATAATCTATACATATTTGTAGGGAAACATTTTCTTCTTAACGGATAGGTGTCCGTTATATAATTATAACATCTTCCGTTAATACGCGTTTTAAAATATTTCGTTTAGGTAATTCACGCACTCGCTTCAAACTTGAAGGACTAAACTTGCCAATGGACCAAAGTTGTGACTAGGTTAAAGTGGTCAAATCTCATCTCTTCCACTCATTTCACCTCCTAACTCTTGATACTTTCACCTTTTACTCTCAAACACCCAATTCAAAGATTCATCATCTATTTATGATCTAGCAAGAGTTTTGCAAAACAAATTACATATTTGGAATCCTTGCATCTTCCTCTTCAATTCCATACCGATTTCATCTAGTTTGGGTAACTTTCTAAAAACACTAGATTTTGTGTTCATGATGTTTTTAACTTATAAAAGTGTTAATTAGTGTCTATGGCTCAAGTCTAACATGAATATGTGATTTATATGCTTGATCTTGTTGTTTTTGAGTAACTAGCATGAATTTGATAAATGGGTGTGCTTGATCTTGAGATTTGGTTGCCTAAATGTTGTTAGATGTTAAAAGTGTATGTATTAAATGTGTTACTAGCATCACTAGCTTCAATTTGGTATGTAGGTTGACATGGAATAGCTCCATAAACATAATTGTTAAATTTGTGATTTTGAGTTAAGGTTTGATAGAAGTAAAATGAACCTTTGATGCATTGAATAGTTTGCAATATTGTTTGTAAGTGTTTAGTTGTATTGTATGCGTAATTACCTACGAAACGGCTTATCATATGTGTGCATTTAATTCCTGAATCATCAATATGCATTTATGGACTTGAAGCATTTATGATGAGCATTAATTGATCATTCAATTTGGAAATTTGATTATTTTAAATCATGATTTTGGTTGATGAAATGTGTTTAGTTGCATTCCTCGTTAAATTACCTTTCCAACGATGTATGGTATGCGTTTTAAGTGTTTACGGTTTGCGATTTGTGCTTAATTGAAGTTTGGTTGAGACTTGAACAATTGAAACTGACCAGGCACCAGTTCACGTTGATTGCCGCGGCGCGGCACTCCTTGGTCGCGGCGCGACATTAGGCGTGGTCAGGGACTGATCATCTTTACAATTTTTCGTTTAATTCTAACTATGCTACGCACCTCCGATTAACATGAAACTTGGCCAACATGCTTATATATAATTAAAAACCTCAGAAAAATAGTTCGGGACCCGACCCGAACGTGTTGACTTTTTCGTTGACTTTTACTTGACCAAAGTTGACTTTTGTCCAAACTTAACCAATACTTGTTTAAACCGTTCTAATCTTCTTGTATACTTGATTCTTGCATGAAACTTGACAACTTGATTCACATGCTTTATAATCGAGTCATAATGAGCCATAGGACTAATTCAACAACTTTGACCAACAGTGTTCACCGTTATTGATACAACCTACTTGTTTAGGTCAAGACTAGCATCCGTCCTTACACATGTTTACTTGTGAAGTACTTTATTACTCGTGCACTCAAGGTGAGATCATAGTCCCACTTTTACTCTTTTAAACTTACATTTGGAATGAGAAAACATAAACGTTCCGTTTTACAAAGTGAACACAAGTACGAAAACAAACATTCTACGTACGAGTTTGAACAAAAATCCTCAATTCGATTATCATTAGTTACACTTGCCGGGTGTAAGCGAGAACTTATGTTGTATGGCCATACGGGTTTGACAAACCCTCATTCGGACGATTCGCTACTGTTATTGGATGAAATATATTTTCGAGAAACAGTGTATGTTCTTACATTATTGTGATGAGGTTCTATGGATGGTAAGTTAAGCCTTGATAATTGGGTGCTCGTGATAACAAATTTTATAATGGTTTACTATTATTTCAATGTTATAAATCTTGTGGTTCATTTGTACTTGCTTACTTAAACTTATGATTTCACCAACGTTTTCGTTGACAGATTTCTATGTTTTTCTCAGGTCCTTGAACGTTTTGTGATACATACTTTCGCTCATTATTTTGATACTTGCATTGGATGGCGAGTATATATGCATACATGGAGCGTCTTTTGGCTACTTTTAAATTGTGTCGCATAGGTTTCATTTGTACTTATAACGTAACTTGTGGTTGAACTATTCTTGTAAACTTTGAAACAATCTTTACATTTGAAATGAATGCGACATATTTTTGGTCAAACGTTGATTTAAAGACTTATGACTACGTAACGGGACCTAAGTAGATGGCGCCGTAAATGACGATTTTGTCGGGTCGCTACAGATGGTATCAGAGCATTGGTTGTAGGGATTTAGAGTACATTGGTGTCAACCCCGAGTCATAGGGTACATTAGTAAGTCTAGACTACAACCGGCATATAGACTTGAAGTAGGAATTACTTGACTACTTGTGCATTTATACTCGAACTCTTACCTAACTCTTATTCTATCTTAATCTCACGTTATTTAATTTGATTGACACGTCACCTTGACTTTGTGAAATAATGTCGAATGTACATATGAATTAGGGTAATATAATTGCCGGGATTATATTACGGTGACTCATATGGACATTCCGACATTATGACATAAAGAATTTAAGACGGGTCAAGGAAAATTTTCTCTTCATCATTATTCCATATCACGATTAGGATTCTTGAGAATACTAATCAACGATATTCTTGTGTCATGAAGGAACACTGGCTCTCCGAGGTCAACACAACACTCCTCCCGAAACTCTCGAACAAGCTCTTCAATGAATGATAGCCACCGCCGTGGATGCGGCCATGGCCGGTCACTCCTCCAACAACAACAACAATCATGGAGCCGGTAATTCAAACGAGGGGTACTTCTACAAGAACTTCATGGGGTGCAAACCTCCCACTTTCGATGGAACCGGGGGACCGGTTGCTCTCACCCGATGGTTTGAACAAACGGAAACCGTTTTTAGCATAAGCGATTGTCGGGACCAAGATAAGGTCAAGTTTTCCACCCTCACTTTCACCGATATTGCTCTCTCATGGTGGAACACGTATGTACAATCGGTGGGTACCGTTGAAGCCCACACACTCTCTTGGACCTAACTAAGAGAAAGAATGATCACCGAATACTTTCCTTGTGACGAGGCTCGAAGGCTTGAACAGGGGCTAAGAAATTTAAAAACAGTCAGGGATGACCTCAAAGCTTATAATCAACGGTTTGTCGAACTATCCTTAATGTGTCCAACCCTCATGACTCCCGAGTCCCTAAGAGTTAAACTTTACATGGATGGCCTCCCTAAGAGCATTCAACATGGGGTAATGTCATCAAGACCCGCTAACCTACATGAGGCTTTAACGATGGCCCGCCAATTTATAGAAACGGTGGATGAATTTGAAGCGCCGGCACCAACGATCGAGGATCGATCGGGTAGCAACAAAAGAAAAAGAGAAGCCTCTCAATCAAGCAACCTCAACCATAACGACTTCACCAAGAAGCCTTTTTACCCCCGGCGGCAAGAAGGGGTATGCCGAAAACCTACCTTATTGTAACAAGTGCCGCAAACATCATTTGGGTGAATGTGGCAAACCATTTTGCAACAAGTGTCAAAGAAGTGGCCATGTGGCCAGCGATTGTAAAAGTACCGTCCCCGTCGCTCAAAAGGGGCCTAATGCGCCAAAAGCGGGTGTTTGTTTTGAATGTGGCCAATCGGGTCATTTTACAAATGCATGCCCAAAGAATAAAGTTAAAACCAACGCACACTGTTGAGCTTTCAACACTAACACCGAGGAAGCCCGAGATGACAATGAACTAGTCACGGGTACGTTTCTTCTCAACAATTCTTATGTCTCTTGCTTATTCGATTCGGGTGCCGATAAGAGTTTTATATCCAAGACTTTGACTCATTCTTTTAGCACTCCACCACTCCCACTAGATACTACTTATGCCATTGAAGTGGCCAACGGGAAACTATTGAGTGCCGACAAATTGTATCGGGGGTGTGCGTTAAACTTAATGGGTAAAGAGTTTGGAATTGACTTGATACCTATAGAACTAGGGAGCTTCGATGTAATCATTGGTATGGATTGATTAGCCAAAATGAAATTCCACATTCTTTATGATCTTAAAACGACTCAAATTCCTATCGAGAATGGTGAACCCTTGATTGTCTATGGCGATAAGAGTTGCACCGGACTCAACCTCGTCTCGTGCCTTAAAGTTGAAAAATACCTTCGTAAAGGTTGTTTCGCGATTCTATCCCATGTTAATAAAGTCGAGATCGACGAGAAGCATATCGATGATGTGCCAATTGTTAGTGACTTTTTTGATGTTTTCCCCGACGAATTGCCGGGCCTTCCACCTCATCGACCGGTAGAATTCCAAATTGATCTTATTTCGGGAGCCGCACCCGTAGCACGTGCACCGTATAGACTTGCTCCATCCGAAATGCAAGAATTGCAAAGTCAAATCCAAGAACTACTTGATAGTGGTTTTATCCAACCTAGCCATTCACCATGGGGTGCTCCGATTTTATTCGTTAAGAAGAAAGATGGATCCCTACGAATGTGCATCGATTATCGTGAACTAAACAAATTGACGATCAAGAACCGATATCCTCTTCCACGCATCGATGACCTCTTTGATCAACTACAAGGATCTTGTGTATATTCGAAAATCGATCTTCGCTCGGGTTATCATCAACTAAGGGTTAAGGGGGAAGATGTCTCTAAAACCGCTTTTCGGACTCGCTATGGTAGTTACGAATTCCTTGTCATGCCATTTGGTCTAAATAACGCACCGGTGGTGTTCATGGATCTTATGAACCGCGTGTGCAAACCGTATCTCGACAAGTTCGTTATTGTATTCATCGATGATATCTTGGTCTATTCTAAAAGCGAAGAAGAGCACAAAAAACACCTTCGACTTGTGCTCGAACTCTTGAGACAAGAATTACTCTATGCCAAATTCTCCAAGTGTGAATTTTGGTTGAAGGAAGTTCAATTTCTCGGTCATGTCGTAAGCGACCAAGGCATTAAGGTCGATCCCGCAAAAATAGAAGCTATTAGCAAATGGGAAACCCCTACTACCCCTACTCACATTCGACAATTCTTGGGTCTCGCCGGATACTATCGTAGGTTCATCAAGGATTTCTCTTTGGTTGCTCGTTCTCTAACCGCATTAAATCACAAGGGAAAGAAATTCATTTGGGCAACCGAACAAGAGTCCGCGTTTCGAATCTTGAAGACAAAGCTAACCACCGCTCCTATCTTGTCTCTTCCTGAGGGCAATGATGATTTTGTTGTATATTACGATGCCTCGAAACATGGTTTTAGGTGCGTATTGATGCAACGAAAGAAAGTCATTGCTTATGCCTCTCGACAATTCAAAATTCATGAACTAAACTACACGACACATGATCTCGAACTCGGAGCCGTTGTCTTTGCACTCAAAATGTGGAGACACTACCTTTATGGAACCAAGAGTACTATCTTCACCGATCACAAAAGCCTTCAACACATCTTTGATCAAAAGAAACTAAACATGAGACAACGACGGTGGATTGAAACCTTAAACTATTACGATTGTGAGCTTCGTTATCATCCCGGAAAGGCAAATGTAGTAGCCGATGCCTTAAGTCGAAAGAAAAGAGCGGTGCTTCTTCGTGTTCGAGCTTTAAACATCACCATTCACACCAACCTCAATAGTCAAATTCGGGTAGCCCAAGATGAGGCTCTCAAGGATGAAAATATTTCTCATGAACATTTGAACATCCTTGCCTCTCGATTCGAAGTTAAAGAGACTGGGCTCCGATATTTCGCCTGAAGAATTTGGGTGCCTAGTTATGGGGAGTTACGAAGCCTTATTCTAGACGAAGCCCATAAATCAAGATACTCGATTCATCCCCGTGCCAATAAGATGTACCATGACCTTAAAGAATAATATTGGTGGCCGAACATTAAAAGGGACGTTGCTACTTATGTTGCAAAGTGTTTGACTTGTTCCAAAGTCAAAGCCGAACACCAAAGGCCATCCGGGTTACTTCAACAACCCGAAATCCCGTAATGGAAGTGGGAAAGAATAACGATGGACTTTATGACCAAACTACCAAGAACGGCGAGCGGTTATGATACCATTTGGGTTATTGTTGACCGTCTCACCAAATCCGCCCACTTCCTAGCCATGAAGGAAACCGACAAAATGGAAAAACTTGCACAACTTTACATTAAGGAAATCGTAGCACGTCACGGTGTGCCTTTATCGATTATTTCTGACCGAGATGGCTGTTTTGTTTCTAGATTTTGGCATACTTTACAAGAAGAATTGGGAACGCATTTAGACATGAGCACCGCATATCATCCACAAACCGATGGACAAAGCGAACGCACGATTCAAACTTTGGAAGACATGTTACGAGCTTGCGTTGTCGATTTTGGAAAAGCTTGGTGTGATGACCCGAGAATTTCTGACCAAATTTAAACTTTAATCTTTATATGAATCCGACACGATAAGCAAAGTCTATTAGATTGAATTTTAGAATTTTTGAACTATTTCATGAAAGCATTTAAACCTTGACTATCCCCAACGATTCACGAACAATTATTTGTAAATAGATATGTGTGTATATATATATATATACAAATGATATTATATTAAATTACAAGTTTAAATATAATTGATATATTAATAATATTATCATTATCATTTTTTTATTAATGTTAATATTATTATTAGTAATAAAAATTATTGTATTATTTGAACTATTACTATTTGTGCTATCTTTAACAAAACACTAATATTATTTTTATATAATTATTATTTGTGTTATTATTATTATTAATACAATTATTATTATATTAACTTACATAAAAATATATAATCAAGGAAATCATACCAATTAGTTACATGTTACAATCAAACAGTATTATAATTTGCTTTATGGTACAAATCAACTCCAATAAGTCTCGGTAACAAATAAAAGTAGATGAAGATCGTACTAAACTTATATTTTTATATTTTTATCTATTCCTGATTGACTGTTGTCGAACCACACTTTCTATAATATTCGAACAAATCGGTATTATGCAATTGAGTGGACCTTACTTTATCTAATATCAATGGCAATTAACCTTCACAGCTTTTAATTACACGAATTGAAACATAAAAAGGCTAAGAACAACGGGTTCTTCATACCACCCAACACCATAACCACTTTCTTGATCCATCACCATTGTGAACCATCACCATTCCCCCATGATATATACGGCTGCAATCATGCTGCTATATTATTTTCTGTTCATCAGTTTATTCATCAACAAACAACCATGGACTGATGCATATTCATTAAAACATCAACAACACTTGTTGACAATTTCCTATCTTTGCTTCTAATCGAGTGAATCAAGAACACCATCACCTTCTTCACTACTTACACTCTTTTCTTGATCAACCATCACAAGCCACGTTTTATCTCTACTTCCTGATCATCTTCGAAACAAACCAACACCAAATATTAATTCTAATTTCTATTATATTCGACAGCCCAACCACAAACCACCTTCATTAAACCACCACTTTATCGTCACCATATATCACCACAACCACAACCCACCACCTTTGATCACCATTAATCCATCATTCTAACATCACCTTAGTGACCACCTGCTACGCATAAATTACTTCTATTCTTTGTTTCTATTTGGACGCCAACCAAACCCCATCACAAATCACCTCGACTGCTTGTAGTTGCTACTGTTTTAGGTTAAAACAATTCACCACGACCTCTCCTCTCAATCACTTCTCTCTTTTCTATCCATGACCAAGAAAACCACCATTATTGACAAACCATCACCTTTATCACCCTTGAACAACCACCTTCAATTCTTTTAATCACCACCTTATGCCATCAAACTCCTGCAACTCCACATTTGTTTAAACAGTCGAACACCTCACACCTGTTTTGATAAAAAGCCGCTACTGCTTGTATTACATTGCAAACCGAAAGAAATATGATGAGAACATGCTAGGCGGAATTTGAGAGGTATTTGATATTATAATACCGTACTTTATATAACCTCCATAATAATTCAAAGCAAATGGCCAAGTGGGATTAGTAAATGTAAAAATGGCCGACCAAATTATATATAAAATCGTTCAAATCATTTTTTTCTTAAAGATTGGGAAAGCTTGTTGCTTCTCTTTTCTTTTTGACGAAATGCAAACCCACCAAAAGATAAAGTGCTAACAACTACCAATACATTTGCTAGTGGGATGTTTAAAAAGAAAAATAAAGAAATAAATATTAGATTGCAAGATTTCGTTGTCTGTTGTGCCTAAACCGAATCCCATATTATGTTTCATACTTGAGCCGTGACTTGTATGTGATGATTGGGCCGATTATGATTAAAGGAAATAGATAGATGATGATGATAATCATATGAGGATGATCATATGATGATGATGGTGACTGATGAAGACAATGAAGTTTAAAAGATGATGATGAATGAAAAGTGTGGCGGCTGTGTTATGATCTTATTCGATTACAACAGACATTAACTTTTTAATTGTTAAAAGAGGTTAACAAATTGTTAGACTACACATTTTAGTTTGGGCCGTTAACAAACTTGTTGGGCTTGATTTACTTGTTGGGCCGAATCCTAGTGGTATTACTGGACTGAGACGGATAATAGGTTAAATAATTACGGGTTATAAGGTATAACAGAATAGCACAAACAGCAGGATGGTTTAAGGAGGTTTGGGGTTAGCGAGAGGTCGCGGGTTCGAGTCCCGTTCAGGGCATTTCTTTTTAGAAAAAGCTATCAGAGGGGTATACACTCTTATTTTTAATCTTATTACTATTAGTTTAGTAAGTATTATTATTTTTGTTATTATTATCATTATTATTATTATTATTTTTATGAAAATTACTATTACTATTAATTTTATGAATATTATTATTATTATTATTATTATTATTATTATTATTATTATTATTATTATTATTATTATTATTATTATTACAACAAATATTCTTTATATATATATAATATAATTTTTACGTGTAACATAAATATAACTAATATTACAAACTATCATGTTTTAATATATTAACTAATATATTATATATATATATATATATATATATATATATATATATATATATATATATATATATATATATATATATATATATATATATATATAATATAACCTATTATAAGTATTAATATAATTATATATAAGGATATTAATCATAACACATTATAAAATTTATAACTTAGTTGATTAATATTATGTGTTAACATACATATGAATGATATAGGTTCGTGAATCCGAGGCCAACCCTACACTTGTTAAATGACGTCATATGTATTTTTACTACAAAATACAGTATGGTGAGTTTCATTTGCTCCCTTTTTAAATGCTTTTGCAATATATATTTTTGGGACTGAGAATACATGCACTGCTTTTATAAATGATTTACGAAATAGACACAAGTGATCGAAACTACATTCTATGGTTGGATTATTAAACCGAATATGCCCCTTTTTAGTCTGGTAATCTAAGAATTAGGGAACAGACACCCTAATTGACGCGAATCCTAAAGATAGATCTATTGGGCCCAACAAGCCCCATCCAAAGTACCGGATGCTTTAGTACTTCGAAATTTATATCATGTCCGAAGGAGGATCCCGGAATGATGGGGATATTCTTATATGCATATTGTGAATGTCGGTTACCAGGTGTCCAATCCATATGAATGATATTTTTGTCTCTATGTATGGGACGTATGTTTATGAGAAATGGAAATATGAAATCTTGTGGTCTATTAAAATCATGAAATAATTATTTATGTTAAACTAATGAACTCACCAACCTTTTGGTTGACACTTTAAAGCATGTTTATTCTCAGGTATGAAAGAAATCTTCCGCTGTGCATATGCTCACTTTAAAGATATTATTTGGAGTCATTCATGACATATTTCAAAAGACGTTGCATTCGAGTCGTCGAGTTCATCAAGATTATTATTAAGATAATTATAATTAGATATATTATAAAATGGTATGCATATCGTCAATTTTCGATGTAAGGAAGTTTGTCTTTTCAAAACGAATGCAATGTTTGTAAAATGTATCATATAGAGGTCAAGAACCTCGCGATGTAATCAACTATTGTGAATCGTTTGTAATCGATGTGGACTTTGTCCGGATGGATTAGGACGGGTCCTTTCAGTTGGTATCAGAGCAGAGGTCTTAGCGAACCAGGTCTGCATTAGTGTGTCTAACTGATAAGTCGTTAGGAGGCATTAGTGAGTCTGGACTTCGACCGTGTCTGCATGTCATAAGTTTTGCTTATCATTCCTAGTCGGAAATCATTTGCTTATCATCCTTAGTAAATTACCTGCTCATTATTCTTAGTTTAGACACATCTTATTGCATTGACTGCATGAAAAGTGTATAGACAAAATTCATATCTTAGCGTATCTGCTACTTCATATCTTAGCGTATCTGTTACTGTAACTTGTCTGACAACTCCCGTAGATTCCTCCGTAACTTATGGGATTTTAGTATTATATATGTATATGTAAATTATGTATTGTAGGATACTAATCTATGTCCTATAATTTATTTCTTATCGAAAATCCTTCATCTGATCGTACGAGATGAATCCCCCAACTAGATCGAGTCCCTCGGATTCCGACAGCTATTCCGATAGTTATCCCGACAGTTATTCAGAATGGATAGTCATCTAAGCTCCGAAAGCAACGACACCAGAATGAATCAACCAACCATCCATCCCCAATTCATCTGATTGATTCATAGTCGACTTAATCAATGGAGACGCGCAGAAGGCGATCCCATCCACTAACCGAATTCACCTTTTGGCGAAGAACCTGAAGCACTTACCGGCGAACCTGTTCGTAACACCAATTCACCCTCATTTCCCAAATACCTCGCCACGACTATAACATAACTCAGATTCTAAACCTTATTCATCCTCTCGCTCCGACCGACAATCCAACCGGAATAATAGAAGAAGTCAATGAACTTCGCGCTCATGTAATTAATTTGGAAAAATATGGTGCAAAATGTACCAGCTTCAGCAACATCACCGGAACCAACAGTACAAACAATAACAGCACCAGTACCATCAACAATCCATGCTTCAATATCATCATCTGTACTTTGAGTATGATCTTCGTTCGACATGTCGAATATGTAATCTTTAAAGTTTTAAAGATTATTTATTCTAGTTCCAACCAAAAAGCAAATGAGTTTAATATCATATTAACTCATTAAATCCAAGAATACATCTGAAGAAAATATATATGTATATATGTTTTCATAAGATTTGTAATTAAAAATTCTCTTGTACAAACTGTTAATGGTGAAAATATTTTAACGGGTGGGTAATACCCGAGGACTATTTAAATTTCACATTAATAAGTTACATTGTACGTTCTTCGAACCTGTTTCAACAGCCATATACTATCCTACTTACATCCACCGATATACAAATCCGTTCACCACAGAATAACCATATTCATCCAATTACATATTTGGATTTTGACCTATCAGAATCCAACAAGTGGCATAATGAAGAAATAATGAACACAATAAAAATGGATTAGAAACAGACTAATTAACAATATGAAATTTTGTTAAGAAAACACGCTAACAAGATCCTAGCTAACTGTTCCTAGCTAACTGATTACATTTTATTTATAACAGTTTATTTATCGCAATTTAATTATCGCAATTTACATTCTCGCAATTTTATTTATCGTCATTTAAATTCTGTTATTTACTTTACGCACTTTATTTATCGTTATTTAATTTCTGTTATTTATTTTACGCACTTTAAATATCGGGACACGTATACAAGGTTTTGACATATCATATCGACACATCTATATATATTATTTGGAATCACCATAGACACTCTATATGCAGTAATGATCGAGTTCTCTATACAGGGTTGAGGTTGATTCTCAAATAATATATATACTTTGAGTTGTGATCGAGTCTGAGACGTATACGGGTCACGACACGTATTAATTACTTCGAATATTATATATTAAACTGTATATAAATTATTGAACTGTTAACTGTGGACGAATAATATTGGACAATCAAAATGAATTAAAATACTGATTATAACATATGAAACTAAATAATTCTTCAAGTTGCCACTTGATTTCATCTTAAACCTCATTTGTATCTTGACAATTCCAGTCTATTTTCAAACCTTTTATGATTCTTGAAAACACCTCAATCGAGAGGATGAACCAACCGCACTTCATCTACGGAAGAAAAGGTTAATGCATATAGTTATGCACCTGAATACACTCGGAACCTGAGTAAACGTTAAACACGTATCTGTGTTAATTTTTTTTTTTTGGCATTGTTATTACCAAAAATAACTTTGCAATTCCTTTTCAAAATTAGTCAATTTTGTCACAGCTCCAGCAAGACAATTTTGACTTTTCGTACGAAACAACCTTATTATAACGTTGATATATACGCGTGCTCTTTTATTGTTACCAGGGAACCTTCCATATTCCACCATATTACCATCAGCGTTTAATCATCTAAAAACACAATTCTCCTAAAACCACCTCGGATTAATAACCGATGATTCAGATATCATGGCATTAAATGCAGAAGAAACAGAAATATGGTAGATGGTCTAAACGGCCAAAAGTTTGATGATAAAGAAAGGAGTGTTAGGAACGCTCGATAGAAAATTGAGTATTGAAAAACAGATTTAGCTACCCATGAAGGAGCCCAAGGACAAATACAAGGACCAAAACCCTATATTCAAAGGATTCAGGTAATTCTGGATCCGTTGAAATCTTTAGAGAATATCTTGCTCCGAAGTCATGTTAAAATCTTGCGGAAAAATCTTTGTCCATCAACCATTTAGTTTAGAAATTCCAAAGTATCATCATCAATGTCTTCGATATTTCTGAGGATATTTTCATAAATATTCTCGTCCGAAATTATATACCTCTTCGTGCTTCCTGTGTATCATTATATTGGAAACATTCAATAGAAAGTTTAGTACCGAAAAGCAGATTATACGAAATTATGAAGAAAGCCGTGGACAAATTACAAAGAATAAGTTTGACTTCAAAGAATCCAAATGATTCTGTTTCTGATGAAATCTTTAGCGAATACCTTGCTTCTGAATCTAAACCCTTACGGATAAATCTTCTTCATCATCCATCGATGTTAGAAATTCCAAGATATCATCGTATCCTTCATTATAAATATCCTTCATATTTCTGAAGATATTTTTATAACTATTCTTATCTGAAATCATTAATCTTTTCGTGCTATCAGTATTACATCATATAGAAACTGTTAGTTTCTATATTCTGTAAATTTTCAAGCTTAAAATATGAATGTTATTGAAGTAATGATGGGAACTGATGCATGAGTTAGTATAATATAATGACACTTGATCAACGTAATTATATTACAGTAAGTCATGCTGAGTTTCTAATGGAACGTGATGATTCACAGATTATAACGTCATCATGTGCCATGTTACATAACTCTTTCATTCTGCTTAACTTCTGAACATATCAAGAAAATATATTCTTGATAGTTCTATTCTCATTGATTCAGGTAATTTGACAAAACAAATCGTGCTACTACCTTTCCTTTCTACCTTGTATATTATGATAATTCGAAACTCCATACCTATGAATTCTGGACCGTTACTTGCGAAAAGTAAACCAAAGCATGAAGCTCCAAAATAGAAAGGGGGTATATATCGTAGCAAATAAGAGAGCGCATTAACGGTGGATGACAATAATTATAGGAGACAGAAGCAGGGACATTGAAATATAAGGGAAGATATAAAAACCAATAACAACACAGAAGTTACAAACCGTGGATATTAATACGATTAGCAATATAAAGACATGGTATAATTAAGAATAGTATCACTCCAAGGCAATAGTAGAAGTAAACAGATTTTCTGGTGGAAGATTGAAAAGAAGGAAGACAGATACATAGATAGGAAAATATCAAGAATCAGAACTGGATGGAGCATTTCCCCAATATTTTAGAAGTAGGAATAGAGGAAGAAAGTATAGGAATGGTGAAAGTAACGGAACGGAAGAAGTTCATTTATAGGAAAATACCAGACAAAGAAATCAAGGCAGATTTTCGCATTAATTATAGAGATCTTAATTTCCTTATTCGCCGAAGAATAAAATCTTTTAGATTTCGAAGATTTTCTTTAAATTCCCTGAATTTCGGAATTCAAACCTGACTCTGTCAAAAGTTAAGATGAATCTTTACTTTCTATTTCACTCTTTGGTGATAGCTTCATTCGTACTCTTCGAATAATCGAATTATTTTATCCATATTTTACAATGGTGATAAAACTCTATTTATCAACTCATATTCGTCAGGAAAACATTCTTATTGTTAGCCATGACGACCTCACTCAAATTTTGGGACGAAATTTCTTTAACGAGTAGGTACTGTGATGACCCGAGAATTTCCGACCAAATTTAAACTTTAATCTTTATATGAATCCGACACGATAAGCAAAGTCTATTAGATTGAATTTTAGAATTTTTGAACTATTTCATGAAAGCATTTAAACCTTGACTATCCCCGACGATTCACGAACAATTATTTGTAAATAGATATGTGTGTATATATATATATACAAATGATATTATATTAAATTACAAGTTTAAATATAATTGATATATTAATAATATTATCATTATCGTTTTTTTTATTAATGTTAATATTATTATTAGTAATAAAAATTATTGTATTATTTGAACTATTACTATTTGTGCTATCTTTAACAAAACACTAATATTATTTTTATATAATTATTATTTGTGTTATTATTATTATTAATACAATTATTATTATATTAACTTACATAAAAATATATAATCAAGGAAATCGTACCAATTAGTTACATGTTACAATCAAACAGTATTATAATTTGCTTTATGGTACAAATCAACTCCAATAAGTCTCGGTAACAAACAAAAGTAGATGAAGATCGTACTAAACTTATATTTTTATTTTTTATCTATTCCTGATTGATTGTTGTCGAACCACACTTTCTATAATATTCGAACAAATCGGTATTATGCAATTGAGTAGACCTTACTTTATCTAATATCAATGGCAATTAACCTTCACAGCTTTTAATTACACGAATTGAAACATAAAAAGGCTAAGAACAACGGGTTCTTCATACCACCCAACACCATAACCACTTTCTTGATCCATCACCATTGTGAACCATCACCATTCCCCCATGATATATACGGCTGCAATCATGCTGCTATATTATTTTCTGTTCATCAGTTTATTCATCAACAAACAACCATGGACTGATGCATATTCATTAAAACGTCAACAACACTTGTTGACAATTTCCTATCTTTGCTTCTAATCGAGTGAATCAAGAACACCATCACCTTCTTCACTACTTACACTCTTTTCTTGATCAACCATCACAAGCCACGTTTTATCTCCACTTCCTGATCATCTTCGAAACAAACCAACACCAAATATTAATTCTAATTTCTATTATATTCGACAGCCCAACCACAAACCACCTTCATTAAACCACCACTTTATTGTCACCATATATCACCACAACCACAACCCACCACCTTTGATCACCATTAATCCATCATTCTAACATCACCTTAGTGACCACCTGCTACGCATAAATTACTTCTATTCTTTGTTTCTATTTGGACGCCAACCAAACCCCATCACAAATCACCTCGACTGCTTGTAGTTGCTACTGTTTTGGGTTAAAACAATTCACCACGACCTCTCCTCTCAATCACTTCTCTCTTTTCTATCCATGACCAAGAAAACCACCATTATTGACAAACCATCACCTTTATCACCCTTGAACAACCACCTTCAATTCTTTTAATCACCACCTTATGCCATCAAACTCCTGCAGCTCCACATTTGTTTAAACAGTCGAACACCTCACACCTGTTTTGATAAAAAGCCGCTACTGTTTGTATTACATTGCAAACCGAAAGAAATATGATGAGAACATGCTAGGCGAAATTTGAGAGGTATTTGATATTATAATACCATACTTTATATAACCTCCATAATAATTCAAAGCAAATGGCCAAGTGGGATTAGTAAATGTAAAAATGGCCGACCAAATTATATATAAAATCGTTCAAATCATTTTTTTCTTAAAGATTGGGAAAGCTTGTTGCTTCTCTTTTCTTTTTGACGAAATGCAAACCCACCAAAAGATAAAGTGCTAACAACTACCAATACTTTTGCTAGTGGGATGTTTAAAAAGAAAAATAAAGAAATAAATATTAGATTGCAAGATTTCGTTGTCTGTTGTGCCTAAACCGAATCCCATATTATGTTTCATACTTGAGCCGTGACTTGTATGTGATGATTGGGCCGATTATGATTAAAGGAAATAGATAGATGATGATGATAATCATATGATGATGATCATATGATGATGATGGTGACTGATGAAGACAATGAAGTTTAAAAGATGACGATGAATGAAAAGTGTGGTGGCTGTGTTATGATCTTATTCGATTACAATAGACATTAACTTTTTAATTGTTAAAAGAGGTTAACAAATTGTTGGACTACACATTTTAGTTTGGGCCGTTAACAAACTTGTTGGGCTTGATTTACTTGTTGGGCCGAATCCTAGTGGTATTACTGGACTGAGACGGATAATAGGTTAAATAATTACGGGTTATAAGGTATAACAGAATAGCACAAACAGCAGGATGGTTTAAGGAGGTTTGGGGTTAGCGAGAGGTCGCGGGTTCGAGTCCCGTTCAGGGCATTTCTTTTTAGAAAAAGCTATCAGAGGGGTATACACTCTTATTTTTAATCTTATTACTATTAGTTTAGTAAGTATTATTATTTTTGTTATTATTATCATTATTATTATTTTTATGAAAATTACTATTACTATTAATTTTATGAATATTATTATTATTATTATTATTATTATTATTATTATTATTATTATTATTATTATTATTATTATTACAACAAATATTCTTTATATATATATATATATAATATAATTTTTACATGTAACATAAATATAACTAATATTACAAACTATCATGTTTTAATATATTAACTAATATATTATTATTATTATTATATATATATATATATATATATATATATATATATATATATATATATATATATATATATATATATATATATATATATATATAATATAACCTATTATAAGTATTAATATAATTATATATAAGGATATTAATCATAACACATTATAAAATTTATAACTTAGTTGATTAATATTATGTGTTAACATACATATGAATGATATAGGTTCGTGAATCCGAGGCCAACCCTACACTTGTTAAATGACGTCATATGTATTTTTACTACAAAATACAGTATGGTGAGTTTCATTTGCTCCCTTTTTAAATGCTTTTGCAATATATATTTTTGGGACTGAGAATACATGCACTGCTTTTATAAATGCTTTACGAAATAGACACAAGTGATCGAAACTACATTCTATGGTTGGATTATTAAACCGAATATGCCCCTTTTTAGTCTGGTAATCTAAGAATTAGGGAACAGACACCCTAATTGACGCGAATCCTAAAGATAGATCTATCGGGCCCAACAAGCCCCATCCAAAGTACCGGATGCTTTAGTACTTCGAAATTTATATCATGTCCGAAGGAGGATCCCGGAATGATGGGGATATTCTTATATGCATATTGTGAATGTCGGTTACCAGGTGTCCAATCCATATGAATGATATTTTTGTCTCTATGTATGGGACGTATGTTTATGAGAAATGGAAATATGAAATCTTGTGGTCTATTAAAATCATGAAATGATTATTTATGTTAAACTAATGAACTCACCAACCTTTTGGTTGACACTTTAAAGCATGTTTATTCTCAGGTATGAAAGAAATCTTCCGCTGTGCATATGCTCACTTTAAAGATATTATTTGGAGTCATTCATGACATATTTCAAAAGACGTTGCATTCGAGTCGTCGAGTTCATCAAGATTATTATTAAGATAATTATAATTAGATATATTATAAAATGGTATGCATATCGTCAATTTTCGATGTAAGGAAGTTTGTCTTTTCAAAACGAATGCAATGTTTGTAAAATGTATCATATAGAGGTCAAGAACCTCGCGATGTAATCAACTATTGTGAATCGTTTGTAATCGATGTGGACTTTGTCCGGATGGATTAGGACGGGTCCTTTCACTTGGAACAAGCATTTGCCACTAGCCGAGTTCTCTTATAACAATAGTTATCACGCGAGTATTAAAGCCTCACCTTTTGAAGTGTTATATGGCCGCAAATGTTGTTCTCCTCTTTGTTGGGCCGAAGTAGGCGACACACAAATCACCGGACCCGAACTCATTCATGAAACAACCGAGAAGATCGTTCAAATCTGAGATAGGCTCCGGACGACCCGTTGTCGTCAAAAGAGCTATACCGACAAAAGACGCAACGACCTCGAATTTCAATTCGGTGACCGCGTAATGTTAAAAGTCGCACCTTGGAAAGGTGTAATCCATTTCGGGAAACGCGGGAAGCTAAATCTGCGGTATATTGGCCCTTTCGAAATTTTGGAGCGTGTTGGAACCGTTGCTTATCGTTTAGATCTTCCGCCTCAATTAAGCTCCGTTCATCCTACTTTCCATGTATCGAACTTGAAGAAGTGTTTTGCCAAACCCGAACTCGCCATCCCTCTCGAGGAGCTTATTATTGATGACAAACTTCATTTTGTGGAGGAACCGGTTGAAATTGTGGACCACTCCGTCAAAACGTTAAAACAAAGTAGAATCCCGATCGTTAAAGTCCGTTGGAACGCCAAAAGGGGACCTGAGTTTACTTGGGAAAGACAAGATCAAATGCAAAGGAAATGCCCTCATCTATTCGCGGATTTAGAAACGCAAGATCTCGAGGAATAAACAACGACTACTACGCCTACGTAAATTTTGGGACAAAAATTCTTTTAAGGAGTAGGTAATGTAACATCCTGCCTTTTTCCATTTACTTTCCGTCTATCTATTTTAAAGTCCGTTATATAATTATAACATCTTCCGTTAATACGCGTTTTAAAATATTTCCTTTAGGTAATTCACGCACTCGCTTCAAACTTGAAGGACTAAACTTGCCAATGGACCAAATTTGACACTAGGTCAAAGTGGTCAAATCTCATCTCTTCCACTCATTTCACCTCCTAACTCTTGATACTTTCACCTTTTACTCTCAACCACCCAATTCAAAGATTCGTCATCTATTTCCGATCTAGCAAGAGTTTTGCAAAACAAATTACATATTTGGAATCCTTGCATCTTCCTCTTCAATTCCATACCGATTTCATCTAGTTTGGGTAATTTTCTAAAAACACTAGATTTTGTGTTCATGATGTTTTTAACTTATAAAAGTGTTAATTAGTGTCTATGGCTCAAGTCTAACATGAATATGTGATTTATATGCTCGATCTTGTTGTTTTGAGTAACTAGCATGAACTTGATAAATGGGTGTGCTTGATCTTGAGATTTGGTTGCCTAAATGTTTTTAGATGTTAAAAGTGCATGTATTAAATGTGTTACTAGCATCACTAGCTTCAATTTGGTATGCAGGTTGACATGGAATAACTTCATAAACATAATTGTTAAATTTGTGATTTTGAGTTAGGGTTTGATAGAAGTAAAATGAACTTTTGATGCAATGAATGCTTTGCAATGTTGTTTGTAAGTGTTTAGTTGTATTGTATGCGTAATTACCTACGAAACGGCGTATCATATGTGTGCATTTAATTCCCGAATCATCAATATGCATTTATGAACTTGAAGCATTTATGATGAGCATTAATTGATCATTCAATTTGGAAATTTGATTATTTTAAATGATGATTTTGGTTGATGAAATGTGTTTAGTTGCATTCCTCGTTAAATTACCTTTTCAACGATGTATGGTATGCGTTTTAAGTGTTTACGGTTTGCGATTTGTGCTTAATTGAAGTTTGGTTGAGACTTGAACAATTGAAACTGACCAGACACCAGTTCACGTTGATTGCAGTGGCGCGGCACTCCTTGTTCGCGGCGCGACATTAGGCGTGGTCAGGGACTGATCAACTTTACAATTTTTCGTTTAATTCTAACTATGCTACGCACCTCCGATTTACATGAAACTTGGCCAACATGCTTATATATGATTAAAAACCTCAGAAAAATAGTTCGGGACCCGACCCGAACGTGTTGACTTTTTCGTTGACTTTGACTTGACCAAAGTTGACTTTTGTCCAAACTTAACCAATACTTGTTTAAACTGTTCTAATCTTCTTGTATACTTGATTCTTGCATGAAACTTGACAACTTGATTCACATGCTTTATAATCGAGTCATAATGAGTCATAGGACTAATTGAACAACTTTGACCAAGAGTGTTCACCGTTATTGATACAACCTACTTGTTTAGGTCAAGACTAGCATCCGTCCTTACACACGTTTACTTGTGAAGTACTTTATTACTCGTGCACTCAAGGTGAGATCATAGTCCCACTTTTACTCTTTTAAACTTACATTTGGGACGAGAAAACATAAACGTTCCGTTTTACAAAGTGAACACAAGTACGAAAACAAATATTCTACATACGAGTTTGAACAAAAATCCTCAATTCGATTATCATTAGTTACACTTGCCGGGTGTAAGCGAGAACTTATGTTGTATGGCCATACGGGTTTGACAAACCCTCATTCGGACGGTTCGCTACCGTTATTGGATGAAATATATTTTCGAGAAACAGTGTATGTTCTAACATTATTGTGATGGGGTTCTATGGATGGAAAGTTAAGCCTTGATAATTGGGTGCTCGTGATAACAAATTTTATAATGGTTTACTATTATTTCAATGTTATAAATCTTGTGGTTCATTTGTACTTGCTTACTTAAACTTATGATTTCACCAACGTTTTCGTTGACAGATTTCTATGTTTTTCTCAGGTCCTTGAACGTTTTGTGATACATACTTCCGCTCATTATTTTGATACTTGCATTGGATGGCGAGTATATATGCATACATGGAGCGTCTTTTGGCTACTTTTAAATTGTGTCGCATAGGTTTCATTTGTACTTATAACGTAACTTGTGGTTGAACTATTCTTGTAAACTTTGAAACAATCTTTACATTTGAAATGAATGCGACATATTTTTGGTCAAACGTTGATTTAAAGACTTATGACCACGTAACGGGACCTAAGTAGACGGCGACGTCAATGACGATTTTGTCGGGTCGCTACAATCCAACTGTCACTTAAAAAAATTTACATTATCCAATGGATTCACTAGTTAAAAGTCCAAATAAAATTTCAACTAGATGACGTATTTCACTGGTAGCCCGTGCTACCAGTGCTAAAAAAAACTAAATCCGCCCGTGATTTCTAGCTTACAATTTTTCAACTTTTGAATAATATTTAAAAAATTACTTCGCCAGACAATCGAGGCCATGGTCCATTGTCGAAAGCTTCATGGGCAGCCTTAACAGCTAGATCAACGTCTTCCTTTCTCCCTTCGGCCACCTTTGCTATCACCTCCTCGGTTGTCGGGTTTATCGTCTCAAATGTATTTCCTACATATTTTGAAGTTCAAACACAATTGTACCAAGTTAATCAACTAGACAATAGGTATACGTATTTATCAATTTTTTTTTTTTTTGGTTAACGAGGGAACCCGCCCCGCAACACTCACATTGGAGCCCTACGGACCGGTAAACCCTCGGGTACCCGAGCCCCCAGGCTTACCCGGATCCCAGATGAAGTATCCTCAGGTGAGCTCCCTTTTTGAACGAAATGGCTTCGCCAAGATTCGAACCCGGGTGGCTCCCCTCACAGGAAGTCCTGGTGGCCATCCAAGCTATGCCCGGATGGTTTATCATTATTATTATCAGTATCGAATAATATAGAGAAATATTTGTATATTTGTAGAGTGAAAAGAAGACCTGAAATGGAATCAACAGAGTCTCCATTGATAAAGAGTTTAGTGAACTTGATCTCATGGGTTTTTGGAGACTTGGAACTTCCATTGGCTACTACTGAACTCATGTTTCAGGTGAAATTTGAAAGTAAGTGAATACTAATTTTGATAAGTTTTTATTTAAACAATATAATATAGCTAGGCGATTTTATAGGCAATTATTTTATTTGCATGCCAACATGGGATAATTTGGTTTCGTATTCGGACATGGTTTTATGGAAAACATAAAGAGACAGGAGAGAGAATAAATATAGTTTCCGTTTCAACACACTGTATTTACAGTTTCGATTATAATAAAAAAATATCGATCGATTTACATTTGTAATGTTTTTTTTTTTTTTTTTTTTTTTTTTTTTTTTTTATAAACAAGATTATAAATAAATAGAGGTAAGAATTTGAAGTTTGACTCATTTAGTTGAGTGGGTCAATTTAATTTTTTTTCTTAAATAACAGCAAACATACATTGTACATTTGTACCTCATACTACACCAAAGGTTTTTTTTTTTTTTTTTTTTTTTTATTTTTTATTTTTTTTCCTGATCACTAAAGTATATTTTTGACGTAGACAACTTGAGAACAATTTTAAACAAACAAAATTAACTTCACCAACAACAGCATTTTAAAGCATTGTAAACTTCACTTATCTAATCCAAACAGTACCCCTTTGTATGAATAAATAACCAACTTTGTTAAAGAAAGCATTTGTGTCAAGTTTGAAAAACAAATCAATACAAACAAGATCGAACCACCATGGCTGCAATAATCATCAGTACCAAATGATCGACAGAATGAATTTTGCAAATATATACAGAAACATTCCATTCAAATACATTTACAAGGCCCAGATAAGTAAAATAATCAGATCAACCAGAACTAATCAGGATTTTTAAGTAATCCGAGTCGGTCAAAGTTGTGCAAAGTCACATTATACCTCGTATTTTGTACACATACAAGTTGTATCTGCACAGCATCAATGAAGGCTTAAACCCATGTTGGACGGTAGACAAAAATAGTGGCTCACATTTATTATGTTTACTAAGTTCAACATACGTTTTTTGCATGGCCTATTTTGATACACTATTGGATAATAGTGTTTGCCAATTATTTGAAGAAAATGGTTGGTTCTATTTCTATACGTAACAAAGTCAAAGGCAGGAAGATAAATAGGTGCTCATGCAGAAGAGAAAATCATCACAATAGGATAAAAGTTGACGGGGATTATCAACGGAGTGTGTTTTTGTGAGATTACAAAGTAGATAGGGATCTACGGAACCTTTCTTTGTGAGGTTGGGAGTTTTATTCTTGTAAGGAGTGTAAAAGAGTATGAGAAACTTAGATTTTATACTAAAATCCAAGAGGCTTATGTTTGAATTCAACTCATAGTGTACTATTTTTTTGAACCAGAGTCGTTTTATATTATAAGAATAAAAGGAACTCTTGGAGTGGACGTAGGCAGGGTTTTGCCAAACCACATAATCGTCTTGTCCATCGATTACTTTATATTGCTTTCTATTATTTCTCGCAAGCTCGTGTGGGTGTGTTATGCAAGTTTTCATAACAACCCACAAATCCTTGTGCTTACTGGGTTACTTTCATACCACTATAACATAACATAAGACCGAACCATCCCAAGGTAGCCCGGTGAAATAGAAATGTATTTTAGTATATCCAAAGGAAAACATTCAAGAAAAAAGATGTTATACATCCACGTTAAGTGCTTCACTTAAAAGGTCTGAAGAATAATTTACGGGAGATGCTAAAGATGGACCAGAATCCAACCCACAGAACATCCTAAGTATCACAAGGAGAATAGCCAAAGAAACTTCATCTTAATGAGTCTATATAGTGCCTGCACATATAAAAATAATCAATCAAAACATATAAATGAGTCTATATAGTGTCTACAATGTGATCTACTAAATGATTACCACCAACATAAGCTTAATTAGCAAAATGTATAAGAGAACAACAAAAAGACATGCCCGGGATACATGCGTTAGTGATGATGATGCTTCGACCAGAATGTAGGACCCATTGTGATCAAAGTACTCAACTAAAATGCACCAGCTGAGAATAACTAAATTACTGTATATACTTTAGCAGACCTGCGGTTCATATCTAATACATGTGATAGTGATTACCATGAAAGGATGCAGTTAAAGTAGAATCCAGATACTTTTGCCTTCCAAGGACAAATATACACGAGGTTTCCTATAAATCAGTAACTAATAAATAGCATGAGCTCAAGTAAACCAAAAAATAAAAGTTAAATATTACATACCTTTTTGGCATCTTGGTAACCCTTCTCATTTGGCATGCAATAATAAGTTTTTTTGTTAGACAATATACGTACATACATATTATGTGCACGTTCATCATCAAGAAAAAAACCTATACAAATGTGGTGTAACGAGCCAGCCCGTTATCCAACCGAAACACGCTTATTTTTTTTATTTTTTTATTTTTTTTATTTTTATTTTTACAAAATCAGGTTTTGGCCAAATGGAGCGCCGCTCCAATATGGGGCGTGCCGCTCCATATCCTGCTGTCCGAAATGTTATTTTCACGAGAAAAGATCTCCCGCTTCCCGACACTTTTAGACGAAACGGTTTTCACAACACATTAAAGTAAGTAAAACTAACACGTTTTCATAATAAAACAAGTTTTACGATACCGGGTCCACATCGGCCCGATTTTCCATTAAGTACAAAATACAAGTTTCGACCCCATGAGTTTAATTTCCAAACAAACTACGAGCTTGATGTTTGGGGATAAACTACCCACTCCTAGGACAAATCCAAAGTAATCCAAGCAAGCAACCAAAAGGGAAAAATCATCTAATCCCGAGCAAACCCTTGCTTCTAACCGCTTCGTACCTAAAAATGTAAACAACGAGAGGGTAAGCTAATTGCTTAGTGAGTAAAACATTTATACACATACATATATAGTTTACCTACACGCATACCCCAACACATAACATGTATAAGAACGTATAAGCAATCTAGCAATACCACATACAACTATCAACAACGTTAGGATATAACTCAACACTATAATATACTAAATCAATACAATGCATAAACATACCAACCATTCCCGTTATAGCACTACCGCCTTGTAGTTGACCAATAACGTCGAGTCACACTCGTGTGATGTCATCGACTTGTGAATCATCCTAAGGTGTCACCGACTTGTGAATCACCAAAGGGTGTCACCGACTTGTGAACTACCCACCAATACCTCACCGACTTGTGAACGCCATGTGGCGTCTCCGACTTGTGAAGCACCACCTAGTGTCACCGACTTGTGAATCACTTCCCCGACTTATGGTGTCACCGACTTGTGAATCACCATTAGGTGTCACCGACTTGTGAATCACCATTAGGTGTCACCGACTTGTGAATCACCTACCGAGGCACTACCGACCCGTAGTTCCCTTCCCGCATACCAACCAATTAAGTCACCGACTTGTGACACATAACATAACACAATACTCACGATGTGGCACCAAAGACCCACATCGCACACGAGTAAATAAACTACATACATACATGTATAAATATTCCACTCACCTCGATTACAAGAAAGGCAACTCCCGCTTGAGCTCCTAATCGTCCAAATGTGAATCACCTAGATAATTCACAAACAAGTAAGCTAAACACTATAGCTTATGCCCAAAACACCATAAGTGCAAATTTCGACCCGTTTGCAAATACTTCACTTTGACTAAGTCAAATCTCGCCCAAAACACTCATAATCACAATTAACTAGCGATCATTTTCTAACACCATATTTTACTCAATGTTTTAACATCAAAACACTTACTCGCATCATTTTGACACAAAACCCATTTTGACCAAATCTCAAGTCAAAACACCTATTACAAGCTTACACCTTTAATCACTCATAACCTAAGTTAACTAGTAATTTCAACACCCAAACATGATTATTAGCTAATCAATTTCATCATCCAACCCAAAATCCACCACCAACAACATAAAAACTGATTACTAGCATCAATAAACTCACTTCAAGAGTTTAAATGAGTTTCTCAACAATTTAAGTTCAAACCCTAGCTTTGAATATCAAATTGATAGTGCTTCAAATGAACATATATTTAGTAGCAATATCCTCCCAATATGTATATTATTTAGTTGTAATTGTCCTATTTTAAGTTGTAATCGTTTATATTAAATAAGTGCGAAGACAAAAGGCGAAAACGAAGAATTGAAGACGCAAATGTCCAAAAAGCTCAAATGTACAAGATACAATCCAAGTGGTTCAATTTATTGATGAGAAACGTCTAAAAATGACAAAAGTACAAGTTGCGAAACGCAAAGTACAAGATATTAAATTATACGAAAGGACGTTCAAAAATCCAGAACCGGGACCTGAGCCAACTATCAACGCCCGACGCAACGGACCAAAAATTATGAGTCTACTATGCACAAGAATATAATATAATATATATATAATTATATAAAATTATATATATTATATTATATAATTAAATATAACGTCGACAAGCTAGAAAACAAAGCAATTGGGCATGGCCAGACTGGCTATGCGATCGCATGAGATTAACACTGAGAACCCATGCGATCGCATGGGCCTCAGGATTAGAACACATCTATAAAAGGCAACGAGTTTTGGCCATAAAAAAAACATAATAATAATAATACTCCTCTAATAATAATATATATATATATATATATATATATATATATATATATATATATATATATATATATATATATATATATATATATATATATATATATATATATATATATATATATATATATTATAGTATAGGGTAGTTTTATATTAGATTAGTTTGGGTTATGTAAAGGTTATTTTACGGGTTTTAAAGTCGAAGCTCTGTCCGTGTAACACTACACGATAAATAATCAATGTAAGCTATGTTCTCCTTTTTAAATTAATGTCTCGTACTTAAGTTATTATTATGCTTATTTAAGACGAAGTAATCATGATGTTAGGCTAAAAATATTAAAATTGGGTAATTGGGCTTTGTACCATAATTGGGGTTTGGACAAAAGAACGACACTTGTGAAAATTAGACTATGGGCTATTAATGGGCTTTATATTTGTTTAACTAAATGATAGTTTGTTAATTTTAATATAAAGATTTACAATTAGACGTCCCTATAAATAACCATATACACTCGATCGGACACGATGAGCGGGATATTTATACGTACGAATAATCGTTCATTTAACCGGACACGGGAATGGATTAATAGTCACTAGAATTATTAAAACAGGGGTGAAATTATGTACAAGGACACTTGGCATAATTGATAACAAAGTATTAAAACCTTGGGTTACACGCAGTCGATAACCTGGTGTAATCATTAAACAAAGTATTAAAATCTTGTTACAGTTTAAGTCCCCAATTAGTTGGAATATTTGACTTCGGGTATAAGGATAATTTGACGAGGATACTCGCACTTTATATTTATGACTGATGGACTGTTATGGACAAAAACCAGACGGACATATTAAATAATCCAGGACAAAGGACAATTAACCCATGGGCATAAAATTAAAAATCAACACGTCAACCATCATGGTTATGGAAGTTTAAATAAGCATAATATATTTTATTTCATATTTCATCGTACTTTTATTTACTCGCTATTTTATTTAACGTCATTTATTTATTGACATTTATTTTTCACTACTTTAATTATCGTCATTTATATTTTGCATTAGGTTTTAATTGTAACTTAAAATATAAAATCGACAAACCAGTCATTAAACGGTAAACCCCCTTTTATATATTATCAATATAATATATTTTGTACAAATATAATTGTTTAAAAATATAGTGTGCAATAAGCCCGCTCCCTGTGGAACGAATCGGACTTACTAAAAATTATACTACTCTACGATTAGGTACACTGCCTGTAGTGTTGTAGCAAGGTTTAGGTATATCCATTTTGTAAATAAATAATTAAAACTTGTGTAATTTTTTTAATAGTATTTCCTTATAAAATTTAATAGTATTTTATACCCCTTAGCTTTAACATCAAGTTTTTGGCGCCGCTGCCGGGGAATCGGCGAAACGCTATATTTTTAATATATATTTGTATACATATATTTATATTTCATTTTTAGAAAAACAATATAAAATTAAAAAAAAAAAAAAAAAAAACCTGGAACCCAGACCCATGCGATCGCATGAGCCGGGTGCCGTAAAACCATGCGATCGCATGAAGCCAACTGACACGCCAGGTTTGACTCTGCAACTGCATTAATTAAGGAGTATATTTTAATTATTATTATTAAAACCCTAATTAGGGTTTATTAGTTAATTAATATTAATTACTTTAGTTTTATTTATTTAATTTGTATTTTTAAGTTTAATTAGTTTTATAAATTATAAAATTAATACTTTTATAAAAATAATAATATAAAAATAATATTTTTATAAAAATTGTACTTTTTACAACTTTAAGATTATTTTTATATTTTGTATCTTTTTGTTTGTTTTAGCGTAATATTTGTATTTTATCGCTCGTACTTAGTTTTAAACTTAGTTTTTGCCGTAGTTATTTTTACTTCTAGATTTTTAGGCATTGCCGTAAAATCCCTTAAGTGCTTTTTCTTTAGACTAAGATTTAGATGCTTTAGAATTTTGCGACGCCGTTTTTAGATCTTAGTGCCTAATTAAGTTATTGCCGTTTTGGATATAGAATTCCTTTAAGCTTTAATACCTTTAGGCGTAACTTTTTAAATTTAATTTTTAGACTTTTA
The DNA here is from genome assembly GCF_046630445.1 of Rutidosis leptorrhynchoides. Lineage (NCBI taxonomy): Eukaryota > Viridiplantae > Streptophyta > Magnoliopsida > Asterales > Asteraceae > Rutidosis > Rutidosis leptorrhynchoides. The sequence continues at coordinate 634,836,223 of NC_092336.1, forward strand.
AGTTACGACGCGCTATTTTCTTATTTTTATTTTTCAACATTTTTCGACGCGCTCTTTTTCTTTCTTATTTCTCGCCATTCTAGTTTTTAGGACTTAGAATTTTCTCTATTTCTTCTCTAATAATTCAAAACGAAAAATTAATTTAAGCGGTTAAATTGATAGACATCCAAATTTTCTGCTTCGTAGTAATAGTTGGATTTGTTAGTGGTTGAGTTGTGAGCTTCCGATTTAAAGGGTTCTGGCTCCCTGCTGCATCTATTGGCTATTCGAAACGTGGGCAAAAGCAGAAAAGTCTATTAATTTGATAACTTATATAATTTTTATATTTATAACTAATAGGATAATTAAAATTTGGTAATAAGCGCATTATGAAAAGTCTCGAAGATATTTTGGAAACTCTTTACGACATACGAAATCAATACTCTCAACCGAGTGTTGATGACAATTCGTTCGGTCAATCTTGGATCACGAATGACGAAACAATAACTGGTTGTGAAATCTGTGGAGATTATCACTCAACATGGGAATGTTATTATTACGTTCCTATGGAAAATTATGCACCCATGAAACCTGAATGGAATGATTATGAAGAATACAATTCAAATTGGGATTATTCCCAAGAATATATCCAAACTCAACAACCAGAAGACGAGGAGAATTATGTGCCTGAAAATTCTTTAGATTATATGAAAATCAAACTCGAAGAACTCGATGCTCAAAATGAACAAATGAGAGAGTTTGTAAATCGGCAAGCTGAAACTCTATCAGATTACACACCTGTTGATCTGAGGAGTATTGTGCAAAAAAATCTCATATCATCGAATTTTGATGAATTCGAGAGCTCCGAAATCACCAATTATCCCAATGATACTTTTTATTCAGCTTTACCAATTTCACAACATATCGACACATTAGCCTCTACCAACGAAATCATCAATCAATCAATAAATGAAGAAGAAGTAAGGGTGACAAATTGGTACTCTTGGAAAAACGATAACGTTGAAAATTTTACTCCCGAGACCAAAGTGGTGGGACCGATAAGTACCATTAATGAAGAAGAATTTGCTTCGATCCCGAAATTCACCATTCCACAACCTTCCAATCTAATATTCTCAATAGACGAGTCATCTACTGAAGATGAACTACGAGCTGTAATAGATAATGACACCTCGGATTTCACCCAATTGGGTAATAGAGGTGAAACCTTTGATCCCGAGAATGAACGGAAAGAAATTTTAGGAATTGTCCACCCTATAGAAATAAGTATGTCGGTGTATATCGATCCATTTGACCAAGAACCAGAAAAGAGACATATCCATTTACTAAAAGCTACACTTAAAAAATAATTAAGTAGTGACGATCGGGTGGGTTTAAACTTTAAACCCATTGATATATTTTATACCACCCGAGATGTAAATAACTGGCTCACTATTTTAATTCGTGGAACTTATTCTACCGACTTCACATAGCGTCAGCTAAGTGTGGGGAAGTCTAACCCCACTTAACGTTAAATTAGGGGTTCAGGTTAGTGCATAACTCGTTAATAAAAATGCACGATTAGGGTAAAAGACGCATTTTCAAAAATTAGCAAACAGTTCAGAAAAGCAACCGTTTTTGAAGAAAAATATGTGTGATAAAACAAGAAGGAATGAACGATGAGGCGCGCCATCTATCATTCGACGAGCTTTGTAATTACAAACTGGGTATTTTCAATCACTTTTCTACACTAATCACCCTCATGAATTTATAATTAGAGTCTGATTTCATGCAAATGAGGGCATTGCATGATCTCAAGTGTGGGGAAGGGTTATAAATTCTCTCGGGTTTATACTTGGCTTATTTTCTAAATTTTATGAAAATTTGAAAAAATTTCAACTAAATGAATTAAAAATCATGTTTATACATATTTATGAACGATAAAACTAGGTGTTAATGCCGAAATTATTGTTACCTCGGAAATGACATAAATTGAGAAACAACTAAAACGCTTGAATTTATTTACTAAGATATAAAAAGACGCATGAAAAAAGCCAAGTGTGGGGAGAATGTACCAAGTTATTCAATTAAAAACTATCTATCACATGTTTCTGTAAAGTTTATTGCAGGTGCTTTTGTTTTGGACTAAATTAACTGTTTTACCCGATTTATTGTAATACTTTTGAAAGAAAAGATGGATCTACACGATGAATCAATTCCATCATTAAAAGGAAGTAAAGTCTTCCGAAAAAGACACGCGCTTCTTGATTTAGGTCAAGAAGTTGTCGTCCAGACCAGCTGTAGGTTGACGAAAAATCTAGAAAAGTCATCTCCAAAATCAGCAGGAAATCCACGGACCTCAGCATCAAACAGGGTCGCCAAGTGGTCAGACTTATCCTAGCCATGAGAGGATCTGTCTCGTAAAATGGGGAGGGCGCAGTGCAAATTAGCTTGATAAGACTAATGAATCAGACCGCCAGAAAGGATAATCTCCTTTAAAAGATCAAAAATCAGTTTTTAAGACTGATATTACTCAATCCTAGAGATTGACTTTAAAGATTGAGAATTACAAACTCATGGAATTCAATGATATCTAAACTCGAGCTTGAACGAGAAAATATATTGATCAAAATTAAAATCGATTTGTTTTCTGAAAACCCATTTTCAATGCGTTCATTACCATTGAACGTAAAATCCTAGGAATTCACCTGGAATTCATTAGGTTACCTGAACTAAATCAGGTGTCAACCGTAAGAACGGTGGTTGCAAAGCATGGTCAAAGACAGGACCTTGTGCCAGACCGAAAAACTATAGGGTGATCTTTACTATTGCTCCTACAAAGGATAGTAATTGCATCCGACACGTTGTAGACCATGAACATCTGCATGTCATTAGACATCGCCTTAACAGTTGCTTGTTCAACGCTTTCCTTTACAACCGGACGGTAGTTTACCGAAAGGTAATATACAGGACAAGTAAACTGGATGTGTTGCTTTCCTAATACAAGGTTAGCAAGTGGGTGACACAAAACCATAAGTTTTGAGCTAAAATTTTCAAATCTGAAACCCACCAAACCCACAAAAACATTTTGCAAACACCGGTGAAGGGTTATTCCGAAAAACTTATCTAGGGTAAAAGCTAGAATGAATTTTCTAAAGATCAAATGTTTTCATAAAGATCCAATTTCCTTAAGGATCTAAATTTTTATAGTCATGTGGGACTGTAAACCACATCGTTACTATCATTGTTTATACCGTCGTATCAAAATCACTGATGTACAAAGTGTGAAGAATAAAGAAGTGATTCGTGTGATGAATTATATTATTTCAAGTTCTGTATTGCTTGAGGACAAGCAACGTTCAAGTGTGGGGATATTTGATAGTGCTCCAAATGAACATATATTTAGTAGCAATATCCTCCCAATATGTAAATTATTTAGTTGTAATTGTCCTATTTTAAGTTGTAATCGTTTATATTAAATAAGTGCGAAGACAAAAGGCGAAAACGAAGAATTGAAGACGCAAATGTCCAAAAAGCTCAAATGTACAAGATACAATCCAAGTGGTTCAATTTATTGATGAGAAACGTCTAAAAATGACAAAAGTACAAGTTGCGAAACGCAAAGTACAAGATATTAAATTATACGAAAGGACGTTCAAAAATTCGGAATCGGGACCTGAGCCAACTATCAACGCCCGACGCAACGGACCAAAAATTATGAGTCTACTATGCACAAGAATTTAATATAATATATATATAATTATATAAAATTATATATATTATATTATATAATTAAATATAACGTCGACAAGCTAGAAAACAAAGCAATTGGGCATGGCCAGACTGGCCATGCGATCGCATGAGATTAACACTGAGAACCCATGCGATCGCATGGGCCTCAGGATCAGACCACATCTATAAAAGGCAACGAGTTTTGGCCATAAAAAAAACATAATAATAATAATACTCCTCTAATAATAATAATAATAATAATAATATATATATATATATATATATATATATTATAGTATAGGGTAGTTTTATATTAGATTAGTTTGGGTTATGTAAAGGTTATTTTACGGGTTTTAAAGTCGAAGCTCTGTCCGTGTAACACTACGCGATAAATAATCAATGTAAGCTATGTTCTCCTTTTTAAATTAATGTCTCGTACTTAAGTTATTATTATGCTTATTTAAGACGAATAATCATGATGTTGGGCTAAAAATATTAAAATTGGGTAATTAGGCTTTGTACCATAATTGGGGTTTGGACAAAAGAACGACACTTGTGAAAATTAGACTATGGGCTATTAATGGGCTTTATATTTGTTTAAGTAAATGATAGTTTGTTAATTTTAATATAAAGATTTACAATTAGACGTCCCTATAAATAACCATATACACTCGATCGGACACGATGAGCGGGATATTTATACGTACGAATAATCGTTCATTTAACCGGACACGGGAATGGATTAATAGTCACTAGAATTATTAAAACAGGGGTGAAATTATGTACAAGGACACTTGGCATAATTGATAACAAAGTATTAAAACCTTGGGTTACACGCAGTCGATAACCTGGTGTAATCATTAAACAAAGTATTAAAATCTTGTTACAGTTTAAGTCCCCAATTAGTTGGAATATTTGACTTCGGGTATAAGGATAATTTGATGAGGATACTCGCACTTTATATTTATGACTGATGGACTGTTATGGACAAAAACCAGACGGACATATTAAATAATCCAGGACAAAGGACAATTAACCCATGGGCATAAAATTAAAATCAACACGTCAACCATCATGGTTACGGAAGTTTAAATAAGCATAATATATTTTATTTCATATTTCATCGTACTTTTATTTACTCGCTATTTTATTTAACGTCATTTATTTATTGACATTTATTTTTCGCTACTTTAATTATCGTCATTTATATTTTGCATTAGGTTTTAATTGTAACTTAAAATATAAAATCGACAAACCAGTCATTAAACGGTAAACCCCCTTTTATATATTATCAATATAATATATTTTGTACAAATATAATTGTTTAAAAATATAGTGTGCAATAAGCCCGCTCCCTGTGGAACGAACCGGACTTACTAAAAACTATACTACTCTACGATTAGGTACACTGCCTTTAGTGTTGTAGCAAGGTTTAGGTATATCCATTTTGTAAATAAATAATTAAAACTTGTGTAATTTTTTTAATAGTATTTCCTTGTAAAATTTAATAGTATTTTATACCCCTTAGCTTTAACATCACAAATCAAACAATGAAATTCGGAGTTAGAACTTACCAACACTACCACAACGTAGCCGTGAACGAGATGAACAACGTTAACACTTGGACTTTTGATCGATTCAAGCTTCTTCTTCTCCAAATCAAGCTTTCTCTTTCTAAACTCTTTTCTCACTCTAGGGTTTGAGGTTGAAGATGAGAGAATGAAGATAAGATTATGGACTTGAATGAGTCCACCAATCTGCCATTTGTGGCCTAAAATCGACCCCCTAGTGAAAAGACCAATATGCCCCTCATTTAACTTTAATTAAAAAGCAAGAAACAGTCGCCAGGTATATTGCGCGGCGCGCGCCCTTAAATGTGCGCGGCATGCACAATGTCAAATCAGCCTGCCAGTTTCAGTTTTATTATTCAACGTTTATGCACAACATGTACACTTGGGTTTAGGGTCTTACAACTCTCCCCCACTTGAATCGGATCGCGTCCTCGCGATCTAAACCTTATTGCGAACAAGGAACGTACACTTTCCTCAGTTTTCGAGCTCCACCCAACTCTACACCCCCTTGATGCCACAATTGCATCCTATCAATCACATTTTCTCGCCACGCAACGTTCCAATTGCACAACTATCCTCCAGGATTCCTTGGCGCACCTCAACTCACAACTTAGAATTCTAACGCCAACCGACACGCAGCCTTGCACGACTCACAATGTGACGACCCGGAAATTTTCGACCAAATTTAAACTTGATCTTTATATGATTTCGATACGATAAGCAAAGTCTATTAAACTGAGTCTCAAAAATGCTGAACTGTTTACATGGATACATTTAACGTTTGACCATCCTCGATAATTCACGAACTATTATGCGTAAATAAATATGTAAATATATATATAGAAATATAAGTGTATATATAATATGTTGAATTAATAAAATACACTTTAATCAATTTGAAATTAAAAAAAAAGTAAAATAATGAACTTAATAATTAGGTTATTATTAAAATGAATATATAAAAATATATATATAATATTATTATGAACCTATACAAGATAAATATATATAAATGATTCTATTAGCAATTATTATGTTGAAACATATATAAAACATATAAATGTTAAAATATGCAATAGATGTATTCATCTAATATATGATATAATTATTAGATATTACAAAATTAATAAATTGTAATATTAAATGTAATTACAAGTTAAATCTAATTGTTATATTATTATTTTACTATATACATTATTATTTAATATTAGTACTATTAATATTATTAAAAATTATAATATAAAAATTGATACATGTGATTTGTTATGTTACTATTATTATTAACATTATAATTATCAATGTTAATATCATTATTATTATTATTATTATTATTATTATTATTATTATTATTATTATTATTATTATTATTATTATTATTATTATTATTATTATTATTATTATTATTATTATTATTATTATTATTATTATTATTATTATTATAACTAGTAATAAAATTGTAATTTTAGTTATTATGATTAATATTAGTATTATTATCAGATATTATTATTACCATTATTATTAAAAATAATTATTATTATTAATATAAGTAGTGTTATCAATAGCATTATTAATAATATGATTGTTATCATTCTTATTACTAAATTATTATTATACTTATTAAAATTATTTTTTTATCATTAGTATATTTATTATTATTATTAGAATTATCGATATTATTATCATTATTATTAACTTATTATTATTATTATTTACATAATTATCATTAGTATTGATATTGTTATTAATATATGTATATAGTATTAATTCAGATGCATATATGTACATAAATACAGTTATATATATATATATATATATATATATATATATATATATATATATATATATATACATACTGTTATATATAGATACAATAACTGTTATATACAAATTTATATATACAAATAATTACATATTCAGTTCCAAATCACTTTCAACCTGTTTATGATTTACTCTTCTTTCTCAAAATCGTACAAATCAATGTTTAATCACCAGTTACAATCCAAAAATTTTGTTAGAAGTCCATATCTACTTTAATTCTGTATTGTGCTTTTATTCCTCCTTCTTTGTCTGATTCATAAAGGCTGTCAACCACTCCACCCTTCTAAATGAATCGAATTGTTAAAGATATTGAAGAAGTCTTCCAAATATCCATCCTCACCATTTCCATTAACACCCACTTGCAATTTATCTCCTCTTGTTTATATCCGTAAATCATCACAACACCTCATTAATTCAACACATCTGGCTAGTGCCTATTGCTACCTCCCTGTTCGTACAACGACCACTGGAACCACCACCTCATCTCCTCGTTTGATATCCACCTCCGCCGTCATAGAACAACCCACTTCAAACCATAACAACTATCGCCACCATCTCACCATCGAACTATCAAATTTTTTTTTTATGTTTCTCACTCGTCTGCAAGACCAACTCGATAACCATCATTACCGTGATGACCCGGAGATTTCCGACCAAATTTAAACTTAATCTTAATATGATTTCAACACGATAAACAAAGTCTGTAATGTTGAGTCTCGAAAATTTTGGAAACTATGTTCATATATTCAAATTACCCTTTGACTAGTTCCGATGATTCACGAACAATTACTTGTAAATAGATATGTATATATATAGATATAATAATCTGAAATATAAATTGAAACATTATATAATGTAATTATGAGAATTAATATTGTAAAATAAATATAATATAATACTTATTATTAAAAGTATATCTATATATATAAATAAAGTATATCTAATATACAGATATTGTTTCGAATTTAGTTAGTAAAAGACAATATCACTCGTTTATCATTCGAATGATATTAAACAAGTAACATACAAAATTATGAAAATTTACTAATAAACGTTAGTCTGAAATTATGTAATATAAATTGTAAAGTTGCTAAAAGTATATTTAATTATCTTAAGGTTAATTTTAATACTTTGTACATTTTTGCTTGGGATTTTTCCTTGTGCTTTTGTCCGCCATTGATTAACACGGAGTACGAATATTGACAAATGAATTTCTTTTACTTGTTATTTAGTTATATAATTAATATTATTATTTATATTAAGATTGGGACCGAATAAATGGACAACTAATTTTACTTTCATAATGATGATAATAACAAATAATTATTAACCATCGTAGTTTAATTGTAAATTTACAATTAATATATATACAGAAGATTGTAATATTATTATTTGTATTATTATTATTATTATTATTATTATTATTATTATTATTATTATTATTATTATTATTATTATTATTATTATTATTATTATATTAATAATTATTAATATTAATTATTAATATTATTAATCTTTATTATTATATATAAATCATAATGATATATAATTGTACCAATCTGATTATGCTTTTCATTTTTTTCTCCTACTTGATTTTGTTGTCGACCCATCCTTGCTAGAAAACAATTAATCACCTCTGGATTTCCACTACAAGCATCCAAGTCAACAACAATACCAATCACACATTACCAACCTCTATTTATATCCTAAAGATATCAAGCATAAAAAAAACGAAAGAAACTAAAACTGTTATTATATTTTTTTTCTCTCTGTTCCTTTGTTCGTGACCCATTTAATCAAGAACTTGATTTTTGTATCAATTTTCAAAAACTATAAATGCAAAGTTGTTAGAATCATTTTACTCAAACTCCCTGTGAAATTTCATGTTCCAAATACTAAAATTGAAAACGAATTTTGGAAGTCAAAGATTATTTATAAGAAGTCAACCGAAGTGTTCTTGGAGAAATTCAAGTTCATGTTTGTATTTCTGGATTAATTGATGATTCCATTACATTATACTGATGATTTAAAAGATATTTCATTTAGACATTAAGGTCTTAAAACGTCCTCAGCTCGAAATCAATTTTTTTATACCATCGTGATATGGCAGCAGCCTCTTTTGGCATAATTTTTTTTTTCAATCCAAATTATCGCTAATATTTGATTTTATGATGGATATTAGATCCTAAAATTAAGTAGTAAAGTCATTTTTATTTAAGTTTGATTTTTGGTTCGATCTTAACTTTGATAAGAAAAAGATGAAGTAGAAAACAGGAGGAAATATATAGATATTATAGAGAGGGATTTAATTTCAGAAAAATACAAATGGAGCCATGGTTAGGGTGTATTGCGTGTAAACGAAAGGTCCTGGGTTCGAACCCAGGCCACTGCGTTTTTTTTTTCTATCAAGAAAAGCTGATTGTTGGGCCAGGTACATGTATACTTCGTTGGGCCAAGATCAAAATACTTGTTGGGCCGGAAATTGAATGGTGTTCAGTTGGGCAAAAAAAAAAAAAAAAAAAAAAGAAGATACGGGTTAAATCAATTTAGAGGTTACGTTAATCAGGAAAGTGACAGATGGATCATGGGTTTAGGGTGTTATGTTTAAGCTAGAGGTATGGGGTTCAAACCTTGGTTGTGGCAATAATGTTATTAAGGAAGCTTATGTAATCTCCTTAAGGTAGTATTACTTTTCTTATTATTATTCTTATTATTATTATTATTATTATTATTATTATTATTATTATTATTATTATTATTATTATTTAAAGTATTATTATTATCATTAATTTTATTTTTATTTCTAATATTATCATTATTATAAGTATCATTATTTTCAATATATTATTATTATTATCATTTTTATAATTAATACAAATAAAATAATTAGCATTATTATCAAAAGTTAATATTTTCATTATTAAACCTAATTATTATTATTACCAACACTATCTTAGTAGTATTAAAATCATTAATTTAACAAACCAAAAGTTATTTATGTAAAAACTTATCAAATACATATACGATAACTATATAAATATTACCTTACTATTTTAAATAAGTAATATGTAATTAATATATATATAAACGAGCTTGATTTTTATTACATGTTAAATATATGTGTTAATATAAATAAATGATATAGGTTCGTGAATCCGAGGCCAACCCTGCATTATTCAGTTGTTAAATGTCGTCATATGTATTTTTACTACAAAATACAAAACGATGAGTTTCATTTGCCTTTTTACCCTTTATATTTTTGGGCTGAGAATACATGCGCTGCTTTTATAACTGTTTTATGAAATGGACACAAGTAATCAAAACTACATTATATGGTTGAATTATCGAAATCAAATATGCCCCTTTTTATTAAGTCTGGTAATCTAAGAATTAGGGAACAGACACCCTAATTGACGCGAACTCTAAAGATAGATCTATCGGGTCTAACAAGCCCCATCCAAAGTACCGGATGCTTTAGTACTTCGAAATTTATATCTTGTCCGAAGGAGTATCCCAGAATGATGGGGATATTCTTATATGCATATTGTGAATGTAGGTTACCAGGTGTTCAGTCCATATGAATGATATTTTTGTCTCTATGCATGGGACATTTATTTATGAGAACTGAAATATGAAATCTTGTGGTCTATTAAACTGATGAAAATGAATGATTATGTTAGACTAATGAACTCACCAACCTTTTGGTTGACACTTTAAAGCATGTTTATTCTCAGGTACGAAAGAAATCTTCCGCTGTGCATTTGCTCATATTAGAGATATTATTGGAGTCATTCATGACATATTTCAAAATACGTTGCATTCGAGTCGTCGAGTTCATCAAGATTATTATTAAGTCAAATATAGTTAGACGTATTATGAAATGGTATGCATGTCGTCAACTTTCGATGTAAATGAAAGTTTGTCTTTTAAAAACGAATGCAATGTTTGTAAAATGTATCATATAGAAGTCAAGTACCTCGCAATGTAACCAACTATTGTGAATCGTTTACAATCGATATGGACTTTGTCCGGATGGATTAGGACGGGTCTCTACAGTTGGTATCAGAGCGGTGGTCTTAGCGAACCAGGTCTTGCATTAGAGTGTCTAACTATTAGTTGTTTAGATGCATTAGTGAGTCTGGACTTCGACCGTGTCTGTATGTCAAAAGTTTTGCTTATTATTTCTAGTTGGAAATCATCTGCTTATCATTCTTAGTCTAGACACATCTTACTGTATTGATTGCATGAATAGTGTATAGACAAAAATTCATATCTTAGCGTATCTGCTAATTCATATCTTAGCATATATGTTATTGTTACCTTTGCCTGACAGCTTCCGTAGATTCCTCCGTAACTTATGGGATTTTAGTATTATATATGCATATGTAAATTATGTATTGCAGGGTACTAATCTACATCCTATAATCTATTTCTTATCGAAAATCCTCCATCTGATCGTATGAGATGAATCCTGCAACCAGTTCGAGTCCCTCAGATTCCGATAGCTATTCCGATAGTTATTCCGACAGCTGTTCCGACATAGATGTTCCCCTAAGCTCCGAAAACAGCGTCATCGGCATGAATCAACCAATCAGCCATTATCAATTCACCTGATGGGTTCGTAGTCGACTTAATTAATGGAAACACGCAGAAGGCAATCCCTTCCACAAACCGAATTCACCTCTTGACAATGAACCTGAAGTGTTTACCGGCGAACCTGTTCGAGACACCATTTTCAGTCTCATTTCCAGGGTAACTCGACAAGATTATATTCTATCCACAATTCTGAACCTTATTCATCCGCTCGTTCCGACCTACAATCATCCTGGAGTAATAAGTCAACGAACTTCGCGCTCGAGTAATCAATTTGGAAAATATGGTGCAAAATGTATCAGCTTCAGCAACATCACCGGTACCAACCGTACCATCAATAACAGCACCAGTACCATCAACAATCCATGCCTCAACATCTCATTCTGTACCTCGAGTATAATCACCGTTCTACGTATCGATCTACATCAATTATCTTCATTCTTCATGGCAATTATGTAATCTCTAAAGTCTTAGAGATTATTTATTCTAGCTCAAACCGAAAATCAAATGAGTTTAATATCATATTGACTCATTAAATCCATGATTACATCTGAAGAAAATATATATGTATATATATTTTCATAAAGATTGTAATTAAAAATTCTTTCGTACAAACTGTTAATGATGAAAATATTTTAACGGGTAGGTAATACCCGAGGAATATTTAGATTTCACATTAATAAGTTACACGGTACATTCTTCGAACCTGATTCAACGGTCAATTACCATCCTACTTACATCCACAGATATACGAATATGATTCACCACAGAATAACCATTTTCATTCAATTTCTTATTTGGATTTTGACCTATCAGAATCCAACAAGTGGCATAATGAAGAAATAATGGACACAATAAAAATTGATTAGAAACAGACTAATTAACAATATGAAATTTTGTTAAGAATCCAGGCTAACAAGATCCTAGCTAACTGTTCCTAGCTAACTGTTTATCCCGTATTACATTTTATTTTATTGTAATTTATTTATCGCAATTTAATTACCGCAGTTCATTTATCGCAATTTACATTCTCGCAAATTTTATTTATCGTCATTAAATTTCTGTTATTTACTTTACGCACTTTATTTATCGTTATTTAATTTTCTATTATTTATTTTACGCACTTTAAATATCAGGACACGTACACAAGGTTTTGACATATCATATCGACGCATCTATATATATTATTTGGAATCACCATAGACACTCTATATGCAGTAATGATCGAGTTCTCTATACAGGGTTGAGGTTGATTCTACAATAATATATATAGTTTGAGTTGTGATCGAGTCTGAGACGTATACGGGTCACGACACGTATTAATTAATTCGAATATTATATATTAAACTATATATGAATTATTGGACTGTCAACTGTGGACTATCGACTGTGGACTAATAATATTGGACAGTTAAAATGAATTAAAATATTGATTATAACATATGAAACTAAACAATTCTTCAAGTTGCCACTTGATTTCGTCTTAAACATCATTTGTATCTTCACGATTACATTCTGCGTTCAAACCTTTCATGATTATTGAAAACACCTCAATTGAGAGTATGAACCAACCGCACTTCATCGACGGAAGAAGAAATTGACGCATATAGTTATGCACCTGAAAAACTCTCAGAATCTGAGTAAACGTTTAACACGTAGTTGTGCTAATTCCTTTAGTGTTATTATTACCCAAAATAACTTTGCATTCCCTTTCCAAATTAGCAAATTTTGTCACAGCTCCAACAAGCCAACTTTGACTTTTCATTCGAATTAGCATTATTATAACCTCGATATATAAGTTTTCCTGTCGTCATCGTCACCGGAGAACCGTTTATATTTCACCACATTAGCAGTAAAAATTACCAGCAACTTCAATGAATTTGGACTTTCCGAAAAATCATTATATTCATTGAAACCCCATCTTGTATTCATCTATACCCTGTAACAATAATTGCCATACCAATTACCGGGAATCAGCAATCATTATTTCGAATCTCGTAGCATTTCTACATCAATAATTATATGTATACATATAACAATTATCTCCTAGGATTACGATCTTCAAATCTGAAATTTTGAAAAGGCACTCAGTTTACGAATCGATGCTCTGAATGTTGGAAAAGCTCAGAAACGTTGGAACTGGAAAACGGATAAAGTTAACCATGAAGGAGACCAAGGACAAATACAAGAACCATACCCTATATTCAAAGAATCCAGATAATTCTGGATCCATTGAAATCTTTAGAGAATATCTTGCTCCAAAGTCATGTTAAAATCTTGCGGAAAATCTTTCTCCATCAACCATCGAACTTAGAAATTCCAAAATATCATCATCAATATCTTCGATATTTCTGAGGATATTTTCATAAATATTCTCGTCCGAAATTATACACCTCTTCGTGCTTCCTGTGTATCATTATATTGGAAACATTCAATAGAAAAATTTAGTACCGAAAAGCAGATTATGCGAAACTATGAAGAAAGCCGTGGACAAATCACAAAGAATAAGTTTGACTTCAAAGAATCCAAATGATTCAATATATGTTAAAGTCTTTAGTGAATATCTTGCTCCTTACTCTAAACCCTTGCAGACAATCGTTTCTATCATCCTCTGATCTTAGATATTCCGAGATATTATCTTTCGTTATAAATATCTTCCATATTTCTGGAGATATTTTATAACTATTATTATCTGAAATCATTAATCTCTTCGTGCTATCAGTATTACATCATATAGAAACTGTTAGTTTCTATATTCTGTAAACTTTCGAGCTTAAAATATGAATGTTATTGAAGTAATGTTGGGAATTGATGCATGAGTTAGTATAATATAATGACACTTGATCAACGTGATTATATTACAGTAAGTCATGCTGAGTTTCTAATGGGACGTGATGATTCACAGATCATAACGTCATCATGTGCCATGTTACATAACTCTGTTATTCTGTTTAACTTCTGAACATATCAAGAAAGTATATTCTTGATAGTTCTATTCTCAGTGATTCTGATAATTTGACAAATCAAATCGTGCCATTACGATTTCTTTCTTAGAACATTAACAACGTTCATTCCGAAGTTTATATCTGCAAATTCTGAACCATTACAAGCGGTGTTAAATCGCAAGAAGAAGAAACGAAGGGACAAAGCTCCAAAATATAAGAAAGAATATAAAGCCTGATAACAACTCATAAATTACAAACCGTGTATATCAATGTTTATCGCAACATAAAGACACGGGAGAATTAAAAACATTATAATCCCAAGGGCGAAGTAAAAGAAAGCAGATCCCTCTGGTGAAAGTTGGAAAAGGAGAATGATTGTTGCGATAGTAAGGATGAGGACAAGGATCAGAACTGGATTAAGCATTTCACAATCTTTTGGACGTATGAACTAAGAAAGAAAATATAGGAATGGTGAGAATAATAAAATGGAAGAGGTAAATTTATAATGGAAACATCCGACAGAGCAATTGAGACAGATGATCGCATTTAATTAAAGAGATCTTAATTTCCATAAATCTCGAAGAATCAGATCTTATAGATTTCCTAGATTTTCTTTTAAATCTTTTGAATTCCGGAATTCAACCCTGACTCTGTCAGAAGTTAAGATGAATCTTTACTTTCCTATTTCACTATTTGGTAATAGCTTCATTCGTGCTCTTTGAATAATCGAATTATATTATCTGTATTATTCAATAATGATAAAACTCAATTTATCAACTCATATTCGTCATGAAAATATTTTTATTGTTAGCCATGACTACCTCACTCAAATTTCGGGACGAAATTTCTTTAACGGGTAGGTACTGTGATGACCCGGAGATTTCCGACCAAATTTAAACTTAATCTTAATATGATTTCAACACGATAAACAAAGTCTGTAATGTTGAGTCTCGAAAATTTTGGAAACTATGTTCATATATTCAAATTACCCTTTGACTAGTTCTGACGATTCACGAACAATTACTTGTAAATAGATATGTGTATATATAGATATAATAATCTGAAATATAAATTGAAACATTATATAATGTAATTATGAGAATTAATATTGTAAAATAAAAATAATATAATAATTATTATTAAAAGTATATCTATATATATATAAATGAAGTATATCTAATATACAGATATTGTTTCGAATTTAGTTAGTAAAAGACAATATCACTCGTTTAGCATTCGAATGATATTAAACAAGTAACATACAAAATTATGAAAATTTATTAATAAACGTTAGTTTGAAATTATGTAATATAAATTGTAAAGTTGCTAAAAGTATATTTAATTATCTTAAGGTTAATTTTAATACTTCGTACATTTTTGCTTGGGATTTTTCCTTGTGCTTTTGTCCGCCATTGATTAACACGGAGTACGAATATTGACAACTGAATTTCTTTTACTTGTTATTTAGTTATATAACTAGTCCGGACTGGCCCGCGCGATGCGGCGGGGGCTTTCGGCCAGCGTATTCATATTTAACGTAGTTTTATTTACAGAAGTGAAAACGGACCCTCTGTTATGCGTCGTTGTTGGTGTCGTCGTCTTTAGTGTTTTTAAAATCTGTCCGGTTCGAAAGTAGTTAGTTTCGTTTTGTTGATAAAATTATTTCGAGCCTAATGGTGCTAGCGAAAAAATTTAACTCGCGGCGAGTAGGAAGATATGGGCTGTCGTTGTGTTTAGCGTTTTTTTAAAAAGTGTCCGTTTCGAACGTAGTTAGTATCGTTTTGTTCATAAAATTATTTCGAGTCTGAAGCTGCCGTCGAAAAAATTTAACTCGTGCCGAGCGGGAAGATACGGGTTGTCGTGTTTAGCATTTTTTGAGAAGTGTCCGTTTCGCGTACAGTTAGTACCGTTGGGTTCGTAAGATTTTTCCGAGTTGAACGGTGGTCTCTGAAAAATTTAACTCGCACCCAGCGAGAAGATAGGGCCCATTATAAATTGGGGTGAATTTAGTTTCTTATATTTTAATTAAATTATATATTTACACTTGTTACCCCTTAAAAAGTGTAAACCTGAGGGACCGTTGTGAAAATATAGGTGAACTTGAGGGACCGTTTGTAATGTGAACATAAACTCAAAACTACAATAAGCTATAACTAAAACTACACAATTTCTCACCACTTTTAGTATGTAAAGGTTAATTAATATTATTATTTATATTAAGATTGGGACCGAATAAATGGATAACTAATTTTACTTTCATAATGATGATAATAACAAATAATTATTAACCATCGTAGTTTAATTGTAAATTTACAATTAATATATATACAGAAGATTGTAATATTATTATTTGTATTATTATTATTATATTAATAATTATTAATATTAATTATTAATATTATTAATCTTTATTATTATATATAAATCATAATGATATATAATTGTACCAATCTGATTATGCTTTTCATTTTTTTCTCCTGCTTGATTTTGTTGTCGACCCATCCTTGCTAGAAAACAATTAATCACCTCTGGATTTCCACTACAAGCATCCAAGTCAACAACAATACCAATCACACATTACCAACCTCTGTTTATATCCTAAAGATATCAAGCAAAAAAAACGAAAGAAACTAAAACTGTTATTATAATTTTTTTTTCTCTCTGTTCCTTTGTTCGTGACCCATTTAATCAAGAACTTGATTTTTGTATCAATTTTCAAAAACTATAAATGCAAAGTTGTTAGAATCATTTTACTCAAACTCCCTGTGAAATTTCATGTTCCAAATACTAAAATTGAAAACGAATTTTGGAAGTCAAAGATTATTTATAAAAAGTCAACCGAAGTGTTCTTGGAGAAATTCGAGTTCATGTTTGTATTTCTGGATTAATTGATGATTCCATTACATTATACTGATGATTTAAAAGATATTTCGTTTAGACATTAAGGTCTCAAAACGTCCTCAGCTCGAAATCAATTTTTTTTTGATACCATCGTGATATGGCAGCAGCCTCTTTTGGCATAATTTTTTTTTCTTCAATCTAAATTATCGCTAATAGTTGATTTTATGATGGATATTAGATCCTAAAAATAAGTAGTAAAGTCATTTTTATTTAAGTTTGATTTTTGGTTCGATCTTAACTTTGATAAGAAAAAGATGAAGTAGAAAACAGGAGGAAATATATAGATAGTATAGAGAGGGATTTAATTTCAAAAAAATACAAATGGAGCCATGGTTAGGGTGTATTGCGTGTAAACGAAAGGTCCTGGGTTCGAACCCAGGCCACTGCGTTTTTTTTTCTATCAAGAAAAGCTGATTGTTGGGCCAGGTACATGTATACTTCGTTGGGCCAAGATCAAAATAATTGTTGGGCCGGAAATTGAATGGTGTTCAGTTGGGCAAAAAAAAAAAGAAAAAAAAAAATACGGGTTAAATCAATTTAGAGGTTACGTTAATCAGGAAAGTGACAGATGGATCATGGGTTTAGGGTGTTATGTTTAAGCTAGAGGTATGGGGTTCAAACCTTGGTTGTGGCAATAATGTTATTAAGGAAGCTTATGTAATCTCCTTAAGGTAGTATTACTTTTCTTATTATTATTATTATTATTATTATTATTATTATTATTATTATTATTATTATTATTATTATTATTATTATTATTATTATTATTATTATTATTATTATTATTATTATTATTATTATTAAAAGTATTATTATTATCATTAATTTTATTTTTATTTCTAATATTATCATTATTATAAGTATCATTATTTTCAATATATTATTATTATCATTTTTATAATTAATACAAATAAAATAATTAGCATTATTATCAAAAGTTAATATTTTCATGATTAAACCTAATTATTATTATTACCAACACTATCTTAGTAGTATTAAAATCATTAATTTAACAAACCAAAAGTTATTTATGTAAAAACTTATCAAATACATATACGATAACTATATAAATATTACCTTACTATTTTAAATAAGTAATATGTAATTAATATATATAAACGAGCTTGATTTTTATTACATGTTAAATATATGTGTTAATATAAATAAATGATATAGGTTCGTGAATCCGAGGCCAACCCTGCATTATTCAGTTGTTAAATGTCGTCATATGTATTTTTACTACAAAATACAAAACGGTGAGTTTCATTTGTCTTTTTACCCTTTATATTTTTGGGCTGAGAATACATGCGCTGCTTTTATAACTGTTTTACAAAATGGACACAAGTAATCGAAACTACATTATATGGTTGAATTATCGAAATCGAATATGGCCCTTTTTATTAAGTCCGGTAATCTAAGAATTAGGGAACAGACACCCTAATTGACGCGAACTCTAAAGATAGATCTATCGGGCCCAACAAGCCCCATCCAAAGTACCGGATGCTTTAGTACTTCAAAATTTATATCTTGTCCGAAGGAGGATCCCGGAATGATGGGGATATTCTTATATGCATATTGTGAATGTCGGTTACCAGGTGTTCAATCCATATGAATGATATTTTTGTCTCTATGCATGGGACGTTTATTTATGAGAACTGAAATATGAAATCTTGTGGTCTATTAAACTGATGAAAATGAATGATTATGTTAAACTAATGAACTCACCAACCTTTTGGTTGACACTTTAAAGCATGTTTATTCTCAGGTACGAAAGAAATCTTCCGCTGTGCATTTGCTCATATTAGAGATATTATTGGAGTCATTCATGACATATTTCAAAAGACGTTGCATTCGAGTCGTCGAGTTCATCAAGATTATTATTAAGTCAAATATAGTTAGACGTATTATGAAATGGTATGCATGTCGTCAACTTTCGATGTAAATGAAAGTTTGTCTTTTAAAAACGAATGCAATGTTTGTAAAATGTATCATATAGAGGTCAAGTACCTCGCGATGTAACCAACTATTGTGAATCGTTTATAATCGATATGGACTTTGTCCGGATGGATTAGGACGGGTCTCTACAATTACCTTTCTTCTTGTTCCTATCTCAAATCCATAACTCATCATGGATCATCACATTACCACTCACCATCATCATCGAAACCTTTTCACTAATGTGGTACTCGTTCATGTTTCATATCAATTAAACCTATTCAAAATAACCTACTGTGATCGTTGCTACTCGATATTTTTCCTTTCTTTCTTCGAGTCTGATTACAACCACATCAAACCAACCTGTGACTGCTATAACTACAATGATCTTCTGTTTAGATCAAGTAGTAGTTTCTGCTACTATTGTGTCCTTGCTTTTGCTACTCGGATATAACCGGAACCTACAATCCACCTGCAATTATTTTGAAGACAACACCTGCAATTCCATCGAAAACGGCTGCACACTTTATGTTTTTCTGTTCCTGTTGAAACGATGAAAAGGTGATGATAACCGAAGAAACTTGGTTATGGTTAGTATTATATAAAGCGTATTCTTTTCCTTTTCAAATAAGCAAGTGGATAAAGGTGTGAATACCTGGCCGACAAAAGTGGGAGTCAAAAGAGGCGTAACATATTATTATTTTTTTCTTTCCTTTTAGCCTAATAATGTGGACTTCCACTTGAAGTATTCTACATCTAGATTTGCCAGAAAAAAAAAGAATCGAATTGGACGGGATTGATTTGTTTGAGTGGACCACTATATTTTTTTTTCTTCTTTAGCCGTGATATATGGAACAAAATTTTGGATGCCATGATTCAATTCTCATTTGGAGTAGAACACCGCATTAATTAGAATATTAATGTTTGTGATTTAAAAAAAAAAAAACCAAGATCGTTTATGTTGAGTATGATGATTCACGAATGATAAGTTATACATGAAGTAATGATGATGAGGCTACCCTAATGGAGATGATGATCGATATTGAAGATGATTAGATATGGATAATGATATAGGCGATGTCAATTAGATGATGACACGATGTTGTTTTATTTTAAAAGTGATGATATACGGAGTAATATTGTTTATGGTAGTTGAGGAGAAGAGGATTAAAAGGGGTTTGGTTATGAAAAAAAAGAAAAAAAAGAAAAAAGAATAAAAAAAATTGGATTAAAACAATTTAGGTATCAATTATATCAGTTAATTCGAAACAGAGGAATGGCTGGGCGTGTTGTTGGGGAACGAGAGGTCTTAGGTTCGAGCTTGGTTTGAGACATTTTTATTTTTCTAAGAACAAGCTGGAAGGTAGTTACTCATTCTATTATATTATTATTATTATTATTATTATTATTATTATTATTATTATTATTATTATTATTATTATTATTATTATTATTAATATTATTATTATTATTATTATTATTATTAATATTATTATTATTATTATTATTATTATTATTATTATTATTATTATTATTATTATTATTATTATTATTATTATTAGTATTATTATTATTATTATTATTATTATTACTATTTTTGAACATGTTAATACTACAAACATATTTATATTAAGAAGTTAAAAAAAAAAAAAGAATAGATGATAGTAAAGATTATGTAAAAAGGATTACAATTATATTAATACATGTGCGATTATGAATGTGATTATAAATTTGAATTTTGGAATGGTATAATTGTAAGTTTAGGAATTAAAAACGAAGAATTTTATAACTATTAATATTATTATTACTATTATTATCATTATTATCATTATTATTATTAGAATTAATATTAATATTATTAGAATTAACATCACTATTAGTAGTAACGTTATTATTATTATCATTTTTATCATTATTATTATTATATAGTATCATTATTATTACTAATATTAGTATTATCTTAATTATTAATTTCACAATAGCATAATCTTCATATAAAAATATATTTAAAATACGTAACTTAAATATATTAATATTTTTATGAATATACTTAATAATAAAATATTGATAGTGCTCCAAATGAACATATATTAGGCACAATATCCTTCCAATATGTAAAGTTTTCAGTTGCAATTGTTCTATTTTCAAGTAATATTCGTTTATATTAAATAAGTGCGGAGACAAAAGGCGAAAACGAAGATTCGAAGACAAAAACGTCCAAAATGCTCAAACGTACAAGATACAATTCAAGTGGTTCCATTTATTGATGAGAAACGTCTAAAAATTACAAGAGTACAAGTTGCGGAACGCAAAGTACAAGATATTAAATTATACGAAAAAGCGTTCGAAAATCCGGAATCGGGACCTGAGCCAACTATCAACGCCCGACGCAATGGACCAAAAATTACAAGTCTACTATGCACAAGAATATAATATAATATTTAAATAATTATATAAATTATTTATATATTATATATTATATTAAATAACGTTGACAAACAAATGGCCAAAAGTTGGTGAGCTGGAGTGCGTTACTTCGCGATCTCGGAGCTGGAAGGCACATTTGCTTCGCGATCTCGGAGCAGTCAGGAATCAAAATGCCTATAAAAGGCCATGCATTCTGCCGAGTATCATACACCATCTACATATCTCTCCCTCTGTATATATATATATATATATATATATATATATATATATATATATATATATATATATATATATATATATATATATATATATATATATATATATATAAATAATATATTAGTTTAGTTTTATATTAGTTAGTTTGGGTAATGTAAAGGTTATTTTACGAGTTCTAAAGTCGAAGTTCTGTCCGTGTAACACTACGCGATAAATAATCAATGTAAGTTATGTTCTCATTTTTAAATTAATATCTCGTACTTAAGTTATTATTATTTGAATCGAAGTAATCATGATGTTGGGCTAAATATTAAAGATGGGGTTATTGGGCTTTGTACCATAATTGGGGTTTGGACAAAAGATCGACACTTGTGGAAATTAGACTATGGGCTATTAATGGGCTTTATATTAAATTAACAATATCTCGTTAATTTAATATAAAGGTTACAATTTGACGTATCGATATATAACCACATACGCTTAATCGGACACGATGGGCGGGATATTTATAAGTATGAATTATTGTTCATTTGACCGGACACGGGGATGGATTAATAGTCACTGGACTCATTAAAACAGGGGTGGATTACATTCAAGGGTAATTGGTGTAATTGTTAACAAAGTATTAAAACCTTGGATTACACACAGTCGATAACCTGGTGTATTCATTAAACAAAGTATTAAGACCTTGTTACAGTTCGAATCCCCAATTAGTTGGAATATTTGACTTCGGGTATAAGGTTAAATTTGCCGAGCATTTTATAATTTTGACCGATGAACTATTATGGACAAAAACTAGATAGGTTTCAAATACATCCAGGACAAAGGACAATTAACCCATGGTAATTAATTAAAATCAAAACGTCAAACATCATGGTTACGGAAGTTTAAATAAGCATAATTATTTTATTTTATATTTCATCGTACCTTTAATTATCGTCATTTATATTTTGCATTAGGTTTTAATTGTGACTTAAGATATAAAATCGACAAACTGATCATTAAACGGTAAACCCCCTTTTATATATTATTACTATATATAATATATTTTGTACAAATATAGTTATATAAAAATATAGTACGTATCACCAGCTCCCTGTGGAACAAACCAGACTTACTAAAAACTATACTACTCTACGATTGAGTACACTGCCTATAGTGTTGTAGCAAGGTTTAGGTATATCCCATTTGTAAATAAATAATTAAAACTTGTGTAATTTGTATCGTATTTCGTATTAAAATATATATAGTATATCGTACCCCATGCTGCACACATCAAGTTTTTGGCACCGCTGCCAGGGAGTCGGCGAAACGCTATATTTTTAATTCATTTTTGTATAAATATATTTATATATATTTTTAGAAAAATAATATAAAATTAAAAAAAATTAAAAATTAAAACGAACTGGGCCGAACACTGTAGCAGCCCAACCTTTGAACCGGATCCATCACTGTTTAACTCAGCGATCTCGGAGCATCAAAGGTACAAATCGTAGCGATCGCGGAGCTGCTCTGACAGCTGATACCTAGGATCATTAATTACATATTTAGGGTTTAATTTTTAATTATTATTATTTAAAACCTAATTAGGATTTATATTTAATATTTAGTTTTAGTTTTTAATTAATTTATATTTTAAGTTTTAGTTATTATTATTTATATTAATATTTTTATAAAATAATAATATAAAAATAATGTTTTTATAAAATTTGTATTTTTATCATTTTAGTTAAAATTTGTATATTTATCGTTTAATTCGTAATTTGTATATTTATCGTTCGTAATTAGTTTTAAATTTAGTTTTTGCCGTAGAATTTTTATATTTCTAGATTTCTAAGTTTTACCATAAAATTCCTTAAGTGCTTTTTCTTTAGATTAAGATTTAGGCGCTTTAGAATTTTGCGACGCCGTTTTAAATTTTAGTGCCTTTTTAAGTTATTACCATTTTGGATATAGAATTCCTTTTAAGTTTCAATACCTTTAGGCGCAACTTTTTAGATATAGTTTTTAGACTTTTAAGTTTCGACGTTTTTTTTCTTATTTTTATTTTTCGACGTTTTTCGACGCGTAATCTTTTTCTTTCTTATTTCTCGACACGCTAGTTTTTAGGACATAGATTTTCTATTTCTTCTCTAAAATTCCAAACCAAAAATTATTTTATGCGGTTAAATTGATAGATATCCAAATTTTCTGGTTCGTAGTAATAGTTGGATTTGTTAGTGGCGAGTTGTGGGCTTCCGATTTAAAGGGTCCTGGCTACCTGCTGCATCTATTGGCTATTCGAAACGTGGGCAAAATCAGAAAAGTCTATTAATTTGATAACTTATATAATTTTTATATTTATAACTAATAGGATAATTAATAAATGCACCACATTGTAGCTAAAATTTGGTAATAAGTGTAGTATGGAAAACCTCGAAAATATCTTGGAAACTCTTTATGACATCCGAAATCAATTAAATCAATACCCTCAAACGGGTGTTGATGACAATTCGTTCGGTCAATCTTGGATCACGAATAACGAAACAATAACTGGTTGTGAAATCTGTGGAGATTATCATTCAACATGGGAATGTTATTATTACGTTCCTACAGAAAATTATGCACCCACGGAACCTGAATGGAATGATTATGAAGAATATAAGCCAAATTAGGATTATTCCCAAGAATATATCCAAACTCAACAACCAGAGGACGAGGAAAATTATGTGTCTAAAAATTCTTTAGATTATATGAAAATCAAACTCGAAGAACTTGATGCTCAAAATGAACAAATGAGAGAGTTTGTAAATAGGCAAGCTGAAACTCTATCAGATTACACACCTGTTGATCTGAGGAATATTGTTCAAGAAAATCTCATATCATCGAATTTTGATGAATTCGAGAGCTCCGAAATCACCAATTATCCCGATGATACTTTTTATTCAGCTTTACCAATTTCACAACATATCGACACATTAGCCTCAACCGACGAAATCATCGATCCATCAATGGATGAAGAAGAAGTAAGGGTGACAAATTGGTACTCTTGGGAAAACGATAACGTTGAAAATTTTACCCCCGAGACCAAAGTGGTGGAACCAATAAGGACCGTTAATGAAGAAGAAATTACTTCGATCCAGCCACAACCTTCCAACCCAATATTCTCAATAGACGAGTCATCTACCGAAAATGAACCACGAGCTGTAATAGATAATGACACCTCGGATTTCACCCAGTTGGGTAATAGAGGTGAAAACTTTAATCCCGAGAATAAACGGAAGGAAATGTTAGGAATTGTCCACCCTATAGTATGTATGTCGGTGTATATCGATCCATTTGACCAAGAACCAGAAAAGAGACATATCCATTTACTAAAAGCTACACTTAAAAAAGAATTAAGTAGTGACGATCGGGTGGGTCTAAACTTTAAACCCATTGATATATTTTATACCACCTGAGATGTAAATAACTGGCTCACTATTTTAATTCGTGGAACTTATTCTATCTACTTCACATGTCGTCAGCTAAGTGTGGGGAAGTCTAACCCCACTTAACTTTAAATTAGGGTTTTGGGTTAGTGCATAACTCGTTAATAAAAATGCATGATGAGTAAGGGTAAAAGACGCATTTTCAAAGATTAACAAACAGTTCAGAAAAGCAACCGTTTTTGAAGAAAAACATGTGTGATAAAACAAGAAGGAATGAACGATGAGGCGGCCATCTATCATTCGACGAGCTTTGTAATTAAAAACTGGTATCTTTAACTACTTTTCTACACTAATCACCCTCATGAATTTATAATTATAGTCTGATTTCATGCAAATGAGGGCATTGCATGATCTCAAGTTTGGGGAAGGGTTATAAATTCTCTCGGATTTATACTTGGCTTATTTTCTAAATTTTATGAAAATTTGAAAATTTTTCAACTAAATGAATTCAAAATTATGTTTATACATATTTATGAACGATAAAACTAGGTGTTAATGCCGAAATTATTGTTACCTCGGAAAGGACATAAATTGAGAAACAACTAAAACGCTTGAATTTATTTATTAAGATATAAAAAGACGCATGAAAAAAGCCATGTGTGGGGAGAATGTACCAAGTTATTCAATTAAAAACTATCTATCACATGTTTCTGTAAAGTTATTGCAGGTGCTTTTGTTTTGGACTAAATTAACTGTTTTACCCGATGAAAGAAAAGATGGATCTACACGATGAATCAATTCCATCATTAAAAGGAAGTAAAGTCTTCCGAAAAAGACACGCGCTTCTTGATTTAGGTCAAGCAGTTGTCGTCCAGACCAGTTGTAGAGTCTAGGAAAAACCTTGAAAAGTTTTCTCAAAAATCGACTGGAAATCCACGGACCTCAGCATCAAACAGGGTCGCCATGTGGTCAGATTTATCCTAACCATGAGAAGGATTTATGTAGCAAAATGGGAGGGCGCCGTGCAAATTAGCTTGATAAGACTAATGAATCAGACCCCCAGAAAGGATAATCTCCTTAAAGATTAAAAATCAGCTTTTAAGCCTGATATTACTCAATCCTTGATATTGACCTTAAAGATTGAGAATTACAAGCTCATGGAATTCAATGATATCTAAACTCGAGCTTGAATGAGAAAATATTTTGATCAAAATTACAAACCGATTTGTTTTCTGAAAACCTATTTTCAATGCGTTCATTACCATTGAACGTAAAATCCTAGGAATTCACCTGGAATTCATTAGGTCACCTGAACTAAATCGGGTGTCAACCGTAAGAACGGTGGTTGCATAGCATGGTCGGAGACAGGACCTTGTGCCAGACCGAAAAATTATAGGATGATCTTTACTATTGCTCCTACAAAGGATAGTAATAGCATCCGACACGTTTTTGGGCCATAATCCAATGCATGTCATTAGACATTGCCTTAACAGTTGCTTGTTCATCGCTTTCCTTTACAACCGGACGGTAGTTTGCCGAAAGGTAATATACGGGACAAGTAAACTGGACGTGTTGCTTTCCTAATACAAGGTTAGCAAGTGGGTAACACAAAACCGCAAGTGTTGAGCTAAAATTTTCAAATCTGAAACCCACAAAACCCATAAAAATATTTTGCAACACCGGTGAAGGGTTATTTCGGAAAACTAATCTATGGTAAAAGCTAGATTGAATTTTCAAAAGATCAAATGTTTTCATAAAGATCCAATTTCCTAAAGGATCTAAATTTTTATGGTCATGTGGGACTGTAAACCACAAATGCTACTGATATTGCTCTAAACATACATATTATTCGACGCAATATCACTTATATTTCATCAGCTTTTATCATTTACGAAGACATTCAACGTATAATATTCAAGAAAAACGACAAAAGTGGACAAGAGCTTGCTATTTGAAGATTCGACGATAAAACGATAGTTTTAACCAAATTTATATCAAGAAACGTTTATCCGAATGAAAGTACAAGATAATTGAAGAAAAGAGTTCAAATGGAAAGTGCCAAGTCAATTTAACGTCAACACGGGATCAACATAGAACAAACGAAAAAGAAAAATAAAGAAAACTGCCATTATCTCTTACGCGAATCGTTTAGAGTCACACGAAACGCGTAGTAATTTAGCCTTACACGAATTGTGTGACCTCTACACGAAACGCGTAATGTTAGGCCGAATTTAATCATTCATCAGATAAGGGCGGCTGCTTTTTGGAGATAAAAACTAATTCTTTTAGAATTGAGATACAGCAATGAAGTCCATCAACTATCACCTACTACATCTTGTAGGCTTTAAATACGGAGTACTAGTTGAACATCAAAGTGTACAGAAAATATTAGACAACAACACATACAACAATTACTATAGTTAAATATATTGTCATTTTATTACTCTGTAAAATTAGTTTCAATTATTTAGGGGGTATTGTTCGTGATTAAGGGTGTTATTGTACGCGTGAAAGGGGTGTTATTATTGTAATTTTCCTACCGTTTGAAGTTAATGAAAGTGAAGATATTTTAGTAAGTTTACTCTGTTAAAATTAGCGTTGTTATTATGTTTGCATATCTATATTTTTATGTTTACCCTAGTGTAATGAATAGCTAAATTTCCCTAGTGTTTGCTTAAATGTAGAGCCCCTAGTGAAATGGATTGTTACCATTTGTAAAAGTTAAAAATGTAACTTTAGTATTTTTAATATTGAGCCTAGTTAAAAGAACCATTTTTATGTAATTAGGTATTTAAACCTTGCCACTTAATTTATTAAATTTAAATAACGAAAGTTGTTTTTATTTACATAAATTAAGCTTCAACATTAAAAATGATCTAGACGAATTTATGGATAAGTTATTAACACCAATTTAGAAATAAACTTCGGTGGTTTGGATAATATCAATAATTATATGACAGTGAAATTGTAAAAAGGGAAACCGTTACGATTTGGGTATTGGCAAAAGTCAAAACTAGGCTAGGTCTCAATTTAAATACTTAAGGAATAGTAGCTATCTAAAAAGAATCCGATGAAAATTAGATTTTATTTAGTTAGTCTTAACCTTATATTTATTCGAAAGAAAAATATAAAGTTTATTACTAAAACATTTTAAATAGGGCGTAAACTCAAAACAATCCATGGACCTAGGGGTGACACATTTAAGTAAACACTCCCTTTTATCCCATTATTATTTCTTGTAAACATATTATTATCATTATTTACGAATTATTATTTTAAAATATAAAAACAATACATAAAAACATTTAAATCCGTAACAGACTGTTTGTCACAGTTTATATATCATACGCGAATCGTGTATGGTATACGCGAAACGCGTATGCCTGTAAATCAAACTGTACGATCAGAATCACACAATTCGCGTAGGTTTTAAATTATACGCGATACGCGTATAAATACGCGAAACGCGTAAGGTAATAACGCGGCTACAGTATCAGTTAGGGTAAAATTAGGGTTTTAATTATTTTAATTATTATATTTAAGTTATTATTACATAATTTATATTACTTATTATAAAATACTTTAATACATGTTTTAACCTTATAATTAGTGTTAATTAAAAGTTTATAATTTATAATTAGTTTGTAATTAGTTAAATTACTATTCCTAATAATTTATATTAATATAATTAAAACTTGTCATTTAGTTAATTTAAATAAGTTTATATTATAATTACTCAAAACAAAATTCTAAACATATAGTTTTATTAAAAATTACTATTTTACTAATTACCATCTAGTAATATAATTAATGCATCATAATTAGCATAATTTCATTTAGTTCCTTTTTAAGTTATTTATTGTAATCTTGTAATTTTATTTATGAAGTAAATTAGTTAAGATTATTTTCTGTTACTGTTATATTATAAATTCCTAATCCAAAACCCCCTTTAATTAAGTTTGACATCAAAGACTATTAAAAACCATTAAACACTCCATCTCCCTGTGGAACGAATCGTATTTACCAACAAACTAAACTACATGAATAGGACTAGTTGCCTATATATGTGTGAAATCAACCTGAATTCAATAAAATACCACATATACAATAAATCAATTCGTGTAACAAAACAACTCAAATCCGTTCATAAATAAAGGTTACGATTCGCAACATCAACTTTTTGGCGCCGCTGCCGGGGAGTTGGCAGTTAAATAAATAGATAATTTTTCTGATTCGTAGTAGTAGTTGGATTTGTACGTGGACCGGGTTGTTGGATCACCAATTTTATTGGTCAATAGAAGGATCCTGCCCCTCTGCTGCATCTTTTGGCTATTCGAAACGTGGGCAAAATCAGAAGGAAAATCTGTTTGTTTAAGGGTTTTTATCATTGTTTTTATGTTATTCGATCCTCTCGAGGAAATTCATTTCCAAGAAAGTTCAAAGTTTTTGAATAAATCCTTTAGTTCTTTGTACAATTTCCCAAATTGTATGATCCGGTCAATCCTAAACTCATTAAACTTAATCCGGAACCTCAAAGAATTAATAAAAGGACAAAAACAACAAAAAGAAATAGGAAGTACTAGTAATTTTAAAACACCGAAAAAAACACTAAAGAGAAACAAGTAGGTAACCCTAGATAAACCTTTAGTGTTGTGATCTCATAATAGAAATTAATGTATGAACTTACGTTCCTCCAACGCTGAATTAACTCCTTCACATCCTGAACCCGAAAGAAAATTCCACGAACGCTTAAGAGCTCAAGAAGTAGAATCTCTTGCTAAAAATTTAGAGTCACTTTTCTTAGAATCCGACTCTGAACCAATAATTCAACCAATCATAGAGCCGATTATTAAAGAAGAAGAAGAAATGGCTGATACAAATCAAACGATGGAAGCCTTAATGAAGGCCACAAGAAAAGGTCAAGGCCACGCAATCATCCAACCCACGATGAGTGATGGCTTTGAAATAAAAGGTCAATTTTTACACATGGTAACTAATACATGTCAATTCGGTGGAGCCCCAAATGAGGATGCTAACGAGCATCTTCGTAAGTTTGTAAGCATTTACAAGTTTTCAAAATCAAAGATGTCACCGATGAAGTTGCATGTTTAAAAATCTTCCCATGGTCCTTAAAAGATGATGCAAGAGATTGGCTAGACTCATTACCAGAAGGTTATATTGAAAACTGGAATGATATGATGGATAAGTTTTTGTCAGAATTCTTTCCTGCTTCAAAAGCAGCAAAATTACAAAGTGACATAAATCACTTTAAACAAAAGCCTAATGAAACTCTTTATGAAGCTTGGACCCGATTCAATAAAATGCTTCGAATATGTCCTCAACACGGGTTGAATACATTCCAAAAGGTCCAAATATTCTATAAAGGAGTCAATGTGGAAACTAGAAAAGATATAGATGTTGCAGCCGGAGGTTCGATCATGAAGAAAACACCTGAAGACGCTCACACAATCATTGCTGATTTAGCTTCCCATTCCCATAATTGGCATCAAGAAATAGAATTCTCTAGATCATCAAATGTTGCTAGTATTGAAAGCAATGATGAAATTGCTTCTTTAAAAGTTCAAATAGCAAATCAAGCACGGCAAATCGAGAAAGTAACCAAGGAAATGCATGCTATCAGAGTAGGATGTGAACTGTGCCAAGGTCCCCATCTTACTAGAGATTGTGATCAAAGTACAATGGAAGAACAAGCAAATTACTTAGGTTACTTACGAAAAGGTGAAATGAACTTCAGTGATTTTCCAGCTATAGAAGCAAATAACCGAAAATATCCTCCTATAAACAGCTATCAAGTAGGAGGACCTTCAGGATCAAATAAAAATAACTATCAAAATAATAATAACCATCAAGGAGGAAATTCAGGTTACCAAAATAACCGGAATTTCCCAAATCAAAATCAAAGAAATCCGCCACCAGGCTATAATAACCGAAATCAACCTCAACGAAATTATCAAAATAATTTCCAACACAATCAGCCACAACCACTAGCACTTATGCAACCACAACCATTAGCAATTATGCAACCTCAACCTGAGAGGAAATCTGGTTTAGAAGATCTCTTAAGAGATTTTATGGTTAAGCACGAGCAAAATGCAGAGCTCCAAACTCAGCAAATCCGAAATCAACAAGCCACAATACAAAACTTAGAAAGGAATGTTGGAAGGATATCATAGTTACTATCAGAGAGACCACCAGGTACTCTCCCCTCAAATACTCAAGTGAATCCCAACAACCCCCAAACAAGGAACGAGCATGTAAATGCTATAACTACTTGAAGTGGTTTAACTACTAAACCGGAGACTCTTAAGTCCCCGGAAGTTCCTTTATCTCCTTCTGTTTTACAAATACCGGTTGATGAAAATGAGCAAGTTGATAAAGAACAAGAGAAAGATGATCTACCTGAGGTCATACCAAAGAAAAGTGAAGAACCACCAGTAAAGGTGCATAAGGAACCTATTCCTTACCTAAAAGCATTAAAGAAAGACAGACTCGCAAGGCGGTATGAGAAATTTGCGGACATGATTAAGCAAATTAGCATTAACATGCCACTCGCGGAGGTTCTTAGGGATATGCCCAATTACGGGAAGTTTTTAAAGGATCTCATATCCTCGAAGGGTAAATACCACGACGTTTCTGCCACATTCCTCCATGAGGAATGTTCGGCCATCTTAAAGAAACAAAATGTACCTCCAAAATTAGGAGACCCTGGTAGTTTTATCATACCATGTATGATGGGTGATTCGGTGGTGTACGATGCACTAGCCGACCTAGGTGCAAGTGTTAACCTAATGCCTTACTCATTATATTTAAAACTTGACTTAGGAGACTTAAAACCAACCCGGATGGGTATTCGATTAGCAAACCAATCATTTGATACTCCCATAGGTATAGCCGAGGATATACTTGTAAAAGTTGGCTCACTTATCTTTCCCGTCGACTTTGTTATTCTAGAAATGCAAGAGGACACAAAAGTTCCTATCATTTTAGGACGTCCTTTCCTAAACACTGCAGATGCTATCATTAATGTCCAAAAAGAACAATTGAGTCTAGGTGTGGGAAACGAGAGAATAATTTGTCACATTGACAGAGCCATGAAAAGACCCACTTCTACCGATGACTCTTGTTTTCAAATTGATATTATAGATCTTTGTGTCGAGAACGAATTGAAGGAGCTACTTGAAATTGATATCCCGGGGTTAGCCCCGGTAAGTGAGAATGAATACTTCAATATTGATAAAGATTTTGATGAGTTGATGAAGGTGGTCACGGATGACGAGACCATAATAGAAGAAATTCCCATGGAAGAGAAATCATTTGAGGAAATCAAAAATGAAGATAGATTTCGTATAAAAAATTCCTTAGAAGAACCACCCGTACTAGAGCTTAAAGAGCTACCCAAACACTTGGAGTATGCTTATCTCGAAGGTACATCTCAATTACCAGTAATTATTGCTTCACATCTTTCAGATAATGAGAAGGATAAGCTAATTTCTGTATTAAAAACCCATAAAAAGGCTATAGCCTGGAAAACAACCGACATTCCGGGAATAAACTCGTCTTATTGTACACATAAAATTCTCCTTGAGAACGACTACAAACCCGTAGTACAAAGACAACGCAGGCTAAATCCCAACATGAAAGAGGTTGTTAAAAAGGAGGTCGTCAAGCTTCTTGACGCCGGGTTAATCTACCCCATCTCCGATAGTCCATGGGTTAGTCCAGTACAAGTAGTACCCAAAAAGGGGGGTACAACCGTTATATTAAATGAAAAGGACGAACTCGTCCCAACTAGAACAGTTACCAGTTGGAGAGTCTGTATTGATTACAGACGTCTAAATGATGCCACTAGAAAGGATCATTTCCCGTTACCTTTTATTGATCAAATGCTTGAACGATTAGCGGGAAAAGAATATTATTGCTTTTTAGACGGTTTCTCAGGTTACTTCCAAATTCCAATTGATCCCAACGACCAAGAAAAGACAACATTCACTTGTCCTTTCGGTACCTTTGCCTATCGCCGCATGCCGTTTGGTTTATGCAATGCACCCGGAACCTTTCAAAGGTGCATGATGGCAATCTTTGATGATATGGTAGAGGATTGTATGGAAGTCTTCATGGATGACTTTTCTGTGTTTGGAGACTCCTTTGAATCATGTCTTTTCAATCTAGAACGTATGCTTATCCGATGTGAGAAAGCAAACTTGGTCCTAAATTGGGAAAAATGCCACTTCATGGTGAAAGAGGGCATTGTACTTGGTCACAAAATATCTCGTGCGGGAATAGAGGTAGATAAAGCTAAAATTGAAGTTATCTCTAAGCTACCTAAACCATCAAATGTTAAAGCAATTAGAAGCTTTCTTGGTCACGCAGGATTCTATAGGCGATTTATCAAAGATTTTTCTAAAATCGCCCGCCCATTGACCAAACTTCTTGAAAAGGATGCTCCATTTGACTTCGATTCTAATTGCGAGAATGCATTCTCGATTCTAAAGTCAAAACTCACCCAAGCTCCAATTATGGTATCTCCGGATTGGAGTATGCCATTTGAGCTAATGTGTGACGCAAGCGACTATGCTTTAGGTGCTGTTTTAGGACAACGTCCCGATAATCATTTTCTTCCGATTTATTATGCAAGTAAAACTCTAACAGGAGCCCAAATTAATTATACCACCACGGAAAAAGAACTCCTAGCGGTTGTTTATGCATTCGATAAATTTCGGTCATATTTGGTGTTGTCCAAGACCATTGTTTACACGGACCATTCGGCACTTAGGTATTTATTCTCGAAACTAGATGCAAAACATCGTCTCATACGTTGGGTTCTTTTACTTCAAGAATTTGACATTGAGATACGTGACAAGAAAGGAGCTGAGAATCTAGCTGTCGATCATTTATCCCGACTTGAAAACCCCGAATTAGATAAACTTGATGATACAATCATCAAAGATACATTTCCTGACGAATCTCTAATGAGGATTGAAAAAGAATCTGAAATCCCATGGTTTGCCCATTTTGCAAACTATCTTGCTTCAGGCATTCTACAAAAAGGACTTACTTATCAGCAAAAGAGGAAATTCTTTGCAGATTTGAAATCATATTTCTGGGAATACCCAGACCTATTTCGTGTTGGTGCGGATCAAATAATTCGCCGTTGTGTGTACGGACAAGAAGCTCAACAAATTCTTGAGCATTGCCATCAAGGGCCAACCGGCGGTCATTTCGGACCAAACCACACTGCAAGAAAAATCCTTGAATCGGGATTTTATTGGCCCACGATCTTTAAAGATGCCCATGATTTCGTTCGGACTTGTAACGCATGCCAACGAACGGGTAACATCACGAAAAAGGATGAGATGCCTCAAACCGGCATCCAAGTTTGTGAAATCTTTGACATTTGGGGAATCAATTTCATGGGACCCTTTCCAAGTTCACATAAGTGCAAGTACATACTAGTAGCCGTTGACTATGTATCCAAGTGGGCTGAAGCAAAAGCTTTGCCTACAAATGATGCTAGGGTGGTGGTAAACTTCTTGAAAAATCTCTTCTCACGCTTTGGAATCCCAAAAGCACTCATATCCGACCGAGGAACACATTTTACCAACAACCTTCTTGAAAAGGTGTTGAAGAAGTATGGCGTAACTCATCATTTCTCTACTCCGTACCACCCGCAAACAAGTGGTCAAGTGGAGAACACGAATCGTGCCTTAAAACGCATACTTGAGAAGACGGTTAATAACAACCCTAAAATATGGCAACGCAAGTTAGATGACGCGTTGTGGGCTTTTAGGACTGCGTATAAAACACCAATAGGTACCACACCATTTAGACTTGTATACGGTAAAGCGTGTCATCTACCTGTTGAAGTTGAACACAAGGCATACTGGGCTATGAGAGAATGTAATACTGACCTTGTACAAGCAGGAGAAAATAGGTTATTACAACTTAACGAACTAGATGAATTAAGATTACAAGCCTACGAAAATTCTAAAACATATAAAGAAAAAACTAAAGTATGGCACGATGCACGATTAAAAAAGAAAGAATTTGAACAAGGGGATAAAGTATTGGTATTCCAATCACGTTTCAAGTTTTCACCTGGTAAACTTAGATCCCGATGGACTGGGCCATATATAATAAAACAGGTTTTTCCATCTGGATATGCAGAGTTGTATGGTAAAGACGGTGGAACTTTCAAAGTGAACGGACACAGACTCAAGTTATACTTTGAAGAAATCAATACTACGGAAAGAGACGAAACCACCTTCTACCCTAAGGACAAATAAATTCAGGGTAACTCTAAGGTTTTAAACTCCATTCTCGATTTTTATTCTTATCTTTAAGAGTGGGGTTAGATTGGTCTTTCCCTAGCAGACCCTAAAGAACTAGTCTTCTCCCTCCATTCTACCTTTTTAATTTCTTTTTGTTTTTATTGTGTAATTTCAAGATGCGCAGTCAGTATATCTACAACCATTTCATTTTAAAGTGCGATAAGATTTTACCGAGGGATGTGGTGTTAGATATTAAGAAAAGATGCGATAAGGCGAGGAAAGAAGAAAGACAGAAACTAAATGAGACAAACTATGCAAGAGGAAAATCTAAATCAGCTAAAAGGCGTCGAGCACGTCATTTGGGTAAATGTGTGAAATGTGGAAAACCGACTCACTCCGGAGATTGCCCAAAGAACCAAACGGACTCTAATTACGAGTACGTAACCTTATGCCGAGAAGGACCTTTAAAATGTGCAGAAGAAAACCTCTTAAACCAGCGAGGTTACGCCTACAAAGCAATGGGGAGCGAAATAATGCGACTCCACTACGAGGCGAGCCAACGAGGCTTCACTCTTTAAATCTTTTTCTCGCCAATTGTGTGTTTGTGCATTTTTGTGTGTAATGTTTTGGTGTGTTTGGTTTGTTTTTGTTTGTTGTATGTTCTATTAAAACGGTCTACCATTTAAAAGTTATGAACCTTGAGTTCAATATGTTTTCATTGAAAACGATAAATGTTAAGTGTTACAACTGAATTATCGTTTTCCAAATTGCACGAAATTTCTTGTTAGATTCATAAGATATCTGTTAAATAGTAAACCACGAAAACAAAATAAAAATTTAAAAAAAAAAAATCCTTTCTGTTAAATTCTAAAAGTCTACAGTAGATTGCAAAATATACATTTTTATCAATAACCGTAAAAATATATAACTTGTAAATCTTTGTCGTGGATAATGATAGGTTTGACGACAGAATTTATCTCTACCTAATCGATAGGAAACAAAGTTTTAAGTTTGAAAATTAGTTGATCTAGGGGTATACAAAAAAAAAATAGAGTGTATTTTAATTTGTGTAATTTTTATTTTTCATGTACTTGTTTTAAAATTAAAAATGTTAATAATTTTAACACAAAAATAGAGTGTTTTTATTTTATTTTAAATTTGTTTTCGAAAAACATTAAAAACTTTAACTTTTAATGGATTGAATTTTATAAATTGAAATTATTAAAACATGTATTGAAATTAAAAATTTATAAACGGATTAAGATCAGGTCTAACATCCGAATTTCCGTTACAAATATAAATTTATAAAAGATATTTTTAAATTCAATTGATTTTAAGTTATATATATATAAAAAAAAAATACAGATAAAGCATACGCGAATCGTGTAGACCTACACGAAACGCGTGGAATACAAAGCTTACGCGAATCGCGTAGACCTACGCGAAACGCGTAAGGTCAAAAATAGCTGAACATAACAGATCCAGCAGCAGACAGTTTTCACACTCCCATTATTTTTATTTCTGCTGCTGTGACGAAAACCCAACACAAAAACCCGAAAATCACACCCAAAAACTTAAATTAACACTTCCAATCTTCTCCAATTCTTCAATCTTTCAACATGCCTAGATTGGTAAGGGTCCTAAACCCATTTTACTTAGTGTTCTTCAAGTTTTTCATTATTTTTCTTTATAGCTTTAATCCGATTTATATGCATGTTTTTGTTGAATTTTGCTTGATTAATGCTATATCTATGTTGTTAGTAGGATAATAAACCCGATTAGCATAAAAAAAATGATGTTTAATTGGTTATTGAAAATTAGGGTTTATACAAAATTGGGGAAAATTAGGAAATTGATACTGAGGTGTGTTATTTTGGTTGTAATTAGTTGTTTTTGAGTGTTTTGTTAGTAGTTAGAACTTTTGAACATGATTTTGATTGTTTGACTGTGTGATTTTTAATTTTAGCCTAAATTTGTTAATTTTTTGCAAGTTCATTTTAATGAATCAAGTATGAACTTTAATGCTATTAAGGATTGTTTAGAAGTTGAAATACACGCAATGTGATTGAGTTGAATTAGATACACTTAGATAAATTGCGTGTTTTCACTTGTGAATTAAACTTTGCATATGAAACTTGATTTTTGAATTATGATTTTTGGTTTGTTTCTGCTTTATTTTGAATTATAGAACTAAATCTTCCAATGTTGTTGAAATAGATTGATTCATGTGGTGATGAAACAAGCTTGTTTGTTGAATTTAAACTCTTTGCTAACATTGACACATCCTATTGGGATGATTTCCTTGTTTTTAAAATGTTATGCAGGGACCATTTAGAATGAGGGCATTTAACCAACAACAAGCACAAGATCAAGTTACCCCCGAAATGGAACAACAACTAATGAACCTACACCCGATCCTGCAATTTCCTAACGAATTACATCAAAGGGTGCAAAAAGTTAAGGATTTACTCATTCTGGTAAATCGAACCATCTCTCCAGTTTACGTTGTTGATTGGGATCCCCTAGGAGACCCAGTCAATTTAGATACACCGATAAGGGAAATTTTAACCCAAAATTTCACGAATGAATTTGGGGAAATTAGGTATTATAATGACTTTGAGAGATTGTTTAGGTTAAATTCTCCTGTATATAGAGAATGGTGTTTAGAATTTTATTCTACCGTTAGGATGAATATACACCCGGAAAATATCGAAGATACTAGTTTTCTACAATTTAGATTGGGTGGTGTAGATAGAGTAATGTCCCTAGGCGACATGACTATGGCTTTAGGGATTTACGACGGTAATGAGATGAATGCTCCAGGTTTTTGGGAATATATTTTTACAGGAGCTAGGTATACAGGAGATTATGATTCTTTGAGTGTCTGGCGCTCTTTTTCCCAAAAGAATACTTATGTAGCAGGCCAAGAATCATACCTTAAGATCACTGATGTTCGCTATCGAATAATTCATAAATTTATAGCGAACACAATTAACCAAAGGGCATTCCTTAATACAGATAAGATTAATTATGTTGACCTTTGGTATTTGGATGCAATTAGAGATAGGGATACATTTATTAGTATACCCTATGGAGTGGCCTACTTTTTAGCCCACTTTGGTAAGGGTGCTCGAGGATCCAGTGACATGTCGGGGGGTCACTATGTCACGTGTTTGGCAGCCTGGTTCGGTCTCGACCCGAACGAATTTGACCCTCCAATCCAACCAATAGATCAACCGGTTCGTAATTTTGGATTGGAGGTGTATAGGACAGCTAAGGCTATACGTGTAAGGGGTGGGGTACGTAGTTTAAGGCAACAGGAAGTTGCTGCTCACGCACCTATGGAGGAGGATGATGAACCTGTGAGGGAAGCTAGGAGGAGACGCAGAGAGACAGATTATGAAATGTCCCGTTCTTATTGATTAAAAACGTTCCATATTAATTGATTTCGTTGCGAGGTTTTGACCTCTATATGAGACGTTTTTCAAAGACTGCATTCATTTTTAAACAAACCATAACCTTTATTTCATCAATAAAGGTTTAAAAAGCTTTACGTAGATTATCAAATAATGATAATCTAAAATATCCTGTTTACACACGACCATTACATAATGGTTTACAATACAAATATGTTACAACAAAATAAGTTTCTTGAATGCAGTTTTTACACAATATCATACAAGCATGGACTCCAAATCTTGTCCTTATTTAAGTATGCGACAGCGGAAGCTCTTAATAATCACCTGAGAATAAACATGCTTAAAACGTCAACAAAAATGTTGGTGAGTTATAGGTTTAACCTATATATATCAAATCGTAACAATAGACCACAAGATTTCATATTTCAATACACATCCCATACATAGAGATAAAAATCATTCATATGGTGAACACCTGGTAACCGACAATAACAAGATGCATATATAAGAATATCCCCATCATTCCGGGACACCCTTCGGATATGATATAAATTTCGAAGTACTAAAGCATCCGGTACTTTGGATGGGGTTTGTTAGGCCCAATAGATCTATCTTTAGGATTCGCGTCAATTAGGGTGTCTGTTCCCTAATTCTTAGATTACCAGACTTAATAAAAAGGGGCATATTCGATTTCGATAATTCAACCATAGAATGTAGTTTCACGTACTTGTGTCTATTTTGTAAATCATTTATAAAACCTGCATGTATTCTCATCCCAAAAATATTAGATTTTAAAAGTGGGACTATAACTCACATTCACAGATTTTTACTTCGTCGGGAAGTAAGACTTGGCCACTGGTTGATTCACGAACCTATAACAATATATACATATATATCAAAGTATGTTCAAAATATATTTACAACACTTTTAATATATTTTGATGTTTTAAGTTTA
Source organism: Rutidosis leptorrhynchoides (assembly GCF_046630445.1). Classification (NCBI taxonomy): domain Eukaryota; kingdom Viridiplantae; phylum Streptophyta; class Magnoliopsida; order Asterales; family Asteraceae; genus Rutidosis; species Rutidosis leptorrhynchoides. Next base: position 634,876,410 of record NC_092336.1, read on the forward strand.
TTAAGTCAGCTGTCCTCGTTAGTAACCTACAACTAGTTGTCCACAGTTAGATGTACAGAAATAAATCGATAAATATTATCTTGAATCAATCCACGACCCAGTGTATACGTATCTCAGTATTGATCACAACTCAAACTATATATATTTTGGAATCAACCTCAACCCTGTATAGCTAACTCCAACATTCACATATAGAGTGTCTATGGTTGTTCCGAAATATATATAGATGTGTCGAAATGATAGGTCGAAACATTGTATACGTGTCTATGGTATCTCAAGATTACATAATATATAATACAAGTTGATTAAGTTATGGTTGGAATAGATTTGTTACCAATTTTCACGTAGCTAAAATGAGAAAAATTATCCAATCTTGTTTTACCCATAACTTCTTCATTTTAAATCCGTTTTGAGTGAATCAAATTGCTATGGTTTCATATTGAACTCTATTTTATGAATCTAAACAAAAAAAGTATAGGTTTCTAGTCGGAAAAATAAGTTACAAGTCGTTTTTGTAAAGGTAGTCATTTCAGTCGAAAGAACGACGTCTAGATGACCATTTTAGAAAACATACTTCCACTTTGAGTTTAACCATAATTTTTGGATATAGTTTCATGTTCATAATAAAAATCATTTTCTCAGAATAACAACTTTTAAATCAAAGTTTATCATAGTTTTTAATTAACTAACCCAAAACAGCCCGCGGTGTTACTACGACGGCGTAAATCCGGTTTTACGGTGTTTTTCGTGTTTCCAGGTTTTAAATCATTAAGTTAGCATATAATATAGATATAGAACATGTGTTTAGTTGATTTTAAAAGTCAAGTTAGACGGATTAACTTTTGTTTGCGAACAAGTTTAGAATTAACTAAACTATGTTCTAGTGATTACAAGTTTAAACCTTCGAATAAGATAGCTTTATATGTATGAATCGAATGATGTTATGAACATCATTACTACCTTAAGTTCCTTGGATGAACCTACTGGAAAAGAGAAAAATGGATCTAGCTTCAATGGATCCTTGGATGGCTCAAAGTTCTTGAAGCAAAATCATGACACGAAAACAAGTTCAAGTAAGATCATCACTTGAAATAAGATTGTTATAGTTATAGAAATTGAACCAAAGTTTGAATATGATTATTACCTTGTATTAGAATGATAACCTACTGTAAGAAACAAAGATTTCTTGAGGTTGGATGATCACCTTACAAGATTGGAAGTGAGCTAGCAAACTTGAAAGTATTCTTGATTTTATGAAACTAGAACTTTTGGAATTTATGAAGAACACTTAGAACTTGAAGATAGAACTTGAGAGAGTTCAATTAGATGAAGAAAATTGAAGAATGAAAGTGTTTGTAGGTGTTTTTGGTCGTTGGTGTATGGATTAGATATAAAGGATATGTAATTTTGTTTTCATGTAAATAAGTCATGAATGATTACTCATATTTTTGTAATCTTATGAGATATTTCATGCTAGTTGCCAAATGATGGTTCCCACATGTGGTAGGTGACTCACATGGGCTGCTAATAGCTGATCATTGGAGTGTATATATCAATAGTACATACATCTAAAAGCTGTGTATTGTACGAGTACGAATACGGGTGCATACGAGTAGAATTGTTGATGAAACTGAACGAGAATGTAATTGTAAGCATTTTTGTTAAGTAGAAGTATTTTGATAAGTGTATTGAAGTCTTTCAAAAGTGTATAAATACATATTAAAACACTACATGTATATACATTTTAACTGAGTCGTTAAGTCATCGTTAGTCGTTACATGTAAGTGTTGTTTTGAAACCTTTAGGTTAACGATCTTGTTAAATGTTGTTAACCCAATGTTTATAATAACAAAAGAGATTTTAAATTATTATATTATCATGATATTATGATGTACGAATATCTCTTAATATGATATATATACATTAAATGTCGTTACAACGATAAACGTTACATATATGTCTCGTTTCAAAATCATTAAGTTAGTAGTCTTGTTTTTACATATGTAGTTCATTGTTAATATAATTAATGATATGTTTACTTATCATAATATCATGTTAACTATATATATAACCATATATATGTCATCATATAGTTTTTTTTACAAGTTTTAACGTTCGTGAATCACCGGTCAACTTGGGTGGTCAATTGTCTATATGAAACCTATTTCAATTAATCAAGTCTTAACAAGTTTGATTGCTTAACATGTTGGAAACATTTAATCATGTAAACATCAATCTCAATTAATATATATAAACATGGAAAAGTTCGGGTCACTACAGTACCTACCCGTTAAATAAATTTCGTCCCGAAATTTTAAGCTGTTGAAGGTGTTGACGAATCTTCTGGAAATAGATGCGGGTATTTCTTCTTCATCTGATCTTCACGCTCCCAGGTGAACTCGGGTCCTCTACGAGCATTCCATCGAACCTTAACAATTGGTATCTTGTTTTGCTTAAGTCTTTTAACCTCACGATCCATTATTTCGACGGGTTCTTCGATGAATTGGAGTTTTTCGTTGATTTGGATTTCATCTAACGGAATAGTGAGATCTTCTTTAGCAAAACATTTCTTCAAATTCGAGACGTGGAAAGTGTTATGTACAGCCGCGAGTTGTTGAGGTAACTCAAGTCGGTAAGCTACTGGTCCGACACGATCAATAATCTTGAATGGTCCAATATACCTTGGATTTAATTTCCCTCGTTTACCAAATCGAACAACGCCTTTCCAAGGTGAAACTTTAAGCATGACCATCTCTCCAATTTCAAATTCTATATCTTTTCTTTTAATGTCAGCGTAGCTCTTTTGTCGACTTTGGGCGGTTTTCAACCGTTGTTGAATTTGGATGATCTTCTCGGTAGTTTCTTGTATAATCTCCGGACCCGTAATCTGTCTATCCCCCACCTCACTCCAACAAATCGGAGACCTGCACTTTCTACCATAAAGTGCTTCAAACGGCGCCATCTCAATGCTTGAATGGTAGCTGTTGTTGTAGGAAAATTCTGCTAACGGTAGATGTCGATCCCAACTGTTTCCGAAATCAATAACACATGCTCGTAGCATGTCTTCAAGCGTTTGTATCGTCCTTTCGCTCTGCCCATCAGTTTGTGGATGATAGGCAGTACTCATGTCTAGACGAGTTCCTAATGCTTGCTGTAATGTCTGCCAGAATCTTGAAATAAATCTGCCATCCCTATCAGAGATAATAGAGATTGGTATTCCATGTCTGGAGACGACTTCCTTCAAATACAGTCGTGCTAACTTCTCCATCTTGTCATCTTCTCTTATTGGTAGGAAGTGTGCTGATTTGGTGAGACGATCAACTATTACCCAAATAGTATCAAAACCACTTGCAGTCCTTGGCAATTTAGTGATGAAATCCATGGTAATGTTTTCCCATTTCCATTCCGGGATTTCGGGTTGTTGAAGTAGACCTGATGGTTTCTGATGCTCAGCTTTGACCTTAGAACACGTCAAACATTCTCCTACGTATTTAGCAACATTGGCTTTCATACCCGGCCACCAAAAATGTTTCTTGAGATCCTTGTACATCTTCCCCGTTCCAGGATGTATTGAGTATCTGGTTTTATGAGCTTCTCTAAGTACCATTTCTCTCATATCTCCAAATTTTGGTACCCAAATCCTTTCAGCCCTATACCGGGTTCCGTCTTCCCGAATATTAAGATGCTTCTCCGATCCTTTGGGTATTTCATCCTTTAAATTTCCCTCTTTTAAAACTCCTTGTTGCGCCTCCTTTATTTGAGTAGTAATGTTATTATGAATCATTATATTCATAGATTTTACTCGAATGGGTTCTCTATCCTTCCTGCTCAAGGCATCGGCTACCACATTTGCCTTCCCCGGGTGGTAACGAATCTCAAAATCGTAATCATTCAATAATTCAATCCACCTACGCTGCCTCATATTCAGTTGTTTCTGATTAAATATGTGTTGAAGACTTTTGTGGTCGGTATATATAATACTTTTGACCCCATATAAGTAGTGCCTCCAAGTCTTTAATGCAAAAACAACCGCGCCTAATTCCAAATCATGCGTCGTATAATTTTGTTCGTGAATCTTCAATTGTCTAGACGCATAAGCAATCACCTTCGTTCGTTGCATTAATACACAACCGAGACCTTGCTTTGATGCGTCACAATAAATCACAAAATCATCATTCCCTTCAGGCAATGACAATATAGGTGCCGTAGTTAGCTTTTTCTTCAATAACTGAAACGCTTTCTCTTGTTCATCATTCCATTCAAATTTCTTCCCTTTATGCGTTAATGCAGTCAAGGGTTTTGCTATTCTGGAAAAGTCTTGGATGAACCTTCTGTAGTAACCAGCTAGTCCTAAAAACTGGCGTATGTGTTTCGGAGTTTTCGGGGTTTCCCACTTTTCAACAGTTTCTATCTTTGCCGGATCCACCTTAATACCTTCTTTGTTCACTATGTGACCGAGGAATTGAACTTCTTCCAACCAAAATGCACACTTTGAAAACTTAGCGTACAATTCTTCCTTCCTCAATACTTCTAACACCTTTCTCAAATGTTCACCGTGTTCTTGGTCATTCTTTGAGTAAATAAGTATGTCATCAATGAAAACAATGACAAACTTGTCAAGGTATGGTCCACACATTCGGTTCATAAGGTCCATGAACACAGCTGGTGCATTAGTTAAACCAAACGGCATGACCATAAACTCGTAATGACCGTAACGTGTTCTGAAAGCAGTCTTTGGAATATCATCTTCTTTCACCCGCATTTGATGATACCCGGAACGTAAGTCAATCTTTGAATAAACAGACGAGCCTTGTAGTTGATCAAATAAGTCGTCGATTCTCGGTAGTGGGTAGCGGTTCTTGATGGTAAGTTTGTTCAACTTTCGGTAGTCGATACACAACCTGAATGTACCATCTTTCTTCTTGACAAACAAAACAGGAGCTCCCCACGGTGATGTGCTTGGTCGAATGAAACCACGCTCTAAAAGTTCTTGTAATTGGCTTTGCAGTTCTTTCATCTCGCTGGGTGCGAGTCTGTAAGGAGCACGAGCTATTGGTGCAGCTCCTGGTACAAGATCTATTTGAAATTCAACGGATCGATGTGGGGGTAATCCCGGTAATTCTTTCGGAAATACATCGGGAAATTCTTTTGCAATGGGAACATCATTGATGCTCTTTTCTTCAGTTTGTACTTTCTCGACGTGTGCTAGAACAGCATAGCAACCTTTTCTTATTAGTTTTTGTGCCTTCAAATTACTAATAAGATGTAGCTTCGTGTTGCCCTTTTCTCCGTACACCATTAAGGGTTTTCCTTTTTCTCGTATAATGCGAATTGCATTTTTGTAACAAACGATCTCCGCTTTCACTTCTTTCAACCAGTCCATACCGATTATCACATCAAAACTCCCTAACTCTACTGGTATCAAATCAATCTTAAATGTTTCGCTAACCAGTTTAATTTCTCGATTCCGACATATATTATCTGCTGAAATTAATTTACCATTTGCTAATTCGAGTAAAAATTTACTATCCAAAGGCGTCAATGGACAACTTAATTTAGCACAAAAATCTCTACTCATATAGCTTCTATCCGCACCCGAATCAAATAAAACGTAAGCAGATTTATTGTCAATAAGAAACGTACCCGTAACAAGCTCCGGGTCTTCCTGTGCCTCTACCGCATTAATATTGAAAACTCTTCCACGGCCTTGTCCATTCGTGTTCTCCTGGTTCGGGCAATTTCTAATAATGTGGCCTGGTTTTCCACATTTATAACAAACTACATTGGCATAACTTGCTCCGACACTACTTGCTCCGCCATTACTCGTTCCGACACCATTTGTTCCTTTCGTTCTATTAACCCCTGGTCCGTAGACCTCACACTTCGCCGCGCTATGACCATTTCTTTTACACTTGTTGCAAAATTTGGTGCAGAACCCCGAGTGATTCTTTTCACACCTTTGGCATAGTTGCTTCTGATTGTTGTTGTTGTTGCGGTTATTATTGTTGTTGGGATGATTGTTGTAGTTGCTGTTGTTGTTGTTGTTGTTGTTGTTGGGCCGTTTGTTGTAGTTGCGATTGATGTTGCGATTGTTGGGATAATTGTTGCGATTATTGTTGTAATTGCTGTTGTTGTTGTATTGGTGATTCTTATCACCGTTTTCCTCCCACTTTCTTTTGACTTGCTTCACATTGGCCTCTTCAGCAGTCTATTCTTTAATTCTTTCTTCAATTTGGTTCACGAGTTTGTGAGCCATTCTACATGCCTGTTGTATGGAGGCGGGCTCGTGTGAACTTATATCTTCTTGGATTCTTTCCGGTAATCCTTTCACAAACGCGTCGATCTTCTCTTCCTCATCTTCGAATGCTCCCGGACACAATAGGCACAATTCTGTGAATCGTCTTTCGTACGTGGTAATATCAAATCCTTGGGTTCGTAACCCTCTAAGTTCTGTCTTGAGCTTATTGACCTCGGTTCTGGGACGGTACTTCTCGTTCATCAAGTGCTTGAATGCTGACCACGGTAGTGCGTACGCATCGTCTTGTCCCACTTGCTCTAGATAGGTATTCCACCATGTTAACGCAGAACCTGTGAAGGTATGCGTAGCGTACTTTACTTTATCCTCTTCAGTACACTTACTTATGGCAAACACCGATTCGACCTTCTCGGTCCACCGTTTCAATCCGATCGGTCCTTCGGTTCCATCAAATTCCAAAGGTTTGCAGGCAGTGAATTCTTTGTAGGTGCATCCTACACGATTTCCTGTACTGCTAGATCCAAGGTTATTGTTGGTATGTAGCGCAGCCTGTACTGCGGCTATGTTTGAAGCTAGAAAAGTACGGAATTCCTCTTCATTCATATTCACGGTGTGTCGAGTAGTCGGTGCCATTTCCTTCAAAATAGTTAAATGGAACAAGTTAATCATACAGAATATTAAGAGTAGTTAATAGTATTTCGTAGCATAATATGAACTCATTTATAAAAGCTTTTTCTTCATATTAGCGTTTTATAAGTTTAAATTCGGGTAGTACCTACCCGTTAAGTTCATACTTAGTAGCTAATATACAATTCAACTACTACAATTCTATATGAAAAACTGATTATAATAATATTTCGCGTTCAAACTTTTATACAATATTTTACAAACTTACAATACCGCTTATTTTACATAAAGCATGAAATATAGCACACAATAACTTTGATACAAGATAGTTGTGAAGACAATTCTAGCTAGTACACAAGTCGTTCAGCAAAGGCAATAAAGACACGTAATTCATACGTCCAGAAACAAGTCATGCATTCTGGTTTTACTAGGACTACTTCCCATCCTTGGTCTTGTGCAACATAACCGTTATGGCCATTGATAAGACAGCGTGTTGTAACGTCATCAAAGGGACGAGGGTTACGTAATGTCCAACAGTCCCGTAATAATCTAAAAACCTCATTTCTTACCCCAATTACCGACTCCGTCACTTGTGGAAATGTTTTGTTTAATAGTTGTAGCCCGATGTTCTTGTTCTCACTTTGGTGAGAAGCGAACATTACTAATCCGTAAGCATAACATGCTTCTTTATGTTGCATGTTAGCCGCTTTTTCTAAATCACGAAGTCCAATATTCGGATATATTGAGTCAAAATAATTTCTTAACCCGTTGCGTAAAATAGCATTTGGGTTCCCCGCAATATATGCGTCAAAGTAAACACATCGTAACTTATGGGTTTCCCAATGTGATATCCCCCATCTTTCAAACGAAAGTCTCTTATAAACCAAGACATTCTTGGAACGTTCTTCGAATGTCTTACAAACTGATCTCGCCTTAAATAGTTGTGCCGAAGAATTCTGGCCGACTCTAGACAAGATTTCATCAATCATGTCTCCGGGTAGGTCTCTTAAAATATTGGGTTGTCTATCCATTTTGTGTTTTTAAACTGTAAAATAGACAAGAGTTAGATTCATAAAAAAAATACTTATTAATACAAGCAATTTTTACATATATCATAAAGCATAAGAACACTATATTCCATATATTACACCACACGAATACAACTATCTTATTCCAACTCGCTCGTTTCTTCTTCTTCGGTTTTGGTTCGTTTTGCCAAGTTTCTAGGGATATATGATGTTCCCCTAATACGAGCCGTCGTTGTCCACATTGGTTTAGAAAAACCTGGTGGTTTAGAGGTTCCCGGGTCATTGTTACAACTTAAGGACTTCGGGGGTTGACGATACATATAAAGTTCATCGGGGTTGGAATTAGATTTCTCTATTTTTATGCCCTTTCCCTTATTATTTTCTTTTGCCTTTTTAAATTCAGTTGGGGTAATTTCTATAACATCATCGGAATTCTCGTCGAAATCCGATTCATCGGAGAATTGGTAATCCTCCCAATATTTTGCTTCCTTGGCGGAAACACCATTGACCATAATTAACTTTGGTCGGTTGGTTGAGGATTTTCTTTTACTTAACCGTTTTATTATTTCCCCCACCGGTTCTATTTCTTCATCCGGTTCCGATTCTTCTTCCGGTTCCGATTCTTCTTCCGGTTCCGACTCTTCTTCCGGTTCCTCTTCGGGAACTTGTGAATTAGTCCACAAATCATTCCAATTTACATTTGACTCTTCATTATTATTAGGTGAGTCAATGGGACTTGTTCTAGAGGTAGACATCTATCACATAATATCAAACACGTTAAGAGATTAATATATCACATAATATTCATATGTTAAAAATATATAGTTTCCAACAAAAATGTTAAGCAATCATTTTTAAAGAAAACACGGTCGAAGTCCAGACTCACTAATGCATCCTAACAAACTCGATAAGACACACTAATGCAAATTTTCTGGTTCTCTAAGACCAACGCTCGGATACCAACTGAAATGTCCCGTTCTTATTGATTAAAAACGTTCCATATTAATTGATTTCGTTGCGAGGTTTTGACCTCTATATGAGACGTTTTTCAAAGACTGCATTCATTTTTAAACAAACCATAACCTTTATTTCATCAATAAAGGTTTAAAAAGCTTTACGTAGATTATCAAATAATGATAATCTAAAATATCCTGTTTACACACGACCATTACATAATGGTTTACAATACAAATATGTTACAACAAAATAAGTTTCTTGAATGCAGTTTTTACACAATATCATACAAGCATGGACTCCAAATCTTGTCCTTATTTAAGTATGCGACAGCGGAAGCTCTTAATAATCACCTGAGAATAAACATGCTTAAAACGTCAACAAAAATGTTGGTGAGTTATAGGTTTAACCTATATATATCAAATCGTAACAATAGACCACAAGATTTCATATTTCAATACACATCCCATACATAGAGATAAAAATCATTCATATGGTGAACACCTGGTAACCGACAATAACAAGATGCATATATAAGAATATCCCCATCATTCCGGGACACCCTTCGGATATGATATAAATTTCGAAGTACTAAAGCATCCGGTACTTTGGATGGGGTTTGTTAGGCCCAATAGATCTATCTTTAGGATTCGCGTCAATTAGGGTGTCTGTTCCCTAATTCTTAGATTACCAGACTTAATAAAAAGGGGCATATTCGATTTCGATAATTCAACCATAGAATGTAGTTTCACGTACTTGTGTCTATTTTGTAAATCATTTATAAAACCTGCATGTATTCTCATCCCAAAAATATTAGATTTTAAAAGTGGGACTATAACTCACATTCACAGATTTTTACTTCGTCGGGAAGTAAGACTTGGCCACTGGTTGATTCACGAACCTATAACAATATATACATATATATCAAAGTATGTTCAAAATATATTTACAACACTTTTAATATATTTTGATGTTTTAAGTTTATTAAGTCAGCTGTCCTCGTTAGTAACCTACAACTAGTTGTCCACAGTTAGATGTACAGAAATAAATCGATAAATATTATCTTGAATCAATCCACGACCCAGTGTATACGTATCTCAGTATTGATCACAACTCAAACTATATATATTTTGGAATCAACCTCAACCCTGTATAGCTAACTCCAACATTCACATATAGAGTGTCTATGGTTGTTCCGAAATATATATAGATGTGTCGAAATGATAGGTCGAAACATTGTATACGTGTCTATGGTATCTCAAGATTACATAATATATAATACAAGTTGATTAAGTTATGGTTGGAATAGATTTGTTACCAATTTTCACGTAGCTAAAATGAGAAAAATTATCCAATCTTGTTTTACCCATAACTTCTTCATTTTAAATCCGTTTTGAGTGAATCAAATTGCTATGGTTTCATATTGAACTCTATTTTATGAATCTAAACAAAAAAAGTATAGGTTTCTAGTCGGAAAAATAAGTTACAAGTCGTTTTTGTAAAGGTAGTCATTTCAGTCGAAAGAACGACGTCTAGATGACCATTTTAGAAAACATACTTCCACTTTGAGTTTAACCATAATTTTTGGATATAGTTTCATGTTCATAATAAAAATCATTTTCTCAGAATAACAACTTTTAAATCAAAGTTTATCATAGTTTTTAATTAACTAACCCAAAACAGCCCGCGGTGTTACTACGACGGCGTAAATCCGGTTTTACGGTGTTTTTCGTGTTTCCAGGTTTTAAATCATTAAGTTAGCATATAATATAGATATAGAACATGTGTTTAGTTGATTTTAAAAGTCAAGTTAGACGGATTAACTTTTGTTTGCGAACAAGTTTAGAATTAACTAAACTATGTTCTAGTGATTACAAGTTTAAACCTTCGAATAAGATAGCTTTATATGTATGAATCGAATGATGTTATGAACATCATTACTACCTTAAGTTCCTTGGATGAACCTACTGGAAAAGAGAAAAATGGATCTAGCTTCAATGGATCCTTGGATGGCTCAAAGTTCTTGAAGCAAAATCATGACACGAAAACAAGTTCAAGTAAGATCATCACTTGAAATAAGATTGTTATAGTTATAGAAATTGAACCAAAGTTTGAATATGATTATTACCTTGTATTAGAATGATAACCTACTGTAAGAAACAAAGATTTCTTGAGGTTGGATGATCACCTTACAAGATTGGAAGTGAGCTAGCAAACTTGAAAGTATTCTTGATTTTATGAAACTAGAACTTTTGGAATTTATGAAGAACACTTAGAACTTGAAGATAGAACTTGAGAGAGTTCAATTAGATGAAGAAAATTGAAGAATGAAAGTGTTTGTAGGTGTTTTTGGTCGTTGGTGTATGGATTAGATATAAAGGATATGTAATTTTGTTTTCATGTAAATAAGTCATGAATGATTACTCATATTTTTGTAATCTTATGAGATATTTCATGCTAGTTGCCAAATGATGGTTCCCACATGTGGTAGGTGACTCACATGGGCTGCTAATAGCTGATCATTGGAGTGTATATATCAATAGTACATACATCTAAAAGCTGTGTATTGTACGAGTACGAATACGGGTGCATACGAGTAGAATTGTTGATGAAACTGAACGAGAATGTAATTGTAAGCATTTTTGTTAAGTAGAAGTATTTTGATAAGTGTATTGAAGTCTTTCAAAAGTGTATAAATACATATTAAAACACTACATGTATATACATTTTAACTGAGTCGTTAAGTCATCGTTAGTCGTTACATGTAAGTGTTGTTTTGAAACCTTTAGGTTAACGATCTTGTTAAATGTTGTTAACCCAATGTTTATAATAACAAAAGAGATTTTAAATTATTATATTATCATGATATTATGATGTACGAATATCTCTTAATATGATATATATACATTAAATGTCGTTACAACGATAAACGTTACATATATGTCTCGTTTCAAAATCATTAAGTTAGTAGTCTTGTTTTTACATATGTAGTTCATTGTTAATATAATTAATGATATGTTTACTTATCATAATATCATGTTAACTATATATATAACCATATATATGTCATCATATAGTTTTTTTTACAAGTTTTAACGTTCGTGAATCACCGGTCAACTTGGGTGGTCAATTGTCTATATGAAACCTATTTCAATTAATCAAGTCTTAACAAGTTTGATTGCTTAACATGTTGGAAACATTTAATCATGTAAACATCAATCTCAATTAATATATATAAACATGGAAAAGTTCGGGTCACTACAGATTAGGCTAGCTCGTCTCATACAGGTACTTCTGATTTCGATATGCTCCAAAACTCGTTTAACGCATTGAGTTTAGATGTACGTAATTCATATCAAAACTGGGGAGCGAGATCAGAAGATCAGTACACTACTTTATCTCGGCAATTAGGGGACATTAGGCATACCCAACTAGATCAATATAATATGCTGTCCAACATTCGATATGATCAGAGGGGAATGGGAAATCAATTAGAGTGGGCGCATCATCAGGCATATTTATACGCGTCTAACCTGCAGAATTACGCACCATCAGCCTATCCTTCATACCCCCAATGGCAGACACCCAATGACCCTCTACCTCCATCATATGACCATAACGCCGCCATAGCCGCGAGTCAGGATGCATATAGGCGTTTCTACGAGGAACAACGCCTAAACGAGCAACGGCAGCGACAGCAACAGGAGGAAGGCGAACGAGGAGGCCCATTTTGGAGCCCATTTGACTAGTTCTATTGTTTTAAATATTTTTATTTTTATGGTGTGTAATAACATTATTGTATGGTGTGTTTTAATACTTTTATACTTCTTATGTTTTATTATATATTAGTAAGAAATTAGTGTGGGGTAATATTGTTTTGTACGATTGAAGTACAACCCCATGTTTTGTATGTTTTTAACATGGTTTTGACAGGTACAGAAGAAAATGCAATTAGACGAAACGAAACATCGAATGACATTGTGATACAAACGTTGGATAAAATCATAGGTAAAACAATTTGAAAATCCAAATGGGTTAACAAAGGAAGTTCCAAATACTTCACACTATTTGTCCTCTCAAATTTATACATTATTATCTGATTTTATGTAATGAGGGCATTACATAATCTTAAGTGTGGGGTGGGAATATATAAATTCTCGAGAACTTATAATTTGGTGATTTTTATCAAGATTTATAAAAATTTTAAACAAATATATCAAATGAATTTTTAAGGTAACTACGAGCGATTAAAGCATAGGTGTCAAAAACCGAAATTATCGTCTCAATACATTAAAAACGCATAAGTTTATTTTTTTAAAACCTATAAAAGAAAACCAAGTATAACAAGAATTTATAAAACCTTATGTTGAGAACCATATATCACATGTTTCTATGAAGTTATTGCAGATATCATTGCTTTGGAACGTATAAACCTGAATATTCCACTATTACGAGTAATAGAGGATGAATCAAGTCCATCCCGTAAGGAAGTAAAGTCTTCCAAATTGACACACTTGCTAACTTATGTTAGAAGATGTAGTCCAGAACAGCTGTAGGTTGACGAAAAATCTTGTAAAGTCATCCCTAAAATCGGCTGGAAATCCACCTAACCTTAGCATCAAACAGGGTTTTTGGTGGTCAGACTTATCCTAACCAAGAGAAGGATATGTCTCGTACAATGGGGGGGCACAATGCAAATTAGCTTTTAAGACTAATGAATCTAATCCCCAGATGGATGATCTCCGTAAAGATTAACCGCATCTATGTTTGACCGCGGTCAACATACATATGCCATAACAAATTGAGGTGTGCAAACTCATGGTTCACCGATGATATTTGGACACGATATAATTTTGTTCTAAAACTTATGCTATTTTATGAATTATATTTGTGTAAAACCATTTTTTGGACATTCGGCTTCAAGTTCCATGATACTACAATCATGGGGGCGAATAGCTTGCTAATCGCCGACTGAGACTTCGGTTTTCAGTTACCCTCAACCGGAATTTGAGGTTAAAACCGGAAAACGTGTCTAGTGTAAAAACTAGCATGACATTTTATAAAATCATAAAACGTTTTCACAAGGTCCAATTTTCCCTAAGGATCCAAATTTTTAAACCCTAATCACGAGTTTCATGTTTGTTTCTGTTGTCAGAATTTCGTTTCGTGTGCGTGTGATCCAATAAATACTGTGTTGTGTAATATATTTCATATAGCGTGTGTTTCATTTCGTGTAGTGTGTGTTGTGTGATCTAATGTTCGATAATAAAGATATATATAATGTTCCGATTCTGTTCAAAGATGTAATTGCTTGAGGACAAGCAACATTCAAGTGTGGGGTATTTTGATATTGCTCTAAACATACATATTATTCGACGCAATATCACTTATATTTCATCAGCTTTTATCATTTACGAAGACATTCAACGTATAATATTCAAGAAAAATGACAAAAGTGGACAAGAGCTTTCTATTTGAAGATTCGACGATAAAACGATAGTTTTAACCAAATTTATATCAAGAAACGTTTATCCGAATGAAAGTACAAGATAATTGAAGAAAAGAGTTCAAATGGAAAGTGCCAAGTCAATTTAATGTCAACACGGGATCAACATAGAACAAACGAAAAAGAAAAATAAAGAAAACTGCCATTATCTCTTACGCGAATCGTGTAGAGTCACACGAAACGCATAGTAATTTAGCCTTACGCGAATCGTGTGACCTCTACACGAAACGCGTAATGTTAGGCCGAATTTAATCATTCATCAGATAAGGGCGGCTGCTTTTTGGAGATAAAAACTAATTCTTTTAGAATTGAGATACAGCAATGAAGTCCATCAACTATCACCTACTACATCTTGTAGGCTTTAAATACGGAGTACTAGTTGAACATCAAAGTGTACAGAAAATATTAGACAACAACACATACACCAATTACTATAGTTAAATATATTGTCATTTTATTACTCTGTAAAATTAGTTCCAATTATTTAGGGGGTATTGTTCGTGATTAAGGGTGTTATTGTACGCGTGAAAGGGGTGTTATTATTGTAATTTTCCTACCGTTTGAAGTTAATGAAAGTGAAGATATTTTAGTAAGTTTACTCTGTTAAAATTAGCGTTGTTATTATGTTTGCATATCTATATTTTTATGTTTACCCTAGTGTAATGAATAGCTAAATTTCCCTAGTGTTTGCTTAAATGTAGAGCCCCTAGTGAAATGGATTGTTACCATTTGTAAAAGTTAAAAATGTAACTTTAGTATTTTTAATATTGAGCCTAGTTAAAAGAACCATTTTTATGTAATTAGGTATTTAACCCTTGCCACTTAATTTATTAAATTTAAATAACGAAAGTTGTTTTTATTTACATAAATTAAGCTTCAACATTAAAAATGATCTAGACGAATTTATGGATAAGTTATTAACACCAATTTAGAAATAAACTTCGGTGGTTTGGGTAATATCAATAATTATATGACAGTGAAATTGTAAAAAGGGAAACCGTTACGATTTGGGTATTGGTGAAAGTCAAAACTAGGCTAGGTCTCAATTTAAATACTTAAGGAATAGTAGCTATCTAAAAAGAATCCGATGAAAATTAGATTTTATTTAGTTAGTCTTAACCTTATATTTATTCGAAAGAAAAATATAAAGTTTATTACTAAAACATTTTAAATAGGGCGTAAACTCAAAACAATCCATGGACCTAGGGGTGACACATTTAAGTAAACACTCCCTTTTATCCCATTATTATTTCTTGTAAACATATTATTATCATTATTTACGAATTATTATTTTAAAATATAAAAACAATACATAAAAACATTTAAATCCGTAACAGACTGTTTGTCACAGTTTATATATCATACGCGAATCGTGTATGGTATACGCGAAACGAGTATGCCTGTAAATCAAACTGTACGATCAGAATCACACAATTCGCGTAGGTTTTAAATTATACGCGATACGCGTATAAATACGCGAAACGTGTAAGGTAATAACGCGGCTACAGTATCAGTTAGGGTAAAATTAGGGTTTTAATTATTTTAATTATTATATTTAAGTTATTATTACATAATTTATATTACTTATTATAAAATACTTTAATACATGTTTTAACCTTATAATTATTGTTAATTAAAAGTTTATAATTTATAATTAGTTTGTAATTAGTTAAATTACTATTCCTAATAATTTATATTAATATAATTAAAACTTGTCATTTAGTTAATTTAAATAAGTTTATATTATAATTACTCAAAACAAAATTCTAAACATATAGTTTTATTAAAAATTACTATTTTACTAATTACCATCTAGTAATATAATTAATGCATCATAATTAGCATAATTTCATTTAGTTCCTTTTTAAGTTATTTATTGTAATCTTGTAATTTTATTTATGAAGTAAATTAGTTAAGATTATTTTCTGTTACTGTTATATTATAAATTCCTAATCCAAAACCCCCTTTAATTAAGTTTGACATCAAAGACTATTAAAAACCATTAAACACTCCATCTCCCTGTGGAACGAATCGGATTTACCAACAAACTAAACTACATGAATAGGACTAGTTGCCTATATATGTGTGAAATCAACCTGAATTCAATAAAATACCACATATACAATAAATCAATTCGTGTAACAAAACAACTCAAATCCGTTCATAAATAAAGGTTACGATTCGCAACATCAGTTACTATCATTGTTTATACCGCCGTATCAAAATCACTGATGTATAAAGTGTGAAGAATAAAGAAGTGACAAGCAAATGGCCAAAAGTTGGTGAGCTGGAGTGCGTTACTTCGCGATCTCGGAGCTGGAAGGCACATTTGCTTCGCGATCTCGGAGCAGTCAGGAATCAAAATGCCTATAAAAGGCCATGCATTCTGCCGAGTATCATACACCATCTACATATCTCTCCCTCTGTTAATATATATATATATATTATATATATATATATATATATATATATATATATATATATATATATAATATATTAGTTTAGTTTTATATTAGTTAGTTTGGGTAATGTAAAGGTTATTTTACGAGTTCTAAAGTCGAAGTTCTGTCCGTGTAACACTACGCGATAAATAATCAATGTAAGTTATGTTCTCCTTTTTAAATTAATGTCTCGTACTTAAGTTATTATTATTTGAATCGAAGTAATCATGATGTTGGGCTAAATATTAAAGATGGGGTTATTGGGCTTTGTACCATAATTGGGGTTTGGACAAAAGATCGACACTTGTGGAAATTAGACTATGGGCTATTAATGGGCTTTATATTAAATTAACGATACCTCATTAATTTAATATAAAGGTTACAATTTGACGTATCGATATATAACCACATACACTTAATCGGACACGATGGGCGGGATATTTATAAGTACGAATTATTGTTCATTTGACCGGACACGGGGATGGATTAATAGTAACTGGACTCATTAAAACAGGGGTGGATTACATTCAAGGGTAATTGGTGTAATTGTTAACAAAGTATTAAAACCTTGGATTACACACAGTCGATAACCTGGTGTATTCATTAAGCAAAGTATTAAGACCTTGTTACAGTTCGAATCCCCAATTAGTTGGAATATTTGACTTCGGGTATAAGGTTAAATTTGCCGAGCATTTTATAATTATGACCGATGAACTATTATGGACAAAAACCAGATAGGTTTCAAATACATCCAGGACAAAGGACAATTAACCCATGGTAATTAATTAAAATCAAAATGTCAAACATCATGGTTACGAAAGTTTAAATAAGCATAATTATTTTATTTTATATTTCATCGTACCTTTAATTATCGTCATTTATATTTTGCATTAGGTTTTAATTGTGACTTAAGATATAAAATTGACAAACCGGTCATTAAACGGTAAACCCCCTTTTATATATTATTACTATATATAATATATTTTGTACAAATATAGTTATATAAAAATATAGTACGTATCACCAGCTCCCTGTGGAACAAACCAGACTTACTAAAAACTATA
This sequence comes from Rutidosis leptorrhynchoides, assembly GCF_046630445.1. Lineage (NCBI taxonomy): Eukaryota > Viridiplantae > Streptophyta > Magnoliopsida > Asterales > Asteraceae > Rutidosis > Rutidosis leptorrhynchoides. The sequence continues at coordinate 634,894,286 of NC_092336.1, forward strand.
CTACTCTACGATTGAGTACACTGCCTATAGTGTTGTAGCAAGGTTTAGGTATATCCCATTTGTAAATAAATAATTAAAACTTGTGTAATTTGTATCGTATTTCGTATTAAAATATATATAGAATACATGCGCAATTTTTATAAAAGTTTTACGAAATAGACACAAGTAATTGAAATTACATTATATGGGTGAATGATCGAAGCCGAATATGCCCCTTTTACTTGGTAACCTAAGAATTAGTAAATCAGCCTACTAATTGACGCGAATCCTAAAGATAGATCTATTGGGCCTAACGAACCCCATCTAAAGTACCGGATGCTTTAGTACTTCGATGTTGTTTTTATCATGTCCGAAGGATTTCTCGGAATGATAGGGGATATTCTTATATGCATCTTGTTAATGTCGGTTACCAGGTGTTCACCATATGAATGATATTTTTGTCTCTATGCATGGGACGTATATTTATGAGAACTGGAAATGAAATTCTTGTATTCTATTAAAATTATGGAAATGATTGACTATGATAAAATAATTAACTCACCAACCTTTTGGTTGACACTTGAAAGCATGTTTATTCTCAGGCATGAAAGAAATCTTTTGCTGTGCATTTGCTCATATTAGAGATATTACTAGGAGTCATTCATGACATATTTCAAAAGATGTTGCATTCGAGTCGTCGAGTTCATTAAGATTAATGCTAAGTCAATTATAGTTGGATATATTATGAAGTGGTATGTATGCCGTCAACTTTCGATGTAATGAAAGTTTGTCTTTTAAAACGAATGCAATGTTTGTAAAATGTATCATATAGAGGTCAAATACCTCACGATTTAATCATATGTTATTGTATTCGTTCTTTTGGATTAGGACGGGTCATCACATGTGGTATCAGAGCGGTGGTCTTAGTGAACCAGGTCTTGCATCAGTGTGTCTAACTGATAGTTGTTTAGATGCATTAGTGAGTCTGGACTTCGACCGTGTCTGCATGTCAAAAGTTTTGCTTATCATTTCTAGTCGGAAATCATCTGCTTATCATCCTTAGGAAATTATCTGCTTATCATTATTAGTCTAGACACATCTTGCTACATTAAATGCATGAGTAGTGTATAGATAAAATTCATATCTTAGCGTATCTGCTAAATCATATCTTATCGTATCTATTACTTTAAACTTTGCTTGACATATCCCGCAAATTCCTCCGTAATCTACGAAATCTTTTGATCTATATATATAAATATCCTATGTAAATAGAATACCACCCGATAGCCGAAAAATCATTTTATATCGAAAAATCCTTTATCCAATCGTATGAAATGGAATTTGTCATCAGTTCAAGTTCCTCGGATTACGAAATGGAATCCCACTCCAGCTCTGAAAGTAGTGTGACCAGAATGGATCAACCAATCAGCCATCATCTATTCTGGATGAATTCAGGATGGGTTCGTAGCCTCCGCAATCATTGGAGACAAGAAGAAGGTGATCCCTTCCATCCACACATTGCCCTCTTGACGAAGAACCTGAAGCACTTACCGGCGAACCTGTCCGAAACACCATTTTCTCTCTCATTTCCAGAGTATCTCGTCACGATTATATACTACATCAAATTCTAGATTTTATTTATTCGCTCGTCCGAACCGACAATCATCCCGGAATAATGGAAGAAGTCAACGAACTTCGCGCTCGAGTAATCAATTTGGAGAATATGGTGCAAAACTTACCAGCTTCAGCAACATCACCAGCACCAACAGTACCACCAACAACCCAAGTTTCAATATCACATGCTTCAACATATCCATCTGTACCTCGAGTATAATCATCGTTCTACATGACGTTCTACATCATTTATCTTCGTTCGATATGATGGTTATGTAACTTCTAATGTTTTAGAGATTATGTACTCTAGTTCTAACCGTAAACCAAATGAATTTAATATCATATTAACTCATTAAATCAATGATTACATCTGAAGAAAATATATATGTTTATATATTTTCATAAGGATTGTAATTAGAAATTCTTCGTACAAACTGTTAATGGTGAAAATATTTTAACGGGTAGGTAATATCCGAGAAATATTTAGATTTCATATTAACATGTTATACTGTACATTCTTCGAATCTGATCCAACAGTCATTTACTATCCTACTTACATCCACAAGATATACGAATTCGTTCACCACAAAATAACCATTTTCATTCAATTTCATAATTGGATTTTGACTTATCAGGATCCAACAAGTTGCATAATGAAGAAAACATTGGACAAAATAAAATTTGTTAGAAACAAACAAATTAACTATGAGAAAATTTTTGTTAAGAATCCACGCTAACTGTTCATAGCTAAATGTTACTAGCTAACTGATTACATTTTAATTATCGCAATTTATTTATCGCAATTTTAATTCTCGCAATTTTATTTATCGTCATTTAATTTCTGTATTTATTTTACGTACTTTAAATATCGGGACATGTATACAAGGTTTTGACATATCATATCGACGCATCTATATATATTATTTGGAATAACCATAGACACTCTATATGCAGTAATGATCGAGTTCTCTATACAGGGTTGAGGTTGATTCTACAATAATATATATACTTTGAGTTGTGATTGAGTTTGAGACATGTACACGGGTCACGATACGTATTAATTAATTCGAATATTATATATTAAACTATATATGAATTATGGAATTGCTAACTGTGGACTATCAACTGAGGACTACCAACATTGGACAATTAAAATGAAATAAAATATTGATTATAACATATGAAACTAAACAATTCTTCAAGTTTGTCACTTGATTTCATCTTAAACCTCATTTGTATCTTGACAATTACAATCCGCGTTCAAACCTTTCATGATTCTTGAAAACACCTCAATAGAGAGGATGAATCAACCGCGCTTCATCTACGAAAGGAAAGATGTATGCATATAGTATTGCACCTGAAAAACTCTCGAAAACTGAGTAAACGTTTAACGCGTAGCTGTGCTAATTTCTTTAGCGTTACTATTACTGAAAATAACTTTGCAATCTCTTTCCAAATTAGCCAATTTTGTCACAGCTCCAGCAAGTCAACTTCGACTTTTCGTTCGAAACAACCTTATTATAACCTTGATATATATATATGTGCTCTTTTATTGTTACCGGGAAACTTTTTATATTCCACCATATTACCATCAGCGTTTAATCATCTAAAAACACAATTCCCTTGAAACCACCTCGGATTGATAACCGATGATTCAAATATGGCTGCATTAAATGCAGACGAAACAGTAAAATTGTAGATGGCCTAAATGGCCAAGAGGTTGATGATAAAGAATGGAGTGTTGGGAACGCTCGATTAAAAATTTGGTACTGAAAAACGGATTGAGCTAACCATGAAGGAGACCAAGGACAAATACAAGGACCAAACCCTATATTCAAAGAATCCAGGTAATTCTGAATCCGTTGAAATCTTTAGAAAATATCTTATTCCGAAGTTATGTTAAAATCTTGCGAAAAATTTTTCTTCATAAACCTTCGAACTTAGAAATTCTCAAAAATATCATCATAAATATCTTCGATATTTCTGAAGATATTTTCATAAATATTTTCATCTGAAATTATCTATCTCCTCATGCTATCTATGTTACATCATAAAAGAAACTATTTTAGCTTCTATCCTTCTATAAATTTGAGTTTAAATTATGGATGATTGCTGGAGAAGTGTTGGGAATTGAAGCATGAGTTAATATAATATAATGACGCTTGGCCAACGTGATTATATTACAGTAAGTCATGCTGGAAGTCCTAATGAAACATGATGATTCACAGATCATAACGTCATCATGTGCCATGTTACACGACTCGTTCAAATCTGTTCAATCTCCGAACATATCAAGAAAATATATTCTTGATAGTTCTATCCTCAGTGAATCTGGTAATTTGACAAATCAAATCATGAGAATACGTTCCTTCGTGCGTAGAACGTTATAATCATTCGAAACTCTATACCTACAAATTCTGGACCATTACTTGTTGTACTTAGAATCGAGAAGAGAATAAAAAGGCAAGGAGCTCCAAAATATAAAGGAAGATATAAAGCCCAATAACAACTCGGAAATTACAAACCATGTATATCGATGTGTATAGCAATATAAAGACACTGGAGAACTAAAAAATTATAAATCCAAGAATATAGTAGAAATGAATAGATTCTTCTGGTGGCAGATGAAAAAGAAGAATGACAGATATGAAATTCAGGAATATATCCAGAAGTAAAACTGGATGAAGCATATTGACTGATGATTTAGAAGTATGAATTAAAGTATTAGAAATGGGAGTGGTGGAAAATAATGGAACGGAAAAGGTAAAGTTATAGTAAAAATACCAGACAAAGCAACCGAGACGGATGATCGCATTTAATTAAAGAGATCTTAATTCCCTTAAATCCCGAAGAAGCAGATTTTATAGATTTCCAAGATTTTCTTTTAAATCTCTTGAATTCCGGAATTCAACCGCGACTACGTCAAAATTTACGACGAACTTTATTTCCTTATTTCACTCTTTTGTGATAGCTTCACCCATACGTTTCAAGTAACCGAATCGTTTTATCTACATTACTCATTTATGATAAAGATATAATTATCAACTCATATTCGTCATGAAAACATTTCTATGGTTAACCATGACAACCTTACTCAAATTTCGGGACGAAATTTCTTTAACGGGTAGGTACTGTGACGACCCGGAAATTTTCGACCAAATTTAAACTTGATCTTTATATGATTTCGATACGATAAGCAAAGTCTATTAAATTGAGTCTCAAAAATGTTGAACTGTTTACATGGATACATTTAACGTTTGACCATCCTCGATGATTCACGAACTATTATGCGTAAATAAATATGTAAATATATATATATAGAAATATAAGTGTATATATAATATGTTGAATTAATAAAATACACTTTAATCAATTTGAAATAAAAAAAATTAAAATAATGAACATAATAATTAGGTTATTATTAAAATGAATATATAAAAATATTTATATAATATTATTATGAACCTATACAAGATAAATATATATAAATGATTCTATTAGCAATTATTATGTTGAAACATATATAAAACATATAAATGTTAAAATATGCAATAGATGTATTCATCTAATATATGATATAATTATTAGATATTACAAAATTAATAAATTGTAATATTAAATGTAATTACAAGTTAAATCTAATTGTTATATTATTATTTTACTATATACATTATTATTTAATATTAGTACTATTAATATTATTAAAAATTATAATATAAAAATTGATACATGTGATTTGTTATGTTATTATTATTATTAACATTATAATTATCAATGTTAATATCATTATTATTATTATTATTATTATTATTATTATTATTATTATTATTATAACTAGTAATAAAATTGTAATTTTAGTTATTATGATTAATATTAGTATTATTATCAGATATTATTATTACCATTATTATTAAGAATTATTATTATTATTAATATAAGTAGTGTTATCAATAGCATTATTAATAATATGATTGCTATCATTCTTATTACTAAATTATTATTATACTTATTAATTTTTTTTATCATTAGTATATTTATTATTATTATTAGAATTATCGATATTATTATCATTATTATTAACTTATTATTATTATTATTATTTACATAATTATTATTAGTATTGATATTGTTATTAATATATGTATATAGTATTAATTCAGATGCATATACGTACATAAATACAGTTATATATATATATATATATATATATATATATATATATATATATACACCTATACTGTTATATATAGATACAATAACTGTTATATACAAATTTATATATACAAATAATTACATATTCAGTTCCAAATCACTTTCAACCTGTTTATGATTTACTCTTCTTTCTCAAAATCGTACAAATCAATGTTTAATCACCAGTTACAATCCAAAAATTTTGTTAGAAGTCCATATCTACTTTAATTCTGCATTGTACTTTTATTCCTGCTTCTTTGTCTGATTCATAAAGGTTGTCAACCACTTCACCCTCTAAATGAATCGAATTGTTAAGGATATTGAAGAAGTCTTCTGATAATGCTAAAAACGAACATATATTTCATAGCATTATTCCTCAAGAAAGACAAGATTTTAGTTGCAATTGTTCTATTTACAAGTGATATTCGTTTAAATAATAAAAGGTGAAGACAAAAGACAGATTCGACGAATTGAAGACGCAAACGACCAAAAAGCTCAAAAGTACAAAAGACAATCAAAGAGGTTCCAATTATTGATAAGAAACGTCTCGAAATTACAAGAGTACAAGATTCAAAACGCAAAGTACAAGATATTAAATTGTACGCAAGGACGTTCGAAAATCCGGAACCGGGACCAGAGTCAACTCTCAACGCTCGACGCAACGGACTAAAAATTACAAGTCAACTATGCACATAAATATAATATAATATTTAAATAATTCTTATAATTATTTAATATATTATATTTATTTAAAACCGTCGGTAAACAAAGAGCCAAACTCCTCTGAGCTGTAAAAGCAAACTCCGCGACTCGCGGAGTTTGAAGGCCAAAAATGCCGCGAGTCGCGGAACCCCAATTTCTGAAAATCCCTATAAAGCTCGCGCATTCTGATCGTAAAATCATCATCTTTTTCTTCTTCTCTCATAATACTACGTAAATATTTATATTTATATTTTAATTTTAATTATAATTCTAATAATAAGGGTATGTTAGCGAATATTGTAAGGGTGTAAGTCGAAATTCTGTCCGTGTAACGCTACGCTATTTTTAATCATTGTAAGTTATGTTCAACCTTTTTACATTAATGTCTCGTAGCTAAGTTATTATTATGCTTATTTAAAACGAAGTAATCATGATGTTGGGCTAATTACTAAAATTGGGTAATTGGGCTTTGTACCATAATTGGGGTTTGGACAAAAGAACGACACTTGTGGAAATTAGACTATGAGCTATTAATGGGCTTTATATTTGTTTAACTAAATGATAGTTTATTAATGTTAATATAAAGATTTACAATTGGGCGTCCCTATAAATTACCATATACACTCAATCGGACACGATGGGCGGGGTATTTATATGTACGAATAATCGTTCATTTAACCGGACACGGGAATGGATTAATAGCCACTAGAATAATTAAAACAGGGGTGAAATTATGTATAAGGACACTTGGTATAATTGATAACAAAATATTAAAACCTTGGGTTACACTCAGTCGACATCCTGGTGTAATTATTAAACAAAGTATTAAAATCTTGTTACAGTTTAAGTCCCCAATTAGTTGGAATATTTAACTTCGGGTATAAGGATAATTTGACGAGGACACTCGCACTTTATATTTATGACTGATGGACTGTTATGGACAAAAACCAGACGGACATATTAAATAATTCAGGACAAAGGACAATTAACCCATGGGCATAAAACTAAAATCAACACGTCAAACATCATGATTACGGAAGTTTAAATAAGCATAATTCTTTTATTTCATATTTAATTTCCTTTATTTTATATTTAATTGCACTTCTAATTATCGCATTTTTATTGTTATTGTATTTAATTGCACTTTTAATTATCGTACTTTTTAATTATCGCAAGTTTATTTTATCGCACTTTTATTATTCGCAATTTCATTATCGTTATTTACTTTATGCTTTAATTTAAAGTCTTGTATTTATTTGGTTTTAACTGCGACTAAAGTTTTAAAATCGACAAACCGGTCATTAAACGGTAAAAACCCCCTTTATAATAATAATATTACTTATATATATATATTTGTATTTTTATAAAAGTAAACTAATATAGCGTTAAGCTTTGTTTAAAAAGATTCCCCGTGGAACGAACCGGACTTACTAAAAACTACACTACTGTACGATTAGGTACACTGCCTATAAGTGTTGTAGCAAGGTTTAAGTATATCCATTCTATAAATAAATAAATATCTTGTGTAAAATTGTATCGTATTTAATAGTATTTTCTGTAAAAATAAGCTATTTTATATACTACTCTGCTAAAACATCAAGTATTTTTGGCGCCGCTGCCGGGGAAACTCTTAAAAGCCGGAAGCGCAACGCTAATATAAAAAAAAATTTTTATGTATTTTTAAGATTTTGTTAAATATTTAAGTTTTATAAAGTTTCTTTATTTTTATATAAGTTTTATTTAAGTATTTTGTTTTTATTTAAAAACATATAAAAAAAATATATATAAATCTAGTTTTAAGATTTTTATTTATAAAATTATAAAGTAATTCTATTTTTATTTAAGTTTTAAATATAAGTTTTTATTATACACATATTTTTTTTTATATAAACAGAAAAAAAAAAAAAAAAACGCGTCAGTTTTAAACTGTTCCAGGTTTGAATTTCTGAACCCCGCGACTCGCGGGGTTTGATGCCTTGAATACCGCAACTCGCGGAGTAAACCTGACACGCTGACAGAAACCCTAATTCAGTATTAATTACGAGTAATTATTAATAATTATTATTTTAAACCCTAATTAATTATTATTATTATAATTAGTTTTATTATAATTAGTTTTACTTTTTATTTAATTTGTTTTATTTAGTTAAATTAGTTTAATTAAATTGTAAAATTAGTAGTTTTATTAAATAAATAATATAAAAATAATATTTTTATAAAAATTGTACTTTTTACAACTTTTTGTATATTTTTATATTTTGTCCCTTTTTAATCGTTTTAGCGTAATATTTGTATATTTAGCTCATATTTAGTTTTAAACTTAGTTTTTGCCATAGTTATTTTTACTTCTAGATTTTTAGGCTTTGCCGTAGAATTCCTTAAGTGCTTTTTCTTTAGAATAAGATTTAGGTGCTTTAGAATTTTGCGACGCCTTTTTAAGTTTTAGTTTCTTTTTAAGTTATTTCCATTTGGGATTTAGTTTTTCCTGTAAGCTTTAATATTTTTAGACACCTTTTACCTATGTATCAATTATCATTCCAATTAGTAATTTCAATTTGCGATTATAATTTTAAGTTAGTTGTAGTAATAAGGTTAGGTTAGTCAAGTATTTTTAAGTTTTTATAAGTTTCTTTAATTTTTCCGTCACCTTTTATTTTTCAACCATTTTTCTTTTTCGATCTTTTTCGACGAACTCTTTTTCTTTCTTATTTCTCGCTATTCTAGTTTTTAGGACATAGATTTTTATTCTACTTCTTATCTAATTTTCTTAAAATTACGAAAATTTATTTTAAGTGGTTAAATTGATAGACATCAAAATTTTCTGGTTCGTAGTAATAGTTGGATTTGTACGTGGACCGGGTTATTGGAGCCAAACAGTCCTCAATTATATTGAGACCAAACGAATCCTGCCCCTCTGCTGCATCTTTTGGCTATTCAAAACGTGGGCAAAATCAGAAAAGTCTATTGGTTGGATAACTTATTATAATTTTTCTTTCCTTTTAAAACTAATAGGATATTCAGTGAATGCACCGAGCAAGACGATCACCACCTTTTGTACGTTCACCATCTGTAACTAGATCAAGACATTTAGCAAATATAACCGCCGTTGATTTTTCTTTAGAATCGTCATCCAGTCGACCAAGTACTTCAGTTCAAATTTCCGATAATCCATTTTTTGAACCCGACCTCACAATTGAGAATCCGGAGAATATTCAGGAACGGTTCGTAGATCCTGAACCATTAAACTTTCCTCCGGAACCACCAATAATTCAAACAGAGATTGTTGAGGAACGAACCATTAAATCAGAATCCTCTAGTGATTCCGATTCAACAAATTCAATTATGGAGAATCTGGAACCTTTAAGTATGGAAGACCGAATGAGAGCTAAACGCACTGGCCAAGGTCACGCAATTACTCATCCAGACATTAATGCGCCAGATTATGAAATCAAAGGACAAATTCTACACATGGTGACTAATCAATGCCAATTTAGCGGTGCGCCGAAGGAAGATCCAAATGAACATCTACGTACCTTTAATAGGATCTGCACACTATTTAAAATCCGAGAAGTGGAGGATGAACAGATATATCTCATGTTATTTCCCTGGACTTTAAAGGGAGAAGCCAAAGATTGGTTGGAATCGTTACCTGAAGGAGCGATCGATACATGGGACGTTTTAGTTGAAAATTTTCTTAAACAATTCTTTCCGGCATCTAAAGCCGTAAGACTTCAAGCAGAAATTGTTACGTTCACACAGAAGCCGAATGAAACTCTATATGAGGCGTGGACAAGATATGAAAAGTTATTAAGAGGATGTCCGCAACATGGTTTAGACACCTGTCAAATAGTACAAATATTCTACCAAGGATGCGACATCACTACAAGGAAAGACATAGATATAGCAGCTGGTGGTTCTATTATGAAGAAAACCGAAACTGATGCTTACAAAATTATTGATAACACTGCTTCCCACTCACATGAGTGGCACCAAGAAAAAGATATCGTTAGATCATCTAAAGCAGCTAGAGTCGATTCTAGCCATGACTTAGATTCCATTTCCACAAAGATAGATGCTGTGGAGAGACGAATGGAAAAGATGACTAAAGATATTCACTCAATACGAATTAGTTGTGAGCAGTGTGGAGGACCATATTTGACAAAAGATTGTCTCAGTATTGAATTAACAATGGAACAAAGAGAGAATATTTCATACATAAACCAAAGGCCTGGAAATAATTATCAGAATAATTATCAACCGCCAAGACCAATTTACAATCAAAACCAAAATTATAACTGAAATATTCCATACAACAACTAACAAGGTCCTAGCAATCAACAAGTATCCAATAATACTTACAATCAGCAAAGACCTAATTTTCAAAACAAACCACCACAACAAACCGATGATAAAAAGCCGAATTTAGAAGATATGATGACAAAGCTAGTTGAAACTCAAACACAGTTTTTCACATCTCAGAAACAAACTAATGAACAAAATGCTCAAGCATTTAGAAATCAACAAGCTTCTATTCAAAATCTGGAACAAGAAGTTAGTAACCTAGCAAGGTTAATAGGTGAAAGAAAACCAGGAAGTCTACCTAGTGATACAAATGCTAACCCCCGGAATGAAACAGCTAAAGCCATTACCACAAGAAGTGGTACAATACTTAAACCACTTGAAATACCTGTAACTTCTGATGAAGCTATTCCTACTCCACAAGAACCACAACCTGATCAAGATAAGGAAAAAGAACCGGTAGTTGAAAAGGTTAATGAAGATAACACAGTTAAGGCTAAACCTTATGTTAAACCATACCAACCACCACTTCCTTACCCGAGTAAAATGAAGAAAGAGAAACTTGAAGCCGAGCAATCCAAATTCTTGGATATGTTTAAACAGATAAATGTAAATCTTCCTTTCATTGATGTGATTTCAGGAATGCCTAGATATGCTAAATTCTTGAAAGATCTAATTTCAAATAGAAAGAAAATGGAAGAACTCTCGGCTGTTACTATGAATGCTAATTGTTCAGCAGTGCTGTTGAATAAGATACCAGAAAAACTATCTGATTCAGGAAGTTTCACAATTCCATGTTTTCTGGGTAGTCTTAGTTCAATAGAAGCATTGGCAGATTTAGGTGCTAGTATAAATCTAATGCCATATTCACTATACACTAAACTAGACCTTGGAGAATTGAAACCAACCAGAATAAGCATACAACTAGCCGATAGATCAATAAAATATCCTAGAGGGATAATGGAGAACATGCTAGTTAAAGTTGGTACTTTAGTATTTCCAGTAGATTTTGTTGTTCTGGACATGGAAGAAGATTCTCAAGTTCCTCTCATATTAGGAAGACCATTCTTAAACACGGCTAAAGCAATGATAGACGTGTTCGGTAAGAAATTGACCCTAAGTATAAAGGATGAGAGTGTTACCTTTTTCAGTTGATAGAGCAATGCAACAACCACAATCTGCAGATGATACATGTTATTATATTCAAACTATAGATGCACATGCAGAATTATTAGAAGAATTTCCAGAACTACAAGGAACAGGAGAATGTTCTTTAGGAGAAGGTAATGAACCAATTGATGAAGCTGAAATGTTAGCTACACTTATAGCTAATGGATATGAACCAACAACAGAAGAAATTCAAATGCTAAAAGAAGAAGACAGATATCGATATAAATCATCGATAGAAGAACCTCCGAAATTAGAATTAAAGCCACTTCTAAACTATTTGGAATACGCTTATTTACATGGTGAATCTGAATTACCTGTAATAATATCGTCTTCTCTTACTGAAAATGAGAAATCACAACTCATTTCTGTGTTGAAAGCTCATAAACCAGCCATTGCATGGAAGATTCATGATATTAAAGGAATAAGTCCTTCGTATTGCACACATAAAATCCTTATGGAAGAAGGTCATAAAACGTATGTGCAACGCCAACGAAGACTAAATCCTAATATGCAAGATGTAGTTAATAAAGAGATTATTAAACTGCTAGATGCAGGTCTAATTTATCCAATCTCTAATAGTCCATGGGTAAGCCCATTTCAATGCGTACCTAAGAAGGGTGGCATGACTGTCATTACAAATGAGAAAAATGAGCTTATTCCTACTAGAACCGTAACAGGATGGCGTGTGTGTATTGATTATAGAAAATTAAATGACGCCACCAGAAAAGATCACTTTCCCTTACCTTTCATAGATCAAATGTTGGAAAGATTAGCCGGAAATAGTTACTATTGTTTTCTAGATGGATTTTCCGGATATTTTCAAATTCCAATAGCACCCGAAGATCAAGAGAAAACCACATTCACGTGCCCTTATGGTACTTTTGCTTACAAACGCATGCCATTTGGACTTTGCAACGCCCCTGCAACCTTTCAAAGGTGTATGATGGCGATTTTTCACGACATGATAGAAGAATGCATGGAAGTTTTCGTGGATGACTTTTCAGTCTTCGGTGATACATTTGAATCATGTCTAGTTAATCTGGAACGAATGCTTATTAGATGCGAACAATCAAATCTAGTACTTAATTGGGAGAAATGCCATTTCATGGTTAAAGAAGGCATCGTTCATGGACATAAAATTTCAAAAGAAGGAATTGAAGTGGATAGAGCTAAAGTAGATGTAATTGCTAAACTTCCACATCCCACCAATGTTAGAGGAGTTAGGAGTTTTCTAGGGCATGCCGGTTTTTACCGACGTTTCATAAAAGATTTTTCTAAAATTACCACTCCTATGAATAAACTCCTAGAAAAGGATGCTCCATTCATCTTTTCAGATGAGTGTATCAAATCTTTTAATATTCTTAAAGAAAAACTCACTAATGCACCGATCATGATAACACCACATTGGAATCTACCATTTGAACTAATGTGCGATGCAAGTGATTTTGCAATGGGAGCCGTTTTAGGACAAAGGATTGAAAAACGATTTCAACCTATATATTATGCTAGTAAGACGTTACAAGGAGCACAAACGAACTATACAACTACTGAAAAAGAACTCCTTGCTATTGTCTATGCTTTTGACAAATTTCGATCATATATCGTTCTAGCAAAAACGGTGGTCTATACCGACCATTCTGCTCTTAGATACCTATTTTCAAAACAAGATGCTAAACCAAGATTAATCCGTTGGATCTTACTCTTACAAGAGTTTGATATTGAAATCCGAGATAAAAGAGGAGCAGAAAATCTCGCCGCTGATCATCTTTCTCGTCTTGAAAATCCCGAATTAGAAGTTCTAAATGAATCGGCCATACAAGACAACTTTCCTGATGAATATCTATTGAAGATAGATTATAAAGAAATTCCATGGTTTGCAGACTATGCAAACTACTTAGTTTGTGGATTCCTTGAAAAAGGATTATCGTACCAAAAACGAAAGAAATTCTTCAGTGATATAAAACACTATTTTTGGGAAGATCCACATTTGTTTAAAAGTTGTCCCGATGGAATAATACGCCGATGTGTATTTGGAGATGAAGCTAGTAAAATTTTAAACCATTGTCACACAGGACCAACAGGAGGGCATTATGGGCCTCAACTAACAGCAAGAAAAGTTTATGATGCTGGATTCTATTGGCCTACAATTTACAAAGACGCACACCTTCTTTGCAAATCCTGTGATGCTTGTCAAAGGGCCGAAAAAATAAGTCAACGTGATGAAATGCCACAAAATGTCATCCAAGTATGTGAAGTATTTGACATTTGGGGTATTGACTTTATGGGTCCATTTCCAAAATCTCATAATAATCTATATATACTCGTAGCCATTGATTATGTATCTAAATGGGCGGAAGCACAAGCTCTCCCAACTAACGATGCACGAGTTGTAGTCAACTTTTTAAAACGTCTTTTTGCAAGGTTTGGAACACCGAAAGCTTTAATAAGTGATCGGGGTACTCATTTCTGTAATAATCAACTTGAGAAAGTTCTTAAAAGATATGGAGTAACTCATAAAATCTCCACCACATATCATCCACAAACAAGTGGACAAGTTGAAAATACCAACCGAGCTTTAAAACGTATTCTAGAAAAAACCGTAGGATCAAATCCGAAGGAATGGTCCATTAAATTAGAGGATGCACTCTGGGCTTTTAGAACAGCCTACAAAACTCCAATTGGAACCATACCTTTTAGACTTGTATATGGAAAAGCATGTCATCTTCCAGTAGAAATTGAACACAAAGCATTTTGGGCTTTGAAAACATGTAATCTTGATTTACATGAAGCTGGACGTCTACGATTAAGTCAACTAAACAAATTAGAAGAATTAAGACATGAAGCATACGAAAATTCGTTAATCTATAAAGAAAGAACGAAGAAATGGCATGATAAAAGAATCAGAAGTTCAAAAGAATTTAAAGAAGGAGACAGAGTTCTTCTTTTCAATTCACGATTCAAGCTATTTCCTGGAAAATTGAAATCAAGATGGTCTGGACCATTCATAGTCAAAAGAGTTTTCCCATACGGAACGATAGAATTAATAAATTCAAATGGGATTGAATTTAAAGTTAATGGTCACAGAGTTAAACATTACATACATGGTCCGATGGAAGTCGACAACGAAGTTAATCACAATTTCGACACCACAGCTAACTAAGTGTGGGGAGAATCAAGTCTTTAAAGGATAATATGTATTTCTATTAGAGTTAGATTGTCTGTTTTCGTGTAGTTCTCGAAAATGGAACCCGAATGGTCTTTCCCTAGCAGACCCTAAAGAACTAGTCTTCTTCCCCCATTCTGAATTTTTATTTTTTTTAGGTTTTTACAAAATGAAGACTGCCTGTGAACTAAACCATGGTCTAATGCTACACGCTTTGATCACTAAACGTAATAATGACATACTACCGAGTGAATTAGTATCAGTAATCAGAGAAAGAATGGACGGAGTTAGAAAAGAATCCAGATGCGAAGATAATAAGTTACAATTTGGTAAAGGAAAATCAAAATCCGCAGCAAAAAGAAGAGCACGACACCTAGAACGATGTCACAAATGCGGAAAATGGTCACATGGAGGTAAATGTTCAAATAATCAAACCTATTCAAATACCGAATTTGTTACTTTATGCAGAGACGGACCGTTCATATGTTTAGAAGAAAAGACACTGAATGCTCGAGGTTACGCCTATGTAGCCATGGAAAACCAATTAAACTGACTATTTTATGAATGGGATAGATCATATAACTAAGAAATCTATTTCACAGGTAAGTCTGTACAGTTTTTATTTTATTTTATTTTTAACCTTTTGATAATAAACGCTAATTTGTTCGCTAAAAAGCATTAAATTGGTATTGAATAAAATTAGGTTTGGCGACCGAAATTATTGATATCATTCAAAAATTTATTACATCACTGCGAAATTTAACGTTTATTCTTAAGGTATAAATATCTTTTATCAATCAACCCAAAATATTTCAAAAATTCGTCATGAGTTAAATTAGGTCTTGGAACCGAAATTACTTTACAGAAAAGAGGGGCGCATATTTTTGATAATATTTGATTGATTAAAGTGGGATAAAAAGCCAAAAAGATTTTTAATTTTATTTTTACCATGTTTTTAAAATTAATATTTAAATCTTAAATTAATATTGTAAACTTTGTAAAAACAATATTTTTAAAATTGTAAATATATGAATTTTTAAAATTAAGTTTGGTGTGAATTTTTAATTTTTAAAATATGAATTTTTTAATTTTATGCATTTTAAATTTTAAGTTTGGTGTGAACTTTTAATATTAATTTTGAATTTTATATTTATATTGTGTGAATTTAAAAACAAAAATTTACTTTATCTCACTAAGTTAAAAATATGATTTTTAAAATTCGTCGTAAGTTGAAGACTAGGTCTTTGAACCGAAATTGCTTTACCCGAGGGAGGGACGAGAACTTTTATTATCATTATTTTTAATCTTATTGAATCAAAGTATGCCAAAAACATTTAAAAAATCCAAAAATCTTAGCTTTTAAAACAATCACTACAAAAAGACAAATTTTAAAATTTTGTCGAGGGACGGACTAGGACATCGATCCGAAACGACTTCGTCCTAAATAACAAGGGAAACAAAATTTTAAAATTAATTACTTAATTGTTTTATAAGTTAAAGATTATAAAAAAAAAAAAAAAAAACTCCGTGACTCGCGGAGTTTGAAGGGGAAATCTCCGCGAGTCGCGGGAGGACCGAAATACAGAAAAAATAAAAAGAGCTGCAACTGATCAGTCCACACCCTCAAACCAAAAAAATACTGCGAAATACTCCGAAAAAAAACACCCAAAAACACCCCCAAAATCACAATTTTTAACCGTTAATCACCAAATCTTTTACTAAAATCATGTTGAGAAGGATGCTATCTAGGAATTACTCAAGAAAAACGGTAAATTTCTACATCTAAACACCATTTAATCCGAAATTAGTGTTCTTGAGCAATTTTTTCCCCAATTTGATTTTGATGCTTTTTAGTGTAATTAGGCTTAAATTGTTTATGTATTATGCTTGTATAACCTAGATTGATGCTGTTTAACATGATTAGAAGCCTTAAACTTCAAATTTTGAGTAATCTAGGGTTTGTGTTCTTGAGCAAATTTGGGGCTTTTTGATATAAACAGGTTATGGCCGATTTTTGTCATGAATTGTTGCTAAATTAAGTAGTGTAACATGTTTAGGTAGTTAAATGATCCAAACTTTGAGCCTAAACATGATTTTGAGAATTAAAGTAGACTTTTTCAAGTCTAAAAATTCATGAACTTGATTTTTGAGAGATAATGCCATTTGAAACTTGTTTAATTGCCAGTAATGATTATTTTGACATGTTATTTGAGTTGAATGCTTATGAACTTGGCGAACATTTTCGTATATGCTTATTTGAAAAAGTGTAGATTTGATGAAAATGTGAAAATGAGCTTAAGTTTGATATAAATTGATCATGTCATTGTGATTATTTTGATTGATGATTTTGCTGACACTAATGCATATTTGGATGCACAAAAATTGTGTTTGATGTGTTTTGCAGACTGAAAGGGGTGAATCTTCATCCCAAGCTCGCAATGCTCCTGCTGAGAATGCGGAACAACAGGAGGTGGATAACTACTACAAGCAGGATATACCTCATCCAGTCATTACATTTTCTGATATGCACTTGGAAGATTTGCATCCGAACCTGAGATTTGACAGACTTTGTATAGATTATCCAAAGTATCAAAGGGGGTTGCATACGCTTCATTCTAAAGTTGTTGAGGTACCTAGGGTCATAGAATGGGGACCCTTAGAAGCTGTAGAATTGGCCTGGCCAATTAGGGAATTACTTGTACAGAGGTATGGTAATTCTACTTTTAATGACTGGGTACGTTTATTCACCATGCGTAGACCTGTATATAAAGTATGGTGTGAAGAATTGTTATGTAGTATAGAGTTGAATGATCGGGTAGCTAGTTTAACCGATCGTTCTTTTATTAGATTTTTGTTAGGCGGTTCGATGCGCCACATGTCTTTACTAGACATGGCTCAGGCTTTACGTATATATACGCCTGAGGAGTTAGCATCTGCCGATTGTAGAGGGTTGATACTAAACGGTAGAAAGATAGATGAAAATTTTGATACACACGGTGTGTGGAGTCAAATGACAAGCCATCACCGTTTCAAAGGGGGAAATTACTCTTATTTGGATATAGATAGAGCCGAATTAAGAGTGATTCATAGGTTTTTAGCTAATTCGATTACACAAAGAGGTAAGAACAAGGAAAAGGTAAATGAACAGGATTTGTTTTACCATATGTGTATTCGAGACCCACAAAGCGCTGTAAGTATACCATATTGTGTGGGTTATTATTTATCAGCTATGGTTAGGGGGATGAGACCGCATAGCATAATAGGAGGTGGTATTTTTATTACTTTGATTGGTGAATATCTCGGTGTGGATATAAGTCGGGGGGGATTATTAATAGAAGAACCAGAACCCCGTGATACTATAGGTTTAAATGTATACCATGGTGCGAAAGTTTTGAAAAGGCGAAATAACGCCGCAGTACCATACCATGGTAGACATCCACAGGTTGAGAGAAACCAACAACAAGGTAATGTAGGAGGGGGAAATGAGATGCAAGAAATGCAAATGTTTATAGCTTCACAGGAGTACGAAAATGCTAGACAGAGAGCATTTGAAGATTGGCAAGTTCATCAGAACCAAATCATAGCTCATTGCCAACATATAGGTAGAAACTATATTCCTACACCGAAACCCATCTTCCCTCCCTGGACTATAGAGATTCAACCACCGTATCCTACGTATAACCCTGCCGAAGCATTCTATAGCACCTATGGTTATGCTTGGAACCCCTATTGGTATCAATATCATCCATAGTCTACTTATTTTTATTTATTTTGTAATTTGTATTGTTGATACGTTTAATACTTATGTTAATATTGTAATAGTTGTTATAATTGTCTAACTTTTATTCTTAGATTTTAATAATTTTTGAATGTGGGGTAATATACCAAACTTCAAAAATATGTATATATGTTTGCAGTTTATCTTATGTACACAACAGGGTAAAACAACGCATTTTCAAAGACTGGCATTAAGTTCAGCAAAAGCAACTAATTTTGACGACAAGATGCAAAATATATGTGAAATAACAACAAGACGGAATGAACAAATGATGTGCACCATTTATCATTCAGCAAACAAACGCCAATATATTTGGAAACTTTGGTAAAAATTTAATCATTTTCACACAAATCACCCTCAATAATTTAAATTATTACTGATTTCTTGCAAATGAGGGCATTGCAAGATCTTAAGTGTGGGAAGGGGTTAAATTCTTTCGGATTTTAAAATTTTTATCTTAAACACTTGGTTACCATTAAAAATACTAGTAAAGCAGTAGTTGTATTAGAATCTAGTGCTCTCTGATAATAAAGAACAGCCCTAGTCTTATATACTGACTACCCATGTCTAGTAAAAATTTTCAAAATTTTCAATTAAATGAACTCAAAATCATGTTTATACATATTTATGAACGATAAAACTAGGTTTTAACACCGAAATTATTGTTACCTCGGAAAGGACATAAATTGAGAAACAAACCAAAATGTTAAAATTCATTTAAAATGGAATAGAGGACGATAAAAAGGAAAATAAAAGCCAAGTGTGGGAAAATTTACCAAGTTATCTTAAACATATGTCACATATATCTGTAACAAATAACTGAAAATAATTTTGCTTTGGACTAAACTAAACTGTTTTACCCGATGAAAGAAAAGAAGAGATGGATCTACACGATGAATCAATTCCATCATTAAAAGGAAGTAAAGTCTTCCGAAAAAGAAACGCGCTTCTTGATTTAGGTCATGAAGTTGTCGTCCAGACCAGCTGTAGGTTGACGAAAAATCCAGAAAAGTCATCACTAAAATCAGCAGGAAATTCACGGACCTCAGCATTAAACAGGGTCGCCAAGTGGTCAGATTTATCCTAACCATGAGAAGGATTTATCTTGTAAAATGGGGGGGCACCATGCAAATTAGCTGGATAAGACTAATGAATCAGATCCCCAGAAAGGATAATCTCCTTAAAGATTAAAAATCAGCTTTTAAGACTGATATTACTCAATCCTAGAGATTGACCTTAAAGATTGAGAATTACAAACTCATGGAATTCAATGATATCTAAACTCGAGCTTGAACGAGAAAATATTTTGATCAAAATTACAAACCGATTTGTTTTCTGAAAACCCTATTTTCAATGCGTTCATTACCATTGAACGTAAAATCCTAGGAATTCACCTGGAATTCATTAGGTCACCTGAACCAAATCGGGTGTCAACCGTAAGAACGGTGGTTGCATAGTGGTCAAAGACAGGACCTTGTGCCATACCGAAAAATTATAAGGGTGAGCTTTACTATTGCTCCTACCAAGGATAGTAATTGCGTCCGACACGTTATAGACCATAATTAAAAGCATGTCAGGGGACATTGCCTTAACAGTTGCTTGTTCAACACTTTCCTTTACAACTGGACGGTAGTTTACCGAAAGGTAATATACGGGACAAGTAAACTGGACGTGTTGCTTTCCAAATACAAGGTTAGCAAGTGGGTGACACAAAACCATAAGTTTTGAGCTAAAATTTTCAAATCTGAAACCCACCAAACCCACAAAAATATTTTGCAAACACCGGTAAAGGGTTATTCCGGAAAACTTATCTAGGGTAAAAACTAGATTTAATTTTCAAAAGATCAAATGTTTTCATAAAGATCAAATTTCCTTAATGGATCTAAATTTTTATAGTCATGTGGGACTGTAAACCATATCGTTACTACCATTGTTTATACCACCGTATAGAAATCACTGATGTACAAAGTGTGAAGAATAAAGAAGTGATTCTAGTATTTCAAGACGATATTGCTTGAGGACAAGCAACGCTTAAGTGTGGGAATATTTGATAATGCTAAAAACGAACATATATTTCATAGCATTATTCCTCAAGAAAGACAAGCTTTTAGTTGCAATTGTTCTATTTACAAGTGATATTCGTTTAAATAATAAAAGGTGAAGACAAAAGACAGATTCGACGAATTGAAGACGCAAACGACCAAAAAGCTCAAAAGTACAAAAGACAATCAAAGAGGTTCCAATTATTGATAAGAAACGTCTAGAAATTACAAGAGTACAAGATTTAAAACGCAAAGTACAAGATATTAAATTGTACGCAAGGACGTTCGAAAATCCGGAACCGGGACCAGAGTCAACTCTCAACGCTTGACGCAACGGACTAAAAATTACAAGTCAACTATGCACATAAATATAATATAATATTTAAATAATTCTTATAATTATTTAATATATTATATTTATTTAAAACCGTCGGTAAACAAAGAGCCAAACTCCTCTGAGCTGTAAAAGCAAACTCCGCGACTCGCGGAGTTTGAAGGCCAAAAATGTCGCGAGTCACGGAGCCCCAATTTCTGAAAATCCCTATAAAGCTCGCGCATTCTGATCGTAAAATCATCATCTTTTTCTTCTTCTCTCATAATACTACGTAAATATTTATATTTATATTTTAATTTTAATTTTAATTTTAATTATAATTCTAATAATAAGGGTATGTTAGCGAATATTGTAAGGGTGTAAGTCGAAATTCTGTCCGTGTAACGCTACGCTATTTTTAATCATTGTAAGTTATGTTCAACCTTTTTACATTAATGTCTCGTAGCTAAGTTATTATTATGCTTATTTAAAACGAAGTAATCATGATGTTGGGCTAATTAGTAAAATTGGGTAATTGGGCTTTGTACCATAATTGGGGTTTGGACAAAAGAACGACACTTGTGGAAATTAGACTATGAGCTATTAATGGGTTTATATTTGTTTAACTAAATGATAGTTTATTAATGTTAATATAAAGATTTACAATTGGGCGTCCCTATAAATTACCATATACACTCAATCAGACACGATGGGCGGGGTATTTATATGTACGAATAATCGTTCATTTAACCGGACACGGGAATGGATTAATAGCCACTAGAATAATTAAAACAGGGGTGAAATTATGTACAAGGACACTTGGTATAATTGATAACAAAATATTAAAACCTTGGGTTACACTCAGTCGACATCCTGGTGTAATTATTAAACAAAGTATTAAAATCTTGTTACAGTTTAAGTCCCCAAAAAGTTGGAATATTTAACTTCGGGTATAAGGATAATTTGACGAGGACACTCGCACTTTATATTTATGACTGATGGACTGTTATGGACAAAAACCAGACGGACATATTAAATAATCCAGGACAAAGGACAATTAACCCATGGGCATAAAACTAAAATCAACACGTCAAACATCATGATTACGAAAGTTTAAATAAGCATAATTCTTTTATTTCATATTTAATTTCCTTTATTTCATATTTAATTGCACTTCTAATTATCGCATTTTTATTGTTATTGTATTTAATTTCACTTTTAATTATCGTACTTTTTAATTATCGCAAGTTTATTTTATCGCACTTTTATTATTCGCAATTTCATTATCGTTATTTACTTTATGCTTTAATTTAAAGTCTTGTATTTATTTGGTTTTAACTACGACTAAAGTTTTAAAATCGACAAACCGGTCATTAAACGGTAAAAATCCCCCTTTATAATAATAATATTACTTATATATATATATATATATATATATATATATATATATATATATATATATATATATATATATATATATATATATATATATATATATATATATATATATATATATATATATATATTTGTATTTTTATAAAAGTAAACTAATATAGCGTTAAGCTTTGTTTAAAAAGATTCCCCGTGGAACGAACCAGACTTACTAAAAACTACACTACTGTACGATTAGGTACACTGCCTATAAGTGTTGTAGCAAGGTTTAAGTATATCCATTCTATAAATAAATAAATATCTTGTGTAAAATTGTATCGTATTTAATAGTATTTTCTGTAAAAATAAGCTATTTTATATACTACTCTGCTAAAACATCATCTTCCAAATATCCATCCCCACCATTTCCATTAACACCCACTTACAATTTATCTCCTCTTGTTTATATCCGTAAATCATCACAACACCTCATTAATTTAACACATCTGGCTAGTGTCTATTGCTACCTCCCTGTTCGTACAACAGTCACCAGAACCACCACCTCATCTCCTCATTTGATATCCACCTCAGCCATCATAGAACAACCCACTTCAAACCATAACAACTATCGCCACCATCTCACCATCGAACTATCAATTTTTTTTTATGTTTCTCACTCGTCTGCAAGACCAACTCGATAACCATCATTACCTTTCTTCTTGTTCCTATATCAAATCCATAACTCATCATGGATCATCACATTACCACTCACCATCATCATCGAAACCTTTCCACTAATGTGGTACTCGTTCATGTTTCATATCAATTAAACCTATTCAAAATAACCTACTGTGATCGTTGCTACTCGATATTTTTCCTTTCTTTCTTCAGGTCTAATTACAACCACATCAAACCAATCTGTGACTGCTATAACTACAATGATCTTCTGTTTAGATCAAGTAGTAGTTTCTGCTACTATTGTTTCCTTGCTTTTGCTACTCGGATACAACCGGAACCTACAATCCACCTGCAATTATTTTGAAGACAACACCTGCAATTCCATCGAAAATGGCTGCACACTTATATGTTTTTCTGTTCCTATTGAAATGATGAAAAGGTGATGATAACCGAAGCAATTTGGTTATGGTTAGTATTATATAAAGCGTTTTCTTTTCCTTTTCAAATAAGCAAGTGGATAAAGGTGTGAATACCTGGCCGACAAAAGTGGGAGTCAAAAGAGGCGTACCATATTATTATTTTTTTTCTTTCCTTTTAGCCTAATAATGTGGAATTCCACTTGAAGTATTCTACATCTAGATTTTCCAGAAAAAAAAAAAAGAATCGAATTGGACGGGATTGATTTGTTTGAGTGGACCACTATATTTTTTTTTCTTCTTTAGCCGTGATATATGGAACCAAATTTTGGATGCCATGATTCAATTCTCATTTGGAGTAGAACACCGCATTAATTAAAATATTAATGTTTGTGATTTAAAAAAAATAAAAAAACCAAGATCGTTTATGTTGAGTATGATGATTCACGAATGATAAGTGATACATGAAGTAATGATGATAAGGCTACCCTAATGGAGATGATGATCGATATTGAAGATGATTAGATATGGATAATGATATAGGCGGTGTCAATTAGATGATCATACGATGTTGTTTTATTTTAAAAGTGAGGATATACGGAGTAATATTGTTTATGGTGATTGAGGAGAAGAAGATTAAAAGGGGTTTGGTTATGAAAAAAAAAATAGAATAAAAAAAATTGTATTAAAACAATTAGGTATCAATTATATCAGTTAATTCGAAACAGAGGAATGGTTGGGCGTGTGGTTGGGGAACGAGAGGTCTTAGGTTCGAGCTTAGCTTGAGACATTTTTATTTTTCTGAGAACAAGCTGGAAGGTAGTTACTCATTCTATTATATTATTATTATTATTATTATTATTATTATTATTATTATTATTATTATTATTATTATTATTACTATTTTTGAACATGTTAATACTACAAACATATTTATATTAAGAAGTTAAAAAAATAGAATAGATGATAGTAAAGATTATGTAAAAAGGATTACAATCATATTAATACATGTGCGATTATGAATGTGATTATAAATTTGAATTTTGGAATGGTATAATTGTAAGTTTAGGAATTAAAAATGAAGAATTTTATAACTATTAATATTATTATTACTATGATTATTATTATTATCATTATTATCATTATCATTATTAGAATTAATATTAATATTATTATTTGAATTAACATCACTATTAGTAGTAACGTTATTATTATTATCACTTTTATCATTATTATTATTATTATATAGTATCATTATTATTACTAATATTAGTATTATCTTAATTATTAATTTCACAATCGCATAATCTTCATATAAAAATATATTTAAAATACGTAACTTAACTATATTAATATTTTTATGAATATACTTAATAATGAAATATATAAGTTATTAATTACATCACTAATAATAATATCTAAATTTATTCGATTACATTTATATGTATTAATATATATACCTGATTTAGGTTCGTGAATCTGAGGCCAACCCCATATATGTTCAAATGATGTCATATGTATTTTTACTACAAAATACAGTATTGTGAGTTTCATTTGCCTTTTTACCCTTTATATTTTTGGGCTGAGAATACATGCGCAATTTTTATAAATGTTTTACGAAATAGACACAAGTAATTGAAATTACATTATATGGGTGAATGATCGAAGCCGAATATGCCCCTTTTACTTGGTAATCTAAGAATTAGTAAACAAGTCTACTAATTGACGCGAATCCTAAAGATAGATCTATTGGGCCTAACGAACCCCATCCAAATTACCGGATGCTTTAGTACTTCGATGTTGTTTTTATCATGTCCGAAGGATTTCCAGGAATGTTAGGGGATATTCTTATATGCATTTTGTTAATGTCGGTTACCAGGTGTTCACCATATGAATGATATTTTTGTCTCTATGCATGGGACGTATATTTATGAGAACTGGAAATGAAATTCTTGTGGTCTATTAAAATTATGGAAATGATTGACTATGATAAACTAATGAACTCACCAACCTTTTGGTTGACACTTGAAAGCATGTTTATTCTCAGGTATGAAAGAAATCTTCAGCTGTGCATTTGCTCATATTAGAGATATTACTAGGAGTCATTCATGACATATTTCAAAAGATGTTGCATTCGAGTCATCGAGTTCATCAAGATTAATGCTAAGTCAATTATATTTGGATATATTATGAAGTGGTATGCATGCCGTCAACTTTCGATGTAATGAAAGTTTGTCTTTTAAAACGAATGCAATGTTTGTAAAATGTATCATATAGAGGTCAAATACCTCGCGATGTAATCATATGTTATTATATTCGTTCTTATGGATTAGGACGAGTCATCACACACAACTCATCCACCATTACCCCGTGAACATCGTTTCAATCGTCCGTTAAGGATGATCTTGTCACTTCTCGCGCATATAAATCGTCAATACTCTAGTGTGTTCATTCTCGAACGCACTCCACACCAACACGTCTCTACATGAGACAGTCAAAATCGACACTTTGCGTCCCTAGTTTGCTCACAAAACGGGACGACTTTCGATAAATCACTCAAACACGCCTACCAAACCGAGGCACTACCGTACCCTTCGGGTACATACACCCCCACTTAGGGTTTTAACCCCACACTATCACCATCAGGATGATAACATCTTGTGGAATTTCGACATTCCACAACACACTTAACCGGTCTCGACATCGGTCTTACTCGAGAATTCTCCGCGGACTCACTATAAGATACTCATACCTCGACATATCAAATCGATCAACGTTTATGCCCGCTAAATACCACCGTCGTACCTTCGGGTTTCTCATCGGTACCCAAGTACAAAGTAGTCACACCATCGGAGTGAAGCATTTCACTGGCAGGTATATAGAGGCACCTGACACAGTGTTATGCGACTCCCATCACTAACACCGAGACTCTCGAACTCGACCCTTACAGGGTCTACCCTTGGTGTCACACGTCACCCGACTACTCGAGGTCACGGGGAGCCAATGTGCTCGTTCATAGGAGGGTTTCCTTGCTTACCAAATATATATATATATATATATATATATATATATATATATATATATATATATATATATATATATATATATATATATATATATATATATATATATATATATATATAGCAAATATTATACATTATACATTATATATATGTGAGTTGCCGAGTACTCCCCAAGTACTCCCCAAAAAACATTTATATGAGTGCATAACTTTGAGTGCCTTCTGAGAAGCCAAAGAAGCCAGCCCGATACCCAAAGACATGGCTACCATATTCAAAAAAAGATTTGAAATCTTTTAAAGAGAAAGATGTTCTAGCACATACCAAGAGAAGCGTCTTTAGGTGTAGTAACAATGGAAACTATATGTACAACATCATTTACGACCGTTAGTGTCACTTATTGTTTAAAACGAGCTATGTACTTGGTACACGTTAAACTTTTGTCGTAATTGGAATATTATGACTGCGTAAATATAATTGTTGTTTATTAATGACAATTACTTGGCTTGATAGTTTATTAATTATGCTTAGTGTTTACTAATGCACACTAGTTACCTTAATGGACTTCCATGGCCCAACCTACTCAAGTAATGGACTTATTTAGTGGACTAATTAATGGACTAATTAGCCCATAAACATAAGACAAAAACCCATTAAAATATAAGACAAGTATTAAGCATGCTTGTGTACTACAAATTACAAGTTTTAACGTTATGTCCCATGCCACCCAACATTAGCCTACACCACCATGTACTACCACCCACGCCAAGCAAATGGTCCCCCCCACCCAACCACTCCAAACCATCAGCCAAGGAGTGCCACCCCACCACCACTTTATTTTTTTTGAAACTCTCATTTAATTCTCATTTCATTTCAAAAACACACACTCTTTTTCTCTCAAGTTTCTCTCTAGCTTTTCTCTCTAAATTACTTGAAGAACTTGTAAGTTTTAACTTTATTTCTTCTTCTTTTTTTGCTCTCATAACCGAAATCATCATCATCTTTTTATTATTCATGGATTTTGTTTTCGTAACTTAAATCCTTATGCTATCTTGCAATCTTTAATCACATGAATGATAAAGAAGAAAGAACAAGGATCAAAGCTTTGTAGCTTTTGGTTCTACATGAAACTTGTAATAATCTAAGGTTCAATCACTTTAAGATCCTCTTTAAGTTCAAGTATTGGAACTTTAAAGTTAATTTTATGAAGATTCAAGCTTGTAACTTGATATCTCTTTATGTAAAGAATCCAAGCTTGAACTTGTTTATTTCTAACTTTAAATTTATCATTTATGCTTATGAAATTCGATTTATATATGTTCCTTGGTCAAAGATTTACTTGTTAACTTTGATCTCATGAATCTTGTAACCAAAGTCTAACTTTGAATGTTTAAGAACAAGAAAGTTTAAGCTTCCTAGTATATAACTTGCACACATCTAAAGTTGATCTAAGTTATGTAACTTATGGTCATCTAACTTGTTAAAACAAGAGTTCATTAATTTGTGTTCATTTTACTTTACAGGATCTAAGTTTCATAACTTATGGTTGTGTAAAAGTTGAAAGTCTAAGTGCTATGACTTAGGGTTTCACCAAGAACATAAGATCTAGACTTTTTAGTCTAAGGTCTTTAATATTTAGCTAAGATCTAAGTTCTATAGCTTAAGGTCTTGCTTATTTAGTTGGATTCAAAGTTTATAGCTTAATAGAACTTGTACTTGTGTTGAAACTAAGAAATTGATGTAACTTTGGTTCATCATTTTGCTCAAACTCTCACATAAGTTGTATTTTATTTCTTAGTCTTGACTTTGTGTGTTGATGGTTAAACCTTGGTTAAAGTGATGCTAAAACATCAAGAGTTGTACAGTTGAGGCTTATACGCATCAAGGATGAGACTCGTGATGAGCATCAAACACCAAGAAACCCACTAGAGCACTTGTTTCCTGTTTTCGGGGTCTGTTCAAACCCCTGAGCTTCTGGTAAAGTTGATTTCCAGATAGTTCAGTTCGAGTAGATGAATTTTCGTTTAAGACTCGCCTAAATTCGATATACGGTTTAGGATTTATAGCCTCCCGAAAGTCACTACGCCCTTGTAACGACGTGCTGAAAATTCTGACCTACTCGTGCTTGAACCGTCTCCACGGTCAAACGACATTGAGTTAGGATCTAAAAATTGGAAAGCGGTAAAAGAAATCACATACGGAGCCTTGGCCACTGACCGCACGCCATTTCAGTTTGTATAGAGGTCGTAGCAGCTGAACGAAGTCAGCCTTTGTTTTGATCTATATTCTTGATTGAAAACTTACTTTACTTTTTACGTACGATGATGATGATGATACCTAAGACTTAATTTAATTACTTTTAAACCTTTGGGGACAACGTACTGACTTAGTGACCTTTGAATTAGGTTGACGACCTTTCGGACCGACTTACTACTTGCATAATTTGCACATCGACTTTTACCGTATTTATCACTGTGAGTTATAGCTCCCTTTTTACCTTACTATTTTTGGGACTGAGAATACATGCGCTTTTTATGTTTTACTTACTAGGCACGAGTACTTAAAATTTATATATGTGTGGGTGATATAACGGCATAAATTTTCCCCTTAGCTTGGTAACGTTTAGTCATTGGTTTATGAACCGGTGAACGCGAATCTTAGATATAGATCCATAGGGTTTGACATCCCCACTTGGGCTAGTCGCGCTAGCATTTAACGGTTGTTTAATACTTCTTAAACTTACGCACTCGCCAAGTGTACTTTTAGGGGGTGATATTTACGTTAAGTTAGTTACCAAGTGCCCACGGTTAAGCATATACTTTTCATACTGTTTTGAATACGAAATCTCATGGCCTACATTACATTATTGTTACAATTAAACTATAGCTCACAAACATTCGTGTTGACATTTTAAAGCATGTAATTTCTCAGGTGCTTAGACGTTTGTCGCTTCCGCTGTATTAGTCTCGCTGTTAGACTTGCTGTGTTAGACTCCCGCTGCATTGTTTAGAGATGTCTCAAACATGGAACTTTTATTTTGCATTCAAAACTTATGTTACATTTGAACAATGGCTTTGTAATGACCTTTGTGTCACGTACTTATGTTAATGCTATCTATTAGTAGAAGCACGCTATCTTTTGTAAAATGTTATCTTTTCATGAATGCAAACTTGTTTTAAAACATCATATAGTGTTGTAACCTTGTAATGGACCTGTCGTTGACTATCCGTACATGATGGTTTTCTACGGGGCATCACATTTGGTATCAGAGAAATTGTTGTAGGGAATTAGGTTGAATTAGTGTGTCTTGACCGAGTCGAGTAGGATTCACTAATAGGACTAATCTACAACTTGCTCGTTTACTTGTTACTGCTTACTACTGCTACATGCTACTGCTTACTTTTACTGCCACCTGCTGTATGCCATTGCTTATTCTCGCTAGTGCATGCTACTATATGCTTTTAATTATATGATACTGTTACGATTGCCATGCTACGTACTACCAGGATGCTGTAGTTCTTATGTCTGATTACCTGCTTGCTATATGTCTTACTGACATGGAAAAAGTTATTTTTCCTTGTTCAGATGTCGGACATTCCGCCTATTATCATTGATTTGGAGAGTGACTCAGATTCATCTGCTACTTCGCCTACTATTGTTGCTGACTCACAGATCTCGTCACCGCTACCCTCCGACAACTCTGGCGATTCGTCTTCTGGAGATAGTGGACACATGCTAGACCTAATGGACATCTCAGACGGAGACGAGGATCCCGAGGAGATTCCAGCTCCACCCAGCCCTAGACTCCCGGGGCCACAGCACCATTTTGGTGGTACCATGATCCCTGGGGCAGACGGAGATGGTCCCTTCTGTAATGAGCATGGACACTGGGCTAGATGCACCGCTGATGGACGTGTCGTACCGATTACACCTGGCAGATATCGACTTATGACCGTTGGCCAGACACATCCTCCCGTACATGATGTACCTGCACCACCTTCAGATGATTCAGACAGTTCGTCATTGGATGAGACTAGAGAGGAGGATCCCGAGGAGGATTCTGGGGAGGACTCCGAGGAGGAGTCCGTGCAGCCACCTTTTACCCAGCCGAAGAAGCGGTACCACTTCGATGGTACCGTTATTCCAGGGATTAATGGAGGAAAGTCGTTCGTGAACGCACATGGACTGTTGGTTAGGGTCACCGCCCGTAAGCGGGTTGTGCCATATCATACTGATCCATTTGTGCGTAAGGTCGCCCGTTATGCGCCATCTACTTCTGGTGCACCATCTGCACCACCGGCACCACCTGCACCATCTGCACCACCTGCCCCGCCAGCATCTCCCACTATAGAGGAGCTGACGAGGGAAGTGCGTACCCTCCGTGCTAGGGTAACTGAGCTCGAGGACCAGATGACCCACCTAATGGATATCATTTACCTACCCTCACCCTAGGACTGTTGTATTAGATTTTTTTATGTATTCCGTTAGTAGTTTCCTATTTTTCATTTATGTATTATACGAACCTTATGAAGCTGTATGCAAATTTTCTTATTATGAATGGAAGTACTGTTGTTTGAATTATTATACAGCGTTTACTTTAAATTATTGCATGCTGGTTTTTGTGCTATCTGCAACTAGTTTGCCATGCAGAGTTAACGTGTATTGTGTTGTTTCCATATTGATTACCTTATACTATAATATCATGAATTATTGAATGCTGGATTTTGACTTAAGTCGAAATTTTTGTTTAGAAGATCAATGGAAAATGGAAGAGTTCCAAGGGAAACGCCCACAGCAGCACAAATTGAGGAGATGATAGCTGCTCGAATAGCCGCAGCTATGGTGGATGTCAACCCCCAAGCTCCACCGGCTAACCAGAACATTCAGAATGGGTGCACTTATAAGGAATTTCAGAGCTGCAAGCCCCACAATTTCAGTGGAACGGAGGGGCCAGTTGGGCTGACGAGATGGTTTGAAAAGTTGGAATCTGTGTTCCGTGTAAGTAACTGCTCTGAAGTGAACAAAACTAAGTTCACATCCTACACACTGTCAGATGGCGCTCTGACATGGTGGAACACACTCGCCCAGGTTCAGGGAATTGACGAGGCTTATGCTACACCATGGGAGGAGTTTAAGGGGGCTATGATCGAGGAATCCTGCCCCAGAACTAAAATTCAGAAGATGGAAGTGGAGTTTTGGGAACTGAAGGTTGTAGGAACTGACCTTGATGGCTATAACCGAAGGTACTTGGAGTTAGCTTTGATGTGCCTCACGATGGTTACTCCTAAATTTAAGCGAATGAAACGGTATTTGTGGGGACTTCCCAAGACCATCCAGGGAAATGTCACCTCTTCGAAACCAGCAAATGTCCCGGAAGCTATGCGCATGGCGCACACCCTGATGAATCAAATTACCCACCAAGAGCCAGCGAAGGTGAAATCAGAATCGGGAGTTAGTAATGGGAAACGTAAGTGGGATGGCAACAAGGGAAAAGGTTTTGATCAAAACCCAGCTAAGAGGTATGAGAATTTTAAGGGAAACAACGACTGGAGGAACCCTAACCCGAACCCTAGCTCGAACCCTAACTATAAAGGTAGCCTTCCGTAGTGCAAGAGATGCTATAAGCATCATACTGGGTACTGCAACGTGGTATGTGAAAAGTGTAAGAGGACTGGACACATCAGCAAAGATTGTAAGATCAACACCCCAGCTGTGAGAACGAATCCGAATGGGCCAAAGAAGTGCTTTGAATGCGGCCACCAGGGTCACTTCAAGAATGAATGTCCGAACAAGAAGAAGGGTGGCGGGCCAGCACGTGGAAGAGTCTTCAACATAAACGTCAGAGATGCCCGTGAAGATCCTGACTTGGTCACAGGTACATTCACTCTCAATAAACTATTAGCTTCTGTCTTTTTTGATACTGGTGCTGATAGGAGTTATGTATGTAGGCACTTTTGCTCTAAGATAGATTGGTCAGTAGTTCCTTTGGATGAGAGTGTTCTTGTCGAAG
The DNA here is from genome assembly GCF_046630445.1 of Rutidosis leptorrhynchoides. Classification (NCBI taxonomy): domain Eukaryota; kingdom Viridiplantae; phylum Streptophyta; class Magnoliopsida; order Asterales; family Asteraceae; genus Rutidosis; species Rutidosis leptorrhynchoides. The sequence continues at coordinate 634,927,032 of NC_092336.1, forward strand.
TAGCCAACGGAAAACTTGAGAAGGTTGACCAAATTGGCCGAGGAGGTATAATAAACTTAGCTGGTGTAGATTTTGAGATTGATTTGATACCCATTAAGTTGGGGAGCTTTGATGTGATAGTCGGTATGGACTGGTTGTCCAAAGTAAAAGCAGAAGTTATCTGTGGAGAGAAGATTATTCGTATACCCCGCGAAGACGGCGTGCCATTGATTGTATACGGGGAGAGATGTAGCCCAAAGTTGAACATTATTAGCTGCATGAAGGCACAGAAAGTCATGAGAAAAGGGTGTTTTGCTATTTTGGCACATGTGTAAAAGTTGGAAATGGAGGAGAAAAGCGTGAAGGATGTACCAATTGTGAACGAATTTCCCGATGTCTTTCCAGAAGAATTACCAGGATTACCGCCACCGAGATCAGTGGAGTTTCAGATTAATCTAGTACCAGGAGCTGCAAATGTAGCTCGCGCACCTTATCGACTAGAACCTTCCGAAATGCAAGAGTTGCAGAGTTAACTACAGGAACTGCTAGACCGTGGGTTTATCCAACCAAGCTCTTCGCCTTGGGGCGCTCCTGTTTTGTTTGTAAAGAAGAAGGACGGATCTTTCCGCATGTGTATCGACTATCGCGAATTAAACAAGTTGACAATCAAGAACCGGTATCCCCCTCCCAGGATTGATGATCTTTTCGATCAACTGCAAGGATCCAGCGTTTACTCTAAGATCGATTTGCGATTCGGTTATTACCAGTTGAGGGTGAAGGAGAGCGATGTACTTAAGACTGTGTTCCGAACTCGCTATGGTCATTATGAGTTTCTTGTGATGCCATTCGGTTTAACTAGAGCACCTGCCGTGTTTATGGATCTCATGAATCGCGTATGCAAGCCATACCTGGACAAATTCGTTATCGTCTTCATAGACGATATCTTGATCTATTCCAAAAGCGAAGAAGAACACGAACAACATCTCCGACTCGTGCTTGAGCTCTTGAGACAAGAGCAACTCTATGCCAAATTCTCCAAGTGTGAATTTTGGTTAAAGGAAGTTCAATTTCTTGGCCATGTTGTAAGCGACCAAGGAATCAAAGTCAATCCCGCAAAGATCGAAGCCATCAGCAAGTGGGAAATTCTCACTACTTCTACTCATATTCGCCAATTTTAGGCCTTGAAGGTTACTATTGAAGGTTAATTGAAGGTTTCTCATTGATTGCACAACCATTAACCGTATTGACTCACAAATGGAAGAAGTTCGTTTGGGCAACCGAGCAAGAGTCGGTATTTCAAACCCTGAAGCAGAAGTTAACCACCGATCCTATATTATCACTTCCCGAAGGTAGTAATGATTTTGTTGTATATTACGATGCCTCGAAACATGTTTTTGAGTGTGTATTAATACAACAGAAGAAAGTTATTGCTTATGCCTCCCGACAACTGAATATTCACGAGCGAAACTATACAACGCACGATCTCGAGCTTGGTGTCGTTGTCTTCGCACTCAAATTGTGGAGTCACTATCTTTACGGAACCAAAAGCACCATCTTCATCGACCACAAAAGCCTCCAACACATCTTTGATCAGAAGCAACTAAATATGAGACAGCGTCGATGGATCGAGATGTTGAACGACTATGATTGTGAACTTCATTACCACCCTGCCAAGGCAAATGTTGTGGCTGATGCCTTGAGCTGAAAGGAGAGAATGGTACCTCTTCGTGTCCGTGCCTTGAACATCACTATTCACACGAATCTCAATACCCAAATCCGCGTAGCCCAAGATGAGGCTCTCAAAGAGGAGAATATTTCTAATGAACACTTGAACATTCTTGCCTCTCAATTCGAGGTTAAGGAGACTGGACACCGATATTTTGCCGGAAGGATTTGGGTGCCCAGATATGGGGATTTGCAAAGCCTTATCCTAGACGAAGCCCACAAGTCAAGGTATTCGATTCATCCAGGAGCCGGTATGATGTACCACGATCTCAAGGAACAATATTGGTGGCTAAATCTTAAGAAGGATGTTTCTACTTATATTGGGAAGTGTTTGACTTGTTTAAAGGTTAAGGCCGAACATCAAAGGCCATCTGGGTTACTTCAGCAACCAGAAATCCCGCAATGGAAGTAGGAAAGGATAACGATGGACTTCATCACGAAACTACCAAAGACGGTGGGCGGATACGATCCATCTGGGTTATTATTGACCGCCTCACCAAATCTGCTCACTTCCTAACCATGAAGGAAACTGATACGATGGAAAAACTCACTCAACTATACATAAAGGAAATTGTATCTCATCATGGTGTGCCCTTATCGATTATTTCAGATCGAGATGCCCGTTTCGCTTCTAGATTTTGGCGTTCCTTGCAGGAAGCTTTGGGAACACGTTTAGATATGAGTACCGCATATCACCCGTAAACCGACGGACAAAGTGAACGCACGATTCAAACTTAGGAGGACATGTTGCGTACTTGTGTTATTGATTTCGGAAAAGTTTGGGAAAAGCATTTGCCGCTAACCAAATTCTCTTACAATAATAGTTATCATTCGAGCATTAATGTCGCACCTTTCGAAGCGTTGTATGGCCGCAAATGCCGTTCTCCTATTTGTTGGGCCGAGGTAGGCGAGAAGCAAATCACCGGACCCGAACTTGTCCATGAAACAACCGAGAAGATTGTCCAAATTAAAGCGAGGCTCATGACGGCTCGTGATCGTCAAAAGAGCTATGCCGACCTTAAACGCAAGGATATCGAATTCCAAGTAGGTGACCGTGTAATGTTGAAAGTCACACCTTGGAAAGGTGTAATCCATTTCGGAAAGCGTGGGAAGTTAAATCCACGATGTATTGGTCCTTTTGAAATCTTGGAGCGTATTGGACCCGTTGCTTACCGTTTGGATCTTCCGACTTAATTGAGCTCCGTTCATCCTACCTTCTACGTATCGAACTTAAAGAAATGTCTTGCTGAACCAGAACTTGTCATACCACTAGAGGAGCTTACGATTGATGACAAACTCCACTTCGTGGAAGAACCTGTTGAAATCATGGATCGTGAGGTTAAGACTTTAAAGCACAATAAGATTTCAATTGTCCGAGTCTGTTGGAATGCTAAACGAGGACCTGAGTTTACTTGGGAACGAGAGGATCAAATGATGCAGAAGTATCCTCACCTTTTCCCAACTCCACTATCTACCTCAGCTTAAATTTTGGGACGAAATTTTCTTTAACAAGTGGGTAATGTAACGACCCGAATTTTTTGACTTTTAATTATATTTATTACTTTCACGAAACCGCGTATTTGTGCGTACTGTGTTAGATTATATTCTGGGATCATCAATTATGTTAATTACTTTCATTAATATCTACAATGTGTTATTAAATGCTTAATCACTTAACATGATCCTTGAATGCATTTACGACCGTTAGTGTCACTTATTGTTTAGAACGAGCTACGTACTTGGTACACATTAAACTTTTGTCGTAATTGGAATATTATGACTGCGTAAACATAATTGTTGTTTATTAATGACAATTACTTGGCTTGATGGTGAGACGAACCGTCCTAATCCATAAGGACGAATACAATAACATATGATTACAATGCGAGGTATTTGACCTCTATATGATACATTTTACAAACATTGCATTCGTTTTAAAAGACAAACTTTCATTTCATTGAAAGTTGACAGGCATGCATACCATTTCATAATATCCAACTATAAATGATCTATTATTTCATTTACTTAATCATAATCTTTATTGAACTCAACGACTTGAATGCAACGTTTTTTGAAATATGCCATGAATGACTCCAAGTAATATCTTTAAAATGAGCAAATGCGCGGCGGAAGATTTCTTTCAATCCTGAGAATAAAAATGCTTTAAAGTGTCAACCAAAAGGTTGGTGAGTTCATTAGTTTATCAACAATATTCATTTTCATCATTTTTAATAGACCACAAGATTTTCATTTCTATTTCTCATAAATATACATCCCATACATAGAGATAAAAATCATTCATATGGTGAACGCTTGATAACCGAACTAACATGATGCATATAGAATATCCCCATCATTCCGGGACTCTCATCGGACATGATAAATCGAAGTACTAAAGCATTCGTAACCCGAATGGGACGTGTCGAGGTCCATAGATCTATCTTTAGGATTCGCGTTAATTGGTGGCAATTATCATAAACACCAATTCTTAGACTACCAAGCTAAAAAGGGGCATATTCGATTTCGATAATCCAACCATAGAATGTAGTTTCGATTACTTGTGTCTATTTCATAAAGCATTTATAAAATAGCGCATGTATTCTCAGTCCCAAAAATATATATTGCAAAAGCATTTAAAAAGGGAGTAATGAAACTCACAATACTGTATTTTGTATTAGAAATACATATGACGATATTGAACAAGTGTAGGGTTGGCCTCGGATTCACGAACCTATATCATTCATATATATATATATATATATATATATATATATATATATATATATATATATATTAAAACATATAATCGTAATCGAACAAATTTATATATTATTATTAATGATGTAATTTATATATTTAATATTTTATAAGTTTTATTATTTATTTATATATTTTTCATTATATATATATATATATCTATAAATATTAATATAGTTAAGTTATGCGTATTATATATATATATATATATATATATATATATATATATATATATATATATATATATATATATATATATATATATATATAATCTTTATATATAATCTTTATTTTTATACTTATAACCTTAATAACGTCATTAAAACTTTTATTTTCATAATCAATATTATTTTAATAATAATGGTATAGATAATACTCGATAATAATAATAATGATGGTTTTAATGATAACAAAATAATAATCTTAGTAAAAATGATAATAATGATAATAATTTTTAATAATAACTATACTAAGAGTGATAATCATAATAATAATAATAATAATAATAATAATAATAATAATAATAATAATAATAATAATAATAATAATATTAATAATAGTATTTATGAAAATGATAATAATTCTAACATTTATGAAATGATACTAATAATAATATAATAATAAATTATTTTATTTTCATCATAATAATATTAATACTAAAATGGTAAAATTAATAATAGTAATAATATTAGTAATACTTATAATAATACTAATGATAATATTAGTAATAATACTACTTAATAATGATACTAGTAATGATACTAATATTAATAATAACAATAATAATCATAATTGTAATTATAATTATGATAATAATAATAATAATAATAAATGGTAACTAATACTTTTATTAGTAATAATAATAATACTAATAACTATAATACTAGTAATAATAACAATAACAATAATAATAATAATAATAATAATAATAATAATAATAATAATAATAATAATAATAATAATAATAATAATAACAATAGTAATAATAATAATAATAATAATAATAATAATAATAATAATAATAATAATAATAATAATAATAATAATAAATAAAAAAAATTTGAAACTACCTTTAAAGCTTTTCTACAAAAAAAAAAATGCCTCAGACGAGGCTCGAACCCAAGACCTCAAGCTAACCCGAAAACAATCCTAACCATTCCTCTGTTTCGTTTTATCTGATTTAAACCTAACTTATATTTATTTAACCAAAATATCTATCTGTTTCTTCTCCTTCTTCATTAACCATCGATCAGGAACCTCCACAAATCATAAAAGCGAAATAACGGATTGGGTTTGGATTTATAACAAAACAGAAACAACTAATTGAAGTGATTGAATTAATTAACACAGATAAAAGAAAAAATAAAACTGAAGCAGTAACAGTTTAAGAAAAAAAATACTCGAAGAACACAAACATCAAATTCAAATTTTTGGACGTTTTAGCTCACGATTTCTAAATGAAATAAGTTCTAAATCGTTCTTAGAAACTATCTGGATCATCAATTGAACTTAAAATATCAAAACGATTACGAATTTTAAGATGAACATAAATTTTGACTTTTTAGAAATTACCTTTGACTTCAAAATTTGAACTCGTTATGAGGAATTGAAACTTGATATTTTGCAGATAGTTTGAGTATGAGGTTCCTAACAGAACTACATTGTTACATTTTGAAAATTGATTCGTATTCGAATTATGGGCAAAAAGTTGAGTGTACAGGGGAACCGACGGGTTTTTCTTCAAAATTTCCGTTTTTCAACTTCAATTTGCGGTAGACGACTTATATAGAATGATTGTACGATCACTGGTTGTCTGTATTGATCAATGAAGTCGATAGGTAACAAGATCAGACATAAAGGACACGGAATTTTCAATCAGGAGATAAATAAATAAGATAAATTCATTAAATTCAACAATTTGTACGATTGATTGATATGGAACACGTTTTTAGGGATATAAACAAAAAACACATACAGTTGACAAGGATTTAAAACTGATTTAGAATCCTATAAGTAATAATATATATATATATATATATATATATATATATATATATATATTAATATTTATATATGCATATATTTATCTCTATATGTATTTATAAATATATATACATATATATATATATATATATATATATATATATATATATATATATATATATATATATATATATATATATATAACCGTATTTTATATATGTATATGTATTTATTTATAAATCTATTTATATATATTTAATTATATATATATATAATTCGTAAACTTTAATATTAAAAATACTAATACTAATATATACAATAATAAAATTATTACTAATAATAAAACTAATAATAATAAAAATGATAATAATAAAAATAATAATATAACAATCTATACACATCAAATTTCATATTTATATCATAATATTATTAATACTGATATTAATATTAATATTTATTTTAATAATAATAATGAAAGTAATAATATTCTTACAACAACTATATTTTAACTTGTTTATATATATATATATATATATATATATATATATATATATATATATATATATATATATATATATATATATATATATATATATATATATATATATATATATATATATATATTATTACTTATGTAATATTTATTAATCACATAATATATTATATAATAACTTTTATTGAATATTTATTATTTATACATTTTATATATATTACAATGTTCATTTAATAATAATTATACATAGAAGTCATATCTATTCATAAATAGATTCATTTTAAAATTACAACATAATTGTTTTTTACATATTTAATTTAAATTATGTTTTATTATTCCAATTAATTACTCTATATGATTTCACTTTTACATTAAATATTATGAAAGCTAAATATTTAACTTATCAAGAGTCACGAGGAAATTATTGTAAAGCATGCTTTGAAAATTAATCAGGGATCTCCACTAACTTTTGTCCAGTTACCGTTAATTGACACTTTTGTTTTTACTTGTAAATCACTTTACCATTTATTTCGAATACCGTTAAAAAGGAACGATTTCTCAAATCAACGTGGACCTCACAATAGAGATCTGTAATCATAATTCAATGTATCTGATAATTCAATCATTTAAAATTATCTTTTAACTCTGTAAGTAAATATATCCAATAGGTATTCAAACCAAGATGTTTAATGTACGGTGACATATACCCTATACATTTATTAACGTTCTCTAGTTATAATATATATATACATTTATGTACAAAACAAGTTACATATATTGGTTCGTGAATCGTCGGGGTTCGGTCGAGGTTAATGAATGTATGAACATAGTTTAAAATTTTAGAGATTCAACTTAACAAACTTTGCTTATCGTATCGGAATAATATAAAGATGAAGTTTAAATTTGGTCGAAAATTTCCAGGTTGTCACAGTACCTACCCGTTAAAGAAATTTCGTCTCGAAATTTGATTAGGATGGTCATGGTTGACAATAAGTATGTTTTCATGACACATATGAGCTGAAATTTAGGGTTTTTTCATCATTGAGTAATATATATAAAACAATTCAATTTTGTGAAGAGTACGAGTGAAGTTATTATTACAAAAGAGTGAAATGAATAAATGTAGATCCGTCATATCTTTTGGCGTAGATAGGATTTATTTTCGGAGTTCAAGGGATTTAGAGAAAATCTTCGTAATAAGATTTGATTCTTCGGTAATTAAGGAATTTAGGATTCGATTTGATTAAATGCGATAACCTGTTTTGATTGCTCTGTCGGATATCTTACTATATATCCACCCTCTTTTTTTCCTCAATTCCACATCTCACACCTTCTATTCTTTCTCCCTCAATCTATACTTAAAGCATTCGTCAGTATGCTTCATCCAGTTCCAATTCTTGATATACTCCTAACTTTCATATCTATCGTTCTTCTTTTTCATCTGCCACTGGAGGAATCTATTCACTTCTACTATACTCTTGGTTTTATAGTGTTTCTAGTTCTCCCGTGTCTTTACGTTGCAATACTTATTGATATACACGGTTTGTAATTTATGTGCTGTCGTCGGGCTTTATATCTTTCCTTATTTTTCGGAATCCTTGCTCTTGTCTTTCTATAATCATTGACATCCATAGTTAATGCTCTCTCCTATTTGCTGCGATTTATACTCCCATTTCTATTTTGGAGCTTCATGCTCTGTTTTCTCTTCTATCCATTAAGCACAACAGGTAATGGTCCAGAATTCGTAGATATGAATTTCGGAATGAACATGGTTAATGTTCTAAGAAAGAAATTGTAATGGCACGATCTTGATTTGTCAAATTACCAGAATACCTCGGAAAAGACCGAATCATCAAGAAAATATTTTCTTGATATGTTTAGAGTTTAAGTCGAATACAAGAGTCGTGTAACATGGCACATGATGACGTTATGATCTGTGAATCATCACGTTCAATTTAGAAACTCAGCATGACTTACTGCAATATAATCACGTTGATCAAGTGTCATTATATTATACTAACTCATGCTTCAGTTCCCAACATTACTTCAAAAACATTCTTATTTTAAACTCGAAGGTTTCATAATTATAAACTAAAATAGTTTCTTTTATGATGTAATACAAATAAAGCCAAGAGATAAATGATTTCGGATAACAATAGTTATGAAGATATCTTCATAAATGTCGAAGATATTTATAATGAAAGATATGATGATTTTAGAATTTCTAACATCGATGGATGATGATGAAGATTTGTCTGTAAAGGCTTAGAGTCAGGTGTAAGGTATTCGCTAAAGACTTCAGCAGACACTGAATTTGGATTCTTTGAAGGCATATTTAGTCGTTGTGATTTTTCCACTGCCTCCTTCATGGTTTGCTCAATCCGTTTTTCAGTTCCAAACCTTCTCTTTTTCTGAGCTTTGCCAACACACTATTCTTTATCATCAAACTTTTAACTGTTACGGTTGTCTACAGTTTCTGCTGCTTCATTCAACTTTTCCAAAAATTCGGAGAACTAATTCTTAGATTGGGGTGTTTTTCAGAAACTTCACATTCGAAGTAGGTAAGTCTTGGAGATAGATGTTATATGTATATATATATAATTGTTGGCGTATACATGCTGCAAGATTTCAAAATACTGATTGCTGATTCCCATTAATTAGAATGACAATTCTTGTTACAAGATGCGGATGAGTAAATGATGGGGTTTCGATAAATATAATGATTTTTCAAAAAGTCAAAGATCAGTGAAGTTGTTGGTAAGTTTATTGCTAATGTGGTGAGATATAAAAGATTCTCCGGTAACGATGACGAAAGTGCAACGTCTATATCGAGGTTATAATAAGACTGTTTCAACTGAAAAGTCGAAGTTGACTTGCTGGAGCTGTGACAAAACTGACTAATTTGAAAAGGAATTGCAAAGTTATTTTTGCTAATAAATGCCAAAGGGTCTGACACGGATACGTGTTAAACTATGACCTTGGTTTCGAGGGCTTTTCAGATGCAAGACTGTGGTTAATATGTGGTTGGATCATCATCTCGATTGTTCATTATTTCTAGTGTCTTCAGGAATTTTGAAGGGTTTGAACACAGATTGTAATCGTTAATATACATATGATGTTCTAGGATTTTGAATGATACAAATATTTTTCTGGGTTCTATGAATAGAAATGATGTAGCACAGTTTCGAAGTCAATGTATAGCTTTGAAAGATGTAGGAATCTAAGAGTGATGTCTTCTGTCAAATTTTGACTTGGATTTTGATTTGTCAAAATCAGAATATGTAATCAAATTTGGATGAGAGATATTGTTTTGATTTCTATGAAAGGATGTACATTGTTCTGAAAGTAGTGGGTATAGTTGATGATTGCGGAATCAGATTCGAATAATGTAACATATTAATTGTGAATTTATATATCTCTCGGGTATTACCTACCCGTTAATTTTTTTTTCACAATTAACATTTTTGTACAAATGAATTTTATTACAGTCTTTATGAAAATATATATGTATGTATATTTTCTTCAGATGTAATATAGATTTAATGAGTTAATATTAAATTAAACTCATTTGATTTTTGGCTGGAATTAGAAATGAATAATGTCTAAAACTTTAGAAATTTCCTAATTTTCGTGGATTATCACTTCATCATAAATGAAATTATGAATCAATGCTTCATCATTCAATTTTATTGATATTTACTCGGTGAATGATGTTGGTGTTCGTGGGATTCTTGTGAACTTCGCAAGGTACGAATGATGTTTTCTAGAAAATTTCTAGTATATCGAAAGTGTAAAATTAAATATGTAATTTACTAATACACTTAGTTTATTATGAAATGGAATTCATTGAATTAATACAGAAATTGTAATTAACGATGGTTAAGTTGTTAACGAAGGATGTACATCATAGCATATTAATAATATGAATTTAACCGAGTAGTATCTACCCCTTTTTAATTCATACATAATAGCTTCGTACGAAAAGATATATTATGGTTTCAAAATTTATATATATAAGATATACATATAAATTCTTCAGCGAAAATGAGTTAATACTTCATAACTTGTTGATACAATATACGCGTTCTTGATTAGTGATGATGTTTGCGATGATTATAGATCTGGTGGAGCTTGAGATGTTGTAAGCGCTGCTGATGCTGACGATGCTGACGATGCTGACGGTACTGACGGTGCTGGTGATGTTGACGGTACTGTTGATGTTGTTGGTAAAACAAGTCTAGCTTGTAAATCGCGCACCATCCTATCAGGGTTTCTACTCTTCCTTCTATCATTTCGATTCACTCATCTGATTTATCGTTAAGGCTAGAATAGATAATCTCTGAGACTTTGGAGATTACATAATCGTCACAGAATGTTTCTCTAATGAATTTATGGATTAATACTTCATCGGTTATTGTTGTTGGTACTCCTTGATATCTATGGTGCATGTGATGTTGATGCTCGAGGTACAGATTGTGATATTGAGGTGTGGAATGCGGATGTTGCTGTTGGTGGTGGTGATGGTACTGTTGGTGTTGCTGATGGTGGTACTGTTGGTGGTGCTGCTGCTGCTGGTGCTTGTAACCTTTGCACCATATCCTCCAAAGTCACTACCCGAGCGCGAAGCTCGTTGACTTCTTCTATTACACCGGGATGATTGGCAGTTCGGACGAGCGGATGAATAAGATCTAGAATTTGAGATAATATGTAGTCGTGACGAGACACTCTGGAGATGAGAGAGAAAATGGTGTCTCGGACAGGTTCGCCGGTAAGTGCTTCAGGTTCATCGCCAAGAGGGCAATGTGGTGGATGGAAGGGATCGCCTTCTTCTTGTCTCCAATGATTAAGTAGACTACGAACCCATCTCCAATTCATCCAGAATAGATGATGGCTAATTGGTTGATCCATTCCGGTCACACTGCTCTCGGAGTTCGAGTGAAACTCCATATCGGAATCAGAGGGGCTTGAACTAGTGGCGAATTCCATTTCATACGTTTGAACAAGGGATTTTTCGATATGAAATGATTTATGGTTATCGGATGGTATTCTAATTACATAGAATATCTATATATATACAGAACATAGAATATCTATATATATACAGAACAAAAGATTTCGTAGATTACGGAGGGATTTACGGAATATGCCAGGTAAAGTTTACAGTAACAGATACGTTAAGATATGGATTAGCAGATTCGCTATGATATGAATTTTGTCTATACATTATTCATGCAATCATTGCAGTAAGATGTGTCTAGACTAAGAAGATAAGCAGGTAATTTCTGACAAAAATGATAAGCAAAACTTTTGACATGCAGACACGGTCGAAGTCCAGACTCATTAATGCATCTTAATATCTATCAGTTAGACACAATAATGCAAGACCTGGTTCGCTAAGACCACCGCTCTGATACCACATGAGACGACCTATCCTAATCCATAAGGACGAATACAATAACATATGATTACATTGCGAGGTATTTGACCTCTATATGATACATTTTACGAACATTGCATTCATTTTAAAAGACAAACTTTCATTTCATCAAAAGTTGACAGGCATGCATACCATTTCATAATATCCAACTATAAATGATATATTCTTTCATTTACTTAATCATAATCTTTATTGAACTCAACGACTTGAATGCAACGTCTTTTGAAATATGCCATGAATGACTCCAAGTAATATCTTTAAAATGAGCAAATGCACAGCGGAAGATTTCTTTCAATCCTGAGAATAAACATGCTTTAAAGTGTCAACCAAAAGGTTGTTTAGTTCATTAGTTTATCAACAATATTCATTTCCATCATTTTTAATAGACCACAAGATTTTCATTTTCATTTCTCATAAATATACATCCCATACATAGAGATAAAAATCATTCATATGGTGAACGCTTGATAACCGAACTAACAGGATGCATATAGAATATCCCCATCATTCCGCGACTCTGATCGGACATGATAAATCGAAGTACTAAAGCATTCGTAACCCGAATGGGATGTGTCGAGGTCCATAGATCTATCTTTAGGATTCACGTCAATTGGTGGCAATTATCATAAACACCAATTCTTAGGCTACCAAGCTAAAAAGGGGCATATTCAATTTCGATAATCTAACGACCCGTCCTAATCCATCTGGACGAATACATTACATTTGGTTACATCATGAGGTACTTGACCTCTATATGATACATTTTGCAAACATTGCATTCGTTTTTAAAAGACAAGCTTTCATTTCATCGAACGTTGACGGTATGCATACCATTTCATAATATATCCAAACTATAATTGACTTATTAATAATCTGGATGAACTCAATGACTCGAATGCAACGTCTTTTGAAATATGCCATGAATGACTTCAAGTAATATCTTTAAAATGAGCAAATGCACAGCGGAAGATTTCTTTAATACCTGAGAATAAACGTGTTTTAAAGTGTCAACCAAAATGTTGGTGAGTTTATTAGTTTATTGTAATTATTCATTTCCATAATTTAATAGACCACAAGATTTCCTTTATTCAATAATCATACACTCGCAAGTGCTTAAAAATCATTCATATGGATTGAACACCTGGTAACCGACCTTAACAAGATGCATATAGAATATCCCCTATCATTCCGGGACACCCATCGGACATGATAAAATCGAAGTACTAAAGCATTCCAAATTCCAGAATGGGGATTGTTGGGCCCGATAGATCTATCTTTAGAATTCGCGTCAATTAGGGGTGCACTAATTCTCAAAATTAGTGATGTTCCCTAATTCTTAGGCTACCAAGCTAAAAGGGGCATATTCGGCTTCGATCCATTCAACCATATAATGTAGTTTCAATTACTTGTGTCTATTTCGTAAAACAGTTATAAAAATAGCGCATGTATTCTCAGTCCCAAAAATATATATTGCAAAAGCATTTAAAAAGGGAGCAAATGAAACTCACGATACGATATTTTGTAGTAAAAATATTCATACGACGGAACTGAACAATGCAAGGTTGGCCTCGGATTCACGAACCTATATCAAGTATGTATATTAACATATATAATTAACATGTAATAATGATCAAACTAGTTTATATATATTACTTATTTAATTTAGTAATATATTAGTTATTTCAAGATTATATATATATATTTATTTTGTATATTAATATTTATACATAAAGTTATACTAATATATATATATATATATATATATATATATATATATATATATATATATATATATATATATATATATAATTAGTATTACTTTGCTGAATTAAATTTGTTATATGTAAATATTTATGTAAATAATGTTATTATGTTTGTAATAATAATAATAATAATAATAATACTGTAATAATAATAATATTTAATAATAATAATGATAATAAAAATTATGAAAATAAAATTATATATAAAAATCATGTTAATGAAAATAATAATAATGATAGTAATTATGATAATAAAAAAAATGATAGTTTCAATAATAATGATAATAATAATAATAATTCTAATAATGATAATAATGATAATAATAATAATAATAATAAAATGATAATTTTTTAAAAAAAATCACTTTTAATAATAATAGTAGTTTTTAATAAAAATGATAAGTTTAATAATAATGACAATGAAAATAATAATTTTTGTAATAATACTTAATACTTAATAATAATAATAATAATAGTAATAATAACAATAATAATAATAATAATAATAATAATAATAATAATAATAATAATAATAATAATAATAATAATAATAATAATAATAATAATAATAATAATATTAGTAATACTAACAATAATGATAATAATATTAATTGTATTAATGATAGTAATAATAATAATTATCTCAACCATAATAACACTAACCAATAATAATAATCATGATAGAATACTACCTTTGAAGACAAGCTTTGAAAATAAAACGCCATCGCCCGGGTTCGAACCCGGGACCTCTCGATTAAACCAACACACATAAGACCATCCCTCCACTTACCATTTTCTATTCTGATTCGTAATCTATTTAAGATATGGGAACCGCTTCTTCCTCCATCATTAACTAATTACCAACATCATCAATTATCAAATCGTCATTATCATTCTTAATCCCGTTATTTTATCTTATCATCATGATTATCCAATCATCCTAATTATCTAGTTATCATAACGAACCCTTATCACAATTCATCATCGTCATTTCCTATTAATTTTTAAGTTTCGATTGCTAGGAAAGATTTTGGATCCCATACAATGATAGCCCAATAGATCATAGTAATCCCATTAAATAAACCGAAGCCCACATCCATTAAGGCTCAATTATAGTATACATGAAGAAACAACTGTTGGTGTTTTAATCTCGTTTAAACCGACACTACAAGATGTAGTGCAAGTTGCATAATGGGATTATTATTTTAATAGATGTCGGCCACTTTTTGTCCAAAGAAAAGATTGAATCCAATTTTTAATACAGCACATGATTCATATATGTCCTTTCATGATTAAAAGAGTATTTAAATGATGAAGGTAGTATCGAAAGAACCAAAGGTTTATTTGTTTACAGTTTGACGATAAAAGGTGGTGGGTTATTGGATTTTCGTAGTGGTTTACAGATGTGGTCGTGATGTTGAGTTAGAATCAGAAAAATAAAAGTTATAGCAGCAGTTTTTTACGATGGTTGGGTGGTGTTTGCTTGATGATTCATTGTTGCATTGATAGTAGAAATAGGAACACAACAACATCCAATAATAGGCGACTAGTTCTCAGAAGTATGCAGCAACAGTGACCAATTTTTATATTGTGGTTGTGGTGGTGTTTTGGGTTGTTGCTGGACAAAGAATCACAGCTTGTAGTATCATAACAGGCACGTTACAGCAGTAGTTTTTATGGGTTTACGAAAGAAAACAAGGAACAGAAGTATTGGTCGAAGAAAAAGAAGAAGAAAAAAAAATAAGATAGATTGCAAAGTGTTATTCTTTGTGGTATTGATGAAGGTCGATGATTATCATGAGAAAGAAGGTTCAAGTTTCAATAGCAATCGAATTGAACTAGCAGTGGATTGTTAGTGTTACAGTGAGTTTGGTTTTTGTTTTGGTCTGACAGGAAGAAAACAAACGCAGCATGCTTTGCATTAGAAATTTTGTGATGATGAGGATTAATAATTTGATGATTGTGGTGAGTTTATTGTGGTTTGATGAAATTGGAGTTACAATATAAGAGACGATGATTAATAAAAATGTATAGTAGCTCACAGGTGGTTATGAGGGTGCTCGTTGTTGTTTATTCGTCGGGCATGATACCGAATGAGAGAAGAAGAAAAAAGATAATAACTATATATGTTGGTGATGATTGATTTTCGATGAGGAGAGGGAGAGATGAAAGTGGTGTTTGTTCTCGGTTGAAGTGGTGATTTTGGTTGTACAACAAGAACCGCAAGTGGTCTCCAATGATGATGGTTGAGTTAGATGAGAGTGGTGGTGATTCCAGTGATGATTAAACACAGAAAAGATAAGTGTGGTGATGGGTTGATGAATCCATCTGTGAGTATGTATATAGTTAAATATAGATATAGGATAGTAATATGTATGATTATAATAATGTAATCGAATAAGTGAAGCAGTGTTATTGATTGTTATTTAGTGATGATGGAAATCTATGGTAACTTTGAGCAGACAAGAATAAGGAAAAAAATATTTATGATGGAGATATATAACAGATCCGTATTTATCTACATTTATATTTAATTTTTAATTTACTATTAATAATTAATGCTATATAACAATAATAATACTATTAATATTATAAAATTAATACTAATAATAATATAACAAATTAATATTATCACATAATTATTTACATAGAGTGATACATTATAAGTTTCTATAGTATTTATAAATTTCCTATATTACAATCAATTAACAATTATATTCAATAAACTTTTATATCTATATATAGATTTATTTTAAATAATTTATTATATCTTATACTATTTTATTTTACAAATTTAATTATAATAACTAAATAATATAATATTTCAAGTTATATTTCGAATTAATATATATATTTATATATTTTTAAATACATATGTATCTGTTTACAAATAGTTGTTCGTGAATCGTCGAGAGCAGTCGAAGGTCAATTGAATATATGAATACAGTTCAAAAATTTTTGAGACTTAATCTAATAGACTTTGCTTATCGTGTCGAGATCATATAAAGTTTAAGTTTAAATTTGGTCAGAAATTTCCGGGTCATCACAGTACCTAAATTTCGTCCCGAAATTTGAGTGAGGTGGTCATGGCTAACAATAAAAATGTTTTCATGACGAATATGAGTTGATAAATAGAGTTTTACCATCTTTGAGTAATATGGATAAAAATAATTTGATTATTCGAAGAGCACGAATGAAGCTATCACAAAAGAGTGAAATGAATAAATAAAGTTTCATCTTAATTTTTGACTCTGTCTGATATTTCCATTATAAATTAAGCTCTTCCATTCCATTATTCTCACCATTCCTATACTTTCTTTCTTAATTCATACATCCAAAAGATTGTGAAAATGCTTAATCCAGTTCTAATCCTTGATATTTTCCTGATTATCATTTCTGTCATCCTTCTTTTTCAATCTTCCACTAGAAAAATCTGTTTACTTCTACTATTACCTTGGGGTGATACTATTCTTAATTCTACCGTGTCTTTATATTGCTATTCATATTAATATCCGCGGTTTGTAACCTCCGTGTTGTTATTAGGCTTTATATTTTCTCTTATATTTTGTAGTTCCATGCTTTTGTTTTCTCTTCCCGCTGTTAAATAAAGCAAGTAATGGTCCAGAATTCGTAGATATGAATTTCGGAATGAACATAGTTAATGTTCTAAGAGAGAAATGGTAATGGCACAATCTGACTTGTCAAATTACCAGAATTCAAGAGAAAGATATGACTATCAAGAAAATACGTTCTTGATATGTTTGGAGATCAGGTAGAATGTAAGATTCGTGTAACATGGCATATGATGACGTTATGATCTGTGAATCATCACGTTCCATTAGAAACTCAGCATGACTTACTGTAATATAATCACGTTGATCAAGTGTCATTATATTATACTAATTCATGCATCAATTTCTTTACATTTCTCCAGAATTCATTCATAAATTAAACTTAAATTTTACAAAATTTTCCAATATAATGAAACAGGAAACACGAAGAGGTATATAATTTCGGACGAGAATATTTATGAAAATATCCTCAGAAATATCGAAGATATTTATGATGATATTTTGGAATTTCCAAGTTCGAAGGTTGATGAAGAAAAATTTTCCGCAAGATTTTAACATGACTTGGGAGCAACATATTCTCTAAAGATTTCAACGGATCCAGAATTACCTAGATTCTCTGAATATAGGGTATGGTCCTTGTATTTGTTCTTGGTCTCCTTCGTGGTTAGCTCAATCCATTTTTCAGTTCCAATTTTTCTGAGCTTTTCCAACATACTATTCTTTATCATCAAACTTCCGACGATTAAGGTCATTTACGGTTGCCTACAGTTTCTGCTGCTTCATTCAGCTTTTTCAAAGTTCAAAGTATTGGTTCAGAGGCGTGCTTTTCAAAATTTCAGAATTAAAGATCGTAATTCTAAAAGATAATTATTATATGTATATGTATAACTATTGATGTAGAAATGCTACGAGATTCGAAATACTGATTGCTGATTATCGGTAATTGGTATGGCAATTATTGTTACAGGGTATAGATGAATACACGATAGGGTTTCAATGAATATAATGATTCTTTGGAAAGTCCAAATTCATTAAAGTTGCTGGTAAGTTTACTGCTAATGTGGTGGAATATAAACGGTTCTCCGGTAACGATGATGAAGGGTTATTTGTTATAATAAGGCTTATTCGAATGAAACATTAAAGTTGATTTGCTGGAGCTGTGACAGAATTGGCTAATTTGAAAAAAAAATTGCAATGTTATTTTTGGTAATAACATGCCAAAGGAGCTAGCACAGACACGTTTTAAACGTTTACACAGGTTCCGAGTGTTTTCAGGTGCATAACTATTTGCATCAATCTCTTCTTCCGTAGATGAAGTGCGGTTGGTTCATCCTATCGATTGAATTATTTTCAAGAATTATGAAAGGTTTGAATCGCATATTGTAATCGTCAAGATACAAATGAGGTTTAAGATGAAATCAAGTGGCAACTTGAAGAATTGTTTAGTTTCATATGTTATAATCAATATTTTAATTCATTTTAAATCGTCCAATATTGGCAGTCCATAGTTAGTAGTCCACAGTTAACAGTCCAATAATTTATATATAGTTTAATATATAATATTTGAATTAATTAATAAGTATCGTGACCCGTGTACATGTCTCAGACTCGATCACAACTCAAGGTATATATATTATTTGAGAATCAACCTCAACCTTGTATAGCGAACTCGATCATTACAGCATATAGAGTGTCTATGGTTATTCCAAATAATATATAGATGCGTCGATATGATATGTCAAAACCTTGTATACGTGTCTCGATATTCAAATGCGTAAATAACAATATTTAAATGACGATAAATAAAGTGCGTAAAATAAATAACAGAAATTAAATGACGATAAATAAAATTGCGAGAATTAAAATTGCGATAAAATAAATTACCATAATTAAATTACGATAAATAAATTGCGATAATTAAAATGTAATACGGAATTAACAGTTAGCTAGGAACAGTTAGCTAGGATTTCGTTAGCGTGAATTCTTAACAAAATTTCTCATAGTTAATTTGTTTGTTTCTTACAAATTTTATTTTGTCCAACGTTTTCTTCATTATGCCAATTGTTGGATTCTGATAGATTAAAAACTAAGTATGAAATTGAATGGAAATGGTTATTCTGCGGTGAACGGATACGTATATCTGTGGATGTAAGTAGGATAGTAAATGACTGTCAACTCAGATTCGAAGAATGTACAGTGTAACTTATTAACGTGAAATCTAAATATTCCTCGGGTATTACCTACCCGTTAAAATATTTTCACCATTAACAGTTTGTACAAAAGAATTTTTAATTACAATCTTTATGAAAACATATATACATATATATTTTCTTCAGGTGTAATCATGGATTTAATGAGTCAATATGATATTAAACTCATTTGATTTTCCGTTAGAACAAGAATATATAATCTCTAAAACATTAGAGATTACATAATCGCCATGTAGAACGAATATAAATGATGTAGAACATCATGTAGAACGATGATTATATTCGAGGTACAGAATGAGATGTTGAGGCATGTGATGAGGATGTTGTTGTTGGTGGTACTGGTATTGATGTTGGTGGTACTGTTGGTGCTCGTAGATATTGCACCATATTCTCCAGAGTCACTATTCGAGCGCGAAGCTCGTTGACTTCTTCTATTACTCCAGAATGATCAGGGGTTCGGACGAGCGGATGAATAAGATCTAGAATTTGAGATAATATGTAGTCGTGACGAGACACTCTGGAAATAAGAGAGAAATTGGTGTTTTGAATAGGTTCGCCGGTAAGTGCTTCAGGTTCTTTGCCAAGAGGGGAATGTGGTGGATGGAAGGGATCACCTTCTTCTTGTCTCCGGTGATTAAGTAAGCTACGAACCAATCAGATGAATTGGGGATGGATGATTGGTTGATTCATTCTGGTGACGCTGCTTCCGGAGTTAGGTGAACATCCAAGTCGGAATAGCTGTCGAGTTCCGAAGAACTTGAACTAGTGGCGAGTTCCATTTTGTACGATTGAGTAAAGGGTTTTTCGGTATGAAATGATTTTCGGCTATCGGATGGTATTCTAATTACATAGAATACTTATATATAGTATAAAGATTTCGCAGATTATGGAGAAAATTTCGAAAGCTGTCAGGCAAAGGTAACAGTAACAGATACGCTAAGATACGATTTTATCTATACACTATCTATGCAATAGAGGCAGTAAGATGTGTCTAGACTTTAAGGATGATAAGCAAGTAATTTTTGACACAAAATGATAAGCAAAACTTTTGACATGCAGACACGGTCGAAATCCAGACCCACTAATGCATCTAAACAACTATCAGTTAGACACACTAATGCAAGACCTGGTTCGCTAAGACCACCGCTCTGATTGTGATGACCCGAGAATTTCCGACCAAATTTAAACTTGATCTTTATTTGATTTCGACACGATAGGCAAAGTTTGTAATGTTGAGTCTTAAAAAGTTTGAACTGTGTTCATGTATCTATCTTAGCCTTTGACTATTCCCAACGATTCACGAACAATTGTTTGTAAGTAAATATGTATTTATATACCTATAAATATAAGTTTATATAATAAATTGATGTATTAAAATGTAATTGAAACATTAGAATTTATTATGTAAAATAATATATAAAATAAATAAGGTGTAACTAAGGTAAATATAAATATATATGATTTCAATATATAATTATTATTAAATTTATATGTGTGAATAATAAATATTTATTATATGTCATTTTATATATTACACAATCAATAACATTTAATATTAATATATTAAATTGCAAGTAAAATATAATTGATATAGTAATATTACTTTTAGTCTCATTATTACTATTATTATTAATATCAATATTAGTACTATTAATATTATTATTGTTATAATTATAATTAAGAGGTTTGTGAATATCAAAATAATGATGTTAAATATAAATCTGATTATAAGAATGAGTAAAACTAGAATTTTAATTATTATTATGATTATGTATTATTGTTACTAAAAATTTCCAATTCTATTTAAAATTATTATTACCATCATTTTTATTATTCTTATCTTTTTTACTTATTATTATCAAATATTATTTTGATATTGCTATTATTAATATTATTATTATTATTATTAATGCTATTATTATTATCATTAATATATATATATATATATATATATATATATATATATATATATATATATATATTAATTATTATTATTTATAAAATATATAAAGAGATCAGATGCAATCGATGCTAACCTGTATTAATTTTTTTTTATTTTCTTTCTACTTAAATGAGATTAAGTGTACATCACATTCAACTTTTATCAAATTTGTTTGTTGTCTGTAAAGTGGATATAAAGCAATTCCTCCACATTGTCAATCCAAAATTGATTAGGGGTCGTTCTCCACATTTTGTTTTATTTATTTATTTATTTATTTATTTATTTTATTTTATCTGATCAAATTGTCGACCATCACTGGATATAAGACAAGGAAATACTCTGTATCTAGGAAATTCATTCCATCTTATATTCTCAAAATCAATTTATAACAGCCCGTGATTTATTACCTCTGTGTTTAAACTTATTTTTTTTAGCACAAAACCTCTGTATATGAACTCAAAATACCATAACTCAAATTCGATGTCAATTTCAAATTCCAAAAATGCAGTTGTGTTTGAAAACCTATACTCAATCTTTATGCAAAGTTTCATCCCTCAATTCTTTATATCAAGCTACAATTGTTGAGTCAAAGTTTTTGGAGTAAAAAGTCAAACAATTTTTCTTGATCAAATTCGAGTAATCTGTTGCAATTGAAGTTAAATTGATGAATTCTAAAGTTTCTATAGATCATTTAAAACATACTTCATGTTGAAACCTTTATCTATAATGTGGTAAATCGCGAGAACAATTTTTTTTTTCCTTAAAGACAACGACGAGCAGAGGTGTTTTTTTTATTTGTTTTATTTTTTTTTCAAACCAATTAATCTCACTTAATCAATTACATGATGGGGATTAAATCCTAGCGTCAAGTGTAATTATAATTAAGGTTAAAAGGAATTGGTTCGGTGTTGGTTGGAATTGAAGAAGATGAACATGGAAGGAAAATAATACGGTTTATATATTTCTAAAATGGGTATTATTCAGGAAAACGGGCACAGCCCAGTTGGTCAAGGAGTGTGTCGGTTAGCGAGTGGTCTCGGGTTCGAGTCTTGCAAGTGACAACTATTTTTTTTAAGGCGTTTATGAGGTAGTCATTAATTTCAAAAATCTTATTTATTATTATTATTGTTATTATTATTATTGTTATAACTATTGTCATTAGTATTATCATTAATTTGGTTATTATCATTAAAATTGTTATTTTTATTAAGATTGAAGCTATGATAGATATTATTATTAGTATTATTAATTATAGTTATTATTAATAAGTAAACTATTATAATTATTAACATTGATACATGTTATATCATTATCATTATTAAGTAATTATTATTATTAATATTAACTATATTGGTATCATCATTTAGTATTATTTATACTAATAATTATTATTTATAGTATTATTAATTGTGTTAATTTTTTTTTTTACTAGTAATATTATTAGAATGTTAAACAGGTTAATTTATGATAAAATGTATCATGTTAAAGATTTGGAGATTGATTATAATCATATGAATACCTGTAAATTATGATTACGATTATAACTTTATATTAAAAGAAACTATAGTCATTAGTTATAAACTAATCACAAAAGTTATGATTATTACAACTATGGATATACAGGTTTAATAAAATTGTTAAGATTAAAAAAATATTAAATTTTTTTAGATATAAGTATTATTGTGAAAATTATTAAAATCTTAACTAAATTATGTTTTAAAAGGATTATGATAATTAATATTATCGTAGTTATTTTTAATACAGTTTAGTATTATTATCATTATTAATATCATTATTAATATTATTATTATCACTTTTATCATTATTATAAAGTATCAATATTATTACTAAAATTAGTATTATCATAATTATTATGTACAAACAAGTAATCCCTATATATATATATATATATATATATATATATATATATATATATATATATATATATATATATATATATGTATATATATATATATATATATATATATTTAACTTAGCTATATTAACAATTATATATATAAAATGAAAATATATAGATAATGAGCTTATAAATTATTAAATATATAAATTACATCGTTAACAATAATATATATATTTTTGATTACGATTATATGTATTAATGAATATACAAACGATATAGGTTCGTGAATCCGAGACCAACCCTGCTTTGTTCAGTTGCTCAATGTCGTCATATGTATTTTTACTACAAAATACAGTACTGTGAGTTTCATTTGCCCTTTTTACTCTTTACATTTTTGGGCTGAGAATACATGCAAATGCTTTATTAACTGTTTTACAATATTTATATGCGTGAGTTTCATTTGCCCTTTTTACTCTTTACATTTTTGGTCTGAGAATACATGCAAATGCTTTATTAACTGTTTTACAATATTTATATGCGTGAGCTTCATTTGCCCTTTTTACTCTTTACATTTTTGGGCTGAGAATATATGCAAATGCTTTATTAACTGTTTTACAATATTTATATGCGTGAGTTATCATTAATCCCTTTTTAAATGCTTTCGCAATATATATTTTGGGACTGAGAATACATGCGCTACTTTTATAAATGATTTACAAAATAGACACAAGTACGTGAAACTACATTCTATGGTTGAATTATCGAAATCGAATATGCCCCTTTGTATTAAGTCTGGTAATCTAAGAATTAGGGAACAGACACCCTAATTGACGCGAACTCTAAAGATAGATCTATCGGGCCCAACAAGCCCCATCCAAAGTACCGGATGCTTTAGTACTTCGAAATTTATATCATGTCCGAAGGAGGATCCCGGAATGATGGGGATATTCTTATATGCATATTGTTAATGTCGATTACCAGGTGTTCAATCCATAGGAATGATTTTTGTCTCTATGCATGGGACGTATGTTTATGAGAAATGGAAATATGAAATCTTGTGGTCTATTAAAATTATGAAATGATTATTGATGTTAAACTAATGAACTCACCAACCTTTTAGTTGACACTTTAAAGCATGTTTATTATCAGGTACGAAAGAAATCTTCCGCTGTGCATTTCCTCATCTTAGAGATATTACTTGGAGTCATTCATGGCATATTTCAAAAGATGTTGCATTCGAGTCATTGAGTTCATCAAGTTTATTATTAAGTCAATTATAGTAAGATATATTATAAAATGGTATGCATGTTGTCAACTTTCGATGTAATGAAAGATTGTCCTTTCAAAAACAAATGCAATGTTTGTAAAATGTATCATATAGAGGTCAAGTACCTCGCGATGTCATCAACTATTGTGAATTGTTTATAATCGATATGGACTTCGTCCGGATGGATTAGGACGGGTCTTCATAGTTGGTATCAGAGCAGAGGTCTTAGCAAACCAGGTCTGCATTAGTGTGTCTAACTGATAAGTTGTTAGGATGCATCAGTGAGTCTGGACTTCGACCGTGTCTGTATGTCAAAAGTTTTGCTTATCATTTCTAGTCGGAAATCATTCGATTATCATCCTTAGGAAATCACTTGCTTATCATTCTTAGTCTAGATACATTTTACTGCATTGACTGCATGAATAGTGTATAGACAAAATTCATATCTTAGCATATCTGCTACTTCATATTTTAGCATATCTGTTACTGTAACTTTGCCTGTTGTATTCCGTAGATTCCTCCGTAACTTATGGGGTTTAGTATTATATATGCATATGTAAATTATGTATTACAGGGTACTAATCTACATACTGTAATCTAATTCTTATCGAAAATCTTTCATCTGATCGTACGAGATGAATCCCTCAACCTGTTCGAGTCCCTCAGATTCCGATAGTTATTCCGATAGTTATTCCGACAGCAATTCCGATATGGATTTCCACTCGAACTCTGAAAGCAGTATAACCAGAATGAATCAACCAATCATCCATCCCCAATTCATCTAATGGGTTCGTAGACAACTTAATCAATAGAGATGCGAAGAAGGCGATCTCTTCCACCAACCGAATTCACCTATTGGCGAAGAACCTGAAACACTTACCGGCGAACCAGTCCGAAACACCAATTTCACCATCATTTCCCGAATATCTCGCCATGATTATATACTATCTCAAAATTCTAAACCTTATTCATTCACTTGTTCCGATCGACAATCATCCCGGTATAATAAAAGAAGTCAATGAGCTTCGCGCTCGAGTTGTAGCCCTGGAAAGTATGGTGCAAAACGTACCAGCTTCAGCAACATCACCTGCAACACCAGTACCAACAACAACAACATCATCACACGTCTCAACCTCGCAATCTATACCTCAAGCATAATCATCGTTCTACGAATCGTTTTACGAATCGTTCTACATAAACTCTCTTCGTCCTTCATGGTGATTATGTAATCTCTAATATTTTAGAGATTATGTACTCTAGTTCTAGCCGTAAATCTGATGAGTTTAATATCACATTGACTCATTAAATCCATAATTACGTCTGAAGAAAATATATATGTATATATGTTTTCATAAAGATTGTAATTAAAATTTTTATTGTACAAACGGTTAATGGTGAAAATATTTTAACGGGTAGGTAATACCCGAGGAATATTTAGATTTCGCATTAATAAGTTACACTGTACATTCTTCGAATTTGATTCAACGATCATTTACTATCCTATTTACAACCACCGATATACATATCCGTCAACACAGAGTAACCATTTTCAATCAATTTCATATTTAGATTATGACCTATCAGAATCCAACAAGTGGCATAATGAAGAAAAACATTGGATAAAATAAAATTTTCTAGAAATAAACGAATTAACTAATTGAAATTTTGTTAAGAATTCACGCTAACTATTCCTAGCTAACTGAATACATTTTATTTATCGCAATTTAATTATCGCAATTTACATTCTCGCAATTTTATTTATTGTCATTTAATTTCTGTTATTTACTTTACGCACTTTATTTATCGTTATTTAATTCCTGTTATTTATTTTACGCATTTTAAATGTCGGGACACGTATACAAGGTTTTGACATATCATATCGACGCATCTATATATATTATTTGGAATCACCATAGACACTCTATATGCAGTAATGATCGAGTTCTCTATACAGGGTTGAGGTTGATTCTACAATAATATATATACTTTGAGTTGTGATCGAGTCTGAGATGAATACGGGTCACGATACGTATTAATTAATTCGAATATTATATATTAAACTATATATGAATTATTGAATTGCTAACTATAGACTACCGACTGTGGACTAATGGCATTGGATAATTAAAATGAATTAAAATATTGACTATAACATATGAAACTAAACAATTCTTCAAGTTTGCCACTTGATCTCATCTTAAACCTCAATTGTATCTTGCTGATTACAATCTGTGTTCAAACCTTTCATGATTCTTGAAAATACCTCAATCAAGAGGATGAATCAACCGCACTTCATCTACGGGAGAAAAGATTGATGCATTTAGTTATGCATCTAAAAAACTCTCGGAAACTGAGTAAACGTTTAACACGTAGTTGTGCTAATTCCTTTAGTGTTATTATTACCCAAAATAACTTGGTAATTCCTTTGAAAGTAGCAAATTTTGTCACAGCTCCAGCAAATCAACTTTGACTTTCGTTCGAAACAACCTTATTATCACCTTGATTTATATGTATGCTCTTTTATTGTTACCGGGGAACCTTTTATATTCCACCATATTACCGTCAGAGTTTAATCATCTAAAAACACAACTCTCTTGAAATCATCTCAGATCGATAACCAATGATTCAGATATGGTAGCAGTAAATGTAGAGGAATCGGCAATCATTACTTTGAAAACTCACAGCATATCTGCATCAACAGTTATATGTATAACATTTATCTCTTAGAATAATGATCTTCCATTCTGAAATTCTGAAAAGCACCTAGTCTGCGAACTAATACTCTGAATTTTGAAAAGTTGAATGAAGCAACAAAAAAACTGTAAACGACCTTAATCATCGAAAGTTTGATGATAAAGAATAGAATGTTGGAAAAGCTCAGAAAAGTTGGAACTGGAAAACGGATTGAGCTAACCATAAAGGAAACCAAGGAGGAATACAAGTAACACACCCTAAATTCATAGAACCCAGATAAATCTAGATCCGTTGAAATCTTTAGAGAATATCTTGCTCCGAAGTCATGTTAAAATCTTACGGAAAATCTTTCTCCATCAACCATCGAACTTAAAAATTCCAAAATATCATCATCAATATCTTCTATATTTCTGAGGATATTTTCATAAATATTCTCGTCCGAAATTATATACCTTTTCGTGCTTCCTGTGTATCATTGTATTGGAAACACTCAATAGAAAATTAGTGTCGAAAAGCGGATTATGCGAAACTATGAAGGAAGCCGTGGACAAATCACAAAGAATAAGTTTGACTTCAAATGATCCAAATGATTCTGTTTCTGATGAAATCTTTAGCGAATACCTTGCTTCCGAATCTAAACCTTTACGGATAAATCTTCTTCATCATCCATCGATATTAGAAATTCCAAGATATCATCGTATCTTTCATTATAAATATCCTCCATATTTTTGAAGATATTTTCATAACTAATCATATCTGAAATCATTAATCTCTTCGTGCTATCAGTGTTACATCATATAGAAACTGTTAGTTTCTATATTCTGTAAACTTTCGAGTTTAAAATACGAATATTTTGAAGTAGTGTTGGGAACTGATGCATGAGTTAGTATAATATAATGACACTTGATCAACGTGATTATATTACAGTAAGTCATGCTGAGTTTCTAAATGGGACATGATGATTCACAGATTATAACGTCATCATGTGCCATGTTACACGACTCTTACATCTTATCTGATATATAAACACATCAAGAAAAATTTTTTCTTGATAGTTCTATCTTTTCCGTGATATTCTGGTAACTTGAAAAGTCAAGATCGTACTATTAAAATTTCCTTCTTAAAACATTAACTATGATCATTCCGAAATTCATATCTATGAATTCTGGACCGTTGCTCGCTTTACTAGAGGTCGAGAGGGTAATAACAAGGCAAAGAGATCCAAAATATAAGAGGAAATATAAAGTCCAATGACAACACCAAAATTACAAACCGTGGATATCAGTACGTATGGAAATATAAAGACACGGGAGGATTATAAATACAATAATCCCTAGAGCATAGTAGAAATAAACAGATTCTTCCGGTGATAGTAGGAAAAGAAGAACGATCATTGCGATAGTCAGAATAAGAACGAGGATTAGAACCGGATTAAGCATTATTATAATCTTTTGGATATATGAACTGAGAAAGAAGGTATACAAGTGGTGGAAACTAATGGAATAAAAAAGGTAAATTTATAATGGAAATATCAGACAGAGTAATCGAGGCAGATCACCGCATTTAATTATAGAGATCTTAATTCCCTTATTCGCCGAAGAATCAAATCTTTTAGATTTTGCAAATTTTCTTAAAATCCCTTGAATTCCGGAATTCAAGCAAATCAACGTCAAAAATTTAAGACACACCTTATTTTCTAATTTCCACCGTGACTACGTCAAAAGTTAAATCTCTATCTCAATCTGTTGTGACAGCTTCATTCGTACGCTTCACCTAATTGAATCGTTTTATCTATATTAGTCAATAATGATAAAACTCAATTTATCAACTCATAATTATCATGAAAACATTTTTATTGTTAGTCATGACCACCTCACTCAAATTTCGGGACGAAATTTCTTTAACGGGTAGGTACTGTGATGACCCGGGAATTTCCGACCAAATTTAAACTTGATCTTTATTTGATTTCGACACGATAGGAAAAGTTTGTAATGTTGAGTCTCAAAAAGTTTGAACTGTGTTCATGTATCTATCTTAGCCTTTGACTATTCCCAACGATTCACGAACAATTGTTTGTAAGTAAATATGTATTTATATACCTATAAATATAAGTTTATATAATAAATTAATGTATTAAAATGTAATTGAAACATTAGAATTTATTATGTAAAATAAGATATAAAATAAATAGGTTGTAACTAAGGTAAATATAAATATATATGATTTCAATATATAATTATTATTAAATTTATATGTGTGAATAATAAATATTTATTATATGTCATTTTATATATTACACATTCAATAACATTTAATATTAATATATTAAATTGCAAGTAAAATATAATTGATATAGTAATATTACTTTTAGTCTCATTATTACTATTATTATTAATATCAATATTAGTACTATTAATATTATTATTGTTATAATTATAATTAAGAGGTTTGTGAATATCAAAATAATGATGTTAAATATAAATCTGATTATAAGAATGAGTAAAACTAGAATTTTAATTATTATTATGATTATGTATTATTGTTACTAAAAATTTCCAATTCTATTGAAAATTATTATTATCATCATTTTTATTATTCTTATCTTTTTTACTTATTATTATCAAATATTATTTTGATATTGCTATTATTAATATTAATATTATTATTATTATTAATAATGCTATTATTATTATCATTAATATATATATATATATATATATATATATATATATATATATATATATATATATATATATATATATATATATATATATTAATTATTATTATTTATAAAATATATAAAGAGATCAGATGCAATCGATGCTAACCTGTATTAATTTTTTTTATTTTCTTTCTACTTAAATGAGATTAAGTGTACATCACATTCAACTTTTATCAAATTTGTTTATTGTCTATAAAGTGGATATAAAGCAATTCCTCCATAGTGTCAATCCAAAATTGGTTAGGGGTCGTTCTCCACATTTTGTTTTATTTATTTATTTTTTTTTTTTTTATCTGATCAAATTATCGACCATCACTGGATATAAGACAAGGAAATACTCTGTATCTAGGAAATTCATTCCATCTTATATTCTCAAAATCAATTTATAACTGCCCGTGATTTATTACCTCTGTGTTGAAACTTATTTTTTTTTTAGCACAAAACCTCTGTATATGAACTCAAAATACCATAACTCAAATTCGATGTCAATTTCAAATTCCAAAAATGCAGTTGTGTTTGAAAACCTATACTCAATCTTTCTGCAAAGTTTCATCCCTCAATTCTTTATATCAAGCTACAATTGTTGAGTCAAAGTTTTTGGAGTAAAAAGTCAAACAATTTTTCTTGATCAAATTCGAGTAATCTGTTGCAATTGAAGTTAAATTGATGAATTCTAAAGTTTCTATAGATTATTTAAAACATACTTCATGTTGAAACCTTTATCTATAACGTGGTAAATCGTGAGAGCAATTTTTTTTTTCCTTAAAGACAGCGACGAGCAGAGGTCTTTTTTTTTATTTGTTTTTTTTTTTTTCAAACCAATTAATCTCACTTAATCATTTACATGTTGGGGATTAAATCCTAGCTTCAAGTGTAATTATAATTAAGGTTAAAAGGAATTGGTTCGGTGCTGGTTGGAATTGAAGAAGATGAACATGGAAGGAAAATAATACGGTTTATATATTTCTGAAATGTGTATTATTCAGGAAAACGGGCACATCCCAGTTGGTCAAGGAGTGTGTCGGTTAGCGAGTGGTCTCGGGTTCGAGTCTTGCAAGTGACAACTATTTTTTTAAGGCATTTATGAGGTAGTCATTAATTTCAAAAATCTTATTTATTATTATTATTGTTATTATTATTATTGTTATAACTATTGTCATTAGTATTATCATTAATTTGGTTATTATCATTAAAATTGTTATTTTTATTAAGATTGAAGCTATGATAGATATTATTATTAGTATTATTAATTATAGTTATTATTAATAAGTAAACTATTATAATTATTAACATTGATACATGTTATATCATTATCATTATTAAGTAATTATTATTATTAACTATATTGGTATCATCATTTAGTATTATTTGTACTAATAATTATTATTTATAGTATTATTAATTGTGTTATTTTTTTTTACTAGTAATATTATTAGGATGTCAAGAATGTTAAACAGGTTAATTTATGATAAAATGTATCATGTTGAAGATTTGGAGATTGATTCTAATCATATGAATACCTGTAAATTATGATTACGAATATAACTTTATATTAAAAGAAACTATAGTCATTAGTTATAAACTAATCACAAAAGTTATGATTATTACAACTATGGATATACAGGTTTAATAAAATTGTTAAGATTAAAAAAAATATTAAATTTTTTTAGATATAAGTATTATTGTGAAAATTATTAAAATCTTAACTAAATTATGTTTTAAAAGGATTATGATAATTAATATTATCATAGTTATTTTTAATACAGTTTAGTATTATTATCATTATTAATATCATTCTTAATATTATTATTATCACTTTTATCATTATTATAAAGTATCAATATTATTACTAAAATTAGTATTATCATAATTATTATGTACAAACAAGTAATCCCTATATATATATATATATATATATATATATATATATATATATATATATATATATATATATATATATATATATATATATATATATATATATATATATATATATATATTTAACTTAGCTATATTAACAATTATATATATAAAATGAAAATATATAGATAATGAGCTTATAAATTATTAAATATATAAATTACATCATTAACAATAATATATATATTTTTGATTACGATTATATGTATTAATGAATATACAAATGATATAGGTTCGTGAATCCGAGACCAACCCTGGTTTGTTCAGTTGCCCAATGTCGTCATATGTATTTTTACTACAAAATACAGTACTGTGAGTTTCATTTGCCCTTTTTACTCTTTACATTTTTGGGCTGAGAATATATGCAAATGCTTTATTAACTGTTTTACAATATTTATATGCGTGAGTTTCATTTGTCATTTTTACTCTTTACATTTTTGGGCTGAGAATACATGCAAATGCTTTATTAACTGTTTTACAATATTTATATGCGTGAGTTATCATTAATCCCTTTTTAAATGCTTTCGCAATATATATTTTGGGACTGAGAATACATGCGGTACTTTTATAAATGATTTACAAAATAGACACAAGTACGTGAAACTACATTCTATGGTTGAATTATCGAAATCGAATATGCCCCTTTGTATTAAGTCTGGTAATCTAAGAATTAGGGAACAGACACCCTAATTGACGCGAACTCTAAAGATAGATCTATCGGGCCCAACAAGCCCCATCCAAAGTACCGGATGCTTTAGTACTTTGAAATTTATATCATGTCCAAAGGAGGATCCCGGAATGATGGGGATATTCTTATATGCATATTGTTAATGTCGATTACCAGGTGTTCAATCCATAGGAATGATTTTTGTCTCTATGCATGGGACGTATGTTTATGAGAAATGGAAATATGAAATCTTGTGGTCTATTAAAATTATGAAATGATTATTGATGTTAAACTAATGAACTCACCAACCTTTTAGTTGACACTTGGAGTCATTCATGACATATTTCAAAAGACGTTGCATTCGAGTCGTTGAGTTCATCAAGTTTATTATTAAGTCAATTATAGTAAGATATATTATGAAATGGTATGCATGTTGTCAACTTTCGATGTAATGAAAGATTGTCTTTTCAAAAACGAATGCAATGTTTGTAAAATGTATCATATAGAGGTCAAGTACCTCGCGATGTAATCAACTGTTGTGAATCGTTTATAATCGATATGGACTTCGTCCGGATGGATTAGGATGGGTCTTCACAGTTGGTATTAGAGCAGACGTCTTAGCGAACCAGGTCTGCATTAGTGTGTCTAACTGATAAGTCGTTAGGATGCATCAGTGAGTCTGGACTTCGACCGTGTCTGCATGTCAAAAGTTTTGCTTATCATTTCTAGTCGGAAATCATTCGATTATCATCCTTAGAAAATCACTTGCTTATCATTCTTAGTCTAGACACGTTTTACTGCATTTACTGCATGAATAGTATATAGACAAAATTCATATCTTAGCATATCTGCTACTTCATATTTTAGCATATCTGTTACTGTAACTTTGCCTGTTGTATTCCGTAGATTCCTCAGTAACTTATGGGGTTTAGTATTATATATGCATATGTAAATTATGTATTACAGGGTACTAATCTACATACTGTAATCTAATTCTTATCGAAAATCTTTCATCTGATCGTACGAGATGAATCCCTCAACCAGTTCGAGTCCCTCAGATTCCGATAGTTATTCCGATAGTTATTCCGACAGCTATTCCGACGGAATTGAACAATGCAAGATTGGCCTCGGATTCACGAACCTATATCAAGTATGTATATTAACATATATAATTAACATGTAATAATGATCAAACTAGTTTATATATATATATTACTTATTTAATTTAGTAATATATTAGTTATTTCAAGATTATATATATATATATATATATATATATATATATATATATTTATTTATTTTGTATATTAATATTTATACATAAAGTTATACTAATATATATATATATATATATATATATATATATATATATATATATATATATATATATATATATATATATATATATATATATATATATATATATATAATTAGTATTACTTTGTTAAATTAAATTTGTTATATGTAAATATTTATGTAAATAATGTTATTATGTTTGTAATAATAATAATAATAATACTGTAATAATAATAATATTTAATAATAATAATAATGATAATAAAAATTATGTAAATAAAAGTATATATAAAAATCATGTTAATGAAAATAATAATAATGATAATAATTATGATAATAAAAAAATGATAGTTTCAATAATAATGATAATAATAATAATAATAATTCTAATAAGGATAATAATAATAATAATAAAATGATAATTTTTTTAAAAAAATCACTTTTAATAATAATAGTAGTTGTTAATAAAAATGATAAGTTTAATAATAATGACAATGAAAATAATAATTTTTGTAATAATACTTAATACTTAATAATAATAATAATAATAATAATAATAATAATAATAATAATAATAATAATAATAATAACAATAATAATATTAATAATAATAATAATAATAATAATAATAATAATAATAATAATAATAATAATAATAATAATACTAATACTAACAATAATGATAATAATATTAACTGTATTAATGATAGTAATAATAATAATTATCTCAACCATAATAACACTAACCAACAATAATAATCATGATAGAATACTACCTTTGAAGACAAGCTTTGAAAATAAAACGCCGTCGCCCGGGTTCGAACCTGGGAACTCTCGATTAAACCAACACACATAAGACCATCCCTCCACTTACCATTTTCTATTCTGATTCGTAATCTATTTAACATATGGGAACCGCTTCTTCCTCTATCATTAACTAATTACCAACATCATCAATTATCAAATCGTCATTATCATTCTTAATCCCGTTATTTTATCTTATCATCACGATTATCCAATCATCCTAATTATCTAGTTATCATAACGAACCCTTATCACAATTCATCATCGTCATTTCCTATTAATTTTTAAGTTTCGATTGCTAGGAAAGATTTTGGATCCCATATAATGATAGCCCAATAGATCATAGTAATCCCATTAAATAAACCGAAGTCCACATCCATTAAGGCTCAATTACAGTATACAGGAAGAAACAACTGTTGGTGTTTTAATCTCGTTTAAACCGACACTACAAGATGTAGTGCAAGTTGCATAATGAGATTATTATTTTAATAGATGTCGGCCACTTTTTGTCCAAAGAAAAGATTGAATCCAATTTTTGATACGGCACATGATTCATATATGTCCTTTCATGATTAAAAGAGTATTTAAATGATGAAGGTAGTATTGAAAGAACCAAAGGTTTATTTGGTGACAGTTTGACAATAAAAGGTGGTGGGTTATTGAATTTTCGTAGTGGTTTACAGTTGTGGTCGTGATGTTGAGTTAGAATCAGAAAAATAGAAGTTATAGCAGCAGTTTTTGACGATGGTTGGGTGGTGTTTGCTTGATGATTCACTGTTGCAATGATAGTAGAAATAGGAACACAACAACATCTAATAATAGGCGACTAGTTCTCAGAAGTATGCAGCAACTGAAATGTCCCGTTCTTATTGATTAAAAACGTTCCATATTAATTGATTTCGTTGCGAGGTTTTGACCTCTATATGAGACGTTTTTCAAAGACTGCATTCATTTTAAAACAAACCATAACCTTTATTTCATCAATAAAGGTTTAAAAAGCTTTACGTAGATTATCAAATAATGATAATTTAAAATATCCTGTTTACACACGACCATTACATAATGGTTTACAATACAAATATGTTACAACAAAATAAGTTTCTTGAATGCAGTTTTTACACAATATCATACAAGCATGGACTCCAAATCTCGTCCTTATTTAAGTATGCGACATCGGAAGCTCTTAATAATCACCTGAGAATAAACATGCTTAAAACGTCAACAAAAATGTTGGTGAGTTATAGGTTTAACCTATATATATCAAATCATAATAATAGACCACAAGATTTCATATTTCAATACATATCCCATACATAGAGATAAAAATCATTCATATGGTGAACACCTGGTAACCGACATTAACAAGATGCATATATAAGAATATCCCCATCATTCCGGGACACCCTTCGGATATGATATAAATTTCGAAGTACTAAAGCATCCGGTACTTTGGATGGGGTTTGTTAGGCCCAATAGATCTATCTTTAGGATTCGCGTCAATTAGGGTGTATGTTCCCTAATTCTTAGATTACCAGACTTAATAAAAAGGGGCGTATTCGATTTCGATAATTCAACCATAGAATGTAGTTTCACGTACTTGTGTCTATTTTGTAAATCATTTATAAAACCTGCATGTATTCTCATCCCAAAAATATTATATTTTAAAAGTGGGACTATAACTCACTTTCACAGATTTTTACTTCGTCGGGAAGTAAGACTTGGCCACTGGTTGATTCACGAACCTATAACAATATATACATATATATCAAAGTATGTTCAAAATATATTTACAACACTTTTAATATATATTGATGTTTTAAGTTTATTAAGTCAGTTGTCCTCGTTAGTAACCTACAACTAGTTGTCCACAGTTAGATGTACAGAAATAAATCGATAAATATTATCTTGAATCAATCCACGACCCAGTGTATACGTATCTCAGTATTGATCACAACTCAAACTATATATATTTTGGAATCAACCTCAGCCCTGTATAGCTAACTCCAACATTTACATATAGAGTGTCTATGGTTGTTCCGAAATATATATAGATTTGTCGACATGATAGGTCGAAACATTGTATACGTGTCTATGGTATCTCAAGATTACATAATATACAATACAAGTTGATTAAGGTATGGTTGGAATACATTTGTTACCAATTTTCACGTAGCTAAAATGAGAAAAATTATCCAATCTTGTTTTACCCATAACTTCTTCATTTTAAATCCGTTTTGAGTGAATCAAATTGCTATGGTTTCATATTGAACTCTATTTTATGAATCTAAACAGAAAAAGTATAGGTTTATAGTCGAAAAAATAAGTTACAAGTCGTTTTTGTAAAGGTAGTCAGTTCAGTCGAAAGAACGACGTCTAGATGACCATTTTAGAAAACATACTTTCACTTTGAGTTTAACCATAATTTTTGGATATAGTTTCATGTTTATAATAAAAATCATTTTCTCAGAATAACAACTTTTAAATCAAAGTTTATCATAGTTTTTAATTAACTAACCCAAAACAGCCCGCGGTGTTACTACGACGGCGTAAATCCGGTTTTACGTGTTTTTCGTGTTTCCAGGTTTTAAATCATTAAGTTAGCATATCATATAGATATAGAATATATGTTTAGTTTATTTTAAAAGTCAAGTTAGAAGGATTAACTTTTGTTTGCGAACAAGTTTAGAATTAACTAAACTATGTTCTAGTGATTACAAGTTTAAAGCTTCGAATAAGATAACTTTATATATATGAATTGAATGATGTTATGAACATCATTACTACATTAAGTTCCTTGGATAAACCTACTGGAAAAGAGAAAAATGGATCTAGCTTCAACGGATCCTTGGATGGCTCGAAGTTCTTGAAGCAGAATCATGACACGAAAACAAGTTCAAGTAAGATAATCACTTGAAATAAGATTGTTATAGTTATAGAAATTGAACCAAAGTTTGAATATGATTATTACCTTGTATTAGAATGATAAACTACTGTAAGAAACAAAGATTTCTTGAGGTTGGATGATCACCTTACAAGATTGGAAGTGAGCTAGCAAACTTGAAAGTATTCTTGATTTTATGTAACTTGAACTTGTAGAATATATGAAGAACATTTAGAACTTGAAGATAGAACTTGAGATAGGTCAATTAGATGAAGAAAATTGAAGAATTAAAGTGTTTGTAGGTGTTTTTGGTCGTTGGTGTATGGATTAGATATAAAGGATATGTAATTTTGTTTTCATGTAAATAAGTCATGAATGATTACTCATATTTTTGTAATTTTATGAGATATTTCATGCTAGTTGCCAAATGATGGTTCCCACATGTGTTAGGTGACTCACATGGGCTGCTAAGAGCTGATCATTGGAGTGTATATACCAATAGTACATACATCTAAAAGCTGTGTATTGTACGAGTACGAATACGGGTGCATACGAGTAGAATTGTTGATGAAACTGAACGAGGATGTAATTGTAAGCATTTTTGTTAAGTAGAAGTATTTTGATAAGTGTATTGAATTCTTTCAAAAGTGTATAAATACATATTAAAACACTACATGTATATACATTTTAACTGAGTCGTTAAGTCATCGTTAGTCGTTACATGTAAGTGTTGTTTTGAAACCTTTAGGTTAACGATCTTGTTAAATGTTGTTAACCCAATGTTTATAATATCAAATGAGATTTTAAATTATTATATTATCATGATATTATCATGTATGAATATCTCTAAATATGATATAAATACATTAAATGTCTTTACAACGATAATCGTTACATATATGTCTCGTTTAAAAATCATTAAGTTAGTAGTCTTGTTTTTACATATGTAGTTCATTGTTAATATACTTAAAGATATGTTTACTTATCATAGTATCATGTTAACTATATATATATCCATATATATGTCATCATATAGTTTTTACAAGTTTTAACGTTCGTGAATCACCGGTCAACTTGGGTGGTCAATTGTCTATATGAAACATATTTCAATTAATCAAGTCTTAACAAGTTTGATTGCTTAACATGTTGGAAACATTTAATCATGTAAATATCAATCTCAATTAATATATATAAACATGGAAAAGTTCGGGTCACTACAGTACCTACCCGTTAAATAAATTTCGTCCCGAAATTTTAAGCTGTTGAAGGTGTTGATGAATCTTCTGGAAATAGATGCGGGTATTTCTTCTTCATCTGATCTTCACGCTCCCAGGTGAACTCGGGTCCTCTACGAGCATTCCATCGAACCTTAACAATTGGTATCTTGTTTTGCTTAAGTCTTTTAACCTCACGATCCATTATTTCGACGGGTTCTTCGATGAATTGAAGTTTTTCGTTGATTTGGATTTCATCTAACGAAATAGTGAGATCTTCTTTAGCAAAACATTTCTTCAAATTCGAGACGTGGAAAGTGTTATGTACAGCCGCGAGTTGTTGAGGTAACTCAAGTCGGTAAGCTACTGGTCCGACACGATCAATAATCTTGAATGGTCCAATATACCTTGGATTTAATTTCCCTCGTTTACCAAATCGAACAACGCCTTTCCAAGGTGCAACTTTAAGCATGACCATCTCTCCAATTTCAAATTCTATATCTTTTCTTTTAATGTCAGCGTAGCTCTTTTGTCGACTTTGGGCGGTTTTCAACCGTTGTTGAATTTGGATGATCTTCTCGGTAGTTTCTTGTATAATCTCCGGACCCGTAATCTGTCTATCCCCCACTTCACTCCAACAAATTGGAGACCTGCACATTCTACCATAAAGTGCTTCAAACGGCGCCATCTCAATGCTTGAATGGTAGTTGTTGTTGTAGGAAAATTCTGCTAACGGTAGATGTCGATCTCAACTGTTTTCGAAATCAATAACACATGCTCGTAGCATGTCTTCAAGCGTTTGTATCGTCCTTTCGCTCTGCCCATCAGTTTGTGGATGATAGGCAGTACTCATGTCTAGACGAGTTCCTAATGCTTGCTGTAATGTCTGCCAGAATCTTGAAATAAATCTGCCATCCCTATCAGAGATAATAGAGATTGGTATTCCATATCTGGAGACGACTTCCTTCAAATACAGTCGTGCTAACTTCTCCATCTGGTCATCTTCTCTTATTGGCAAGAAGTGTGCTGATTTGGTGAGACGATCAACTATTACCCAAATAGTATCAAAACCACTTGCAGTCCTTGGCAATTTAGTGATGAAATCCATGGTAATGTTTTCCCATTTCCATTCCGGGATTTCGGGTTGTTGAAGTAGACCTAATGGTTTCTGATGCTCAGCTTTGACCTTAGAACACGTCAAACATTCTCCTACGTATTTAGCAACATCGGCTTTCATACCCGGCCACCAAAAATGTTTCTTGAGATCCTTGTACATCTTCCCCGTTCCAGGATGTATTGAGTATCTGGTTTTATGAGCTTCTCTAAGTACCATTTCTCTCATATCTCCAAATTTTGGTACCCAAATCCTTTCAGCCCTATACCGGGTTCCGTCTTCCCGAATATTAAGATGCTTCTCCGATCCTTTGGATATTTCATCCTTTAAATTTCACTTTTTTAAAACTCCTTGTTGCGCCTCCTTTATTTGAGTAGTAAGGTTATTATGAATCATTATATTCATAGATTTTACTCGAATGGGTTCTCTGTCCTTCCTGCTCAAGGCATCGGCTACCACATCTGCCTTCCCCGGGTGGTAACAAATCTCAAAGTCGTAATCATTCAATAATTCAATCCACCTACGCTGCCTCATATTCAGTTGTTTCTGATTAAATATGTGTTGAAGACTTTTGTGGTCGGTATATATAATACTTTTGACCCCATATAAGTAGTGCCTCCAAGTCTTTAATGCAAAAACAACCGCGCCTAATTCCAAATCATGCGTCGTATAATTTTGTTCGTGAATCTTCAATTGTCTAGACGTATAAGCAATCACCTTCGTTCGTTACATTAATACACAACCGAGACCTTGCTTTGATGCGTCACAATAAATCACAAAATCATCATTCCCTTCAGGCAATGACAATATAGGTGCCGTAGTTAGCTTTTTCTTTAATAACTGAAACGTTTTCTCTTGTTCATCATTCTATTCAAATTTCTTCCCTTTATGCGTTAATGCAGTCAAGGGTTTTGCTATTCTGGAAAAGTCTTGGATGAACCTTCTGTAGTAACCAGCTAGTCCTAAAAACTGGCGTATGTGTTTCGGAGTTTTCGGGGTTTCCCACTTTTCAACAGTTTCTATCTTTGCCGGATCCACCTTAATACCTTCTTTGTTCACTATGTGACCGAGGAATTGAACTTCTTCCAACCAAAATGCACACTTTGAAAACTTAGCGTACAATTCTTCCTTCCTCAATACTTCTAACACCTTTCTCAAATGTTCACCGTGTTCTTGGTCATTCTTTGAGTAAATAAGTTTGTCATCAATGAAAATAATGACAAACTTGTCAAGGTATGGTCCACACACTCGGTTCATAAGGTCCATGAACACAGCTAGTGCATTAGTTAAACCAAATGGCATGGCCATAAACTCTTAATGATCATAACGTGTTCTGAAAGCAGTCTTTGAAATATCATCTTCTTTCACCCGCATTTGATGATACCCGGAACGTAAGTCAATCTTTGAATAAACAGACGAGCCTTGTAGTTGATCAAATAAGTCGTCGATTCTCGGTAGTGGGTAGCGGTTCTTGATGGAAAGTTTTTTCAACTCTCGGTAGTCGATACACAACCTGAATGTACCATCTTTCTTCTTGACAAACAAAACAGGAGCTCCCCACGGTGATGTGCTTGGTCGAATGAAACCACGCTCTAAAAGTTCTTGTAATTAGCTTTGCAGTTCTTTCATCTCGCTGGGTGCGAGTCTGTAAGGAGCACGAGCTATTGGTGCAGCTCCTGGTACAAGATCTATTTGAAATTCAACGGATCGATGTGGGGGTAATCCCGGTAATTCTTTCGGAAATACATCGGGAAATTCTTTTGCAATGGGAACATCATTGATGCTCTTTTCTTCAGTTTGTACTTTCTCGACGTGTGCTAGAACAGCATAGCAACCTTTTCTTATTAGTTTTTGTGCCTTCAAATTACTAATAAGATGTAGCTTCGTGTTGCCCTTTTCTCCGTACACCATTAAGGGTTTTCCTTTTTCTCGTATAATGCGAATTGTATTTTTGTAACAAACGATCTCTGCTTTCACTTCTTTCAACCAGTCCATACCGATTATCACATCAAAACTTCCTAACTCTACTGGTATCAAATCAATCTTAAATGTTTCGCTAACCAGTTTAATTTCTCGATTTCGACATATATTATCTGCTGAAATTAATTTACCATTTGCTAATTCGAGTAAAAATTTACTATCCAAAGGCGTCAATGGACAACTTAATTTAGCACAAAAATCTCTACTCATATAGCTTCTATCCGCACCCGAATCAAATAAAACGTAAGCAGATTTATTGTCAATAAGAAACGTACCCGTAACAAGCTCCGGGTCTTCCTGTGCCTCTGCTGCATTAATATTGAAAACTCTTCCGCGGCCTTGTCCATTCGTGTTCTCCTGGTTCGGGCAATTTCTAATAATGTGGCCCGGTTTTCCACATTTATAACAAACTACATTGGCATAACTTGCTCCGACACTACTTGCTCTGCCATTACTCGTTCCGACACCATTTGTTCCTTTCGTTCTATTAACCCCTGGTCCGTAGACCTAACACTTCGCCGCACTATGACCATTTCTTTTACACTTGTTGAATTTGGTGCAGAACCCCGAGTGATACTTTTCACACCTTTGGCATAGCTGCTTCTGATTGTTGTTGTTGTTGCGGTTATTATTGTTGTTGGGATGATTGTTGTAGTTGCTGTTGTTGTTGTTGTTGTTGTTGTTGTTGTTGTTGTTGGGCCGTTTGTTGTAGTTGTGATTGATGTTGCGATTGTTGGGATAATTGTTGCGATTATTGTTGTAATTGCTGTTGTTGTTGTATTGGTGATTCTTATCACCGTTTTCCTCCCACTTTCTTTTGACTTTCTTCACATTGGCCTCTTCAGCAGTCTGTTCTTTAATCTGGTTCACTAGTTTGTGAGCCATTCTACATGCCTGTTGTATGGAGGCGGGCTCGTGTGAACTTATATCTTCTTGGATTCTTTCCGGTAATCCTTTCACAAACGCGTCGATCTTCTCTTCCTCATCTTCGAATTCTCCCGGACACAATAGGCACAATTCTGTGAATCGTCTTTCGTACGTGGTAATATCAAATCCTTGGGTTCGTAACCCTCTAAGTTCTGTCTTGAGCTTATTGACCTCGGTTCTGGGACGGTACTTCTAGTTCATCAAGTGCTTGAATGCTGACCACGGTAGTGCGTACGCATCGTCTTGTCCCACTTGCTCTAGATAGGTATTCCACCATGTTAACGCAGAACCTGTGAAGGTATGCGTAGCGTACTTCACTTTGTCCTCTTCAGTACACTTACTTATGGCAAACACCGATTCGACCTTCTCGGTCCATCGTTTCAATCCGATCGGTCCTTCGGTTCCATCAAATTCCAAAGGTTTGCAGGCAGTGAATTCTTTGTAGGTACATCCTACACGATTTCCTGTACTGCTAGATCCAAGGTTATTGTTGGTATGTAGCGTAGCCTGTACTGCGGCTATGTTTGAAGCTAGAAAAGTACGGAATTCCTCTTCATTCATATTCACGGTGTGTCGATTAGTCGGTGCCATTTCCTTCAAAATTGTCAAATGGAACAAGTTAATCATACAGAATATTAAGAGTAGTTAATAGTATTTCGTAGCATAATATGAACTCATTTATAAAAGCTTTTTCTTCATATTTGCGTTTTATAAGTTTAAATTCGGGTAGTACCTACCCGTTAAGTTCATACTTAGTAGCTAATATACAATTCAACTACTACAATTCTATATGAAAAACTGATTATAATAATATTTCTCTTTCAAACTTTTACACAATATTTTACAAACTTACAATACCGCTTATTTTACATATAGCATGAAATATAGCACATAATAAATTTGATACAAAATGGTTGTGAAGATAATTCTAGCTAGTACACAAGTCGTTCAGCAAAGGCAATAAAGACACGTAATTCATACGTCCAGAAACAAGTCATGCATTCTGGTTTTACTAGGATTACTTCCCATTCTTGGTCTTGTGGAACATAACCGTTATGGCCGTTGATAAGACAGTGTGTTGTAACGTCGTC
Source organism: Rutidosis leptorrhynchoides (assembly GCF_046630445.1). Lineage (NCBI taxonomy): Eukaryota > Viridiplantae > Streptophyta > Magnoliopsida > Asterales > Asteraceae > Rutidosis > Rutidosis leptorrhynchoides. The sequence continues at coordinate 634,971,331 of NC_092336.1, forward strand.
AAAGGGACGAGGGTTACGTAATGTCCAACAGTCCCGTAACAATCTAAAAACCTCATTTCTTACCCCAATTACCGACTCCGTCATTTGTAGGAACGTTTTGTTTAATAGTTGTAGCCCGATGTTCTTGTTCTCACTTAGGTGAGAAGCGAACATTACTAATCCGTAAGCATAACATGCTTCTTTATGTTGCATGTTAGCCGCTTTTTCTAAATCACGAAGTCCAATATTCGGATATATTGAGTCAAAATAATTTCTTAACCCATTGCGTAAAATAGCATTTGGGTTCCCCGCAATATATGCGTCAAAGTAAACACATCGTAACTTATGGATTTCCCAATGTGATATCCCCCATCTTTCGAACGAAAGCCTTTTATAAACCAAGGCATTCTTGGAACGTTCTTCGAATGTCTTACAAACTGATCTCGCCTTAAATAGTTGTGCCGAAGAATTCTGACCGACTCTAGACAAGATTTCATCAATCATGTCTCCGGGTAGGTCTCTTAAAATATTGGGTTGTCTATCCATTTTGTGTTTTTATACTGTAAAATAGACAAGAGTTAGATTCATAAAAAAAAATACTTATTAATACAAGCAATTTTTACATATATCTTAAAGCATAAGCACACTATATTACATATATTACACCACACGAATACAACAATCTTATTTCGACTCGCTTGTTTCTTCTTCTTCAGTTTTGGTTCGTTTTGCCAAGTTTCTAGGGATATATGATGTTCCCCTAATACGAGCCGTCGTTTTCCACATTGGTTTAGAAAAACCTGGTGGTTTAGAGGTTCCCGGGTCATTGTTACAACTTAAGGACTTCGGGTGTTGACGATACATATAAAGTTCATCGGGGTTGGAATTAGATTTCTCTATTTTTATGCCCTTTCCCTTATTATTTTCTTTTGCCTTTTTAAATTCAGTTGGGGTAATTTCTATAACATCATCGGAATTCTCGTCGGAATCCGATTCATCGGAGAATTGGTAATCCTCCCAATATTTTGCTTCCTTGGCGGAAACACCATTGACCATAATTAACCTTGGTCGGTTGGTTGAGGATTTTCTTTTACTTAACCGTTTTATTATTTCCCCCACCGGTTCTATTTCTTCATCCGGTTCCGATTCTTCTTCCGGTTCCGATTCTTCTTCCGGTTCCTCTTCGGGAACTTGTGAATCAGTCCACGAATCATTCCAATTTACATTTGACTCTTCATTATTATTAGGTGAGTCAATGGGACTTGTTCTAGAGGTAGACATCTATCACATAATATCAAACACGTTAAGAGATTAATATATCGCATAATATTTACATGTTAATAATATATAGTTTCCAACAAAAATGTTAAGCAATCATTTTTAAAGAAAACACGGTCGAAGTACAGACTCACTAATGCATCCTAACAAACTCGATAAGACACACTAATGCAAATTTTTCTGGTTCTCTAAGACCAACGCTCGGATACCAACTGAAATGTCCCGTTCTTATTGATTAAAAACGTTCCATATTAATTGATTTCGTTGCGAGGTTTTGACCTCTATATGAGACGTTTTTCAAAGACTGCATTCATTTTAAAACAAACCATAACCTTTATTTCATCAATAAAGGTTTAAAAAGCTTTACATAGATTATCAAATAATGATAATTTAAAATATCCTGTTTACACACGACCATTACATAATGGTTTACAATACAAATATGTTACAACAAAATAAGTTTCTTGAATGCAGTTTTTACACAATATCATACAAGCATGGACTCCAAATCTCGTCCTTATTTAAGTATGCGACAGCGGAAGTGAAATGTCCCGTTCTTATTGATTAAAAACGTTCCATATTAATTGATTTCGTTGCGAGGTTTTGACCTCTATATGAGACGTTTTTCAAAGACTGCATTTATTTTTAAAACAAACCATAACCTTTATTTCATAAATAAAGGTTTAAAAAGCTTTACGTAGATTATCAAATAATGATAATCTAAAATATCCTGTTTACACACGACCATTACATAATGGTTTACAATACAAATATGTTACATCGAAATCAGTTTCTTGAATGCAGTTTTTACACAATATCATACAAACATGGACTCCAAATCTTGTCCTTATTTTGAGTATGCAACAGCGGAAGCTCTTAATATTCACCTGAGAATAAACATGCTTTAAACGTCAACAAAAATGTTGGTGAGTTATAGGTTTAACCTATATATATCAAATCGTAACAATAGACCACAAGATTTCATATTTCAATACACATCCCATACATAGAGATAAAAATCATTCATATGGTGAACACCTGGTAACCGACAATAACAAGATGCATATATAAGAATATCCCCATCATTCCGGGACACCCTTCGGATATGATATAAATTTCGAAGTACTAAAGCATCCGGTACTTTGGATGGGGTTTGTTAGGCCCAATAGATCTATCTTTAGGATTCGCGTCAATTAGGGTGTCTGTTCCCTAATTCTTAGATTACCAGACTTAATAAAAAGGGGCATATTCGATTTCGATAATTCAACCATAGAATGTAGTTTCACGTACTTGTGTCTATTTTGTAAATCATTTATAAAACCTGCATGTATTCTCATCCCAAAAATATTAGATTTTAAAAGTGGGACTATAACTCACTTTCACAGATTTTTACTTCGTCGGGAAGTAAGACTTGGCCACTGTTGATTCACGAACCTATAACAATATATACATATATATTAAAGTATGTTCAAAATATATTTACAACACTTTTAATATATTTTGATGTTTTAAGTTTATTAAGTCAGCTGTCCTCGTTAGTAACCTATAACTAGTTGTCCACAGTTAGATGTACAGAAATAAATCGATAAATATTATCTTGAATCAATCCACGACCCAGTGTATACGTATCTCAGTATTGATCACAACTCAAACTATATATATTTTGGAATCAACCTCAACCCTGTATAGCTAACTCCAACATTCACATATAGAGTGTCTATGGTTGTTCCGAAATATATATAGATGTGTCGACATGATAGGTCGAAACATTGTATACGTGTCGATGGTATCTCAAGATTACATAATATACAATACAAGTTGATTAAGTTATGGTTGGAATAGATTTGTTACCAATTTTCACGTAGCTAAAATGAGAAAAATTATCCAATCTTGTTTTACCCATAACTTCTTCATTTTAAATCCGTTTTGAGTGAATCAAATTGCTATGATTTCATATTGAACTCTATTTTATGAATCTAAACAGAAAAAGTATAGGTTTATAGTCGGAAAAATAAGTTACAAGTCGTTTTTGTAAAGGTAGTCATTTCAGTCGAAAGAACGACGTCTAGATGACCATTTTAGAAAACATACTTCCACTTTCAGTTTAACCATAATTTTTGGATATAGTTTCATGTTCATAATAAAAATCATTTTCTCAGAATAACAACTTTTAAATCAAAGTTTATCATAGTTTTTAATTAACTAACCCAAAACAGCCCGCGGTGTTACTACGACGGCGTAAATCCGGTTTTACGGTGTTTTTCGTGTTTCCAGGTTTTAAATCATTAAGTTAGCATATCATATAGATATAGAACATGTGTTTAGTTGATTTTAAAAGTCAAGTTAGAAGGATTAACTTTTGTTTGCGAACAAGTTTAGAATTAACTAAACTATGTTCTAGTGATTACAAGTTTAAACCTTCGAATAAGATAGCTTTATATGTATGAATCGAATGATGTTATGAACATCATTACTACCTTAATTTCCTTGGATAAACCTACTGGAAAAGAGAAAAATGGATCTAGCTTCAATGGATCCTTGGATGGCTCGAAGTTCTTGAAGCAGAATCATGACACGAAAACAAGTTCAAGTAAGATCATCACTTGAAATAAGATTGTTATAGTTATAGAAATTGAACCAAAGTTTGAATATGATTATTACCTTGTATTAGAATGATAACCTACTGTAAGAAACAAAGATTTCTTGAGGTTGGATGATCACCTTACAAGATTGGAAGTGAGCTAGCAAACTTGAAAGTATTCTTGATTTTATGAAACTAGAACTTTTGGAATTTATGAAGAACACTTAGAACTTGAAGATAGAACTTGAGAGAGATCAATTAGATGAAGAAAATTGAAGAATGAAAGTGTTTGTAGGTGTTTTTGGTCGTTGGTGTATGGATTAGATATAAAGGATATGTAATTTTGTTTTCATGTAAATAAGTCATAAATGATTACTCATATTTTTGTAATTTTATGAGATATTTCATGCTAGTTGCCAAATGATGGTTCCCACATGTGTTAGGTGACTCACATGGGCTGCTAAGAGTTGATCATTGGAGTGTATATACCAATAGTACATACATCTAAAAGCTGTGTATTGTACGAGTACGAATACGGGTGCATACGAGTAGAATTGTTGATGAAACTGAACGAGGATGTAATTGTAAGCATTTTTGTTAAGTAGAAGTATTTTGATAAGTGTATTGAAGTCTTTAAAAAGTGTATAAATACATATTAAAACACTACATGTATATACATTTTAACTGAGTCGTTAAGTCATCGTTAGTCGTTACATGTAAGTGTTGTTTTGAAACCTTTAGGTTAACGATCTTGTTAAATGTTGTTAACCCAATGTTTATAATATCAAATGAGATTTTAAATTATTATATTATCATGATATTATCATGTATGAATATCTCTTAATATGATATATTTACATTAAATGTCTTTACAACGATAATCGTTACATATATGTCTCGTTTAAAAATCATTAAGTTAGTAGTCTTGTTTTTACATATGTAGTTCATTGTTAATATACTTTATGATATGTTTTATTATCATAGTATCATGTTAACTATATATATATATATATATATATATATCCATATATATGTCATCATATAGTTTTTACAAGTTTTAACGTTCGTGAATCACCGATCAACTTGGGTGGTCAATTGTCTATATGAAACATATTTCAATTAATCAAGTCTTAACAAGTTTGATTGCTTAACATGTTGGAAACATTTAATCATGTAAATATCAATCTCAATTAATATATATAAACATGGAAAAGTTCGGGTCACTACAGTACCTACCCGTTAAATAAATTTCGTCCCGAAATTTTAAGCTGTTGAAGGTGTTGACGAATCTTCTGGAAATAGATGCGGGTATTTCTTCTTCATCTGATCTTCACGCTCCCAGGTGAACTCGGGTCCTCTACGAGCATTCCATCGAACCTTAACAATTGGTATCTTGTTTTGCTTAAGTCTTTTAACCTCACGATCCATTATTTCGACGGGTTCTTCGATGAATTGAAGTTTTTCGTTGATTTGGATTTCATCTAACGGAATAGTGAGATCTTCTTTAGCAAAACATTTCTTTAAATTCGAGACGTGGAAAGTGTTATGTACAGCCGCGAGTTGTTGAGGTAACTCTAGTCGGTAAGCTACTGGTCCGACACGATCAATAATCTTGAATGGTCCAATATACCTTGGATTTAATTTCCCTTGTTTACCAAATCGAACAACGCCTTTCCAAGGTGCAACTTTAAGCATGACCATCTCTCCAATTTCAAATTCTATATCTTTTCTTTTAATGTCAGCGTAGCTCTTTTGTCGACTTTGGGCGGTTTTCAACCGTTGTTGAATTTGGATGATCTTCTCGGTAGTTTCTTGTATAATCTCCGGACCCGTAATCTGTCTATCCCCCACTTCACTCCAACAAATTGGAGACCTGCACTTTCTACCATAAAGTGCTTCAAACGGCGCCATCTCAATGCTTGAATGGTAGCTGTTGTTGTAGGAAAATTCTGCTAACGGTAGATGTCGATCCCAACTGTTTCCGAAATCAATAACACATGCTCGTAGCATGTCTTCAAGCGTTTGTATCGTCCTTTCGCTCTGCCCATCAGTTTGTGGATGATAGGCAGTACTCATGTCTAGACGAGTTCCTAATGCTTGCTGTAATGTCTGCCAGAATCTTGAAATAAATCTGCCATCCCTATCAGAGATAATAGAGATTGGTATTCCATGTCTGGAGACGACTTCCTTCAAATACAGTCGTGCTAACTTCTCCATCTTGTCATCTTCTCTTATTGGTAGGAAGTGTGCTGATTTGGTGAGACGATCAACTATTACCCAAATAGTATCAAAACCACTTGTAGTCCTTGGCAATTTAGTGATGAAATCCATGGTAATGTTTTCCCATTTCCATTCCGGGATTTCGGGTTGTTGAAGTAGACCTGATGGTTTCTGATGCTCAGCTTTGACCTTAGAACACGTCAAACATTCTCCTACGTATTTAGCAACATCGGCTTTCATACCCGGCCACCAAAAATGTTTCTTGAGATCCTTGTACATCTTCCCCGTTCCAGGATGTATTGAGTATCTGGTTTTATGAGCTTCTCTAAGTACCATTTCTCTCATATCTTCAAATTTTGGTACCCAAATCCTTTCAGCCCTATACCGGGTTCCGTCTTCCCGAATATTAAGATGCTTCTCCGATCCTTTGGGTACTTCATCCTTTAAATTTCCCTCTTTTAAAACTCCTTGTTGCGCCTCCTTTATTTGAGTAGTAATGTTATTATGAATCATTATATTCATAGATTTTACTCGAATGGGTTCTCTGTCCTTCCTGCTCAAGGCATCGGCTACCACATTTGCCTTCCCCGGGTGGTAACAAATCTCAAAGTCGTAATCATTCAATAATTCAATCCACCTACGCTGCCTCATATTCAGTTGTTTCTGATTAAATATATGTTGAAGACTTTTGTGGTCGGTATATATAATACTTTTGACCCCATATAAGTAGTGCCTCCAAGTCTTTAATGCAAAAACAACCGCACCTAATTCCAAATCATGGGTCGTATAATTTTGTTCGTGAATCTTCAATTGTCTAGACGCATAAGCAATCACCTTCGTTCGTTGCATTAATACACAACCGAGACCTTGCTTTGATGCATCACAATAAATCACAAAATCATCATTCCCTTCAGGCAATGACAATATAGGTGCCGTAGTTAGCTTTTTCTTCAATAACTGAAACGCTTTCTCTTGTTCATCATTCCATTCAAATTTCTTCCCTTTATGCGTTAATGCAGTCAAGGGTTTTGCTATTCTGGAAAAGTCTTGGATGAACCTTCTGTAGTAACCAGCTAGTCCTAAAAACTGGCGTATGTGTTTCGGAGTTTTCGGGGTTTCCCACTTTTCAACAGTTTCTATCTTTGCCGGATCCACCTTAATACCTTCTTTGTTCACTATGTGACCGAGGAATTGAACTTCTTCCAACCAAAATGCACACTTTGAAAACTTAGCGTACAATTCTTCCTTCCTCAATACTTCTAACACCTTTCTCAAATGTTCACCGTGTTCTTGGTCATTCTTTGAGTAAATAAGTATGTCATCAATGAAAACAATGACAAACTTGTCAAGGTATGGTCCACACACTCGGTTCATAAGGTCCATGAACACAGCTGGTGCATTAGTTAAACCAAACGGCATGACCATAAACTCGTAATGACCGTAACGTGTTCTGAAAGCAGTCTTTGGAATATCATCTTCTTTCACCCGCATTTGATGATACCCGGAACGTAAGTCAATCTTTGAATAAACAGACGAGCCTTGTAGTTGATCAAATAAGTCGTCGATTCTCGGTAGTGGGTAGCGGTTCTTGATGGTAAGTTTGTTCAACTCTCGGTAGTCGATACACAACCTGAATGTACCATCTTTCTTCTTGACAAACAAAACAGGAGCTCCCCACGGTGATGTGCTTGGTCGAATGAAACCACGCTCTAAAAGTTCTTGTAATTGGCTTTGCAGTTCTTTCATCTCGCTGGGTGCGAGTCTGTAAGGAGCACGAGCTATTGGTGCAGCTCCTGGTACAAGATCTATTTGAAATTCAACGGATCGATGTGGGGGTAATCCCGGTAATTCTTTCGGAAATACATCGGGAAATTCTTTTGCAATGGGAACATCATTGATGCTCTTTTCTTCAGTTTGTACTTTCTCGACGTGTGCTAGAACAGCATAGCAACCTTTTCTTATTAGTTTTTGTGCCTTCAAATTACTAATAAGATGTAGCTTCGTGTTGCCCTTTTCTCCGTACACCATTAAGGGTTTTCCTTTTTCTCGTATAATGCGAATTGCATTTTTGTAACAAACGATCTCCGCTTTCACTTCTTTCAACCAGTCCATACCGATTATCACATCAAAACTCCCTAACTCTACTGGTATCAAATCAATCTTAAATGTTTCGCTAACCAGTTTAATTTCTCGATTCCGACATATATTATCTGCTGAAATTAATTTACCATTTGCTAATTCGAGTAAAAATTTACTATCCAAAGGCGTCAATGGACAACTTAATTTAGCACAAAAATCTCTACTCATATAGCTTCTATCCGCACCCGAATCAAATAAAACGTAAGCAGATTTATTGTCAATAAGAAACGTACCCGTAACAAGCTCCGGGTCTTCCTGTGCCTCTACCGCATTAATATTGAAAACTCTTCCACGGCCTTGTCCATTCGTGTTCTCCTGGTTCGGGCAATTTCTAATAATGTGGCCTGGTTTTCCACATTTATAACAAACTACATTGGCATAACTTGCTCCGACACTACTTGCTCCGCCATTACTCGTTCCGACACCATTTGTTCCTTTCGTTCTATTAACCCCTGGTCCGTAGACCTCACACTTCGCCGCGCTATGACCATTTCTTTTACACTTGTTGCAAAATTTGGTGCAGAACCCCGAGTGATTCTTTTCACACCTTTGGCATAGCTGCTTCTGATTGTTGTTGTTGTTGCGGTTATTATTGTTGTTGGGATGATTGTTGTAGTTGCTGTTGTTGTTGTTGTTGTTGTTGTTGTTGTTGTTGTTGTTGTTGGGCCGTTTGTTGTAGTTGCGATTGATGTTGCGATTGTTGGGATAATTGTTGCGATTATTGTTGTAATTGCTGTTGTTGTTGTATTGGTGATTCTTATCACCGTTTTCCTCCCACTTTCTTTTGACTTGCTTCACATTGGCCTCTTCAGCAGTCTGTTCTTTAATTCTTTCTTCAATCTGGTTCACTAGTTTGTGAGCCATTCTACATGCCTGTTGTATGGAGGCGGGCTCGTGTGAACTTATATCTTCTTGGATTCTTTCCGGTAATCCTTTCACAAACGCGTCGATCTTCTCTTCCTCATCTTCGAATGCTCCCGGACACAATAGGCACAATTCTGTGAATTGTCTTTCGTACGTGGTAATATCAAATCCTTGGGTTCGTAACCCTCTAAGTTCTGTCTTGAGCTTATTGACCTCGGTTCTGGGACGGTACTTCTCGTTCATCAAGTGCTTGAATGCTGACCACGGTAATGCGTACGCATCATCTTGTCCCACTTGCTCTAGATAGGTATTCCACCATGTTAACGCAGAACCTGTGAAGGTATGCGTAGCGTACTTCACTTTGTCCTCTTCAGTACACTTACTTATGGCAAACACCGATTCAACCTTCTCGGTCCACCGTTTCAATCCAATCGGTCCTTCGGTTCCATCAAATTCCAAAGGTTTGCAGGCAGTGAATTCTTTGTAGGTGCATCCTACACGATTTCCTGTACTGCTAGATCCAAGGTTATTGTTGGTATGTAGCGCAGCCTGTACTGCGGCTATGTTTGAAGCTAGAAAAGTACGGAATTCCTCTTCATTCATATTCACGGTGTGTCGAGTAGTCGGTGCCATTTCCTTCAAAATAGTTAAATGGAACAAGTTAATCATACAGAATATTAAGAGTAGTTAATAGTATTTCGTAGCATAATATGAACTCATTTATAAAAGCTTTTTCTTCATATTAGCATTTTATAAGTTTAAATTCGGGTAGTACCTACCCGTTAAGTTCATACTTAGTAGCTAATATACAATTCAACTACTACAATTCTATATGAAAAACTGATTGTAATAATATTTCGCGTTCAAACTTTTATACAATATTTTACAAACTTACAATACCGCTTATTTTACATAAAGCATGAAATATAACACACAATAACTTTGATACAAGATAGTTGTGAAGACAATTCTAGCTAGTACACAAGTCGTTCAGCAAAGGCAATAAAGACACGTAATTCATACGTCCAAAAACAAGTCATGCATTCTGGTTTTACTAGGACTACTTCCCATCCTTGGTCTTGTGCAACATAACCGTTATGGCCGTTGATAAGACAGCGTGTTGTAACGTCATCAAAGGGACGAGGGTTACGTAATGTCCAACAGTCCCGTAATAATCTAAAAACCTCATTTCTTACCCCAATTACCGACTCCGTCACTTGTGGAAACGTTTTGTTTAATAGTTGTAGCCCGATGTTCTTGTTCTCACTTTGGTGAGAAGCGAACATTACTAATCCGTAAGCATAACATGCTTCTTTATGTTGCATGTTAGCCGCTTTTTCTAAATCACGAAGTCCAATATTCGGATATATTGAGTCAAAATAATTTCTTAACCCGTTGCGTAAAATAGCATTTGGGTTCCCCGCAATATATGCGTCAAAGTAAACACATCGTAACTTATGGGTTTCCCAATGTGATATCCCCCATCTTTCAAACGAAAGTCTCTTATAAACCAAGACATTCTTGGAACGTTCTTCGAATGTCTTACAAACTGATCTCGCCTTAAATAGTTGTGCCGAAGAATTCTGGCCGACTCTAGACAAGATTTCATCAATCGTGTCTCCGGGTAGGTCTCTTAAAATATTGGGTTGTCTATCCATTTTGTGTTTTTAAACTGTAAAATAGACAAGAGTTAGTTTCATAAAAAAAATACTTATTAATACAAGCAATTTTTACATATATCATAAAGCATAAGAACACTATATTACATATATTACACCACACGAATACAACTATCTTATTCCGACTCGCTCGTTTCTTCTTCTTCGGTTTTGGTTCGTTTTGCCAAGTTTCTAGGGATATATGATGTTCCCCTAATACGAGCCGTCGTTGTCCACATTGGTTTAGAAAAACCTGGTGGTTTAGAGGTTCCCGGGTCATTGTTACAACTTAAGGACTTCGGGTGTTGACGATACATATAAAGTTCATCGGGGTTGGAATTAGATTTCTCTATTTTTATGCCATTTCCCTTATTATTTTCTTTTGGCTTTTTAAATTCAGTTGGGGTAATTTCTATAACATCATCGGAATTCTCGTTGGAATCCGATTCATCGGAGAATTGGTAATCCTCCCAATATTTTGCTTCCTTGGCGGAAACACCATTGACCATAATTAACTTTGGTCGGTTGGTTGAGGATTTTCTTTTACTTAACCGTTTTATTATTTCCCCCACCGGTTCTATTTCTTCATCCGGTTCCGATTCTTCTTCCGGTTCCGATTCTTCTTCCGGTTCCGACTCTTCTTCCGGTTCCTCTTCGGGAACTTGTGAATCAGTCCACAAATCATTCCAATTTACATTTGACTCTTCATTATTATTAGGTGAGTCAATGGGACTTGTTCTAGAGCTAGACATCTATCACATAATACCAAACACGTTAAGAGATTAATATATCACATAATATTCATATGTTAAAAATATATAGTTTCCAACAAAAATGTTAAGCAATCATTTTTAAAGAAAACACGGTCGAAGTCCAGACTCACTAATGCATCCTAACAAACTCGATAAGACACACTAATGCAAATTTTCTGGTTCTCTAAGACCAACGCTCTGATACCAACTGAAATGTCCCGTTCTTATTGATTAAAAACGTTCCATATTAATTGATTTCGTTGCGAGGTTTTGACCTCTATATGAGACGTTTTTCAAAGACTGCATTCATTTTTAAAACAAACCATAACCTTTATTTCATAAATAAAGGTTTAAAAAGCTTTACGTAGATTATCAAATAATGATAATCTAAAATATCCTGTTTACACACGACCATTACATAATGGTTTACAATACAAATATGTTACATCGAAATCAGTTTCTTGAATGCAGTTTTTACACAATATCATACAAACATGGACTCCAAATCTTGTCCTTATTTTGAGTATGCAACAGCGGAAGCTCTTAATATTCACCTGAGAATAAACATGCTTTAAACGTCAACAAAAATGTTGGTGAGTTATAGGTTTAACCTATATATATCAAATCGTAACAATAGACCACAAGATTTCATATTTCAATACACATCCCATACATAGAGATAAAAATCATTCATATGGTGAACACCTGGTAACCGACAATAACAAGATTCATATATAAGAATATCCCCATCATTCCGGGACACCCTTCGGATATGATATAAATTTCGAAGTACTAAAGCATCCGGTACTTTGGATGGGGTTTGTTAGGCCCAATAGATCTATCTTTAGGATTCGCGTCAATTAGGGTGTCTGTTCCCTAATTCTTAGATTACCAGACTTAATAAAAAGGGGCATATTCGATTTCGATAATTCAACCATAGAATGTAGTTTCACGTACTTGTGTCTATTTTGTAAATCATTTATAAAACCTGCATGTATTCTCATCCCAAAAATATTAGATTTTAAAAGTGGGACTATAACTCACTTTCACAGATTTTTACTTCGTCGGGAAGTAAGACTTGGCCACTGTTGATTCACGAACCTATAACAATATATACATATATATTAAAGTATGTTCAAAATATATTTACAACACTTTTAATATATTTTGATGTTTTAAGTTTATTAAGTCAGCTGTCCTCGTTAGTAACCTATAACTAGTTGTCCACAGTTAGATGTACAGAAATAAATCGATAAATATTATCTTGAATCAATCCACGACCCAGTGTATACGTATCTCAGTATTGATCACAACTCAAACTATATATATTTTGGAATCAACCTCAACCCTGTATAGCTAACTCCAACATTCACATATAGAGTGTCTATGGTTGTTCCGAAATATATATAGATGTGTCGACATGATAGGTCGAAACATTGTATACGTGTCGATGGTATCTCAAGATTACATAATATACAATACAAGTTGATTAAGTTATGGTTGGAATAGATTTGTTACCAATTTTCACGTAGCTAAAATGAGAAAAATTATCCAATCTTGTTTTACCCATAACTTCTTCATTTTAAATCCGTTTTGAGTGAATCAAATTGCTATGATTTCATATTGAACTCTATTTTATGAATCTAAACAGAAAAAGTATAGGTTTATAGTCGGAAAAATAAGTTACAAGTCATTTTTGTAAAGGTAGTCATTTCAGTCGAAAGAACGACGTCTAGATGACCATTTTAGAAAACATACTTCCACTTTGAGTTTAACCATAATTTTTGGATATAGTTTCATGTTCATAATAAAAATCATTTTCTCAGAATAACAACTTTTAAATCAAAGTTTATCATAGTTTTTAATTAACTAACCCAAAACAGCCCGCGGTGTTACTACGACGGCGTAAATCCGGTTTTACGGTGTTTTTCGTGTTTCCAGGTTTTAAATCATTAAGTTAGCATATCATATAGATATAGAAAATGTGTTTATTTGATTTTAAAAGTCAAGTTAGAAGGATTAACTTTTGTTTGCGAACAAGTTTAGAATTAACTAAACTATGTTCTAGTGATTACAAGTTTAAACCTTCGAATAAGATAGCTTTATATGTATGAATCGAATGATGTTATGAACATCATTACTACCTTAATTTCCTTGGATAAACCTACTGGAAAAGAGAAAAATGGATCTAGCTTCAATGGATCCTTGGATGGCTCGAAGTTCTTGAAGCAGAATCATGACACAAAAACAAGTTCAAGTAAGATCATCACTTGAAATAAGATTGTTATAGTTATAGAAATTGAACCAAAGTTTGAATATGATTATTACCTTGTATTAGAATGATAACCTACTGTAATAAACAAAGATTTCTTGAGGTTGGATGATCACCTTACAAGATTGGAAGTGAGCTAGCAAACTTGAAAGTATTCTTGATTTTATGAAACTAGAACTTTTGGAATTTATGAAGAACACTTAGAACTTGAAGATAGAACTTGAGAGAGATCAATTAGATGAAGAAAATTGAAGAATGAAAGTGTTTGTAGGTGTTTTTGGTCGTTGGTTTATGGATTAGATATAAAGGATATGTAATTTTGTTTTCATGTAAATAAGTCATGAATGATTACTCATATTTTTGTAATTTTATGAGATATTTCATGCTAGTTGCCAAATGATGGTTCCCACATGTGTTAGGTGACTCACATGGGCTGCTAAGAGCTGATCATTGGAGTGTATATACCAATAGTACATACATCTAAAAGCTGTGTATTGTACGAGTACGAATACGGGTGCATACGAGTAGAATTGTTGATGAAACTGAACGAGGATGTAATTGTAAGCATTTTTATTAAGTAGAAGTATTTTGATAAGTGTATTGAAGTCTTTAAAAAGTGTATAAATACATATTAAAACACTACATGTATATACATTTTAACTGAGTCGTTAAGTCATCGTTAGTCGTTACATGTAAGTGTTGTTTTGAAACCTTTAGGTTAACGATCTTGTTAAATGTTGTTAACCCAATGTTTATAATATCAAATGAGATTTTAAATTATTATATTATCATGATATTATCATGTATGAATATCTCTTAATATGATATATATACATTAAATGTCTTTACAACGATAATCGTTACATATATGTCTCGTTTAAAAATCATTAAGTTAGTAGTCTTGTTTTTACATATGTAGTTCATTGTTGATATACTTTATGATATGTTTTCTTATCATAGTATCATGTTAACTATATATATATATATCCATATATATGTCATCATATAGTTTTTACAAGTTTTAACATTCGTGAATCACCGATCAACTTGGGTGGTCAATTGTCTATATGAAACATATTTCAATTAATCAAGTCTTAACAAGTTTGATTGCTTAACATGTTGGAAACATTTAATCATGTAAATATCAATCTCAATTAATATATATAAACATGGAAAAGTTCGGGTCACTACAGGAAGCTCTTAATAATCACCTGAGAATAAACATGCTTAAAATGTCAACAAAAATGTTGGTGAGTTATAGGTTTAACCTATATATATCAAATCATAATAATAGACCACAAGATTTCATATTTCAATACAAATCCCATACATAGAGATAAAAATCATTCATATGGTGAACACCTGGTAACCGACATTAACAAGATGCATATATAAGAATATCCCCATCATTCCGGGACACCCTTCGGATATGATATAAATTTCAAAGTACTAAAGCATCCGGTACTTTGGATGGGGTTTGTTAGGCCCAATAGATCTATCTTTAGGATTCGCGTCAATTAGGGTGTCTGTTCCCTAATTCTTAGATTACCAGACTTAATAAAAAGGGGCATATTCGATTTCGATAATTCAACCATAGAATGTAGTTTCACGTACTTGTGTCTATTTTGTAAATCATTTATAAAATATGCATGTATTCTCATCCCAAAAATATTAGATTTTAAAAGTGGGACTATAACTCACTTTCACAGATTTTTACTTCGTCGGGAAGTAAGACTTAGCCACTGGTTGATTCACGAACCTATAACAATATATACATATATATCAAAGTATGTTCAAAATATATTTACAACACTTTTAATATATTTTGATGTTTTTAGTTTATTAAGTCAACTGTCCTCGTTAGTAACCTACAACTAGTTGTCCACAGTTAGATGTACAGAAATAAATCGATAAATATTATCTTGAATCAATCCACGACCCAGTGTATACGTATCTCAGTATTGATCACAACTCAAACTATATATATTTTGGAATCAACCTCAACCCTGTATAGCTAACTTCAACATTTACATATAGAGTGTCTATGGTTGTTCCGAAATATATATAGATGTGTCGACATGATAGGTCGAAACATTGTATACGTGTCTATTGTATCTCAAGATTACATAATATACAATACAAGTTGATTAAGGTATGGTTGGAATAGATTTGTTACCAATTTTCACGTAGCTAAAATGAGAAAAATTATCCAATCTTGTTTTACCCATAACTTCTTCATTTTAAATCCGTTTTGAGTGAATCAAATTGCAATGGTTTCATATTGAACTCTATTTTATGAATCTAAACAGAAAAAGTATAGGTTTATTGTCGAAAAAATAAGTTACAAGTCATTTTTGTAAAGGTAGTCAGTTCAGTCGAAAGAACGACGTCTAGATGACCATTTTAGAAAACATACTTTCACTTTGAGTTTAACCATAATTTTTGGATATAGTTTCATGTTTATAATAAAAATCATTTTCTCAGAATAACAACTTTTAAATCAAAGTTTATCATAGTTTTTAATTAACTAACCCAAAACAGCCCGCGGTGTTACTACGACGGCGTAAATCCGGTTTTACGATGTTTTTCGTGTTTCCAGGTTTTAAATCATTAAGTTAGCATATCATATAGATATAGAACATGTGTTTAGTTTATTTTAAAAGTCAAGTTAGAAGGATTAACTTTTGTTTGCGAACAAGTTTAGAATTAACTAAACTATGTTCTAGTGATTACAAGTTTAAACCTTCGAATAAGATAGCTTTATATATATGAATCGAATGATGTTATGAACATCATTACTACATCAAGTTCCTTGGATAAACCTACTGGAAAATAGAAAAATGGATCTAGCTTCAACGGATCCTTGGATGGCTCGAAGTTCTTGAAGCAGAATCATGACACTAAAACAAGTTCAAGTAAGATCATCACTTGAAATAAGATTGTTATAGTTATAAAAATTGAACCAAAGTTTGAATATGATTATTACCTTGTATTAGAATGATAACCTACTATAAGAAACAAAGATTTCTTGAGGTTGGATGATCACCTTACAAGATTGGAAGTGAGCTAGCAAACTTGAAAGTATTCTTGATTTTATGTAACTAGAACTTGTAGAATATATGAAGAACATTTAGAACTTGAAGATAGAACTTGAGAGAGATCAATTAGATGAAGAAAATTGAAGAATGAAAGTGTTTTTAGGTGTTTTTGGTCGTTGGTGTATGGATTAGATATAAAGGATATGTAATTTTGTTTTCATGTAAATAAGTCATGAATGATTACTCATATTTTTGTAATTTTATGAGATATTTCATGCTAGTTGCCAAATGATGGTTCCCACATGTGTTAGGTAACTCACATGGGCTGCTAAGAGCTGATCATTGGAGTGTATATACCAATAGTACATACATCTAAAAGCTGTGTATTGTACGAGTACGAATACGGGTGCATACGAGTAGAATTGTTGATGAAACTGAACGAGGATGTAATTGTAAGTATTTTTGTTAAGTAGAAGTATTTTGATAAGTGTATTGAATTCTTTCAAAAGTGTATAAATACATATTAAAACACTACATGTATATACATTTTAACTGAGTCGTTAAGTTATCGTTAGTCGTTACATGTAAGTGTTGTTTTGAAACCTTTAGGTTAACGATCTTGTTAAATGTTGTTAACCCAATGTTTATAATATCAAATGAGATTTTAAATTATTATATTATCATGATATTATCATGTATGAATATCTCTTAATATGATATATATATACATTAAATGTCTTTACAATGATAATCGTTACATATATGTCTCGTTTAAAAATCATTAAGTTAGTAGTCTTGTTTTTACATATGTAGTTCATTGTTAATATACTTAATGATATGTTTACTTATCATAGTATCATGTTAACTATATATATATATCCATATATATGTCATCATATAGTTTTTACAAGTTTTAACGTTCGTGAATCACCGGTCAACTTGGGTGGTCAATTGTCTATATGAAACATATTTCAATTAATCAAGTCTTAACAAGTTTGATTGCTTAACATGTTGGAAACATTTAATCATGTAAATATCAATCTCAATTAATATATATAAACATGGAAAAGTTCGGGTCACTACAGCAACAGTGACCAATTTTTATATTATGGTTGTGGTGGTGTTTTGGGTTGTTCCTGGACAAAGAATCATAGCTTGTAGTATCATAACAGGAACTTTACAGCAGTAGTTTTTATGGGTTTACGAAAGAAAACAAGGAACAGAAGTATTGGTCGAAGAAAAGAAGAAGAAAAAAAATAAGATAGTTTGCAAAGTGTTATTCTTTGTGGTATTGCTGAAGGTCGATGATTATCATGAGAAAGAAGGTTCAAGTTTCAATAGCAATCGAATTGAACTAGCAGTGGGTTGTTAGTGTTACAGTGAGTTTGGTTTTCGTTTTGGGTCTGACAGGAAGAAAACAAACGCAGCATGCTTTGCATTAGAAATTTTGTGATGATGAGGATTAATAATTTGATGATTGTGGTGAGTTTATGGTGGTTTGATGAAATTGGAGTTACAATATAAAAGACGATGATTAATAAAAATGAAAGGAAGCAAAAGTATAGTAGCTCACAGGTGGTTATGAGGGTGCTCGTTGTTGTTTATTCGCCGGGCATGATACCGAATGAGAGAAGAAAAAAAAAGATAATAACTATATATGTTGGTGATGATTGATTTTCAATGAGGAGAGGGAGAGATGAAAGTGGTGTTTGTTCTCGGCTGAAGTGGTGATCTTGGTTGTACAACAACAACCGCAGGTGGTCTCCAATGATGATGGTTGAGTTAGATGAGTGTGACGACCCGAAAATTTCCGACCAAATTTAAACTTAACCTTTATATGTTTCCGACACGATAAGCAGAATTTGTAATGTTGAATCTCAAAAAAATTTGGAACTACATTCATGTAATCAATTACCCTTTGACCGTGTTCGACGATTCACGAACAATTATGGGTATATAGATATGTATATATAATATATAATATTAACTGAAAACATTAACAAAGTATTAGATATATGATACTTTACATGAACGTATTTGTTTCGATATATTTATCGACAGAATTAAGAGATAATATCAAATGATTGAATTATCAGATACATTATGATATGATTACAGGCCTATGTTATGAGGTCCACTGTGATTTAAGAAATCTATTCTTTTTGACAACATTCGGAAAATGATAAAGTGATTTATAAATAAGAACAAATGTGTCAATTAACGGGAACTAGACAAGGGTTAGTGGAAATTCCTGTTTAATTTCCAAGGCATGTTTTATAATATTTTCCTCGTGACCTTGATAAGATAACTATGTTAACTTTCATTTTATTTAATATGAAAATAAGAACGTGGAGTGTAAATAACTTAGATGTTGGATATCGACAAGTTAAGTAACTCGACATTTTTCATTAAGATGATTTCATACGTTTATTTAACCTTTGGACTTTATCCCATGCTTCACCAACAGACTGTAATTTAAAAACTTGAAACCTATTATGAATATATATAATTCTACTTTTCTAAAATGTTTTGTGGTATAACGATTTTCATTATTTTAACCTTTTAACAAAATGATTCTTAAATATATTTAGTTTTGGAAAACAAAATTATCATATTTATTTGATTTAGTTTCAAAAGTACAAAAAACGTTTTCAGTTTAAAAAGAACTTTATTATTAAAACGTATATATCTTTTATAAATATCTAGAACCACTTTTGACAACTCATTACTTAACCAGTATGATAAAGATAACGATATTTATATTTTATTTTATTAAATATATATAACGATTTAAATTAATATTATATATATTTATACACGTATTATACGTATATAGTTTTATACTTTTACTATACTTTAACTTTACCTTTACTTTACTTTTATTTTACTTTAACTTTAATAATTCATACTTTAATAATTCATACTTTAATAATTCACTTTAATAATTCACTTTAATAATTCATACTTTAATAATTCACTTTAATAATTCAAAAATCTATTATAAATAGAATTCAATAGGTTTCATTATTTCATAGAAACTTGAAAATATATTTCTCTAAACTCTCTCAATCGAATTACATATATATATATATATATATATATATATATATATATATATATATATATATATATATATATATATATATATATATATATATATATATATATATATATATATATATATTTTGTATTATTTCAAGATATTATTAGTATACATAAAATACTATGACGGAGTTATACTCGGACGATTTCAAAATAAGTTTTCAAACGGGATAGAGCTAAGGAAATTATGGGTTATAGCTATGGAGGTTATGGGTATTGATCGAGGGTATTGCTCGTGAGGTCAACCTAACGTTTATCATTTTCATTGCGTCTACGTACTTTCCTGCAATATTGAATCACAATATTGATACGTTCGTGAATCCGAGATAAACCTTGCACTTGTTCAGTGCCGTCATATACATAATTGCTACGAAATACAGTATTGTGAGTTTCATTTGCTCCCTTTTTAATTGCTATTGCAATATATATATTTTTGGGCTGAGAATACATGCGCTGTTTTATAAATGTTTTACGAAGTAGGCACAAGTACTAAAACTAATTCTATATGGGTTTAAACCAGAAATATACCCTTAGCTTGGTAACATTAAACTACTTGTCTATGTACGGTAGGCGCGAATCCTAAAGATAGATCTATTGGGCCTGACAAACCCCATCCTGACTATGGGATGCTTTAGTACTTCGAGGTTATTTTAAACACACCTGATCTGGTGTACTTCAGAGGGTAAAACATGAACGTTAAGGCTTGTTACCGGGTGCCTACAACTTATAGAATACTTTTAAATACTTGCGAGTGTACGGATATTTATGGAAACTGAAATCTTGTGGTCTATTACTATTACGGAAATGATTGATTATGATAAACTAATGAACTCACCAACCTTTTGGTTGACACTTTAAAGCATGTTTATTCTCAGGTATTAAAGAAATCTTCCGCTGTGCATTAGCTCATTTTAAGGATATTACCTGGAGTCATTCATGACATACTTTGAAAGACGTTGCATTCGAGTCGTTGAGTTCATCAAGATTAATATTAAGTCAATTATAGTTGGATGTAATATGAAATGGTATGCATGCCGTCAATTTTTGATGTAAAGAAAGTTTGTCTTTTAAAAACGAATGCAATGTTTGTAAAACGTATCATATAGAGGTCAAATACCTAGCGATGTAATCAACTATTGTGAATCGTTTATAATGTATATGAACGGGTCCTTTCAATGAGAGTGGTGGTGATTCCAGTGATGATTAAACACAGAAAAGATAAGTGTGGTGATGGGTTGATGAATCCATCTGTGATGTATGTATATAGTTAAATATAGATATAGGATAGTAATATGTATGATTATAATAATGTAATCGAATAAGTGAAGCAGTGTTATTGATTGTTATTTAGTGATGATGGAAATCTATGGTAACTTTGAGCAGTCAAGAATAAGGAAAAAAATATTTATGATGGAGATATGTAACAGATCCGTATTTATCTACATTTATATTTAATTTTTAATTTAGTATTAATAATTAATGCTATATAACAATAATAATACTATTAATATTATAAAATTAATACTAATAATAATATAACAAATTAATATTATCACATAATTATTTAAATAGAGTGATACATTATAAGTTTCTATAGTATTTATAAATTTCCTATATTACAATCAATTAACAATTATATTCAATAAACTTTTATATCTATGTATAGATTTATTTTAAATAATTTATTATATCTTATACTATTTTATTTTACAAATTTAATTCTAATAACTAAATAATATAATATTTCAAGTTATATTTCGAATTAATATATATATTTATATATTTTTAAATACATATGTATCTGTTTACAAATAGTTGTTCGTGAATCGTCGAGAGCAGTCGAAGGTCAATTGAATATATGAACACAGTTCAAAAATTTTTGAGACTTAATATAATAGACTTCACTTATCGTGTCGAGATCATATAAAGTTTAAGTTTAAATTTGGTCAAAAATTTCCGGGTCGTCACAGTACCTACCCGTTAAAGAAATTTCATCCTGAAATTTGAGTGAGGTGGTCATGGCTAACAATAAAAATGTTTTCATGATGAATATGAGTTGATAAATAGAGTTTTACCATCATTGAGTAATATGGATAAAAACAATTTGATTATTCGAAGAGCACGAATGAAGCTATCACAAAAGAGTGATATGAATAAATAAAGTTTCATCTTAATTTTTGACGTTGTCTTGGTTGAATTCCGGAATTCAAGGGATTTAAAGAAAATCCTCGAAATCTAAAAGATTTGATTCTTCGGCGAATAAGGAAATTAAGGTCTCTATAATTAAATACGGTGATCTGCCTCGATTACTCTGTCTGATATTTCCATTATAAATTAAGCTCTTCCGTTCCATTATTCTCACCATTCCTATACTTTCTTTCTTAATTCATACATCCAAAAGATTGTGAAAATGTTTAATCCCGTTCTAATCCTTGATATTTTCCTGATTATCATTTCTGTCATCCTTCTTTTTCAATCTTCCACTAGAAAAATCTGTTTACTTCTACTATTACCTTAGGGTGATACTATTCTTAATTCTACCGTGTCTTTATATTGATATTCGTATTAATATCCATGGTTTGTAACCTCCGTGTTGTTATTGAGCTTTATATTTTCTCTTATATTTTGTAGTTCCATGCTTTTGTTTTCTCTTCCCGGCGTTAAATAAAGCAAGTAATGGTCCAGAATTCGTAGATATGAATTTCGGAATGAACATAGTTAATATTCTAAGAGAGAAATGGTAATAGCACAATCTGACTTGTCAAATTACCAGAATTCAAGAGAAAGATAGGACTATCAAGAAAATACGTTCTTGATATGTTTGGAGATGAGGTAGAATTTAAGAGTTGTGTAACATGGCACATGATGACGTTATGATCTGTGAATCATCACGTTCTATTAGAAACTCAGCATGACTTACTGTAATATAATCACGTTGATCAAGTGTCATTATATTATACTAATTCATGCATCAGTTTCTTTACATTTCTCCAGAATTCATTCATAAATTAAACTTAAATTTTACAAAAGTTTCCAATATAATGAAACACAGGAAACACGAAGAGGTATATAATTTCGGACAAGAATATTTATGAAAATATCCTCAGAAATATCGAAGATATTTATGATGATATTTTGAAATTTCCAAGTTCAAAGGTTGATGAAGAAAAATTTTTCGCAAGATTTTAACATGACTTGGGAGCAAGATATTCTCTAAAGATTTTAACGGATCCAGAATTACCTGGATTCTCTGAATATAGGGTATGGTCCTTGTATTTGTCCTTGGTCTCCTTCGTGGTTAGCTCAATCCATTTTCCAGTTCCAATTTTTCTGAGCTTTTCTAACATACTATTCTTTATCATCAAACTTCTGACGATTAAGGTCATTTACGGTTGCCTACAGTTTTTGCTGCTTCATTCAGCTTTTTCAAAGTTCAAAGTATTGGTTCGTGAAATGTCCCGTTCTTATTGATTAAAAACGTTCCATATTAATTGATTTCGTTGCGAGGTTTTGACCTCTATATGAGACATTTTTCAAAGACTGCATTCATTTTTAAAACAAACCATAACCTTTATTTCATAAATAAAGGTTTAAAAAGCTTTACGTAGATTATCAAATAATGATAATCTAAAATATCCTGTTTACACACGACCATTACATAATGGTTTACAATACAAATATGTTACATCAAAATCAGTTTCTTGAATGCAGTTTTTACACAATATCATACAAACATGGACTCCAAATCTTGTCCTTATTTTAGTATACAACAGCGGAAGCTCTTAGTATTCACCTGAGAATAAACATGCTTTAAATGTCAACAAAAATGTTGGTGAGTTATAGGTTTAACCTATATATATCAAATCGTAACAATAGACCACAAGATTTCATATTTCAATACACATCCCATACATAGAGATAAAAATCATTCATATGGTGAACACCTGGTAATCGACATTAACAAGATGCATATATAAGAATATCCCCATCATTCTGGGACACCCTTCGGATATGATATAAATTTCGAAGTACTAAAGCATCTGGTACTTTGGATGGGGTTTGTTAGGCCCAATAGATCTATCTTTAGGATTCACGTCAATTAGGGTGTATGTTCCCTAATTCTTAGATTACCAGACTTAATAAAAAGGGGCATATTCGATTTCGATAATTCAACCATAGAATGTAGTTTCACGTACTTGTGTCTATTTTGTAAATCATTTATAAAACCTGCATGTATTCTCATCCCAAAAATATTAGATTTTAAAAGTGGGACTATAACTCACTTTCACAGATTTTTACTTCGTCGGGAAGTAAGACTTGGCCACTGGTTGATTCACGAACCTATAACAATATATACATATATATCAAAGTATGTTCAAAATATATTTACAACACTTTTAATATATTTTGATGTTTTAAGTTTATTAAGTCAGCTGTCCTCGTTAGTAACCTACAACTAGTTGTCCACAGTTAGATGTACAGACATAAATCGATAAATATTATCTTGAATCAATCCACGACCTAGTGTATACATATCTCAGTATTGATCACAACTCAAACTATATATATTTTGGAATCAACCTCAACCCTGTATACCTAACTCCAACATTCACATATAGAGTGTCTATGGTTGTTCCGAAATATATATAGATGTGTCGACATGATAGGTTGAAACATTGTATACGTGTCTATGGTATCTCAAGATTACATAATATACAATACAAGTTGATTAAGTTATGGTTGGAATAGATTTGTTACCAATTTTCACGTAGCTAAAATGAGAAAAATTATCCAATCTTGTTTTACCCATAACTTCTTCATTTTAAATCCGTTTTGAGTGAATTAAATTGCTATGGTTTCATATTGAACTCTATTTTATGAATATAAACAGAAAAAGTATAGGTTTATAGTCTGAAAAATAAGTTACAAGTCGTTTTTGTAAAGGTAGTCATTTCAGTCGAAAGAACGACGTCTAGATGACCATTTTAGAAAACATACTTCCACTTTGAGTTTAACCATAATTTTTGGATATAGTTTCATGTTCATAATAAAAATCATTTTCTCAGAATAACAACTTTTAAATCAAAGTTTATCATAGTTTTTAATTAACTAACCCAAAACAGCCCGCGGTGTTACTACGACGGCGTAAGTCCGGTTTTACGGTGTTTTTCGTGTTTCCAGGTTTTAAATCATTAAGTTAGCATATCATATAGATATAGAACATGTGTTTAGTTGATTTTAAAAGTCAAGTTAGAAGGATTAACTTTTGTTTGCGAACAAGTTTAGAATTAACTAAACTATGTTCTAGTGATTACAAGTTTAAACCTTCGAATAAGATAGCTTTATATATATGAATCTAATAATGTTATGAACATCATTACTACCTTAAGTTCCTTAGATAAACCTACTGGAAAAGTGAAATATGGATCTAGCTTCAACGGATCCTTGGATGGCTCGAAGTTCTTGAAGCAGAATCATGACACGAAAACAAGTTCAAGTAAGATCATCACTTGAAATAAGATTGTTATAGTTATAGAAATTGAACCAAAGTTTGAATATGATTATTACCTTGTATTAGAATGATAACCTACTGTAAGAAAAAAATATTTCTTGAGGTTGGATGATCACCTTACAAGATTGGAAGTGAGCTAGCAAACTTGAAAGTATTCTTGATTTTATGTAACTAGAACTTGTAGAATATATGAAGAACACTTAGAAATTGAAGATAGAACTTGAGAGAGATCAATTAGATGAAGAAAATTGAAGAATGAAAGTGTTTGTAGGTGTTTTTGGTCGTTGGTGTATGGATTAGATATAAAGGATATGTAATTTTGTTTTCATGTAAATAAGTCATGAATGATTACTCATATTTTTGTAATTTTATGAGATATTTCATGCTAGTTTCCAAATGATGGTTCCCACATGTGTTAGGTGACTCACATGGGCTGCTAAGAGCTGATCATTGGAGTGTATATACCAATAGTACTTACATCTAAAAGCTGTGTATTGTACGAGTACGAATACGGGTGCATACGAGTAGAATTGTTGATGAAACTGAACGAGGATGTAATTGTAAGCATTTTTGTTAAGTAGAAGTATTTTGATAAGTGTATTGAAGTCTTTCAAAAGTGTATAAATACATATTAAAAAACTACATGTATATACATTTTAACTGAGTCGTTAAGTCATCGTTAGTCATTACATGTAAGTGTTGTTTTGAAACCTTTAGGTTAACGATCTTGTTAAATGTTGTTAACCCAATGTTTATAATATCAAATGAGATTTTAAATTATTATATTATCATGATATTATCATGTATGAATATCTCTTAATATGATATATATACATTAAATGTCTTTACAACGATAATCGTTACATATATGTCTCGTTTAAAAATCATTAAGTTAGTAGTCTTGTTTTTACATATGTAGTTCATTGTTAATATACTTAATGATATGTTTACTTATCATAGTATCATGTTAACTATATATATATCCATATATATGTCATCATATAGTTTTTACAAGTTTTAACGTTCGTGAATCACCGGTCAACTTGGGTGGTCAATTGTCTATATGAAACATATTTCAATTAATCAAGTCTTAACAAGTTTGATTGCTTAACATGTTGGAAACATTTAGTCATGTAAATATAAATCTCAATTAATATATATAAACATGGAAAAGTTCGGGTCACTACAGTATCTACCCGTTAAATAAATTTCGTCCCGAAATTTTAAGCTGTTGAAGGTGTTGACGAATCTTCTGGAAATAGATGCGGGTATTTCTTCTTCATCTGATATTCACGCTCCCAGGTGAACTCGGGTCCTCTACGAGCATTCCATCGAACCTTAACAATTGGTATCTTGTTTTGCTTAAGTCTTTTAACCTCACGATCCATTATTTCGACGGGTTCTTCGATGAATTGAAGTTTTTTGTTGATTTGGATTTCATCTAACGGAATAGTGAGATCTTCTTTAGCAAAACATTTCTTCAAATTCGAGACGTGGAAAGTGTTATGTACAGCCGCGAGTTGTTGAGGTAACTCAAGTCGGTAAGCTACTGGTCCGACACGATCAATAATCTTGAATGGTCCAATATACCTTGGATTTAATTTTCCTCGTTTACCAAATCGAACAACGCCTTTCCAAGGTGCAACTTTAAGCATGACCATCTCTCCAATTTCAAATTCTATATCTTTTCTTTTAATGTCAGCGTAGCTCTTTTGTCGACTTTGGGCGGTTTTCAACCGTTGTTGAATTTGGATGATCTTCTCGGTAGTTTCTTGTATAATCTTCGGACCCGTAATCTGTCTATCCCCCACTTCACTCCAACAAATCGGAGACCTGCACTTTCTACCATAAAGTGCTTCAAACGGTGCCATCTCAATGCTTGAATGGTAGCTGTTGTTGTAGGAAAATTCTGCTAACGGTAGATGTCGATCCCAACTGTTTCCAAAATCAATAACACATGATCGTAGCATGTCTTCAAGCGTTTGTATCGTCCTTTCGCTCTGTCCATCAGTTTGTGGATGATAGGCAGTACTCATGTCTAGACGAGTTCCTAATGCTTGCTGTAATGTCTGCCAGAATCTTGAAATAAATCTGCCATCCCTATCAGAGATAATAGAGATTAGTATTCCATGTCTGGAGATGACTTCCTTCAAATACAGTCGTGCTAACTTCTCCATCTTGTCATCTTCTCTTATTAGCAGGAAGTGTGCTGATTTGGTGAGACGATCAACTATTACCCAAATAGTATCAAAACCACTTGCAGTCCTTGGCAATTTAGTGATGAAATCCATGGTAATGTTTTCCCATTTCCATTCCGGGATTTCGGGTTGTTGAAGTAGACCTGATGGTTTCTGATGCTCAGCTTTGACCTTAGAACACGTCAAACATTCTCCTACGTATTTAGCAACATCGGCTTTCATACCCGGCCACCAAAAATGTTTCTTGATATCCTTATACATCTTCCCCGTTCCAGGATGTATTGAGTATCTGGTTTTATGAGCTTCTCTAAGTACCATTTCTCTCATATCTCCAAATTTTGGTACCCAAATCCTTTCAGCCCTATACCGGGTTCCATCTTCCCGAATATTAAGATGCTTCTCCGATCCTTTGGGTATTTCATCCTTTAAATTTCCCTCTTTTAAAACTCCTTGTTGCGCCTCCTTTATTTGAGTAGTAAGGTTATTATGAATCATTATATTCATAGATTTTACTCGAATGGGTTCTCTGTCCTTCCTGCTCAAGGCATCGGCTACCACATTTGCCTTCCCCGGGTGGTAACGAATCTCAAAGTCATAATCATTCAATAATTCAATCCACCTACGCTGCCTCATATTCAGTTGTTTCTGATTAAATATGTGTTGAAGACTTTTGTGGTCGGTATATATAATACTTTTGACCCCATATAAGTACTGCCTCCAAGTTTTTAATGCAAAAACAACCGCGCCTAATTCCAAATCATGCGTCGTATAATTTTGTTCGTGAATCTTCAATTGTCTAGACGCATAAGCAATCACCTTCGTTCGTTGCATTAATACACAACCGAGACCTTGCTTTGATGCGTCACAATAAATCACAAAATCATCATTCCCTTCAGGCAATGACAATATAGGTACCGTAGTTAGCTTTTTCTTCAATAACTGAAACACTTTCTCTTGTTCATCATTCCATTCAAATTTCTTCCCTTTATGCGTTAATGCAGTCAAGGGTTTTGCTATTCTGGAAAAGTCTTAGATGAACCTTCTGTAGTAACCTGCTAGTCCTAAAAACTGGCGTATGTGTTTCGGAGTTTTCGGGGTTTCCCACTTTTCAACAGTTTCTATCTTTGCCGGATCCACCTTAATACCTTCTTTGTTCACTATGTGACCGAGGAATTGAACTTCTTCCAACCAAAATGCACACTTTGAAAACTTAGCGTAAAATTCTTCCTTCCTCAATACTTCTAACACCTTTCTCAAATGTTCACCGTGTTCTTGGTCATTCTTTGAGTAAATAAGTATGTCATCAATGAAAACAATGACAAACTTGTCAAGGTATGGTCCACACACTCGGTTCATAAGGTCCATGAACACAGCTGGTGCATTAGTTAAACCAAACGGCATGACCATAAACTCGTAATGACCGTAACGTGTTCTGAAAGTAGTCTTTGGAATATCATCTTCTTTCACCCGCATTTGATGATACCCGGAACGTAAGTCAATCTTTGAATAAACAGACGAGCCTTGTAGTTGATCAAATAAGTCGTCGATTCTCGGTAGTGGGTAGCGGTTCTTGATGGTAAGTTTGTTCAACTCTCGGTAGTCGATACACAACCTGAATGTACCATCTTTCTTCTTGACAAACAAAACAGGAGCTCCCCACGGTGATGTACTTGGTCGAATGAAACCACGCTCCAAAAGTTCTTGTAATTGGCTTTGCAGTTCTTTCATCTCGCTGGGTGCGAGTCTGTAAGGAGCACGAGCTATTGGTGCAGCTCCTGGTACAAGATCTATTTGAAATTCAACGGATCGATGTGGGGGTAATCCCGGTAATTCTTTCGGAAATACATCGGGAAATTCTTTTGCAATGGGAACATCATTGATGCTCTTTTCTTCAGTTTGTACTTTCTCGACGTGTGCTAGAACAGCATAGCAACCTTTTCTTATTAGTTTTTGTGCCTTCAAATTACTAATAAGATGTAGCTTCGTGTTGCCCTTTTCTCCGTACACCATTAAGGGTTTTCCTTTTTCTCGTATAATGCGAATTGCATTTTTGTAACAAACGATCTCTGCTTTCACTTCTTTCAACCAGTCCATACCGATTATCACATCAAAACTCCCTAACTCTACTGGTATCAAATCAATCTTAAATGTTTCGCTAACCAGTTTAATTTCTCGATTCCGACATATATTATCTGCTGAAATTAATTTACCATTTGCTAATTCGAGTAAAAATTTACTATCCAAAGGCGTCAATGGACAACTTAATTTAGCACAAAAATATCTACTCATATAGCTTCTATCCGCACCCGAATCAAATAAAACGTAAGCAGATTTATTGTCAATAAGAAACATACCCGTAACAAGCTCCGGGTCTTCCTGTGCCTCTGCCGCATTAATATTGAAAACTCTTCCGCGGCCTTGTCCATTCGTGTTCTCCTGGTTCGGGAAATTTCTAATAATGTGGCCTGGTTTTCCACATTTATAACAAACTACATTGGCATAACTTGCTCCGACACTACTTGCTCCGCCATTACTCGTTCCGACACCATTTGTTCCTTTCGTTCTATTAACCCCTGGTCCGTAGACCTCACACTTCGCCGCGCTATGACCATTTCTTTTACACTTGTTGCAAAATTTGGTGCAGAACCCCGAGTGATACTTTTCACACCTTTGGCATAGCTGCTTCTGATTGTTGTTGTTGTTGCGGTTATTATTGTTGTTGGGATGATTGTTGTAGTTGCTGTTGTTGTTGTTATTGTTGTTGTTGTTGTTGTTGTTGTTGGGCCGTTTGTTGTAGTTGCGATTGATGTTGCGATTGTTGGGATAATTGTTGCGATTATTGTTGTAATTGCTGTTGTTGTTGTATTGGTGATTCTTATCACCGTTTTCCTCCCACTTTCTTTTGACTTGCTTCACATTGGCCTCTTCAGCGGTCTGTTCTTTAATGCTTTCTTCAATCTGGTTCACTAGTTTGTGAGCCATTCTACATGCCTGTTGTATGGAGGCGGGCTCGTGTGAACTTATATCTTCTTGGATTCTTTCCGGTAATCCTTTCACAAACGCGTCGATCTTCTCTTCCTCATCTTCTAATGCTCCCGAATACAATAGGCACAATTCTGTGAATCGTCTTTCGTATGTGGTAATATCAAATCCTTGGGTTCGTAACCCTCTAAGTTCTTTCTTGAGCTTATTGACCTTGGTTCTGGGACGGTACTTCTCGTTCATCAAGTGCTTGAATGCTGACCACGGTAGTACGTACGCATCGTCTTGTCCCACTTGCTCTAGATAGGTATTCCACCATGTTAACGCAGAACCTGTGAAGGTATGCGTAGCGTACTTCACTTTGTCCTCTTCAGTACACTTACTTATGGCAAACACCGATTCGACCTTCTCGGTCCACCGTTTCAATCCGATCGGTCCTTCGGTTCCATCAAATTCCAAAGGTTTGCAGGCCGTGAATTCTTTGTAGGTGCATCCTACACGATTTCCTGTACTGCTAGATCCAAGGTTATTGTTGGTATGTAGCGCAGCCTGTACTGCGGCTATGTTTGAAGCTAGAAAAGTACGGAATTCCTCTTCATTCATATTCACGGTGTGTCGAGTAGTCGGTGCCATTTCCTTCAAAATAGTCAAATGGAACAAGTTAATCATACAGAATATTAAGAGTAGTTAATAGTATTTCATAGCATAATATGAACTCATTTATAAAAGCTTTTTCTTCATGTTAGCGTTTTATAAGTTTAAATTCGGGTAGTACCTACCCGTTAAGTTCATACTTAGTAGCTAATATACAATTCAACTACTACAATTCTATATGAAAAACTGATTATAATAATATTTCGCGTTCAAACTTTTACACAATATTTTACAAACTTACAATACCGCTTATTTTACATATAGCATGAAATATAGCACACAATAAATTTGATACAAGATGGTTGTGAAGATAATTCTAGCTAGTACACAAGTCGTTCAGCAAAGGCAATAAAGACACGTAATTCATACGTCCAGAAACAAGTCATGCATTCTGGTTTTACTAGGATTACTTCCCATCCTTGGTCTTGTGGAACATAACCGTTATGGCCGTTGATAATACAGCGTGTTGTAACGTCGTCAAAGGGACGAGGGTTACGTAATGTCCAACAGT
The DNA here is from genome assembly GCF_046630445.1 of Rutidosis leptorrhynchoides. Taxonomy (NCBI): domain Eukaryota; kingdom Viridiplantae; phylum Streptophyta; class Magnoliopsida; order Asterales; family Asteraceae; genus Rutidosis; species Rutidosis leptorrhynchoides. Next base: position 635,003,071 of record NC_092336.1, read on the forward strand.
CCCATAACAATCTAAAAACCTCATTTCTTACCCCAATTACTGACTCCGTCACTTGTGGGAACGTTTTGTTTAATAGTTGTAGCCCGATGTTCTTATTCTCACTTTGGTGAGAAGCGAACATTACTAATCCGTAAGCATAACATGCTTCTTTATGTTGCATGTTAGCCGCTTTTTCTAAATCACGAAGTCCAATATTCGGATATATTGAGTCAAAATAATTTTTTAACCCATTGCGTAAAATAGCATTTGGGTTCCCCGCAATATATGCGTCAAAGTAAACACATCGTAACTTATGGATTTCCCAATGTGATATCCCCCATCTTTCGAATGAAAGCCTTTTATAAACCAAGGCATTCTTGGAACGTTCTTCGAATGTCTTACAAACTGATCTCGCCTTAAATAGTTGTGCCGAAGAATTCTGACCGACTCTAGACAAGATTTCATCAATCATGTCTCCGGGTAGGTCTCTTAAAATATTGGGTTGTCTATCCATTTTGTGTTTTTATACTGTAAAATAGACAAGAGTTAGATTCATAAAAAAAATACTTATTAATACAAGCAATTTTTACATATATCATAAAGCATAAGCACACTATATTACATATATTACACCACACGAATACAACTATCTTATTCCGACTCGCTTGTTTCTTCTTCTTCGGTTTTGGTTCGTTTTGCCAAGTTTCTAGGGATATATGATGTTCCCCTAATACGAGCCGTCGTTTTCCACATTGGTTTAGAAAAACCTGGTGGTTTAGAGGTTCCCGGATCATTGTTACAACTTAAGGACTTCGGGGGTTGACGATACATATAAAGTTCATCGGGGTTGGAATTAGATTTCTCTATTTTTATGCCCTTTCCCTTATTATTTTTTTTTGCCTTTTTAAATTCAGTTGGGGTAATTTCTATAACATCATCGGAATTCTCGTCGGAATCCGATTCATCGGAGAATTGGTAATCCTCCCAATATTTTGCTTCCTTGGCGGAAACACCATTGACCATAATTAACCTTGGTCGGTTGGTTGAGGATTTTCTTTTACTTAACCGTTTTATTATTTTCCCCACCGGTTCTATTTCTTCATCCGGTTCCGATTCTTCTTCCGGTTCCGACTCTTCTTCCGGTTCTTCTTCAGGAACTTGTGAATCAGTCCACGAATCATTCCAATTTACATTTGACTCTTCATTATTATTAGGTGAGTCAATGGGACTTGTTTTAGAGGTAGACATCTATCACATAATATCAAACGCGTTAAGAGATTAATATATCACATAATATTCACATGTTAAAAATATATAGTTTCCAACAAAATTTGTTAAGCAATCATTTTTCAAGTAAACACGGTCGAAGTCCAGACTCACTAATGCATCCTAACAAACTCGATAAGACACACTAATGCAAAATTCTAGTTCTCTAAGACCAACGCTCTGATACCAACTGAAATGTCCCGTTCTTATTGATTAAAAACGTTCCATATTAATTGATTTCGTTGCGAGGTTTTGACCTCTATATGAGACATTTTTCAAAGACTGCATTCATTTTTAAAACAAACCATAACCTTTATTTCATAAATAAAGGTTTAAAAAGCTTTACGTAGATTATCAAATAATGATAATCTAAAATATCCTGTTTACACACGACCATTACATAATGGTTTACAATACATATATGTTACATCGAAATCAGTTTCTTGAATGCAGTTTTTACACAATATCATACAAACATGGACTCCAAATCTTGTCCTTATTTTAGTATACAACAGCTGAAACTCTTAGTATTCACCTGAGAATAAACATGCTTTAAATGTCAACAAAAATGTTGGTGAGTTATAGGTTTAACCTATATATATCAAATCGTAACAATAGACCACAAGATTTCATATTTCAATACACATCCCATACATAGAGATAAAAATCATTCATATGGTGAACACCTGGTAATCGACATTAACAAGATGCATATATAAGAATATCCCCATCATTCCGGGACACCCTTCGGATATGATATAAATTTCGAAGTACTAAAGCATCCGGTACTTTGGATGGGGTTTGTTAGGCCCAATAGATCTATCTTTAGGATTCGCGTCAATTAGGGTGTCTGTTCCCTAATTCTTAGATTACCAGACTTAATAAAAAGGGGCATATTCGATTTCGATAATTCAACCATAGAATGTAGTTTCACGTACTTGTGTCTATTTTGTAAATCATTTATAAAACCTGCATGTATTCTCATCCCAAAAATATTAGATTTTAAAAGTGGGACTATAACTCACTTTCACAGATTTTTACTTCGTCGGGAAGTAAGACTTGGCCACTGATTGATTCACGAACCTATAACAATATATACATATATATCAAAGTATGTTCAAAATATATTTACAACACTTTTAATATATTTTGATGTTTTAAGTTTATTAAGTCAGCTGTCCTCGTTAGTAACCTACAACTAGTTGTCCACAGTTAGATTTACAGAAATAAATCGATAAATATTATCTTGAATCAATCCACGACCCAGTGTATACATATCTCAGTATTGATCACAACTCAAACTATATATATTTTGGAATCAACCTCAACCCTGTATAGCTAACTCCAACATTCACATATAGAGTGTCTATGGTTGTTCCGAAATATATATAGATGTGTCGACATGATAGGTCGAAACATTGTATACGTGTCTATGGTATCTCAAGATTACATAATATACAATACAAGTTGATTAAGTTATGGTTGGAATAGATTTGTTACCAATTTTCACGTAGCTAAAATGAGAAAAATTATCCAATCTTGTTTTACCCATAACTTCTTCATTTTAAATCCGTTTTGAGTGAATCAAATTGCTATGGTTTCATATTGAACTCTATTTTATGAATATAAATAGAAAAAGTATAGGTTTATAGTCGGAAAAATAAGTTACAAGTCGTTTTTGTAAAGGTAGTCATTTCAGTCGAAAGAACGACGTCTAGATGACCATTTTAGAAAACATACTTCCACTTTGAGTTTAACCATAATTTTTGGATATAGTTTCATGTTCATAATAAAAATCATTTTCTCAGAATAACAACTTTTAAATCAAAGTTTATCATAGTTTTTAATTAACTAACCCAAAACAGCCCGCGGTGTTACTACGACGGCGTAAATCCGGTTTTACGGTGTTTTTCGTGTTTCCAGGTTTTAAATCATTAAGTTAGCATATCATATAGATATAGAACATGTGTTTAGTTGATTTTAAAAGTCAAGTTAGAAGGATTAACTTTTGTTTGCGAACAAGTTTAGAATTAACTAAACTATGTTCTAGTGATTACAAGTTTAAACCTTCGAATAAGATAGCTTTATATATATGAATAGAATGATGTTATGAACATCATTACTACCTTAAGTTCCTTGTATAAACCTACTGGAAAATATAAAAATGGATCTAGCTTCAACGGATCCTTGGATGGCTCGAAGTTCTTTAAGCAGAATCATGACACGAAAACAAGTTGAAGTAAGATCATCACTTGAAATAAGATTGTTATAGTTATAGAAATTGAACCAAAGTTTGAATATGATTATTACCTTGTATTAGAATGATAACCTACTGTAAGAAACAAAGATTTCTTGAGGTTGGATGATCACCTTACAAGATTGGAAGTGAGCTAGCAAACTTGAAAGTATTCTTGATTTTATGTAACTAGATATTGTAGAATATATGAAGAACACTTAGAACTTGAAGATAGAACTTGAGAGAGATCAATTAGATGAAGAAAATTGAAGAATGAAAGTTTTTGTAGGTGTTTTTGGTCGCTGGTGTATGGATTAGATATAAAGGATATGTAATTTTGTTTTCATGTAAATAGGTCATGAATGATTACTCATATTTTTGTAATTTTATGAGATATTTTATGCTAGTTGCCAAATGATGGTTTCTGAAATGTCCCGTTCTTATTGATTAAAAACGTTCCATATTAATTGATTTCGTTGCGAGGTTTTGACCTCTATATGAGACGTTTTTCAAAGACTGCATTCATTTTTAAACAAACCATAACCTTTATTTCATCAATAAAGGTTTAAAAAGCTTTACGTAGATTATCAAATAATGATAATCTAAAATATCCTGTTTACACACGACCATTACATAATGGTTTACAATACAAATATGTTACAACAAAATAAGTTTCTTGAATGCAGTTTTTACACAATATCATACAAGCATGGACTCCAAATCTTGTCCTTATTTAAGTATGCGACAGCGGAAGCTCTTAATAATTACCTGAGAATAAACATGCTTAAAACGTCAACAAAAATGTTGGTGAGTTATAGGTTTAACCTATATATATCAAATCGTAACAATAGACCACAAGATTTCATATTTCAATACACATCCCATACATAGAGATAAAAATCATTCATATGGTGAACACCTGGTAACCGACAATAACAAGATGCATATATAAGAATATCCCCATCATTCCGGGACACCCTTCGGATATGATATAAATTTCGAAGTACTAAAGCATCCGGTACTTTGGATGGGGTTTGTTAGGCCCAATAGATCTATCTTTAGGATTCGCGTCAATTAGGGTGTCTGTTCCCTAATTCTTAGATTACCAGACTTAATAAAAAGGGGCATATTCGATTTCGATAATTCAACCATAGAATGTAGTTTCACGTACTTGTGTCTATTTTGTAAATCATTTATAAAACCTGCATGTATTCTCATCCCAAAAATATTAGATTTTAAAAGTGGGACTATAACTCACTTTCACAGATTTTTACTTCGTCGGGAAGTAAGACTTGGACACTGGTTGATTCACGAACCTATAACAATATATACATATATATCAAAGTATGTTCAAAATATATTTACAACACTTTTAATATATTTTGATGTTTTAAGTTTATTAAGTCAGCTGTCCTCGTTAGTAACCTACAACTAGTTGTCCACAGTTAGATGTACAGAAATAAATCGATAAATATTATCTTGAATCAATCCACGACCCAGTGTATACGTATCTCAGTATTGATCACAACTCAAACTATATATATTTTGGAATCAACCTCAACCCTGTATAGCTAACTCCAACATTCACATATAGAGTGTCTATGGTTGTTCCGAAATATATATAGATGTGTCGACATGATAGGTCGAAACATTGTATACGTGTCTATGGTATCTCAAGATTACATAATATATAATACAAGTTGATTAAGTTATGGTTGGAATAGATTTGTTACCAATTTTCACGTAGCTAAAATGAGAAAAATTATCCAATCTTGTTTTACCCATAACTTCTTCATTTTAAATCCGTTTTGAGTGAATCAAATTGCTATGGTTTCATATTGAACTCTATTTTATGAATCTAAACAAAAAAAGTATAGGTTTCTAGTCGGAAAAATAAGTTACAAGTCGTTTTTGTAAAGGTAGTCATTTCAGTCGAAAGAACGACGTCTAGATGACCATTTTAGAAAACATACTTCCACTTTGAGTTTAACCATAATTTTTGGATATAGTTTCATGTTCATAATAAAAATCATTTTCTCAGAATAAAAACTTTTAAATCAAAGTTTATCATAGTTTTTAATTAACTAACCCAAAACAGCCCGCGGTGTTACTACGACGGCGTAAATCGGGTTTTACGGTGTTTTTCGTGTTTCCAGGTTTTAAATCATTAAGTTAGCATATCATATAGATATAGAACATGTGTTTAGTTGATTTTAAAAGTCAAGTTAGAAGGATTAACTTTTGTTTGCGAACAAGTTTAGAATTAACTAAACTATGTTCTAGTGATTACAAGTTTAAACCTTCGAATAAGATAGCTTTATATGTATGAATCGAATGATGTTATGAACATCATTACTACCTTAAGTTCCTTGGATGAACCTACTGGAAAAGAGAAAAATGGATCTAGCTTCAATGGATCCTTGGATGGCTCAAAGTTCTTGAAGCAAAATCATGACACGAAAACAAGTTCAAGTAAGATCATCACTTGAAATAAGATTGTTATAGTTATAGAAATTGAACCAAAGTTTGAATATGATTATTACCTTGTATTAGAATGATAACCTACTGTAAGAAACAAAGATTTCTTGAGGTTGGATGATCACCTTACAAGATTGGAAGTGAGCTAGCAAACTTGAAAGTATTCTTGATTTTATGAAACTAGAACTTTTGGAATTTATGAAGAACACTTAGAACTTGAAGATAGAACTTGAGAGAGTTCAATTAGATGAATAAAATTGAAGAATTAAAGTGTTTGTAGGTGTTTTTGGTCGTTGGTGTATGGATTAGATATAAAGGATATGTAATTTTGTTTTCATGTAAATAAGTCATGAATGATTACTCATATTTTTGTAATCTTATGAGATATTTCATGCTAGTTGCCAAATGATGGTTCCCACATGTGTTAGGTGACTCACATGGGCTGCTAAGAGCTGATCATTGGAGTGTATATACCAATAGTACATACATCTAAAAGCTGTGTATTGTACGAGTACGAATACGGGTGCATACGAGTAGAATTGTTGATGAAACTGAACGAGAATGTAATTGTAAGAATTTTTGTTAAGTAGAAGTATTTTGATAAGTGTATTGAAGTCTTTCAAAAGTGTATAAATACATATTAAAACACTACATGTATATACATTTTAACTGAGTCGTTAAGTCATCGTTAGTCGTTACATGTAAGTGTTGTTTTGAAACCTTTAGGTTAACGATCTTGTTAAATGTTGTTAACCCAATGTTTATAATATCAAAAGAGATTTTAAATTATTATATTATCATGATATTATGATGTACGAATATCTCTTAATATGATATATATACATTAAATGTCGTTACAACGATAAACGTTACATATATGTCTCGTTTCAAAATCATTAAGTTAGTAGTCTTGTTTTTACATATGTAGTTCATTGTTAATATAATTAATGATATGTTTACTTATCATAATATCATGTTAACTATATATATAACCATATATATGTCATCATATAGTTTTTTTACAAGTTTTAACGTTCGTGAATCACCGGTCAACTTGGGTGGTCAATTGTCTATATGAAACCTATTTCAATTAATCAAGTCTTAACAAGTTTGATTGCTTAACATGTTGGAAACATTTAATCATGTAAACATCAATCTCAATTAATATATATAAACATGGAAAAGTTCGGGTCACTACAGTACCTACCCGTTAAATAAATTTCGTCCCGAAATTTTAAGCTGTTGAAGGTGTTGACGAATCTTCTGGAAATAGATGCGGGTATTTCTTCTTCATCTGATCTTCACGCTCCCAGGTGAACTCGGGTCCTCTACGAGCATTCCATCGAACCTTAACAATTGGTATCTTGTTTTGCTTAAGTCTTTTAACCTCACGATCCATTATTTCGACGGGTTCTTCGATGAATTGGAGTTTTTCGTTGATTTGGATTTCATCTAACGGAATAGTGAGATCTTCTTTAGCAAAACATTTCTTCAAATTCGAGACGTGGAAAGTGTTATGTACAGCCGCGAGTTGTTGAGGTAACTCAAGTCGGTAAGCTACTGGTCCGACACGATCAATAATCTTGAATGGTCCAATATACCTTGGATTTAATTTCCCTCGTTTACCAAATCGAACAACGCCTTTCCAAGGTGAAACTTTAAGCATGACCATCTCTCTAATTTCAAATTCTATATCTTTTCTTTTAATGTCAGCGTAGCTCTTTTGTCGACTTTGGGCGGTTTTCAACCGTTGTTGAATTTGGATGATCTTCTCGGTAGTTTCTTGTATAATCTCCGGACCCGTAATCTGTCTATCCCCCACCTCACTCCAACAAATCGGAGACCTGCACTTTCTACCATAAAGTGCTTCAAACGGCGCCATCTCAATGCTTGAATGGTAGCTGTTGTTGTAGGAAAATTCTGCTAACGGTAGATGTCGATCCCAACTGTTTCCGAAATCAATAACACATGCTCGTAGCATGTCTTCAAGCGTTTGTATCGTCCTTTCGCTCTGCCCATCAGTTTGTGGATGATAGGCAGTACTCATGTCTAGACGAGTTCCTAATGCTTGCTGTAATGTCTGCCAGAATCTTGAAATAAATCTGCCATCCCTATCAGAGATAATAGAGATTGGTATTCCATGTCTGGAGACGACTTCCTTCAAATACAGTCGTGCTAACTTCTCCATCTTGTCATCTTCTCTTATTGGTAGGAAGTGTGCTGATTTGGTGAGACGATCAACTATTACCCAAATAGTATCAAAACCACTTGCAGTCCTTGGCAATTTAGTGATGAAATCCATGGTAATGTTTTCCCATTTCCATTCCGGGATTTCGGGTTGTTGAAGTAGACCTGATGGTTTCTGATGCTCAGCTTTGACCTTAGAACACGTCAAACATTCTCCTACGTATTTAGCAACATCGGCTTTCATACCCGGCCACCAAAAATGTTTCTTGAGATCCTTGTACATCTTCCCCGTTCCAGGATGTATTGAGTATCTGGTTTTATGAGCTTCTCTAAGTACCATTTCTCTCATATCTCCAAATTTTGGTACCCAAATCCTTTCAGCCCTATACCGGGTTCCGTCTTCCCGAATATTAAGATGCTTCTCCGATCCTTTGGGTATTTCATCCTTTAAATTTCCCTCTTTTAAAACTCCTTGTTGCGCCTCCTTTATTTGAGTAGTAATGTTATTATGAATCATTATATTCATAGATTTTACTCGAATGGGTTCTCTATCCTTCCTGCTCAAGGCATCGGCTACCACATTTGCCTTCCCCGGGTGGTAACGAATCTCAAAATCGTAATCATTCAATAATTCAATCCACCTACGCTGCCTCATATTCAATTGTTTCTGATTAAATATGTGTTGAAGACTTTTGTGGTCGGTATATATAATACTTTTGACCCCATATAAGTAGTGCCTCCAAGTCTTTAATGCAAAAACAACCGCGCCTAATTCCAAATCATGCGTCGTATAATTTTGTTCGTGAATCTTCAATTGTCTAGACGCATAAGCAATCACCTTCGTTCGTTGCATTAATACACAACCGAGACCTTGCTTTGATGCGTCACAATAAATCACAAAATCATCATTCCCTTCAGGCAATGACAATATAGGTGCCGTAGTTAGCTTTTTCTTCAATAACTGAAACGCTTTCTCTTGTTCATCATTCCATTCAAATTTCTTCCCTTTATGCGTTAATGCAGTCAAGGGTTTTGCTATTCTGGAAAAGTCTTGGATGAACCTTCTGTAGTAACCAGCTAGTCCTAAAAACTGGCGTATGTGTTTCGGAGTTTTCGGGGTTTCCCACTTTTCAACAGTTTCTATCTTTGCCGGATCCACCTTAATACCTTCTTTGTTCACTATGTGACCGAGGAATTGAACTTCTTCCAACCAAAATGCACACTTTGAAAACTTAGCGTACAATTCTTCCTTCCTCAATACTTCTAACACCTTTCTCAAATGTTCACCGTGTTCTTGGTCATTCTTTGAGTAAATAAGTATGTCATCAATGAAAACAATGACAAACTTGTCAAGGTATGGTCCACACACTCGGTTCATAAGGTCCATGAACACAGCTGGTGCATTAGTTAAACCAAACGGCATGACCATAAACTCGTAATGACCGTAACGTGTTCTGAAAGCAGTCTTTGGAATATCATCTTCTTTCACCCGCATTTGATGATACCCGGAACGTAAGTCAATCTTTGAATAAACAGACGAGCCTTGTAGTTGATCAAATAAGTCGTCGATTCTCGGTAGTGGGTAGCGGTTCTTGATGGTAAGTTTGTTCAACTCTCGGTAGTCGATACACAACCTGAATGTACCATCTTTCTTCTTGACAAACAAAACAGGAGCTCCCCACGGTAATGTGCTTGGTCGAATGAAACCACACTCTAAAAGTTCTTGTAATTGGCTTTGCAGTTCTTTCATCTCGCTGGGTGCGAGTCTGTAAGGAGCACGAGCTATTGGTGCAGCTCCTGGTACAAGATCTATTTGAAATTCAACGGATCGATGTGGGGGTAATCCCGGTAATTCTTTCGGAAATACATCGGGAAATTCTTTTGCAATGGGAACATCATTGATGCTCTTTTCTTCAGTTTGTACTTTCTCGACGTGTGCTAGAACAGCATAGCAACCTTTTCTTATTAGTTTTTGTGCCTTCAAATTACTAATAAGATGTAGCTTCGTGTTGCCCTTTTCTCCGTACACCATTAAGGGTTTTCCTTTTTCTCGTATAATGCGAATTGCATTTTTGTAACAAACGATCTCCGCTTTCACTTCTTTCAACCAGTCCATACCGATTATCACATCAAAACTCCCTAACTCTACTGGTATCAAATCAATCTTAAATGTTTCGCTAACCAGTTTAATTTCTCGATTCCGACATATATTATCTGCTGAAATTAATTTACCATTTGCTAATTCGAGTAAAAATTTACTATCCAAAGGCGTCAATGGACAACTTAATTTAGCATAAAAATCTCTACTCATATAGCTTCTATCCGCACCCGAATCAAATAAAACGTAAGCAGATTTATTGTCAATAAGAAACGTACCCGTAACAAGCTCCGGGTCTTCCTGTGCCTCTACCGCATTAATATTGAAAACTCTTCCACGGCCTTGTCCATTCGTGTTCTCCTGGTTCGGGCAATTTCTAATAATGTGGCCTGGTTTTCCACATTTATAACAAACTACATTGGCATAACTTGCTCCGACACTACTTGCTCCGCCATTACTCGTTCCGACACCATTTGTTCCTTTCGTTCTATTAACCCCTGGTCCGTAGACCTCACACTTCGCCGCGCTATGACCATTTCTTTTACACTTGTTGCAAAATTTGGTGCAGAACCCCGAGTGATTCTTTTCACACCTTTGGCATAGTTGCTTCTGATTGTTGTTGTTGTTGCGGTTATTATTGTTGTTGGGATGATTGTTGTAGTTGCTGTTGTTGTTATTGTTGTTGTTGTTGTTGGGCCGTTTGTTGTAGTTGCGATTGATGTTGCGATTGTTGGGATAATTGTTGCGATTATTGTTGTAATTGCTGTTGTTGTTGTATTGGTGATTCTTATCACCGTTTTCCTCCCACTTTCTTTTGACTTGCTTCACATTGGCCTCTTCAGTAGTCTGTTCTTTAATTCTTTCTTCAATCTGGTTCACTAGTTTGTGAGCCATTCTACATGCCTGTTGTATGGAGGCGGGCTCGTGTGAACTTATATCTTCTTGGATTCTTTCCGGTAATCCTTTCACAAATGCGTCGATCTTCTCTTCCTCATCTTCGAATGCTCCCGGACACAATAGGCACAATTCTGTGAATCGTCTTTCGTACGTGGTAATATCAAATCCTTGGGTTCGTAACCCTCTAAGTTCTGTCTTGAGCTTATTGACCTCGGTTCTGGGACGGTACTTCTCGTTCATCAAGTGCTTGAATGCTGACCACGGTAGTGCGTACGCATCATCTTGTCCCACTTGCTCTAGATAGGTATTCCACCATGTTAACGCAGAACCTGTGAAGGTATGCGTAGCGTACTTCACTTTGTCCTCTTCAGTACACTTACTTATGGCAAACACCGATTCAACCTTCTCGGTCCACCGTTTCAATCCGATCGGTCCTTCGGTTCCATCAAATTCCAAAGGTTTGCAGGCAGTGAATTCTTTGTAGGTGCATCCTACACGATTTCCTGTACTGCTAGATCCAAGGTTATTGTTGGTATGTAGCGCAGCCTGTACTGCGGCTATGTTTGAAGCTAGAAAAGTACGGAATTCCTCTTCATTCATATTCACGGTGTGTCGAGTAGTCGGTGCCATTTCCTTCAAAATAGTTAAATGGAACAAGTTAATCATACAGAATATTAAGAGTAGTTAATAGTATTTCGTAGCATAATATGAACTCATTTATAAAAGCTTTTTCTTCATATTAGCGTTTTATAAGTTTAAATTCGGGTAGTACCTACCCGTTAAGTTCATACTTAGTAGCTAATATACAATTCAACTACTACAATTCTATATGAAAAACTGATTGTAATAATATTTCGCGTTCAAACTTTTATACAATATTTTACAAACTTACAATACCGCTTATTTTACATAAAGCATGAAATATAGCACACAATAACTTTGATACAAGATAGTTGTGAAGACAATTCTAGCTAGTACACAAGTCGTTCGGCAAAGGCAATAAAGACACGTAATTCATACGTCCAGAAACAAGTCATGCATTCTGGTTTTACTAGGACTACTTCCCATCCTTGGTCTTGTGCAACATAACCGTTATGGCCGTTGATAAGACAGCGTGTTGTAACGTCATCAAAGGGACGAGGGTTACGTAATGTCCAACAGTCCCGTAATAATCTAAAAACCTCATTTCTTACCCCAATTACCGACTCCGTCACTTGTGGAAACGTTTTGTTTAATAGTTGTAGCCCGATGTTCTTGTTCTCACTTTGGTGAGAAGCGAACATTACTAATCCGTAAGCATAACATGCTTCTTTATGTTGCATGTTAGCCGCTTTTTCTAAATCACGAAGTCCAATATTCGGATATATTGAGTCAAAATAATTTCTTAACCCATTGCGTAAAATAGCATTTGGGTTCCCCGCAATATATGCGTCAAAGTAAACACATCGTAACTTATGGGTTTCCCAATGTGATATCCCCCATCTTTCAAACGAAAGTCTCTTATAAACCAAGACATTCTTGGAACGTTCTTCGAATGTCTTACAAACTGATCTCGCCTTAAATAGTTGTGCCGAAGAATTCTGGCCGACTCTAGACAAGATTTCATCAATCATGTCTCCGGGTAGGTCTCTTAAAATATTGGGTTGTCTATCCATTTTGTGTTTTTAAACTGTAAAATAGACAAGAGTTAGATTCATAAAAAAAATACTTATTAATACAAGCAATTTTTACATATATCATAAAGCATAAGATATTCCATATATTACACCACACGAATACAACTATCTTATTCCGACTCGCTCGTTTCTTCTTCTTCGGTTTTGGTTCGTTTTGCCAAGTTTCTAGGGATATATGATGTTCCCCTAATACGAGCCGTCGTTGTCCACATTGGTTTAGAAAAACCTGGTGGTTTAGAGGTTCCCGGGTCATTGTTACAACTTAAGGACTTCGGGGGTTGACGATACATATAAAGTTCATCGGGGTTGGAATTAGATTTCTCTATTTTTATGCCCTTTCCCTTATTATTTTCTTTTGCCTTTTTAAATTCAGTTGGGGTAATTTCTATAACATCATCGGAATTCTCGTCGAAATCCGATTCATCGGAGAATTGGTAATCCTCCCAATATTTTGCTTCCTTGGCGGAAACACCATTGACCATAATTAACTTTGGTCGGTTGGTTGAGGATTTTCTTTTACTTAACCGTTTTATTATTTCCCCCACCGGTTCTATTTCTTCATCCGGTTCCAATTCTTCTTCCGGTTCCGATTCTTCTTCCGGTTCCGACTCTTCTTCCGGTTCCTCTTCGGGAACTTGTGAATCAGTCCACAAATCATTCCAATTTACATTTGACTCTTCATTATTATTAGGTGAGTCAATGGGACTTGTTCTAGAGGTAGACATCTATCACATAATATCAAACACGTTAAGAGATTAATATATCACATAATATTCATATGTTAAAAATATATAGTTTCCAACAAAAATGTTAAGCAATCATTTTTAAAGAAAACACGGTCGAAGTCCAGACTCACTAATGCATCCTAACAAACTCGATAAGACACACTAATGCAAATTTTCTGGTTCTCTAAGACCAACGCTCGGATACCAACTGAAATGTCCCGTTCTTATTGATTAAAAACGTTCCATATTAATTGATTTCGTTGCGAGGTTTTGACCTCTATATGAGACGTTTTTCAAAGACTGCATTCATTTTTAAACAAACCATAACCTTTATTTCATCAATAAAGGTTTAAAAAGCTTTACGTAGATTATCAAATAATGATAATCTAAAATATCCTGTTTACACACGACCATTACATAATGGTTTACAATACAAATATGTTACAACAAAATAAGTTTCTTGAATGCAGTTTTTACACAATATCATACAAGCATGGACTCCAAATCTTGTCCTTATTTAAGTATGCGACAGCGGAAGCTCTTAATAATTACCTGAGAATAAACATGCTTAAAACGTCAACAAAAATGTTGGTGAGTTATAGGTTTAACCTATATATATCAAATCGTAACAATAGACCACAAGATTTCATATTTCAATACACATCCCATACATAGAGATAAAAATCATTCATATGGTGAACACCTGGTAACCGACAATAACAAGATGCATATATAAGAATATCCCCATCATTCCGGGACACCCTTCGGATATGATATAAATTTCGAAGTACTAAAGCATCCGGTACTTTGGATGGGGTTTGTTAGGCCCAATAGATCTATCTTTAGGATTCGCGTCAATTAGGGTGTCTGTTCCCTAATTCTTAGATTACCAGACTTAATAAAAAGGGGCATATTCGATTTCGATAATTCAACCATAGAATGTAGTTTCACGTACTTGTGTCTATTTTGTAAATCATTTATAAAACCTGCATGTATTCTCATCCCAAAAATATTAGATTTTAAAAGTGGGACTATAACTCACTTTCACAGATTTTTACTTCGTCGGGAAGTAAGACTTGGACACTGGTTGATTCACGAACCTATAACAATATATACATATATATCAAAGTATGTTCAAAATATATTTACAACACTTTTAATATATTTTGATGTTTTAAGTTTATTAAGTCAGCTGTCCTCGTTAGTAACCTACAACTAGTTGTCCACAGTTAGATGTACAGAAATAAATCGATAAATATTATCTTGAATCAATCCACGACCCAGTGTATACGTATCTCAGTATTGATCACAACTCAAACTATATATATTTTGGAATCAACCTCAACCCTGTATAGCTAACTCCAACATTCACATATAGAGTGTCTATGGTTGTTCCGAAATATATATAGATGTGTCGACATGATAGGTCGAAACATTGTATACGTGTCTATGGTATCTCAAGATTACATAATATATAATACAAGTTGATTAAGTTATGGTTGGAATAGATTTGTTACCAATTTTCACGTAGCTAAAATGAGAAAAATTATCCAATCTTGTTTTACCCATAACTTCTTCATTTTAAATCCGTTTTGAGTGAATCAAATTGCTATGGTTTCATATTGAACTCTATTTTATGAATCTAAACAAAAAAAGTATAGGTTTCTAGTCGGAAAAATAAGTTACAAGTCGTTTTTGTAAAGGTAGTCATTTCAGTCGAAAGAACGACGTCTAGATGACCATTTTAGAAAACATACTTCCACTTTGAGTTTAACCATAATTTTTGGATATAGTTTCATGTTCATAATAAAAATCATTTTCTCAGAATAAAAACTTTTAAATCAAAGTTTATCATAGTTTTTAATTAACTAACCCAAAACAGCCCGCGGTGTTACTACGACGGCGTAAATCGGGTTTTACGGTGTTTTTCGTGTTTCCAGGTTTTAAATCATTAAGTTAGCATATCATATAGATATAGAACATGTGTTTAGTTGATTTTAAAAGTCAAGTTAGAAGGATTAACTTTTGTTTGCGAACAAGTTTAGAATTAACTAAACTATGTTCTAGTGATTACAAGTTTAAACCTTCGAATAAGATAGCTTTATATGTATGAATCGAATGATGTTATGAACATCATTACTACCTTAAGTTCCTTGGATGAACCTACTGGAAAAGAGAAAAATGGATCTAGCTTCAATGGATCCTTGGATGGCTCAAAGTTCTTGAAGCAAAATCATGACACGAAAACAAGTTCAAGTAAGATCATCACTTGAAATAAGATTGTTATAGTTATAGAAATTGAACCAAAGTTTGAATATGATTATTACCTTGTATTAGAATGATAACCTACTGTAAGAAACAAAGATTTCTTGAGGTTGGATGATCACCTTACAAGATTGGAAGTGAGCTAGCAAACTTGAAAGTATTCTTGATTTTATGAAACTAGAACTTTTGGAATTTATGAAGAACACTTAGAACTTGAAGATAGAACTTGAGAGAGTTCAATTAGATGAATAAAATTGAAGAATTAAAGTGTTTGTAGGTGTTTTTGGTCGTTGGTGTATGGATTAGATATAAAGGATATGTAATTTTGTTTTCATGTAAATAAGTCATGAATGATTACTCATATTTTTGTAATCTTATGAGATATTTCATGCTAGTTGCCAAATGATGGTTCCCACATGTGTTAGGTGACTCACATGGGCTGCTAAGAGCTGATCATTGGAGTGTATATACCAATAGTACATACATCTAAAAGCTGTGTATTGTACGAGTACGAATACGGGTGCATACGAGTAGAATTGTTGATGAAACTGAACGAGAATGTAATTGTAAGAATTTTTGTTAAGTAGAAGTATTTTGATAAGTGTATTGAAGTCTTTCAAAAGTGTATAAATACATATTAAAACACTACATGTATATACATTTTAACTGAGTCGTTAAGTCATCGTTAGTCGTTACATGTAAGTGTTGTTTTGAAACCTTTAGGTTAACGATCTTGTTAAATGTTGTTAACCCAATGTTTATAATATCAAAAGAGATTTTAAATTATTATATTATCATGATATTATGATGTACGAATATCTCTTAATATGATATATATACATTAAATGTCGTTACAACGATAAACGTTACATATATGTCTCGTTTCAAAATCATTAAGTTAGTAGTCTTGTTTTTACATATGTAGTTCATTGTTAATATAATTAATGATATGTTTACTTATCATAATATCATGTTAACTATATATATAACCATATATATGTCATCATATAGTTTTTTTACAAGTTTTAACGTTCGTGAATCACCGGTCAACTTGGGTGGTCAATTGTCTATATGAAACCTATTTCAATTAATCAAGTCTTAACAAGTTTGATTGCTTAACATGTTGGAAACATTTAATCATGTAAACATCAATCTCAATTAATATATATAAACATGGAAAAGTTCGGGTCACTACAGTTTCCACATGTGTTAGGTGACTCACATGGGCTGCTAAGAGCAGATCATTGAAGTGTATATACTAATAGTACATACATCTAAAAGCTGTGTATTGTACGAGTACGAATACGGGTGCATACGAGTAGAATTGTTGATGAAACTGAACGAGGATGTAATTGTAAGCATTTTTGTTAAGTAGAAGTATTTTGATAAGTGTATTGAAGTCTTTCAAAAGTGTATAAATACATATTAAAACACTACATGTATATACATTTTAACTGAGTCGTTAAGTCATCGTTAGTCGTTACATGTAAGTGTTGTTTTGAAACCTTTAGGTTAACGATCTTGTTAAATGTTGTTAACCCAATGTTTATAATATCAAATGAGATTTTAAATTATTATATTATCATGATATTATCATGTATGAATATCTCTTAATATGATATATATACATTAAATGTCTTTACAACGATAATCGTTACATATATGTCTCGTTTAAAAATCATTAAGTTAGTAGTCTTGTTTTTACATATGTAGTTCATTGTTAATATACTTAATGATATGTTTAATTACATAGTATCATGCTAACTATATATATATATCCATATATATGTCATCATATAGTTTTTACAAGTTTTAACGTTCGTGAATCACCGGTCAACTTGGGTGGTCAATTGTCTATATGAAACATATTTCAATTAATCAAGTCTTAACAAGTTTGATTGCTTAACATGTTGGAAACATTTAATCATGTAAATATCAATCTCAATTAATATATATAAACATGGAAAAGTTCGGTTCACTACAGTTCGTAGGCTGTGTGCTTTTCAAAATTTCAGAATTGAAGATCGTAATTCTAAAAGATAATTGTTATATGTATACATATAACTATTGATATAGAAATGCTACCAGATTCGAAATACTGATTGCTGATTCTCGGTAATTGGTATGGCAATTATTGTTACAGGGTATAGATGAATACACGATGGGGTTTCAATGAATATAATGATTTTTCGTAAAGTCCAAATTCATTGAAGTTGCTGGTAAGTTTACTGCTAATGTGGTTAAATATAAACGGTTCCCCGGTAACGATGATGAAGGGGTATTTGTTATAATAAGGCTTATTCGAATGAAACATTGAAGTTGATTTGCTGGAGTTGTGACAGAATTGGCTAATTTGAAAAAAAAAAAGTTGCAATGTTATTTTTGGTAATAACATGCCAAAGGAGCTAGCACAGACACATTTTAAACGTTTACACAGGTTTCGAGTATTTTCAGGTGCATAACTATTTGTATCAATCTCTTCTTCCGTAGATGAAGTGTGGTTGGTTCATCCTATCGATTGAAGTGTTTTCAAGATTTATGAAAGGTTTGAATCGCAGATTGTAATCGTCAAGATACAAATGAGGTTTAAGATGAAATCAAGTAGCAACTTGAAGAATTGTTTAGTTTCATATGTTATAATTAATATTTTAATTCATTTTAAATCGTCCAATATTGGTAGTCCATAGTTAGCAGTCCACAGTTAAAAGTCCAATAATTCATATATAGTTTAATATATAATATTCGAATTAATTAATACGTATCGTGACCCGTGTACATGTCTCAGACTCGATCACAACTCAAGGTATATATATTATTTGAGAATCAACCTCAACCTTTTATAGCGAACTCGATCATTGCAGCATATAGAGTGTCTATGGTTATTCCAAATAATATATATAGATGCGTCGATATGATATGTCAAAACCTTGTATACGTGTCTCGATATTTAAATGCGTAAATAACAGTATTGGGTTTGGATTGGGTTTGGATTTATAACTATCTATCTGTTTAAATGTGTAAGTAACTAAATAACTATCTATCTGTTTCTTCTCCTTCTTCATTAACCATCGATCAGGAACCTCCACAAATCATAAAAGCGAAATAACAGATTGGGTTTGGATTTATAACAAAACAGAAACAACTAATTGAAGTGATTGAATTAATTAAAACAGATAAAATAAAAAATAAAATAAAACTGAAGCAGTAACAGTTTGAGAAAAAAAAAACTCGAAGAACACAAACATCAAATTCAAATTTTTGGACGTTTTAGCTCACGATTTCTAAATGAAATAAGTTCTAAATCGTTCTTAGAAACTATCTGGATCATCAATTGAACTTAAAACATCAGAACGATTACGAATTTTATGATGAACACAAATTTTGACTTTTTAGAAATTACCTTTGACTTCAAAATTTGAACTCGTTATGAAGAATTGAAACTTGATATTTTGTAGATAGTTCGAGTATGAGGTTCCTAACAGAAATACATTGTTACATTTTGAAAATTGATTCGTATTCGAATTATGGGCAAAAAGTTGAGTGTACAGGGGAACCGACGGGTTTTTCTTCAAAATTTCTGTTTTTCAACTTCAATTTGCGGTAGACGACTTATATAGAATGATTGTACGATCAAGTCGATAGGTAACAAGATCAGACATAAAGGACACGGAATTTTCAATCAGGAGATAAATAAATAAGATAAATTCATTAAATTCAACAATTTGTACGATTGATTGATATGGAAAACATTTTTAGGGATATAAACCAAAATCACATACAATTGACAAGAATTTAAAACTGATTTAGAATCCTATAAGTAATAATACATATTTATCTATATATATATATATATATATATATATATATATATATATATATATATATATATATATATTAATATATATATATATATAATATTTATATATTAATATTTATATATACATATATTTATCTCTATATGTGTATATATATATATATATAACTGTATTTTATATATTTATATGTATTTATATATAAATCTGTTTATATATATTTAATTTTATATATATATATATATATATATATATATATATATATATATATATATATATATATATATATATATAATTCGTAAACTTTAATATTAAAAATACTAATACTAATAAATTCAATAATAAAATTATTACTAATAATAAAACTAATAATAATAAAAATGATAATAATAATAATAATAATAATAATAATAATAATAATAATAATAATAATAATAATAATAATAATAATAATAATAATATAACAATTTATACACATCAAATTTCATATTTATATCATAATATTATTAATACTGATATTAATATTAATATTTATTTTAATAATAATAATGAAAGTTATAATATTCTTACAACAACTATATTTTAACTTGTTTATATATATATATATATATATATATATATATATATATATATATATATATATATATATATATATATATATATATATTATTACTTATGTAATATTTAATAATCACATAATATATTATATAATAACTTTTATTAAATATTTATTATTTATACATTTTATATATATTACAATGTTCATTTAATAATAATATACATAGAAGTCATATCTATTCATAAATAGATTCATTTTAAAATTACAACATAATTATTTTGTATTTTGTTTTACATATTTAATTTGAATTATGTTTCATTATTCCAATTAATTACTCTATATGATTTCACTTTTACTTTAAATATTATGAAAGCTAAATATTTAACTTATCAAGAGTCACGAGGAAATTATTGTAAAGCATGCTTTGAAATTTAATCAGGGATCTCCACTAACTTTTGTCCAGTTACCGTTAATTGACACTTTTGTTCTTACTTGTAAATCACTTTAACATTTATTTCGAATACCGTTAAAAAGGAACGATTTCTCAAATCAACGTGGACCTCACAATAGAGATCCGTAATCATAATTCAATATATCTGATAATTCAGTCATTTGAAATTATCTTTTAACTCCGTAAGTAAATATATCCAATAGGTATTCAAACCAAGATGTTTAATGTACGGTGACATATACCCTATACATTTATTAACGTTCACTAGTTATAATATATATACACATTTATGTACAAAACAAGTTACATATATTGGTTCGTGAATCGTCGGGGTTCGGTCGAGGTTAATGAATGTATGAACATAGTTTAAAATTTTTGAGATTCAACTTAACAAACTTTGCTTATCGTGTCGGAATAATACGCTTAGTGTTTACTAATGCACACTAGTTAACTTAATGGACATCCATGGCCCAACCTACTCAAGTAATGGACTTATTTAGTGGACTAATTAATGGACTAATTAGCCCATGAAACATAAGACAAAAACCCATTAGAATATAAGACAAGTATTAAGCATGCTTGTGTACTACAACTTACAAGTTTTAACATTATGTCCCATGCCACCCAACATTAGCCTACACCACCATGTACTACCACCATGCCAAGCAAATGGTCCCCCCACCCCACCACTCCAAACCGTCGGCCAAGGAGTACCACCCCACCACCACTTTATTTTTTTTTTAAACTCTCATTCATTCTCATTTCATTTCAAAAACACACACTCTTTTTCTCTCAAGTTTCTCTCTAGCTTTTCTCTCTAAATTACTTGAAGAACTTGTAAGTTTAAACTTTAATTCTTCTTCTTTTTTTGCTCTCATAACCGAAATCATCATCATCTTTTTATTATTCATGGATTTTGTTTTTGTAACTTAAATCCTTATGCTATCTTGCAATCTTTAATCACATGAATGATAAAGAAGCAAGGACAAGGATCAAAGCTTTGTAGCTTTTAGTTCTACATGAAACTTGTAATAATCTAAGGTTCAATTACTTTAAGATCCTCTTTATGTTCAAGTATTGGAACTTTAAAGTTCATTTTATGAAGATTCAAGCTTGTAACTTGATATCTCTTTATGTAAAGAATCCAAGCTTGAACTTATTTATTTCTAACTATAAATTTATCATTTATGCTTTTGAAATTCGATTTATATATGTTCCTTGGTCAAAGATTTACTTGTTAACTTTGATCTCATGAATATTGTAACCAAAGTCTAACTTTGAATGTTCAAGAACAAGAAAGTTTAAGCTTCCTAGTTTATAACTTTCACTCATCTAAAGTTGATCTAAGTTATGTAACGTATGGTCATCTAACTTGTTAAAACAAGAGTTCATTAATTTGTGTTCATTTTACTTTACAAGTTCTAAGTTTCATAACTTATGGTTGTGTAAAAGTTGAAAGTCTAAGTGCTACCACTTAGGGTTTAACCAAGAACATAAGATCTAGACTTTTTAGTCTAAGGTCTTTAATATTTAGCTAAGATCTAAGTTCTATAGCTTAAGGTCTTGCTTATTTAGTTGGATTCAAAGTTTATAGCTTAATAGAACTTGTACTTGTGTTGAAACTAAGAAATTGATGTAACTTTGGTTCATCATCTTGCTCAAACTCTCACATAAGTTGTATTTTATTTCTTAGTCTTGACTTTGTGTGTTGATGGTTAAACCTTGGTTAAAGTGATGCTAAAACATCAAGAGTTGTACACTT
Source organism: Rutidosis leptorrhynchoides (assembly GCF_046630445.1). NCBI lineage: Eukaryota > Viridiplantae > Streptophyta > Magnoliopsida > Asterales > Asteraceae > Rutidosis > Rutidosis leptorrhynchoides. Next base: position 635,025,462 of record NC_092336.1, read on the forward strand.
GAGGCTTATACGCATCAAGGATGAGAACCATGATGATCATCAAACACCAAGAAATCCACCGGAGCACTTGTTTCCTGTTTTTAGGGTCTGATTAGATCCCTGGGCTTCTGAAAAAGTTGATTTCCAAATAGTTCGGTTCGAGTAGATGACTTTTCGTTTAATACTCGCCTAAATATGATATACGGTTTAGGATTTATAGCCTCCCGAAAGTCACTACGCCCTTGTAACGACGTACTGAAAAATTCTGACCTACTCGCGCTTGAACCGTCGCCACGGTCAAACGACATCGAGTTAGGATCTGAAAATTGGATAGCGGTAAAAGGACTCACATACGGAGCCTTGGCCACTGACCGTGCATCATTTCAATTTGTATAGAGGTCGTAGCAGCTGAACGAAGTCAACCTTTGTTTCGATCTCTATTCTTGATTGAAAACTTACTTTACTTTTTACGTACGATGATGATGATGATGATACCTAAGACTTAATTTAATTACTTTTAAACCTTTGGGGAAAACATACTGACTTAGTGACCTTTGACTTAGGTTGACGACCTTTCGGACCGACTTACTACTTGCATACTTTGCACATCGACTTTTACCGCATTTATCACTGTGAGTTATAGCTCCCTTTTTACCTTACTATTTTTGGGACTGAGAATACATGCGCTTTTTACGTTTTACTTACTAGGCACGAGTACTTAAACTTTATATATGTGTGGGTGATATAACGGCATAAATTTTCCCCGTAGCTCGGTAACGTTTAGTCATTGGTTTATGAACCGGTGAACGCGAATCTTAGATATGGATCCATAGGGTTTGACATCCTCACTCGGGCTAGTTGCGCTAGCATTTAACGGGTGTTTAATATTTCGTAAACTTACGCATTCGCCAAGTGTACTTTTAGGGGGTGATATTTACGTTAAGTTAGTTACCAAGTGCCCACGGTTAAGCATATACTTTTCATACTGTTTTGAATACGAAATCTCGTGGCCTACATTACATTATTGTTATAATTAAACTATAGCTCACCAACATTCGTGTTGACATTTTAAAGCATGTTATTTCTCAGGTGCTTAGACGTTTGTCGCTTCCGCTGTATTAGTCTCGCTGTTAGACTTGCTGTGTTAGACTCCCTCTGCATTGTTTAGAGATTTCTCAAACATGGAACTTTTACTTTGCATTCAAAACTTATGTTACATTTGAACAATGGCTTTGTAATGACCTTTGTGTCACGTACTTATGTTAATGCTATCTATTCGTAGAAGCACGCTATCTTTTGTAAAACATTATCTTTTCATGAATGCAAACTTGTTTTAAAACAGCATATAGTGTTGTAACCTTGTAATGGACCTGTCGTTGATGATCCGTACATGATGGTTTTGTACGGGGCGTCACAATCAAAATGGCGAAACATCAACAAGGCTTGTAGTGAGTTTTCCGCGGCGTTCAACGAGGCGGAACACAATTGGAGAAGTGGATCAAATGATGTCGATGTCTTGACACGAGCCCACCAAATCTACGTAATTAATACAAAAGGGAAAAAGTTTAACAACCTAGCCGCTTGGTATGTGTTGAAAGATAAATCAAAGTGGCATGTTCCGAGCACGGGTGGTCGAGTTGATCTTGGTGCGGACGAGGAGGGTTTTGAACCTTCGTTGTCTCAAAACGATCTTTTTGATGATGATTTTGTTCGGAGGCCAGTGGGACGTGACAAGGCTAAAAAGAAGGCCAAAAAATCACATGACTCCGATTTTAGTCAATCGTCTCGTTCGTCTCGTTCGTCAAAAACGGAGGATGCTTTGAACGCTATTTCGAAGCATAAAAAGGCACAAACTAAAAGTATTAAACTTTTAGATCAACAGGAGCTCCTCCGAACCGCTTTAATTGGTATGAGTGTTTTATCGGTGAAAACCGAAGATATCACCGACTCGGAACAACGAAACTTCATCACAAGGCTAAAACGAATGTACCTAGATAATTTTAAGCCTTTGCTCGACAACCCACCGCAACCACAAAATCAAGACTCAGACGAAGAACAAACCGACGAAGACTAGTTTTATTTTATTATTTGTCTTTTTATTTTTATGTTTTTTTTTATTTTTCTATTTTTTTTTTGTGTGTTTTTGTTAATAAAACGTTGTATTTTTTATTTATGAATAAAATAAATTAGTTTTATTAATTTTATGTTTAAATATAATATGATAAAATGAATAAAATAAAAAAAATAAATAAACTAGTGGACCCTACTTATATTTGACACACTACACTTGCCATTTTGAGTTATTGGGGGTCAAATTTTGACATTGTCCAGTCACAGTCACCTTACACTTTTTAGGCTAAAAAATGCACTTTTGCATGTGACGTCACAGACAGGGTTATGAATAGTCTAAATCGAGACCAGTTTTGTTAGTAAACAAGTTTCTAAAGTAGGAGAATAGAGACATGTTACATCAAAAAAGAGGTTCCTAATGTTAGAATCAGTTTTTTTTTTTTTTTTTTTTTTTTTTCAAAAACAAGTTTCTAAAGTCCACTTTAGCGACCGTTTTTTTTTTTTTTAAAAACGGTTCCTTTTTTCCGCCCAATTTAAAACCGGTATCTATTATCTTTAGAAACCTGCTTTTTATTATCCATTTAAAAACAGGTTTTTTTGTGGGGTTGCTATTGTTCTTTATGTAAGAGTGTTAGAAACAAGCTACTGACCTACATTGTACAAGACCACATCAAAACAAATTCATTACTGTTATAATTCAGTAGGCTTATAACTACCTTTAATGGTTATAAGAACAAAGAGAGAAAAAGAGAGAAGAAATATTGATATTGGTATTTCAAGAGAAATGGTGCACCTTAAATGGCTACCATACATGTCTATTTATAGTATAAAATATTACTATGCAAGAAATATAATAATAATAAAATTAACATCTAATCTAGATATTTTATAACACTCCCCCTTGGATGACAATTTTATTAGAGAATAACTAGTACTGCCTCGTTAAAAACCTTGCTAAAGAAAACCCATTGGGATAAAACTTTAGCTAAGGGAAAAAGAGTGCAGCATAGAGTTGACTCCCCCTCAAGTAGGAAACGCCTGAGTTGTTACATCTTCTGAACATGCCTCATGCCAATATTATGAACGTGTGTTCTGAAAATAGCAGTTGGCAGTGCTTTGGTATAAAGATCATCAGAGTTGTTGATTGAACGTATCTCATTTTAATCTGGTTGTCTTTTACGAGATCTTGAGTATATGAGAAGAATCTGAGGTTTTCATCTGAAACTGTATCATCTAAATCTTTTATGTAGAAGTTTGGCCCTCGTGATTTGTCTACAGTCTCCTTCATGGTTTGTTCAAACCGTTGTTTCAGTTCCTATTCCCTTTCAGTCTTTTTCTGAGCCTTACCAATATACCATTCTTTTCCATCAAACTTATGACTGTTAAGACCATTTATAGCTTTAGCGCCTCGTCAGCATTTATGTTTTGTTCTGTCATTTTTGATACTCTTCTTTCATTTGTATTATGTAAGCTGTATTATCTTCATAGATAGTTGTTACGCTTTTATAGCGTTCTAGTCCATAAAAATCAATAATGATTTGTATCATTGATCTTAACTAAAATCATTCCTGAGTAGCTTCATGTAATGCAATCACTTCGGCATGATTTGATGATGTTGCAACAAGTGTTTGTTTTGAGAACGTCATGATATTGCGGTGCCTCCATTTAGGAATACATATCCAGTTTGAGATTTAGCTTTATGTAGATCGGATAAATAATCTGCATCTGTATAACCAAACAAATCTTGTTTCGAGTTGTTAGAATAAAATAATTATAAATCAGTAGTTCCCCGAAGGTATCAAACTATTTGTTTGATCCCATTCCAATGTCTTTTGGTAGGGGCTGAGCTGAACCTTGTCAACAAATTAACTGCAAAAGAAATGTCAGATCTTGTATAATCTATAAGATACATAAGAACCTCAATTGCACTAAAATATAGAACTTCCGATCTGTTAAAATTTTCATGATCTTCGCAGGGATGAAATAGATCAGTGTCAATATTGAGTGATCTAACAACAATGAGTTTGTCTTTAAAAAAAATGTTTTAAAATCTTTTCGGTATAAGTTGTTTGATGTACAAGTAAACCATTAGGCATATGCTCAATTTGCAATCCAAGGTAATACTTGGTTTTTTCAAGATCTTTCATTTCAAAATAATTCTTTAGAAGTTGAATGATTTCATAGATCTCTTTATTTGTTCATATGATGTTAAGAACATTGACATAAACAACTACGATCTCATATCCGAACATTGTTTTTATAAAACATACGTGCAAAATAAGTTTATATTTATACCCTTTTTTTTATCAAGTAGTCATTTAATCGGTTATACCACATACGTCCCGTTTGTATAAACCTACTTAGAAATCTTTGTGATTTAATGGAATATATTCCCTTAGGTTTTACATTAGATGCTTATGATACCTTAACCCTTTAGGTATATTCATATATATCACTATTAAGTGATCCATACAGATAAGTAAGTAGTAACAACATGTATGAGATGCATTTAAATAACTACCAGGTTGATTAAGTATCTAATAAGTAATTGTATCCATTACAGGAGGATAAGTTTTCCTCCTAATTCATTTATGGTCTTTGTGGGAAATCTTGAGTTACAAGTCTAGTTTTGCCTTGTAACTTCATTTGCACATTTCTTTTCGGATAAAAATTCATTTGTATCCCATACGTTTCACATCTTTAAAAGTGATAACGATTGATCCGAAAACTTTTCTTTTATCGAGCGATTCTAATTCAGCTCGTATTGCTCCTTTCCATTGAGCTCAATCATGTCCATTTTGTATATTCAATGACAGATTTTCGTTCCAGATCATCATCTTTATTCATGATGTCATTGTAACATTATATGAAAATATCTCATCAAGATTTTTCATTTTATTTCGGTTCCATAATATTGCATAATTTATCGCAATTTATGTATTTACATTTATCAATATCCTCTGCAGAAGGAATATTGATTTGTGGTTCTTCTTGAACACTTTCTTTTACCTCATTATCAGCTGATTTTCTTTTTCGAGGATTTTTATCTTCGGAACCAATTGATCTTCCACGTTTGATGCGTGGTAAAGACTCAACAGTGACATTATTGCCAGCTTTTGGAATTTCAGTTCGAGCTGGATCATTTATCGCTGGTATATATGATTTAGTCACTTTTTTTATATCTGTAAATGCATAAAGTAATTAATTTGCAAGTTCTTGCATATGCATTTTTGAACTTTCGTTTCACATTCTTTTGTGCGAGTTCAATATACCTTAATTGATGTTCACATCATGAAGCATCATTTTATTTATTTATTTTGTTTACTTCACCCCCTAATCTAGGGAACAATGTTTTATTAAAATGACAATCAGCAAAACGTGCTGTAAAAACATCACCCATCATGAGTTCAGTATATCTTATGATTGAAGATGTTTTATATCCAAAATATATTACCATCTTTCTTTGAAAAACCATTTTATTGTGTTGTGGTGATACAATTGGAACATACACTGCACAACCAATGTTCTAAGGTGAAAATATTTGGCTCTTGGCCAAAATCAAGTAGTAAGTGAAAATATTTATGACTTCCACATGGTATAATGCGAATTAATGTCGCAACATGTAAATTTACATGTCCACATATAAATATCGAGAGTTTTGTACTCATTATCAATTGTCTAGTTATTAGCTGCAAGCGTTTATCTATTGATTCAGCTAAACCAATTTTGTGTATGCACATGAGCAACTGGATGTTCAACAACAATCCCTGTAGATATATAATGATCATTAAATGCTTGAGATGTTAACTCACCGGTATTATCAAGTCTCATCCTTTTAATGGTGTAATCAGAATAATGTGTTCTCAATTTAATAATTTGTGCAAGAAACTTTGCAAATGCCATATTACGGCTTGATAACATACAAATATGAGACCATCCGCTAGATGCGTCTATTAGAACCATGAAATATCAAAATGGTTCACATGATGGATGAATTGGTTCATATATCTTACCTTGAATTCTTTCAAGAAACATTTGTGATTCTTTTTCACAATATAGTTTTCATTAATAATCATATGTGCTTTCCATTAATCAACATATGTGTTTTTTTTTTTTTTCATAAATCACCATATGTGCTTTTTCATTATATATCATTTTCACCATACACGCTTTTAATCATATGCGCTGTGTTTTTCACCATATGTGTTTTTCATCATATGCGCTTTTTATGTGAATAGTAAATTAATTAATTTCTTTTTACTATTCATATGAATTAATTTCGATTTACTATTTTGTTAATTGAGTAATATATATACATCATATACTTGTGACTCCGAAGGCTCAAATGAATTTGACCATATAGTTATATGTTGTACATTGCACATTAATTTTCAGTAGAAGCTTTAGATGCATATTTTTTATTGATGAACTATTTGTTTCATATCTAGCTTAGGCAATTATTGTGAACATTTGGTCCCTATAAGAGTATTTACCTTTTAGACTTTTAGTTGATTTGTACTTGTCACAATTAGGGATAGCACCCGCGGGTCGTGGATGCGGATCCATTGGATCCATCACCCGTACCCGCGGATTTTTTTTAAGAGACATTCAATTGAACCCTTGTTCGTTGAAACAATTTGACTATATTTTTACTCCCCATTATTAAACGGGCCATTTTGATGCACACTCTTAAAAAATAATTTGTTTTTTAAGTTTTATTATTCAACCTCCTTTTTTCAACGGTCACGTTTTTAACAAAACAATTGACAAGTTTGGAAAAAAGTTTTTTATTGATTATCATTAAAAGTTTTCTATTGTCACTCTACTGGATGGAATTATGGCATACAACCAAAATTGCAACCCAACACTACATAAGAACAAAAAAGGTTGTTTTTAATTAACATATGTATATGTGTTAAACTCGGAATAATAATAACTTATTTTAGAAAATTAACATAAGACATGTTGAAACATTTTTGTCACATTTAGCTCATCAAGTCTAATACTTATCATTGATAGATTTTATCATGTCTAGGAGATGTTTACTTTTTTCTTGTATTAAGTCCTACTTTCATTTACCTTTGTTTGGAAAAAAGTTTTTTTTTTACTTTGCTTTCCCCCTTTCTGTAAAACTCATTTAAACACTTTCTTTATTTTTTTTTTTTAAAAAAAACTTCCTTTTTTTTTACGTTACCCGTAAATTATAAATATATAAAAAAAACTTTTTGTTTAAATTTTTTTTTCTAGTTTTTAAAAGGCCACTTGACCAATTTTTAATTCTTTCACAACACCTGATATCGTGATCGTGACCTTTCACCAAAGCAAGAGATATTCTTGATAAACTAAACACGGACTCGTGTTTGAAATTGTCGGCCACAAAAAAATTCATTTGATAAAAGTATATATATATTTTTTTTAGTTATAGAAGGAGACCACTTCATTTTCAATACTTCATTTTTGACAAAAAACTATTCCATTTTACCATCCCTTTTTTTTCTTACTTTAACTTTTTAGATATACTTTTAATAAAAATACAAACTACTTTTTTTTATTTTAACTTTTAAGATTTACTTTTAATAAAAATACAAACTACTTTTTGTATTTTAACTTTTAAGATTTACTTTTAATAAAAGTACAAACTACTTTTTCTTATTTTAACTTTTAAGATTTACTTTTAATAAAAATACAAACTATTTTTTTATTTTAACTTTTAAAATTATAAATTTAAGAATAAACATTAGTATGCATGAAATAAATAATGATTAATTGCATAAGTAATCATAAATGTTAGATAACATATAAAGACCCCGTCGTATTCGTATTGATCGGAATTAATCTCGACCCATGGTACCGTGTTGTCAAATGACGTGTTGCGTACATAAAGTACCGTGTTGTCAAATGACGTGTTGCGTACAATCATGAGGTCTTATTAACATAAATATAAATGTTAGTGAAGTTAATAAGAGTTAGATTACAGAAAATATAATTCAGGTGGTATAACCGACCATATATAACTTAAATAACATAAATATAAATGTTAGTGAAGTTAGTAAAAGTTAGATTACAGAAATATAATTCAGGTGGTATAACCGACCATATATAACTTAAATAACATAAATATAAATGTTAGTGAAGTTAGTAAAAGTTAGATTACAGAAATATAATTCAGGTGGTATAACCGACCATATATAACTTAAATAACATAAATATAAATGTTAGTAGTCCAAAATTTGATATATTCGAGTCTGAAAATTATTAATAATTTCATATCTTGATTAGTGATTCGTGATCGTTTGAGATATCTTTTAATTACACTAAGCTTTTCGTGCTGATAACGTGTTATAATTCAGTAGGCTTATAACTACCTTTAATGGTTATAAGAACAAAGAGAGAAAAAGAGAGAAGAAATATTGATATTGATATTTCAAGAGAAATGGTGCACATACATGTCTATTTATAGTATAAAATATTACTATGCAAGAAATATAATAATAATAAAATTAACATCCAATCTAGATATTTTATAACAATTACCATTTATTATTCTAATTCAAATCATAAGAAAATATTATCAAAAGTTAATTTTACTAAACTCTAACGCCCTTCTATTTCTTAAAGAAAACACTAGAATTGTTTTAGCCTCGATAAAATCATAAAAGAAAACTGAATACAAACCAATTTTATAAAATACTTAAGGCAGAATAATCCTTTCTTAGGATATCACTTAAACTCACTTTAGTAAAGTGTAGCTGAAGACTCAAGATAAATGCTACTCCGTATAATATAATGTCTACATAGTTTAAAATCAAGTAGAACAACTTATGCAGAGCGGAAACATAAACTAGTCAGCAATATGAGAACATAAACATTAACGTGGGGCACATCAAATAACATCAGTTCACCAAAGCATAATAAATGTACAATATCTTACAAATAGTGATAATCTTAGCCAAGCATCTGTTTTTGAAACACAAGTATTTTCCCCCTTATGCTGCCCATTTCTATATTTGAACAAATCCTTTGAAATTTCAACAATATTCTTTGCAAGCTTACTTCTTGATAGTGTATAATCAAAATCCAAGAAGCGCTTACATGGCTTAACATCAATTGTGGATTCAGTAGAACCTTCTCGTACCGGTTTTGAAGTTGCAGATTTGGTGTCTTTGGGTTAGAGGTTGAACGTTTTGAAATGTGAGCCTTTGGGACTATATTCAGTTTGCTATCATCAAATACTTTACGCATCTTGGTCTTTGACATGGTTTTTGTTGAAATCATCATCCTTATTACGCCTTTTCTTGCTATTCGACTTAGATGGAGTTGAAATTGAATCATCGTCAGAAGAGCTAAAAAAAGTAGGAACTTTGACTTTGATTGTCTCCTCTTGTAAATTGGTTGTCATCTGCAAAAAAAAAAAAAAAAAAAAAAAAACAATTTTATATAAATTAGTAGTTAGTAGACTATATATATATATATATATATATATATATATATATATATATATATATATATAGGATCAAGAGGGAAGTAACCAATCGGGGGGAAACGGGGGGAAGCAATTTTTTTTTCTTCGTTTTTTGAAAAAACTTTGTTCACGAACATTATAGATTGGATGAAAATAAGAACATTTAGAAAAGACACTTCGTGATGAATGTTATTATTTTGGCGGGAAAACGCTCGAAGAAGTAATATATAACAATTACCGTGTTTTTCGAGCGTATGATGAGGTTTTAGACATTAGGGTTTAGATATGAGGGTTTAGATATTAGGGTTTAGATATTAGGGTTTATAGGGTTTAGATATTAGGGTTTAGAAATTTAGGGTTTAGGGTTTAGATTTAGAGTTTAGATTTAGGATTTAGATTGAGTTTTTAACACGAACGGTTTAGAGTTTAGGGTTTAGGGTTTAGGGTTTAGTGTTTTGGGTTTATGAAATAAACCCAAAACACCAAACCCTAAACCCTAAACCCTAAACTCTAAATCGGGCTAAATTTTACTTCACAAACCATGAAAAAAAAAAAAAAAAAAAACGTTAACATTCTTCACGAACAATATTATCTTGAATGTTATTTTTGTCGATCGTTTTCCCGCCAAAATAATAACATTCATCACGAAGTGTCTTTTCTAAATGTTCTTATTTTCATCCAATCTATAATGTTCGTGAACAAAGTTTTTTCAAAAAACGAATTTTTTTTTTTTTTACTTCCCCCCGCTTGGTTACTACCATTGATCCTGCCACTATATATATATATATATATATATATATATATATATATATATATATATATATATATATATACTCCCTCCATCCCAGATTAATTGTCCCCAAACAAAAAACACACAGTTTAAGAAATTTACTTTCCATATTTGGAAGTGGACAATTAATTTGGGACGTCCCAAAAAGGAATACTGGACAATTAATTCGGGACGGAGGGAGTATATGAATTAATACTGAACAAATTATAGATGATTTAGCTCTAAAAGAATTCAACCCGTAAATGTGTTTGACTCTAAAAAGTCAAAGGAACATGCTAGTCCAAAAACTGGAACGCAAGACCACTTACACTGAACCACTTTAGTAGGTTTAGGATCATCCAAACGTAAAAGAGCTTCACGTCCATCATCAAGAATGCCAGCTACCAATGTTAACTTTCCAGGTGCGAGAGATATCCATATACTGTCTCTTACCTTAAGTTCAACTTATTCCATTATCAATATCCATATCTATACTGGGTAATAAAGAAAAAATATAACAATTAAATATATATACGAGAAAGTTGTACATGGATAAATTTGGCTATGTATGATTAAAACTTATAATAATAAATAAATAAATTGTGAGGTTGTGAATTTTATAGAAAATAAATTGTGGTATTGTCACCTTGAGGATATGAAAGTTGTACATGGTTGATATAGTCTGACATCGTCTCTTTTCTCGCTTATATATTTAAGGATGATGACTTGAACAAAGAAACCAAGTCAAAGACCAAAAGTGAAAAAAGACATGCCTAATGTATTTGATGATAGCAAACCGAAAATAGTCCCGAAAGCTCAAATTTCAAAACGTTCAACCCCTACCCCAAATACACCAAAACTTACAACTCCAAAACCGGTAAGAGAAGGCTACTGAATCCACAATTGATGTTAAGCCATGTAAGCGCTTCTTGGATTTTGATTATACACTAGCAAGAAGTAAGCTTCCAAAGAATAGTGTTGAAATTTCAAAGGATTTGTTCAAATATAGAAATGGGCAGCATAAGAGGGAAAATACTTGTGTTTCAAAAACAGATCCTGGGCTAAGATGAGCACACCAAAGATGATACTGAAGTTGTTATTGAATAAACTTTGTAAGGCCTTTTTCATCTACTAGCACTCCATATGATCGATGCACAATGGTGACACATGATTTGAAGAACGGTTTTAGACATGGAACTATTTGACTGCACCAACATTTTCCTGCAAAAATGGAAGTTAATATAATGCAAGAACATACGGACTATTATAATTTAATTTAATCAATCGTAAAAATATAAATGAACATAAGGATCTTATTACAAGACATCATTTGCAATGTGAAGAAAGTCGTCCCTTTCGTTTTTTTTTTTTTTTCAAAACATCAAGCCGCCATAAGAGTTATAGCAAATTAGTAAAGAACTGAACGACGTATAAATTTTTAACTAGAAAATGAGTTAGTTTCAGATATATTACCTGACGCAAAATATAAACATCAAATTATAAACATCCGAATCAGACGATAGAGCTAATATTAATTATAATAAACAGGATCACAGTCTTTGCAGCATTACAGAGTTGAAGAGATGTTAACAAACAAATAATCAGTATAGCTTACTTGGCTTATCTCCCGACCAGTTATGACTTTCAGCAGGCTCAATACCATAAAGCTGAGGCAAAAATTACTTGATTAATTAGAGTTATTTTTAAAAAAGATAAAAAAAAATTGCACAGAATGATATAAAAGAGTGTGTATTACAAACTAATTCTAATACAACACATCATGTGCATTCTACTTATGTATAGACACATGAAATTGGCTACCAACCTTCAACTCCTGGAATAATAACCCCTAAACTGTTAAATATCGAATAAATTGCGCTTTCTTTAACTATGTGAACTGCAAGCATACTAAGAACGTGATACAACGGCTCTGCACAAGAACTAAATCAAGTCAAAATCAGAGGCAAAATTGGGATTCAATTGAAATAAAAGTCAGGTCAACCATAAGAAATATAAACTGAGTTATGCATTAGAATCGATAAGATTGGTTACTCCAAAAGGTTGGGTAAATGTTTGTGTGAATTGAAAGATGGTGATGTTGTATCTATGAGTTAATTAGCTACCCATATATATAAAAAAACAGATGTATATAAAAGGGTACCTCTGCAGACTGCTTGTATTAAATTTGATTAACTTTTTTGAATGATTGTGGCTGATCTTCCCAAATACTTCAATGCACCGAGCATCCAGCTCAGCCATCTGAGCAGCTCTGAGAAGCACCTATGTTTTACCAACCTGCATTTCAATTTATAATGTATGTATTAGTGCATGTATTTAATATTCAAACATCTTTTGCAATGTGAACACTTCAGTACCACATTTAAAGAAACAGTTTTCTACGAGAAAGAAAGCCGCCCCTCCGTGTTTTCCGAAACACCACCAAACAACAGCAGCCATGGAAAAGGATCCTACATTGCCATCAACTAAATTAGTATATCATATGCTTGATTAGCAAAATTAATATGTAGAGCCTGTTGTGATCAAAGTACCATGAAAAACAAAAGGAATCAATAATATTTAATCGATGAAAGAATAAGCATGTGTCCAAAGTTAACCGTAAAAAAAAATGTTATCTTTATCGTCAGACATTAACAAAACCATAATCATAACATCTAATTGTAAAAAAGATCATTTGGATTTCCGCAGACTTCCATTTTCCCAAGGAGTTTAGTTTTTGAATTTTTTTTTTTTTTTTTTTTTTGTAAAGATGAAAAACATGGTCACCACTAAACAAGAAACCAAATTAATCAAAGAAATCATTATCCAAATAAAATTATCAATCAAGAATGTACTGTCAAAGAAAAAAAGATATCGAATGAAAGCATTATTTGATTTTTGAGGTGTAACAAAACCCTAATTCACGCAAAATAGATATAGATATATAATATATTTCGTATAAAAAATCCACAGAGTACTTAATAAGTAAATAAAAATCAAGAACTGTGACCTTGTGATGATGATCTTGTGAATTGACAGGGTCAATATCTTCAGTGAAACACCGACGATTGACTAAAAGCCGTCAGAAAAAAAAAACAAAAAAACAAAAAAAACAAAAAAAAAAGGAACACTACCGCCGATTAAATAAGCGTCACTTTGTGATGATCAATGTATCGGAGAACAACAGCGAACCACCGACGATTGATTATATATTTATATGTAGTCGAAATTAAAAATAAAAAATAAAAGGAATGAAATTAGGGTTTTGAGTTGAGTAGGGTTTAGAAGTGACTGGTGTGGACTCGTGGGAAACTGGGAATCAATCAATTTATAGGTATACTAGTAAGTGTCTAGCCGTGCATATGCACGGCCGGGCCTGGCCCGGCCCGGCCCATTTGAAGAATATAATTTGATACACTTGAAAATCCACACATATGTACCAGAAGACATGAGTTGATCAGTGATATAATTTTTGAAGATGAGATTAACATTAATCTGTTATAATTCAGTAGGCTTATAACTACCTTTAGTGGTTTGATTCTTGATGTTATAATTCAGTAGGCTTATAACTACCTTTAGTGATTTGATTCTTGATTAAGAATACTAATAATGAAGTGTAAGAACAAAGATGATAATGGAGAGAAAGAAAGAAACACTTTGTAAGTGTGAGAAATGGTGCAAGTTTAATGCTTGCATTCATGGCTATTTATAGCAAAAATATCACAAGTTTAGGTAATACAATAATATTACTTTTGTGTATCAATAATTGACTATCCATTTATATATATATATTTATATATTATAACACTCCCCCTTGGATAGCAATTTTGTTTGTTGAAGATCAACTGTAAGTTACTGCCTCGTTAAAAACCTTGCTAAAGAAAACCCAGTGGGAAAAACTTTAGCTAAGGGAAAAAGAGTGCAGCATGGAGTTGACTCCCCCTCAAGTAGACATCGCTTCGGTTGTTACATCTTTTGAACATGTCTCATGCCAATGTTATGAACGTGTGTTCTGAAAATAGCAGTTGGAAGTGCTTTCGTGAAAAGATCAGCAGAGTTTTTGCTGGATTGAACATATCTCATTTCAATCTCGTTGTCCTTAATGAGATTTTGAGTGTATGAGAAGAATCTAGGAGGTATGTGTTTGGTTCGGTCACTTTTGATATACCCTTCTTTCATCTGTGCTATGCAAGCTGCATTATCTTCATAGATAATTGTTGGACTTTTATCGCGTTCTAGTCCACAAGAATCAGTAATGATTTGTGTCATTGATCTCAACCAAAAACATTCCCGAGTAGCTTCATGTAATGCAATCACTTCGGCATGATTTGATGATGTAGCAACAAGTGTTTGTTTTTGAGAACGCCATGATATTGCAGTACCTCCATTTAGGAATACATATCCAGTTTGAGATTTAGCTTTATGTGGATCAGATAAATAACCTGCATCAGCATAACCAACCAAATCTTGTTTTGATTCGTTAGAATAAAATAATCCTAAATCAGTAGTTCCTCGAAGGTATCGAAATATGTGTTTGATCCCATTCCAGTGTCTTTTGGTAGGAGCAGAGCTGAACCTTGCCAACAAATTAACTGCAAAAGAAATGTCAGGTCTTGTACAATTTGTAAGATACATAAGAGCTCCAATTGCACTAAGATATGGTACTTCTGGTCCAAGGATATCTTCATGATCTTCACATGGACGAAATGGATCAGTTTCAACATTGAGTGATCTAACAACCATAGGAGTACTTAATAGTTTTGCCTTGTCCATATTGAAACGTTTCAAAATCTTTTCAGTATATGTTGTTTGATGTACAAGTAAACCATTAGGCATATGCTCAATTTGTAAACCAAGGCAATACTTGGTTTTTCCGAGATCTTTCATTTCAAATTCTTTCTTTAGAAGTTGAATGGCTTCATAGATCTCTTTATTTGTACCTATGAAGTTAAGATCATCAACATAAACAGCTATGATCACATATCCGGATGTTGTTTTCTTAATGAAAACACAAGGGCAAGTAAGGTTATTTGTATACCCTTTGCTTATCAAGTAATCACTTAATCGGTTATACCACATACGTCCTGATTGTTTTAACCCATATAAAGATCTTTGTAATTTAATCGAATACATTTCTTTGGGTTTTGCATTTGATGCTTCTGGTACCTTAAATCCTTCAGGTATCTTCATATATATATCACTATCAAGTGATCCATATAGGTAAGCACTCACAACATCCATGAGATGCATTTCTAAATTTTTAGAAACTGCCAGGCTGATTAAGTACCTAAAAGTAATTGCATCCATAACAGGGGAATAAGTTTCTTCATAATCAATTCCCGGTCTTTGAGAAAAACCTTGAGCTACAAGTCTAGCTTTATACCTTGTAACTTCATTTTTCTCATTTCTTTTTCGGACAAAAATCCATCTGTATCCTACAGGTTTCACATCTTTAGGAGTGAGAATGATGGATCCGAAAACTTTTCTTTTATTGAGTGATTCTAATTCAGCTCGTATTGCTTCTTTCCATTGAGCCCAATCATGTCTATTTTGACATTCAACCATAGATGTTGGTTCTGGATCATCATCATTATTCATGATGTCATATGCAACATTAAATGAAAATTTCTCATCAAGATTTTTCATTTCATTTCGGTTCCATAATATTTTTGAATATGCATAATTGATTGCAATTTCTGTATTGACATCATCAATCTCCTCTGCAGTAGGAGTACTGATTTGTGGTTCTTCTTGAACACTTTCTTTTACTTCATTATCAGCTGATTTTCTTTTTCGAGGATTTTTATCCTTTGAACCAATTGGTCTTCCACGTTTCTGACGTGGCAAAGATTCATGAGTGACGTTATTGCCAGCTTTTGGAATTTCAATTCGAGCTGGAGTATTTACTGCTGGTATATATGATTTTGTCACCGTTTTTGTATCTGTAAATGCATCAGGCAATTGATTTGCAAGTTCTTGTATATGCATTATCTTTTGAACTTCTGTCTCGCATTCTTTTGTGCGAGGATCAAGATACTTTAATTGAGGTTCACACCATGAAACATCATTTTCTTTATTTTTCATTTCTCCCCCTAATCTAGGGAACAATGTTTCATTAAAATGACAATCAGCAAAACGTGCTGTAAAAACGTCACCTGTCATAGGTTCAATATACCTTAATATTGAAGATGTTTCATATTCAACATATATTCCCAACCTCCTTTGAGGACCCATTTTTGTACGTTGTGGTGTCGCAATTGGAACATACACTGCACAACCAAATGTTCTAAGATGGGAAATATTTGGCTCTTGACCAAAAGCAAGTTGTAGGGGGGAATATTTATGACTTGCACTTGGTCTGATGCGAATCAATGCAGCAGCATGTAAAATTGCATGACCCCATATAGATACAGGGAGTTTTGTTCTCATTATCAATGGTCTAGCGATTAACTGTAAACGTTTAATCAATGACTCGGCTAAACCATTTTGTGTATGCACATGAGCAACAGAATGTTCAACAACAATTCCTATAGACATGCAATAGTCATTAAATGCTTGAGATGTAAATTCACCAGCATTATCAAGTCTCACCCTTTTAATGGTGTAATCAGGAAAATGAGCTCTCAATTTAATAATTTGGGCAAGAAATTTTGCAAATGCCACATTACGGCTTGATAACAGACAAACATGAGACCATCTGCTAGATGCGTCTATTAGAACCATGAAATATCTAAATGGTCCACATGGTGGATGAATTGGTCCACATATATCACCTTGAATTCTTTCAAGAAACATTGGTGATTCTTTCTCAACCTTAAGTGGTGAGGGTCTAGTTATCAATTTTCCAAGAGAGCAAGATGTACATGGAACCATTGTATCATGATGGATTTTTCTATCCTTTAGTGGATGTCCATGAGTACATTCAATAATCCTTTTCATCATTGTTGATCCTGGATGGCCTAATCTGTTATGCCATAAACTGAATACACCAGGATCAATATATTTTTCGTTAACTACCATATGTATTTCTGGTACATTTATATGTGTATAATGTAATCCAGAACTAAGTCTTGGCAGTTTTTCAACCACATGACTCTTGTCAGTGATACTTAAATATTTCTCATTTTCTGTTGTCACTGACTGATAATCATACCCGTTAAGGTATATGTCGGAGAAACTCAATAAATTTCTGCTTGACTTGGGAGAAAATAAGGCATCATTTATTAAAAATTTTGTACCATTTGGTAGTATGAAATTTGCCTTTCCTATCCCTTTTATCAAGTTAGCAGGTCCTGATATTGTATGTATAGTTCCTTCCGTTGGTTTTAGATCAATAAAATATTTCTCGGATTTAAGTATAGTGTGTGTAGTTCCACTGTCTGCTATACAGAGATCTCCACCACTTGATTGATGTTGTATTCCAGCAAAATTCATATTGAACTTCATATATAAGAAATAAATAGTGAGTACATTAATATTACACAATATTTTAAACGCAAATAGATAGTACTGAAACATTTAGCAAACATAATGACAAAGACAGACGATATTAAATCGTTTATTTTTCGAAAGACACACAACTTAAACATTCAAGAAATCTTCATATAAATCAGATGGTTTCTCAGTGACTGTTGGATCGACGTTATCCACAAAGTTTACTTCCTTTTCTTTATCTTTCAGCGAATCCTGATACATCTTAACAAGATGTTTAGATGTTCGGCAAGTATTAGCCCAGTGGCCCATTCTACCACATCTGTAGCAAGATTCTTCAGAATTTTTAGAAGAATTTTCTTCAACATCTTGTTTAGTGGGCTTGTTTTGTGGTTGATATTTATATTTTCGTGGATTATTATTTCTTTGACCACCACGGCCACGACCACGACCACGTCCTCGCCCATTACCATTACCATAAGGATGGTTTCTACCATAGTTATGGCTTTTGGCATGATGATGGTGATGGTTATTATAACCACGACCTTGCCCGCGTCCTTGTCCCTGTTTATAATTATTTGCAGTATTTGCTTCAGGGATTGCAAGTGTACCAGTAGGACGGGATTGCTGATTTTTCATTAATAGCTCATCATTTTGCTCTGCAACTAAGAGATATGAATTAAGTTCAGGATATGTTTTGAACTTTAGCATTCTCAAATTTCTTTGCACTGTTATGTTTGCAGCATTCATTGTGGAGAAAGTTTTCTCCATCATGTCTGCATCACTTATTTCATGTCCACAGAATTTAAGTTGTGAACATGTATTATACAGAGCTGAGCTATATTCATTTACTTTCTTAAAGTCTTGGAACCTTAATGTTCTCCATTGTTCCATAGCAGCTGGAAGTAAAATTTCTCTTTGATTATTGAATCTGCTTTTGAGACTTCCCATAAAACATGGGGATCTTCTACAGTCACATAATTATTTTGTAAGCATTCATCAATATGTTGATGAATAAAGCAACATGCCGTTGCTTGTTCTTTTTCAGAACAAGTGTTGTTTTCATTTATGGCTTCAAGAATGCCCATTGATTTAAGATGCATTTTTACTTTTATAACCCATGGCATGTAGTTGTTTCCAGTTGATTCTAAAGGAGTAAATTTAAGCTTTTCCAGATTCGACATTTTCTATTAAAACAAACAACATGATAAATTATAGTCACTTTATATTCATAAGTATATAAACATTAAACATAAATTTAATATAACATAAATGATAAGTAGGTGACAGTGTCGACCATATGTAAGCAATCATTAATAAATGTTATATAACATAAATATAAATATTAGTAAACATAAATGATAATTAGGCGACAGTGTCGGCCATATAAATGTTAGATAATAGAAATATAAATGTTAGTAACATAAATGATAATTAGGCGACAGTGTCGGCCATATAAATGTTAGATAATTGAAATATAAATGTTAGTAACATAAATGATAATTAGACGACAGTGTCGACCATATATTATTCAGGTGGTATAACCGACCATATATCATTTAGGTGGCAGAGCCAACCATAATTAGTATTAAGATTATCGTGCTGATAACGTGTTATAATTCAGTAGGCTTATAACTACCTTTAGTGGTTTGATTCTTGATGTTATAATTCAGTAGGCTTATAACTACCTTTAGTGATTTGATTCTTGATTAAGAATACTAATAATGAAGTGTAAGAACAAAGATGATAATGGAGAGAAAGAAAGAAACACTTTGTAAGTGTGAGAAATGATGCAAGTTTAATGCTTGCATTCATGGCTATTTATAGCAAAAATATCACAAGTTTAGGTAATACAATAATATTACTTTCGTGTATCAATAATTGACTATCCATTTATATATATATATTTATATATTATAACATAATCAACCATTATATATTCCAAATGTAACAAAATCCAACATTACTGCCTCCTCCCTGCCTACCAACCCTATTCAGCCGTGCATACTCTGATACTCTGAATTTTAGAACAAGTGTACATTTCCACCATTGCCACTATATGTCTGTCACAAAAACCATCGCTATAACCGACACCATAACCGCCCCCATTCTCAGACCGATGAACCATCGCTCGTGTCTTCAAAAACAATATGAGACTGCAAGTTAAGCTGGGAAAAGAAAATGGTGAGCCAGATCTCAAATTTCAATAATCTAAGGCTACTTACTGAATTCACTATTGCTATTTATAAAAAAAAAAAAAAACAAAGATAACACGACTTAAGAGGTAAAAGAACTATTTAAAAAAAAAAAAAAAAACTAAGAGTAAAAGAAATACCTGATTTCACAATCGATAAAAAAAAAAAAAAAAAAAAAAAAAAAAAAAAAAAAAGTATTCACAAACAAATGGATATAAAAGGGTGGAGCTGAGTCACAAAAGAAAATTACACGTAGGTGTTGCTAGTGACAAGGAAACACGTGGCTATCGGGCAAGAAAATCTCTTGTTAGAAATAAGAGATATGTATTACGGGTATCAACCAATAAAAATTATACGTGTAGGTCTCCGGGGGAGTCTTTAATTTATTTAATATTGTCAACATAATACTCGATTTTTTTAATAATTAGTAGTGTGGTCCGCGCGGTGCGGCGGAATTGCAACTTTAATAAGATCACATTTACATAC
This sequence comes from Rutidosis leptorrhynchoides, assembly GCF_046630445.1. NCBI lineage: Eukaryota > Viridiplantae > Streptophyta > Magnoliopsida > Asterales > Asteraceae > Rutidosis > Rutidosis leptorrhynchoides. Next base: position 635,045,851 of record NC_092336.1, read on the forward strand.
ACAGAAATGCAAATAGCATATTAAACACAAAAACAGAACACAAAGATAGTCTGAGTTTCAGTTATTTTTAACATATAAATACAAATAAGTTCTGAAACATTTACTTAGGAAGAAACATAATACCATCTACGTATTACCATTCCTTTTTTAGTTGACACCACTTTGACCCGTTTAATTGCTCTACCAATATCACAAATTGTGTAGTTTGGCAGCCTGCCTAAGTGCTCATTTATAATTTCCAAAAATTCTACCTTTCTAGAATCTGTGCATTTGATTTCTCAAGTAACATTCTTAACATTTGCAGGCTGCAACGGTTCCTCAAGATGCTTAAGTACATCATACACCTGCAATTGCCCAACCAACCCAACCCAATTATAGGCCTAATGGTAAAAAGTGCCACCTTTATAATTTAAAAAGATATAAATATAAATATTTATAATAAGTACAACACAAATTAATACCAATTTATAACCTTCAAGTGTATTGGTTTATAAGGGCAAGGTAGGTCACTATATCTCCTGCAAACTATAGTTTGCTCTGAAAACATATTTGTCTAAAAATTTATAAGAATTATAACTATAAATAAGTAATTATAGATTACTTGATTCTTACAGATAGGCCAAGTAACGAAGTCATACCAATTTGTGAACTTTCTGATAACCATTGATGTCATAAAGTAAGAAGAAGCATAATGCGTGAAATCGTGGCCAAACAGAAAATAGAAAACGAGATAGACAAAGTAAAAGCCTCGGCTTGTTTACTCCTGAAAATTAGACTTAATAATATTACCAAAAAGCTGACTAATAAAAATAGAACGAAGGGTCTTTATAACCCATGACATGTTATACAGATAAACAAGAAAATAACAAACTAATATTTTAGATAAACTTAAAATAGGCAATCGTGCCTCTTCAAACTCGTTTGTTGATTATTATCACCACTTTTGGATAAGGTTAAAAAACAAAGGAATACTTATTATACTTGTTGCCCAATATTTTTATTAATAATTTGACCATCTGTTACTTTTTCCTTTACGACCCTTTAATCCTCCATTCAAATAAATAGCAATTATTATTGGACCAAGACCACCTGGATCGTACACAAACCAAATTAATCCTTCATCCAAATAAGTAGCAACGGGGATGGGCCCACCAGGATCATACACATATGCATCATTCTCCCCTTCTTCAAAAAGACTCGTCTTCGAGTCTACAATTTCAAGGACTGTATCATCTAAATGATCATCAAGAACTACACGTATAATGTTTTCTTCATTGAAACTACCAAATATTGCAACAAGAGCAGATAGATGATCCTGGACACCAACATCAACATCTTCAATGAAATTGTTCTTCCAATCAACATCAACATTGTACATGTTGGTGTCTTTATTAGTAACTACTTCAAACTCATTTTCATAAGTAGATTTAGAAAAGAAAAAACATCCCTCACCATCAGAATTAACAATGAACGAAACATTCATCTGATCCTCAAGAGCTACACGAATGTTTTCGAGGTCTTTTTTCATAACAACATCAACATCTTCACAATAAAAAAATTTAACATCTTTATTGGACATGTTGATGTCTTTGTTAGTAATTACCCCCAAATCACTTTCATAATCAGATTCAAAAAAAGAAAAAGATACCTCACCATCAGTATCATAGATGGGTTCGGTTTCATAGATGGATTCTCCATCTTCACCATCTGTATCATAGATGGGTTCAGTATCATAAATGGATTCTGAATCGATTCTTTCCGAATCGTAGCGTGCAGGAAATCGTTGTTGGTTCAGTTCCAACTCGGCGATTCGCTTATATAATCGTTCAATTTCTGTGTCTCGAGGATCTTCGTTGCCTCTTTCGGCGTGTCTAGGAATATCTCCATCGCTGCCTCGGTCGGCGGTTCTGCAATAGCCTCCTCGATAACCTCCACGAAACATTGTTTGGCCGAAACCTGAGCTCTGGATACCAAATAATGCGTGAAATCGTGGCCAAACAGAAAATAGAAAACGAGATAGACAAAGTAAAAGCCTCGGCTTGTTTACTCCTGAAAATTAGACTTAATAATATTACCAAAAAGCTGACTAATAAAAATAGAACGAAGGGTCTTTATAACCCATGACATGTTATACAGATAAACAAGAAAATAACAAACTAATATTTTAGATAAACTTAAAATAGGCAATCGTGCCTCTTCAAACTCCTCTGGATGTTTGTTGATTATTATCACCACTTTTGGATAAGGTTAAAAAACAAAGGAATACTTATTATACTTGTTGCCCAATAGTTTTATTAATAATTTGACCATCTGTTACTTTTTCCTTTACGACCCTTTAATCCTCCATTCAAATAAATAGCAATTATTATTGGACCGAGACCACCTGGATCGTACACAAACCAAATTAATCCTTCATCCAAATAAGTAGCAACGGGGATGGGCCCACCAGGATCATACACATATGCATCAAAGCAAAAGTAGTTATGGAACTCGTATTTATTATGACTAATAAGATAAACCTACAGCTCATCTATGTGAACAATATAGTTGGTTACCCCGTATTCTGCAAATTAAATACCTGATTTGTTAAGCTTTATGACAAACAAATACCCAATTCAATTAAGGTATTCAAACAACGTTTCTCAATCGAAAATTAACGATTAAAAGAAAAAGTTGCAGTCATCAGAAGCGTTATGTAACACCTCTAAAAATGCTCATTTGAAGACAACGACATTGATTAGTGATCCCACAAACGTATATTCCACTTGATAACAAATAGGGCGTAACCATTGTAAATACATGGCATCACAGATACACCAGAAGTCACTCGCATGGACGTATGCCTATCAGGAAAAGAAAATTAATTGTTCAAAACAAACAAAGTAAAGCATGTAGATAATGTCTGGAACGCAAAACAGTAAGCAGCTTATCAAGTTACCAAAATCGCAGGTGCGTACTTTATTGGGTAGCTACTAAATACGAATCAAATTTTAAATTCCAAGTTTATTGTATATCTTAGTTGACAGTTTTTAATTCTTCAAAATCTGACACAACAAATCAGCTTATTTTGTAAAGCTACAAATTTAGTATCTTAAAAGAAGGTCCCCTCAATAAAATCCTAGACCCGCCATTGCTTACAATAATCAATGGTGCAAGAGACAGTTGAAGGTGCCAACACCCAACATTTTCAACACTCACGATATCATTCAACCCATACATTCTAAAGAGCACCAACACTCAATTAATGCATCGTCTCCACAACAATATTGACAAAGTAAAACAGCAACTAACGCGATAAAAACCTAAAGGTATACAAAACAGGAAATTAGCAAGCTTTCTTTATTTTCTCCACCAATTTATCTTCTTCACTTGTCAAGCTATTTACGAAATAAAACCTTCTTAAAAACCAAATTAAAACCCCAATCAAATCATAAAAAAAAATAAAAATACAAATTATTGCAACAAATATGCAGTAGAGCCATTCAATAATCAAAATTTACAAATATGAACATATTAACAACCAAAATACTATACAGCTTCTTTCAGTTAAGGTTTACTAAACCCTAGTTTATAGTAGTTATATAAAACCACTACAGATCGCCATTACACAATCACAATCTCTCTTTCTATCTGTTTCTCTTGCAATCGAAGCAATTAACAACCTCATTACATTCTTTAGTTTCTGTTTTATTAACTGTATTTATATTTATTTATATTATATTACTTGTTTGCCCTAATTTCAGTTTTGCAGGATTAACTTGAAATTGATTATATATCTGTTAGTACTAACATTATGGATGCAGGATCTGTAGCTTCTTCACCTTACCTTTACAATATTATGATTCTTTTAATGCTACATACACTCACCTCGATGCCAATCAAGAGTGAATCGAAATTATTATAGATTAGGTCAAACTGAACTTTCCAGTTACATGTAAAGTAAGAACAATAATAACCATTCAAACAATAAAACATTCAACAACAACAAAAATCTACAATCATTCAAACAAAATTATTGCAGAACAAAAATCATAATCGCAACGGAAATCATTTAAGAACTAATCTTTCAAGGAATAATACAACATGCGTTCAAAAAAGAAGACCCACATGCCATAAACCAACAAATCCCTAAATGAATATGAAGGGAAAAATCTTACCTTTTTTGGATTATAGAAACGGCAACGGCGGTGTTGGTGATAGCAACAGCAACGATGGCGGTGATAATATCAACGATGATGAGCTTCAAGCAAAACCCTAGGAAAAAGCAACCACAAAACCCCTAAATTAAACAAAGAAGAATACTGATTGAGATGAGACAAAGCTTGAAATTGGAGGAAAAGAGGAAGGCGGCGTTGGCAGTAGCAGAGGCGACGAAGGTGGTCGCATAAGCGGACGTGACAGTGGTAGCAATGGTGGCGATTTTTTATTTTTTATTTTTTGTTAGGTTGAAGGTTAATGTGGTTTTAAGAGTGATGGATCTGGATTGGACCAATGATGATTTGGTGCCACTTTTGGTGTTTTATGGAGAGGGTTTGTGAAGCAAGAAGGGGATGGAGGCTCTACAAATCCATCTCAGTTTAGGGGTTGAAGAAGATACCAGAAGGCCGGAAAAAAAAATGCTACAGTTGAACAGTGGAATTTAGGGTGGGAAAACTTACGCCAATTAGTATATATCATTTAAGAACTAATCTTTCAAGGAATAATACAACATACGTTCAAAAAAGAAGACCCACATGCCATAAACCAACAAATCCCTAAATGAATATGAAGGGAAAAATCTTACCTTTTTTGGATTATAGAAACGGCAACGGCGGTGTTGGTGATAGCAACAGCAACGGCGGCGGTGATAATATCAACGATGATGAGCTTCAAGCAAAACCCTAGGAAAAAGCAACCACAAAACCCTTAAATTAAACAAAGAAGAATACTGATTGAGATGAGACAAAGCTTGAAATTGGAGGAAAAGAGGAAGGCGGCGTTGGCAGTAGCAGAGGCGACGACGGTGGTCGCATAAGCGGACGTGACAATGGTAGCAATGGTGGCGTTTTTTTTATTTTTTTTTTGTTAGCTTGAAGGTTAATGTGGTTTTAAGAGTGATGGATCTGGATTGGACCAATGATGATTTGGTGCCACTTTTGGTGTTTTATGGAGAGGGTTTGTGAAGCAAGGAGGGGATGGAGGCGCTACAAATCCATCTCAGTTTAGGAGTCGAAGAAGATACCAGAAGGCCGGGGGGAAAAAAAAAGTTAGAGGTGAGCAGTGAAATTTAGGGTGGGAAAACTTACGCCAATTAGTATATAGTGTAAAAGGGCGGGGGAAAAAAAGTTAGAGGTGAGCAGTGGAATTTAGGGTGGGAAAACGTACGGCAATTAGTATATAGTGTAATGTAATGTAATGTAATGAATGGGAATTGATATTTCCAAACTTCATTTTGATAGATGCAGTTAAATTGACTAACATAACCTTAAATTATGTCTTGCACAATTTTCTTGATAGAATTTACTGGAGGGTATTTTTGAAAGAAGGCATCAAACATGAGTGGATCTATCAAAAATTAGTTTGGATATATCACCACCCGTAAAGAATTGCCACGTAAAGGTGAACAAGGACTATACACGTTTCAGTCAATTGTTTCTGTACACGTGTCGATGAAAAGAGCTAGTAAAGTTACAATAATAGCCCTGCGACAGTAATTAAACCTTCCTGTTGATGGATAGGTAGATATATTTGGGAATTTAGTGTAAGCTTAAGCTACTAATGCCACGTTAATTATACATTGCTAATTACGCGTTAATTTAATAAATTTAATTTATTATTATTATTATTAATTGTTATTATTAGTTAAAAATTATAATTATAATAAAAATAAAAATAATAATAATAATAATAATAATAATAATAATAATAATTATTATTATTATTATTATTATTATTATTATTATTTACACCATTACTCGTGTTATTATTACTATTAATTAATATTAATTATTACTGATATATTACTCTTACATACTAAAAGAGGACCAGGTTTTGATCGTTTAACAACCCTTAAACGACAATTAGGGTAACCCATTTTTTTTATTACCCACGCTAACCACCTAGACACCCTTCTCCCAAATTAACCACCTCCATCACCAACCTCGAACGTCAGCGCCACCGTCGGGCGTCAGCATCAGTGCCACCACCACCACCGTCGGCCGCCAGCGCCACCACCGCCATTACCATCACGCCCGACAAGGGACGTTTTCTCCGAAATCCGTGACGGTACCAACAAACGGGAAGACATCCAGTATCTCAAGAATGAGTATTTGAAGAAGCAGTTTTGGGTTCACAATATCTTTCTCCAGCGCCTTCTCCTCTAATTTGGGATTGAAATCATAATCAGGTCAGTTTTTTTAAGATCCTGAGTTTTGTGCATCAGAAAATGTTTTCTGAAAGTGTCAGTAAATGTGTGCATCAGAAAGCGCCACTAAAAGCCTACCTAACACTTATGCATTTTTAGAATTTACATCAGAATCAGACTCAGACAATTTCAGTCCCTGAAAGAAGTTGTTGTTTTCAGTTTCAGTTATAGTGGACGCCGTCCAGAATTTGGGATGCCGTCCACTAACAAAAGGTGGGACGCCGTCCAGCCATTTTGGACGCCGTCCAAATGGTCTGACGGGCCAGCTGTTATAATTTGTCTAAATTAAAATGGGTACTTCGGTCTTTTCACTTATGGATGGGTTTTATACCCCAAAACTGATCTAGAACTCATTCTTATCCTCTTTTCCACCAACCAAACTCTAGAGAGAGAGAGAGAAGTTTCTAGAGAGAGGAAGCTTGGGTTAATGATGAAGATGGTGATTTTTGCCCAAATTGGAAGCTGGTTTTGGTTCTCCTTGATGTTTCTTGTTACTAGCTCAGTTTTGGAGTTGAGGTAAACCCTAAATTCGATTTAATTACTTTGATTTTGATTTGGGATTAGGGTTTGTGCTAGTTAGGGTTATAAACCCCATTCATGGTGAAATTTGGGAGTTTTGGGCATTGTTAGTGTAAGTGAACCTGAATATTGGTGGGTTAGGGTTTGATGACGATTTGTAAGTATTTTTCATTGGTTTGGGTGTTAATCACTAGATTGTATGTGTGTTGGTGATTAGTTGTTCATAAGAACATGTTAGTTGGTCAAAATGGGTGTTAACCTTAAATTGTTGTCAAACTAAGTTTTGAGTCAAGATTTGAAGAATCAAGTATGTAATTGCTTGGTTCATGCATTAAATGGTGTTTTGGAAATATAATCACTAGTCATTAGTGATTTTGGGCGTTTTTGGGACTTATGTCAAAGGGATGTTAAACACTTTTGTTAAGTGTTAAATGGCGTTTGAAATGATTACTACCTAAGTAGTAATTTAGTGTTAAAACTTAGGTTGGTTTAATGGAGACAAGTATAATTTAGGTTAAATTGTACTTGTTTGATGGGTCGGAATTACCACCCGTAGTGGCAATTGGGTTGAGCTCATTAGGAGATAAATGATCGGGGTCAAACGAGCAAGGTGAGATCCCTCGACTATGGGATGTGAGTGTTGAGTTCTCTTTTAGAGAATTGTTATTTATGTGTATTTGTACCTATATATGTATTATAGGTAAAGGTTTGCTCGGTTGCGTTTGGAGGCGGTTTACATACATGACTTGTGAGGGCATTTCGAGGTGAGTGGAATAATTATGCATGTATGTATATAGTGTATTTATTTGTATGCTATGGTATGAACCACAGAGCTGGTAGTGCCATAGTATGTACGAGTGTGCTATGATGTAGCACTATAGCACGAGTCGTTAAAGTGTGAACCACGGAGCCGGTAGCACTATAAAAGAGTATGACTCGAGTTGTGATGTGAACCACGGAGCCGGTAGCATCAAAGTGTGAACCACGGAGCCGGTAGCACTATAAAATGAGGTATGAGCCAAGGAGCCGGTAGCACCGAAGTGTGAACCACGGAGCCGGTAGCACTATAAAATGAGGTGTGAACCACGGAGCCTGTAGCACCGAAGTGTGAACCACGGAGCAGGTAGCACTATAAAAGAGTATGACTCAAATGCGTAGTGACGTGAACCACAGAGCCGGTAGCGTCATAGCATTACGTATGGTGTGAACCACGGAGCTGGTAGCACCATGACGCGTTTATGGTTAACCATATGGTTGTGTATGTGTTGTTGTATAACGTAATATATTATTTTGGAGTATATGCTATTGTTTATGCTAGTTGTAGTAATGGAGGTTATTAGCTTTATACTTGGAGTTCGTATGCTAATATTGTATTGCTAGCATGTTTGCGGTGTGTGAGTAGGTGGTTGCAAGTAGGTATATTATATATGTATGCGTATACTTATTGCACTCACTAAGCGTTAGCTTAACCCTCTCGTTGTTTACATTTTTACAGGTATTGTGTTATGAAGCTAGCTAGTTGTTAGGCTAGATGCGTAGGAACGCTTGGGCTCGATGGGGTAGCTTTTGGAGATATGGACGCGGATTGGGGATTTGGTAGTCCCCGAGATTATACTCTTGGTATTGGGTTAGGTTATTGAGTCTTAACCCGTATTTATGGTGTAAACACTTTCAATTAATGTTTGTGATGTAAAACTCGATTCTATTAAGGAAATTTCTTAGTTATAATTATTATAGTATGTTGTGAAAACCGTTTTGTGTAAAAGTGTCGGGAAGCAGGTTTTTCGCCCGTGTGAATTTGTAAAACTGATCAGGAACTTTTATTTCATTTGGACGCCGTCCAAATGGCTTGGACGCCGTCCTGGGCTTCTCTGCTAGACGCCGTCCAGATAACTGGACGCCGTCCAGATAACTGGACGCCGTCCAGATAACTGGACGCCGTCCAGATGGTCTATATATAAAAAAAAATTAGTCGTGTTTTTGGTAAAACGAAGTTGGGTCGTTACAGTTTTATAACTTTCTTTTTTCATGTGGAAACAATATAACGAACGATAATACCAATTAGGGTTTGAGTTACATTTGAGGGTATTGCGTGTAAAATCGATTTTGAATTTGTGATGCACAGGTTGTTTGTTGAAATCCTAAATTGAATTGTGTGTAAAATTGCTTTTAAATTTTACTACCGACTGAAATTAAATTGTTTAAGTGGATTATTATTTTTAAAAAAATCCTTTAAATCTGCTCCTAAATTTATATGATGTTACTAATTGTCGTTTTGTGATGGTGTACGCATTCGTGATATTTGTTTTTTGGGTTAATGCTTTTTTCTATATATTAGTTTCCAGTTATTATTTTCCCAAATTCGTTGATTAAGAATAGGCAAAAAAAAAGGTTTACTTGATGAATGTTCATTCTACCTTCTGTAACCCACATGCTAAAAATAGAAGGAATATAGTGAGGGATAATGGTCATGTGATTGTTCCCATCACTCATAATTTGACGAATTACACATCTGCTGACATTGTTCATTTGTCAAATAAAAAATCTATGCTAAAAACTTAGGTTGTGAGTTCATTTTAGTTATTTAGTTGGATTACTCAGTTGTAAAAGCTGTATGTTATTAGGTGATGATGCTGTTACAGGTTGTGGTACCTCACCTAAAGGTATTTTTTGTTATTCTGTAACTGGTGTGAATACTGTTAATAGTATCTAGGAATTTGGCATAATGAAACAAAATTCAAGTGATAAATTTGTTAAGAAAGATAGGTGAGAAAATAGAACCTTTTGATACTGATAAAAACTTTCACATTATTGAACTCATTGTCCTTGATGAAGAGGTATGTTTCTCTTCATATTTTTTCCCTACACAAAATTATTGAACTCATTGTCATGGATCATAAATTAGTATGTCTTCTTTTGATGATCCGTCCAAATTCATTTGGACGAATAAATCATTCATTGATGTCACAGTGAGGTACTGACCTCTACATGATACGTTTTGTAAATATTGCATTCTTTTGAAAAGGCACACCATAATTGAATATCAAATTCCAAAGTTTTTGACGTTTGATGATTTCTACATATAGACAATCACCGTAATTAATAGTTTACAATACTACATCCGTTGATAATGCAGTCAAAATAAGATACATGGTGATGATTTTGTGAATGCAACGTTTTCTCGAACAAAGCATGTATGACTCCATGCACATAGCTTGTATCACATATAAGCAAACAGCGGAAGACTTCTAGGAACCTGAGAATAAACATGCTTTCAAGTGTCAACACAAAGGTTGGTGAGTTCATAGTTTTAATGTTGCGCATAATTCGTATATAAAGGTGAATCACAAGATTTCAGTTGTTTCACCCAGAAACGTTTATCAAAATATTCTCCAAGATTGAGCACTCTGGTAACTAAACTTTAACGTATATATAATAAGTACCCCTGTTTTAACATATATGCAACCAACATGTACAATACACGCAAACCAATGTGTACTAAACTCAAATAGCATACGTCTGTTTTATAGTTCATGCTAGGGTTTCTATACCTGGAATAGACGGGGATGTCAAGCCCTATGGATCCATATATAACTACTCGCGCCCACCAGTTCTTATAACCGGCAGTTACTAGTTACCAAAGCTAAGGGATTTTTGGTTCAAACTCAGTGTAGAATTTAGTATGTACTTGTATCCATTGCGTTTAAAATAAAGTGCATGTATTCTCAGCCCAAAAATATAGATTGCAAAATCAATTAAAAATGGAGCAAATGAAACTCACCTTAGCAGCACATAAGGTCATTCACCGAAATGTGACCGAAACTCGGAATGCAAAATAATCGTAGATCTCAACCTAGAGAACATATGTTGGTCAATACATGTCTAACAAGCTAGGTCTGGTCATAGTGTATCACAATCCTAATGCTCGAGACCGTCATACAAAAGTTAACAAAAGTCATCTCAAAAGTCAACCTGACCCAATATGATCTTTAAATCTATACATGTTTATTAACATAGTATAAGTCTTGATAATTGAACGAAATTATAGTTTATTAAAATCAAAATATCATTTATTTCAGGAGCTATATTATATTTGAATTATCACGAAAATATTTTATTATTTCACATAGCTTTCCAATACTTGTAAAATCAGATTATAGTGTTTATAAAGCTTTAAAACCTAATAAGACAGTCAACTTTAACAATTGTTCAACAAAACGAGACGCGCCTTATATAGAAATTCATTTACTCGATTAGCAATATCTAAAAATCCAATTTATCAACCTCATAGACAAGTTGTTTAAATATTAATTTATAGTTTCAAACACAATTTCAATTAAACATAATTCAGTTGACCATAACTTTTAATCCGTTCATCGAAAACACACGATATCTAAATGAAAAATTATTAATTTTTCGACAGCTTTCTAACGACATGCATATCATATACCTTATATCAATAATATATGTATCAAATTCGTGATTCATCATAAACTATCTAATGACAAAATTAAAGCATACAAGCATGCATAAACATATATACTCGAGCACTAGACATGGATACACTATTAATATATAAAAAATAAGATATGAATGCTCACGTATCAATATTGTGATTCAATATTGTAGGAAAGTACGTAGATGCAACGGAGATGATAAACACTAGTTTGACTCATGAGCAATACTCCCGAACCATACCCATAACTTCCATAACCATAACCATAATTTCCTTAGCTCTATCCCGCTCGAAAAATTATTTTGAATTAACTTGCTCATGACTCCGTCATAGTATTTTATGTATAAATAATAATAATACATAATACTAATAATAATAATAATAAGATTAATAATATTAATAATATTAATCTTAATAATATATATATTTATATTTATACAGAGTAATATAGATAGAGAGTAAAATGTGTGTGTGTGTGTGAAGAACATAATTCGATCGAGCTTTATATAACTTTGCTGATAATCAACCCCATGCGATCGCATGGTTTGATAGGCTTATGGCCATGCGATCGCATGGCCACCTGTCTCCAGCTCACAATGTTTTATTTTCTTGTTTGTCGACATATTATTATATAATATATATAATATATTTAATTTATATTAATTAATTATATATTATATTATATTCACGTGCATAGTTGACTTGTAATTTTCATTCCGATGTCTTGTACGTTTACGTTCGACTTTTGTCCCGGTTCCGGTTTTTCGAACGTCCTTTCGTACGTTAAGAAAACTTGTACTTTACGTCTCGCGACACGTACCTTTATTAATAATTAAACTTAATCATCGATAGACTATATTACCCAAAGTATAACCTTTACATTTGAGTGTTGTGGTCATTTGCTTCTATAAATCAATGTCTCGTTATTTATCAAAGTATGTTTAATAATATTATTTTAAATCTAAAACGTTTTATATCTAAGTTAATATTATATTTTATAACATTTTTTTAAAATATACATACATTTTCATTTTGAAATAGTGTTTTACTGTAGCAAAATGATTTTTACTGTAGCAAATAATGGTTTTCAAAAACACTGTATGTAAAGACTCGTCCTAATCCATAAGAACGAATACAATAACATATGATTATATTGCGATGTATTTGACCTCTATATGATACATTTTACAAACATTGCATTCATTTTAAAAGACAAACTTTCATTACATCGAAAGTTGACAGGCATGCATACCATTTCATAATATCCAACTATAAATGATCTAATCTGTCATTTACTTAATCATAATCTTTACTGAACTCAACGACTTGAATGCAACGTCTTTTAAAATATGCCATGAATGATTCCAAGTAATATCTTTATAATGAGCAAATGCACAGCGGAAGATTTCTTTCAATCCTGAGAATAAACATGCTTTAAAGTGTCAACCAAAAGGTTAGTGAGTTCATTAGTTTATCATAATCAATCATTTTCATCATTTTAATAGACCACAAGATTTTCATTTCCATTTCTCATAAATATACGTCCCATGCATAGAGGCAAAAATCATTCATATGGATTGAACACATGATAATCGACATTTACAAGATGCATATAGAATATCTCCATCATTCCGGGACTCCCTTCGTACATGATAAATTTCGAAGTACTAAAGCATCCGCAACAACGGATGGGGTTTGTTAGGCCCAATAGATCTATCTTTAGGATTCACGTCAATTAGGGGCTCGGTTCCCTAATTCTTAGATTACCAGGCTAAAAGGGGCATATTCGGCTTCGATCCATTCAACCATATAATGTAGTTTCGATTACTTGTGTCTATTTCGTAAAACATATATAAAAGCAGCGCATGTATTCTCAGTCCCAAAAATATATATTGCAAAAGCATTTAAAAAGGGAGCAAATGAAACTCACTATACTGTATTTTGTAGTAAAAATACATATGACGATACTGAACAATGCAGGGTTGGCCTCGGATTCACGAACCTATATCATTTGTATATATATTAAAACATATACTCGTAATCATACAAATATATATATATATATATATATATATATATATATATATATATATATATATATATATATATATATCTTATTATTAATTGTTATTTTATTAATTTATATATTAATAACTTAATTAGATATTTATTTTATATGCTTTAAATGAATATTTAATATTTATTACAAAAATATTATTATAATTATGTGTTAGGTCATAAATATATTTTTATATAGAAAAATCTTTATTTGATATATTAATAATACTAATAATAATAATGATAAAATAATGCTAATTATGATATTAATAATAATTATGACATTACTAATATTATAAATAATAATGATACTATATATATCATGATAAATGTGATAATAATAAGGTTAATAGAAATAATAATGATTTTAATAATGATTTCAATAATTATAATAATTTTAATAATTTCTTTAAATCATAATCTAATTAAAGTTTTAACTTAATCATTTCCTAATAATATTTATATTCAAGATTTCTATGATTATAACCTTAACAATATTATTAAAAATTTTATATTCCTAGTCATAATAATCAAAATCCTCGTGTTTACATTCTAAACTAATGGCTAAAGTTCCTATAACATCAATTCGTATTCCTAATCATAAAAATAATAATAGTGATACTTATATTAATAATATTCCGATAATAATGATAATAATAATAATATTTAGTGATAATATTAGTAATGATAATGTTAATAATATTGGTAATAATAACAATTATATTATTAATCTTAGTACATATAATCAATTTTGATTACTAAATAATAGCAATAACAATAACAATAACAATAATAACAACAACAATAATAATAATCATAAAAATTTTAAAATTTAAAATTACCTCAGTTAAGCCTATATAAAAAAAATGCACCAAGCCAGGCTCGAACCCGAGACCACTCGCTCACCCAAAACACTCAAGACCACTCCTTTGTTTCATTTTATCTGAAAATTTCTTAACCTCAATTTATATAACCCTTTTATATCCGTCTCCATTTACTTCTTATTCTTCACAAATTCGACCAGAACTAAATCGTAACATCAAATTACATGTTTGATTTTTAGGGTTTGAATTTGAACTAAACAATCAGTTATAATGGTCTGATCGACAGACAAGAAAGAAAATAAAAGAAAAAAAAATAACCAGAAGCTGTGAACGAAAATAAATTAAACTCAAATTTTGATTTTAAATGTTGGACTGTTTTAGGTAATGTTTCCTACATGAAATAAGTAGTAAATCATTCCTAGAAACTTTGTAAATCAACAATTTTAACAGATACAACAACATCGATTCGAATTTCTTGAAAGATCAATCGTTTGACTTTTTAAAACGAAGCTTTGACTCCAAAATTAGAATTTGATATAGAAAATTGGCAATTGAAACTTCCCAGATAGTTTGAACGAAGGATTTCTAATAATACTGCATTATTATATTTTTAAATTTCATTCTAATTCGTGATTTGGTTAAAAAGTTGAATATGCAGAGGTATCGAGTTGTTTTGAAAATTTTTCAGTTTAATCCAGTGAATTGGATTAACCACGATTGTTAATTGATAATGACGATGAACATTGGAATGGTTTAAGTATAATAACGTGAGTAATTGAATCGTTTTATAGCAACGAGCTCGACAATTTGGTTCAATCAGGAACAGAGATGAAAGAAAAAATTGGGTATTGATTATAACTGTATTTGTTTGATTATAGGACTTGACGGCAATCGATCGTACCAATTTACAGATAGAAACAAAAAATTGAACACAGTATTGATCGAGATGGGAAACCGATTATATTCCATCTTTTTATTAATCCGTATATATATATTACAAATTAATAATTATCTTATTAATAATATTAATAATAATACAAATACTAATAATAAAAATAATAATAATAATATTAGAAATAATTATAATTATCACTAATACTAATAATAATTATATTAGTAATAATAATTAATAATGATAATAATATAATCAAATGATAATAATAATAATATTACTAATGTTAATGATAATAAATTGTATTATTTTCTAATAATAATAATGATCATAATTGTAATTATAAATATATAAAAAAATACTAATACTAATAATAATAGAATTAATTATATCATTAATAATAATAATAATATCAAATGACACCGTGTAATAGAAATTATTAATAATAAAGATAATGAAAATTTTAAATTAAAAGATAAGTTTAATAATCTTTAATAATAATGACAAGCATAATAGAAATAATAATAATAATAATAATAATAATAATAATATTAATGATACTCATAATGATGCTAATTAAAATAGTATTAATGTTATTAATAATAATGATAATTGTTACATATCAAATTTTATATCTATATGTTATATATAATAATATTATTAATATTGATTTTCTAACAATATTTAATAAAAGTAATAACATTAATAGTATTTTAACTTGCAGTTATAATTAATATGTTAACACTACATATTATTAATCATATAATATTTATACTCTTTTTATGTTTATATTCTAATATACATATCATAATAATCATATATATATATATATATATATATATATATATATATATATATATATATATATATATATATATATATATATATATATATATATATAGCTTTATTTTAATAACCACATTATTATTTTGTATATTATTTTACACATTTAATCCTAATTATTATCTTATCACATACACGAGAAATTATTATAAAGCACACATTGAAAGTTAAGCAGGAATCTCCACTAACTTTTGACTAATTCTCGATAATTGGTACTTTGTTCTCACATGTATATCACTTTACCATTTATTTCGAATATTGTTAAAAAGAAAAGATTTCTCAAATCATAGTGGACTTCTCAACATAGACTCGCAGTCATACAATGTATCTGATAAATCAATCATTTGATATTATCTTTTAATTTCATCAATAAACATACAGAAACAAATACGTTTATGTAAAGTATTATACATTTAATACTTTGTTAATATTCTCAAGTTATAATATATACACCATATATATATATATATATATATATATATATATATATATATATATATATATATATATATATATATATATAATCATATCCATTTATATAATGATTCGTGAATCGTCAGAATTTAGTCGATGTTAAATGAATATATGAACACAGTTTAAAATTCTTGAGATTTAACTTAACAAACTTTGCTTATCGTGTCAGAATCATATAAAGATTAAAGTTTAAATTTGGTCAGAAATTTCCTGGTTGTCACACTGTAGCTTTTCGGTACTGTAGCAATTCGAAAATACTGTAGCAAATTAGTGTTTTACTTGTTCATCTTAAACATTTTAGTTAACTTATCTAAATATCAATCGAATCAATAAACGAATGTTACTTTCTTTTACTAAATAACTTGAAATTATATATATGTATATATTTTTATTTAATATACGTAAATTAGTTTTAAAATACACATTGCAAGTTATTTATAATTAATTTTAATAATTAATATTCCAACTTATTGTATATATATATATATATATATATATATATATATATATATATATATATATATATATATATATATATATATATATATATATATATATATATATATCTATTTACAAATAGATGTTCGTGAATCGTCGGTCAATAGTCAGAGGTTAACTGAATATATAACATTAGTTCAAAAATTTTGAGAATCAATATTACAGACTTTGCTTATCTTGCCGAAATCATATAAAGATTAAGTTTTAAATTTGGTCGGAAATTTCCGGATCGTCACACTTCTGAATTTTTATTAATGCATATGACCAAATGTGAAGTTGTACCAAATTTGTAACATCCAAAAACTGGTAGGTCGTTCACCCATGTATCCTTTTTATGAATATGTTATTATGCACATACATGTAACTTCTTTTGAGGTACAAAATAACTAACCAAGATTGTTCATTTACAAAGTTAAACACTATAATGTTTTTATCTCTGATATTTGGTTCAATAGGTTTGTACAATTGTTATTTTAATGTTCCATTTTAAATTAACATGCTAACGGAGATTCATTCTTCTCCAATCCCCCACCAAGTATGCTATTGAAGATATTACATATTTTTCTTTTTATCACTGCAAATGGTGTGTTTTGTCATCACTATAAGCTGTATGTTTATTTTTATTTTTTTTATTTTCATCTAATTGTTTTAGTGTGGAATAGCCTGAAATCATAAATGTGAAGACGTAGGCAAAATGCTCGAGATAATAAGGCGTAACAAAAGACACAACAAAAGACAATGGACGGAGGGGACTGGTACATACAGAGTGCAGCAAAGCTACATAGGATCTGATTTTTGATAGGTATATATATTCATCGTACTTCATTTTATCTAAAAATGATCAATAGGGTGGAAAGCAATTGGGCTAATCATATTACCGGTTTTAAAACCTATGATTATCAAAAATTATTAGGTCAGGGAAGAAATGTAGCATAACTTAGCCATAAATCTTTATATATATATATATATATATATATATATATATATATATATATATATATATATATATATATATATATATATATATATATATATATATATATATATATATATATATATATATATATATATATATATATATATAGGGGCAGGATCAATGGGGAAGTAACCAATCGGAGGGAAGCGGGGGGAAGCAAATTTTTTTTTTTTTTTGTTTTTTTTTGAATTTTTTTTTTCTGGCATCAAAATTACACGAAAATATGAACATTTAGAAGAGACACTTCGTGATGAATGTTATTATTTAGGCGGGAAAACGATCGACAAAAATAACATTCAAGATAATATTGTTCGTGAAGAATATATGAACGTTTTTTTTCTCCATGTTTTGTGAAGTAAAATTTAGCCCGATTTAGAGTTTAGGGTTTAGGGTTTAAGGTTTGGTGTTTTGGGTTTATTCTATAAACCCAAAACACCAAACACCAAACCCTAAACCCTAAACCGTTCGTGTTAAAAACTCAATCTAAATCCTAAATCTAAACCCTAAATCTAAACCCTAAACCCTAAATTTCTAAACCCTAATATCTAAACCCTATAAACCCTAATATCTAAACCCTAATATCTAAACCCTAATATCTAAACCCCAATAGATAAAACCTCAAAATACGCTCGAAAAATACGATAATTGTTATATATTACTTCTTCGAGCGTTTTCCCGCCAAAATAAAAACATTTATCACAAAGTGTCTCTACTAAATGTTCGTATTTTCATCTCATCTATAATGTTCGTGAACAAAGTTTTTTCAAAAAACAAAAAAAAAAGTTTTTGCTTCCCCCCGCTTCCTCCCGAATGGTTACTTCCCTCATGATCCTACCACTATATATATATATATATATATATATATATATATATATATATATATATATATATATATATATATATATTATATATATATATATAAAATTATGCGTCTTTGATGAATACGTTTTATCTCAATAGGGTCTTTGATTGATCCTTATAATTCAATGTGTGCTTGATCTGAGTGCTTTACAAGAAAATTTGCATATATATCCACTAATTGATGATGTGACTATCTGATCTTAGTAATAAATTAGTCTATAAATTATTAAATGATATATAACAACACTACTTGGCACATGAGAATCACAACTAACTAACATTTATGTGAATCAGCTCCACAGGTAGCAGTAAATAAAGTCAGAACCAGCAAAACCACTAGCACTTCACATAACACGGCAAAAATTGCTAAGCATATACGTAATAGTTAACAGATACTTGAATAAAAAATTTCTTAACCAATAGTTGAAAACGTTATTTTGTGTTTCCTAACTGCTAAAAAGTATTTGTACTTATGTATTTGCAGTGAGTGTGGTGCTTTATCTTGGTATGAAGATCAATCAAAATCTGACACCACGGGTCTACAATCATTCTTGATGCGCAGGTAGCAGGGTCTTTTTACCCAGGATCAGACAACCTCCAACTTTGATGCACCAATTGTTTGGTAATAAGGACTTATATACAATATATTCAGACCTTATTTACAACTGCTCTTGCTAATGTTTAATATTGTTATGTAGAAACTATATATATTAGATACCTTACATAAACATTGTTAACCATATATCATTTGTTGATGTGTTCTCCAAGATAGATCAACCAGCACCTGTTTTTAGAGGCATTCGATCCCATGATAGAAACAGAATAATAGATGTAAAAGTTCATAGAAGATGAATTGAAAAGACAGGAAAAGTGCAATACAAGCAACTATGAACGTTGATGATAAGAGGTATAGATATACCACTACCTTTAATTCACATCATTCAAGGAGCTGACGAACTCAACAATAGCTGGTAAATTTAAACACCCTAAAAATAAGTTATTATTACCTAAAATGTACCCCGCGGGCCGGTATGTAACTAGTTATTATTAAAATAATTAATTTATTATGATTATCAGTGAATCTGAACGAGGGAAAAAAACACTAAAAACGTTAAATGTGAGGGCAAAAATTAATGTAAAATAATCAAACTACCCTAAAAAATAATATGAAAAGACAAATCAGTCTAATGGAAACAGTAAATCTACAGCATCAGTAGGCACTCTCTCTATTAGTATATAGAGATAATATTAGTATACTCTAGCTCATATGATTGTGTAAGCATATGCATTAATGATGATGTTGATAATGATTATGTAATCTGATTAGGATGAAGACGATATGAATTCAATACAAAGTGTCAATATTCATTGATGTTCAAGTTTGGTTAAAAAGTCGGGTTGAGAGGAAAAATGTAAAGTGTGTGAAAGTGATGATGTAAGGGAATGTATAATTGTGAAAGCTTAGCCTCATATCTAAACTAACTGAGAGTATTTATACAAATTTCATCTATATATTTTGGTCCTAACATAAATGAAATTAATGAAGTGAAATCTAAAATAATAAATAATTACGTACACAGTTGATTTACCCATTTATATATATATATATATATATATATATATATATATATATATATATATATATATATATATATATATATATATATATATAGTATAAATCTTATATTTATACTTTAATCATCAAAGAGTCATTGGCACAATGATATCGAGATGACATTTGCCCAAAAAAAAAAACCATCACAAGTTAAAAAATGGAATTGATAATCCAATACAAATTTTGGGCTAAAAGTATTATATAATCTCTATTCCTCCGAAAGAGATTAGTCAAAATACATTTTTAAGTGATTTTTATAAAACAACCAAAATATACCGTCCATTCGAACTACTTTTTGTTGGAACTCACCAAAAACCATGTTCGAATTCAGCACACAAACCTTTATCCTTCGAAGGCCGTTAAATTTGTGACAACTCCGTTCATTGAGTTCGAACTAATTTGTTGTTATAACTCACAATTAACAGCTGTGGGGCGACTACAGTTTATGATGTGTTAATACAATAGTTTGTTTCCTATCATCTTTATGTACATTTTAATTAATTGACAAATATCATAATAATTCAATAGTTGGTTGTTATCATCTTGAAACTGAATATTCAAATACAAAGCAAATCAGTGTTCCGATATTAGACATCAACATTTATATATTTAAATACTATAATATGGAGTGCAATTTTACAAAAATAAGCAAAACAGCTATATAAGATAGCGTCTAGTGTGTCATCTAGAGCTGATAGACTCCAAATGATCGAGGCATAGCCACACATGATTTGCACGACCAGATTGAACCTTGGGACTGTCGACTTAACCAACATTATCTTGCAACAATAGGTGTTAATATTCTGCATGAACAATTTGATCACTCAGAATATATATATATATATATATATATATATATATATATATATATATATATATATATATATATATATATATATATATATATATATGGGCAGGATCAAGCGGGAACAAATTGGGGGAAGTGGTGGAAGCATTCTTGAGCACACATTCACATCTTAGGATCTTGTCCTCCCCACCCTTGTCCCTCTAAAATGGTTGGAAGGGTATTTTCATTATTTTATTATTTTTTTAAATAAATTTTTTTTTTCGAAAATTTTGTTTCCTGAAATTTTTATTTTCTCGACATTTTTTTTTCCTGGAAAATAGTATTGTTTACAAACAATACTAGTTTTTTCTTGAATTTTTTTCCTGAAAAATAGTATTGCTTACAAATAATATTATGTTGTTAATAAACAATACATGTTGAATATTGTTTCAAAATAATACTATTTTTTCAAAAGAATATTGTGTTTTTATAACTCACATTTTAACATTGTCACTTAATTAACATTGTCACATTTTTTAAAAAGCGTCCGTTTTGCGTATAGTTAGTGACATTGTGCTCCTAAAATTATTTCGAGTTTAACGATGGTGTCGAAAAAATTTAACTCGTTGCGAGCGAGAAGATATGACCTGTTGAATATTTGGGTGGAGTTTATTTAAGATTTTTTATGAAAATGGTTATTTGACACTTTACCCCCCTGTTTGAGGGGCCGATTTGAATATTTGAAAAAAGTGTGGGGGTCTTTGTTGGTGCAGTGAAATTTAATTAGAATTTAAAAAAAAGTGAAAGAACGAAAATGACCCTAGTTACTATTCATCATTTTTTTCAATTAGATAATATAGTAATATGTTCACTTATTTATTTATTACTTACTTATTATACTGTGTAAAAATTGTCTATATTTAATATTTTTTTAAAGAATAATATTATTTTCAAAGAATATTAAATTTTGTGATGAGTGTTTACTACTTTTAGACAAGAAAGTTAACATTTACAATGAATGTTGACTTCTCTCAAAATTTTAATATTCTATATAAAAATTATTTTTAAAAGATATTTTTATTTTTTTCCTAAACAATTAATATTCTTTTTAAAGAATAATATTGTTACCAAAGAATAATATCCTTATCGAATATTATTTATTTTTGTTCAGAAAGTAAGTAGTTTGTTCAATGAATATTATTCTTACCAAACAATACTACCAATTTAAGTTTAGATATTTAATATCCTTTTCGAAGAATAATAGTCTTACATAAAAATATTACTAACATAATATAAAAATATATAATATTGTTTATTATGTTGTTAAAAAAAATATATATAATAAATATTGTTTCAAAAGAATAAAAAAATTTCAAAAGAATTTTGGGTCTTTACACATATAAAAACACATTCAACTTGGCTTACTGTAACACCCTGATATTTTTTTAACCACAGCGGAAGTACATTTTATTACTAAAATATCCCTGGTTAACGTTTACAAACCATAGTTATTAAATCATCTTAGTTAGCGTTATTACAACATTCCAAAACATCGGTGTTACATTAAAACATTACAAAACCAGAAAACATCAGAGTTAAACTTGTAGTCAAACATGTCTTCATACCGTCCGCAACACCCGTCCTAACCAGCAGTACCTACACCTGCAAGGGGGAGGAAATGTGAGGGAGTTAGCACAACTGCTAAGTGAATGGATACTATCTAACAGACCAAGCATAAGCAACTGAACATGCAGGGGGTCACAAATATGCTAACGTCCTGAACTAGCATATAACAACAACTGACAACATGAGGATCGACGGCTTGTACGAGCACACGAATTAGCTGATCAGGCTACATTCTACCGATAGTCCGCTTTACTGATTCCACTGCATAACCGTCCAGAAGCAACACATGTGTCCTTCTATGCTATACTGAACAATCAGTAACATCACGACCCGACCAGGCTACCACAGTCGACCTCACATCAACCCTACCTTGCCGCCTCGGTGGGTTCCCAATCTTGCCGCCTCGGTTGGTGTCCAACTAACAGTGCGCACATTAAGATCACAGATAATCAGTCATGCAATCGTCCTAACTAGCATGACAATATCTAACTACACATGGTATTCATACTGAACATAAACATAATAATAAGAGTCTGTATAAGTAGCGTGTCAGCTACTTAATACTCTATCCGGAGATAGACCCACTCACCGAATACCGGTAACTAGCTCAGATAATCTATCACTGAGCGGCTTCCTTATCCTTATTACCTGAACATAAGGTAAATCAAGTTAGTTTCTGTCCGTTAGTATAAAACAGCACAGTACAGGAAAACGGTCACAAAAGTGTCACTAAAAGTCCACCTAACACTTATGCATTTTCAAAATTTTCATCCTCATAATCATAAGTCACGCGGACAACATAACGGCTAGAAAACAACTAATTTAAACAACAACAACTGATCTGATCTGCATCCGTACGGTTGAACATGCATCCGTATGGTTACAAGTCCATCCGTACGGTTGCATCATGCATCCGTACGGTTGCACACTTCTGCCCGGTTGCACCAACACTGCTGCATCCGTACGGTTGCACATGCATCCGTACGGTTGCACCGTGTACCCGTGCGGTTGCAAGCTGCAACCGTACGGTTCTGTTCATCGAGCAGCAGCAGCAGAAAACTGACGAGTTTCGACCTAAAATCACCAATTGGTGCTCTAGAGCTCGTTTCTTACTTCTAAACTGACCAAGTCAGATACACTTAACATCAATAAACATAAACCCACAAGATTTTGACACAAACAACTTCAAAATCAACCATTATGACTCAAAATTGCTCTTTTAACAAAGTTAACACAAAATCATCATTTTCTTAAAGATTAAAGCTTGAAACTCTTTGATTCTTACCTCAATAGACTCTGTAAATTGAAAAGAACAAGATGATATGAATGATTTGAGCTCTAGAACACAAATTAGAAATCTAGGGTTTGATGGAATGAGATTGAGAGTGTATGGGGTGTTTGAGAATTTTCCAGAAAAAGGAGCTGGTTACAAGCTTATATATTTAGGTTAATTATAATATCCCATTACACACGGGTATTTACCAGTTATCTGATAACTTTCGTACTTAATTTGACTGCCTAACGGAGTCCAAATTAAATAAACGAACCTGTTCTATGACCCTTGTCACAAACTGGTCTTAACCAAATAATAAAATAACACTAAATATTTTATTAAAACAAAAGCATAATTAACCACACAATTATGCTTAAGGGCAAAAAGGCCGTCTTACATCTAGCCCCGATATGAGGATGTTACAAATCCACCCCCTTAAGAAGATTCCGTCCTCGGAATCTGGTCATGGTCAAACAGACGTGGATCACGAGCCTTCATCAGCTCTTCGGTTTCCCACGTAAGGTTCGATCCTAAACTATGCTTCCACTCAACAAGCACCATAGGGATCTCTCTCTTTCTCAACTTTGTCACCTTTCTATCAACAATCCTAACCGGTTCTTCAACTAACTTTTGATTCAAGTCCACCCTCAAACCACTTAACAGAACCAGTTGCCTCATCATCGACCTTACACTTCCTAAGGTAACACACATTAAATGTGTTGTGTATCCCTGCCAACTCTGCTGGAAGCTCTAACACAACAGTCTGGTCGTTAACCTTTTGAATAATCTCGAACGGCAAAATGTATCTCGGAGCTAACTTACCTCCTTACCAAACCCGATAACTCCCTTCCATGGTGAAACTTTCAAGTAAACACGATCACCCACCTCAAAACTTACTGGACGTCTACGTGGATCGGCATACATTTTCTGTCTGTCACGTGCCGCTTTCAACTTTTCACGTGCTATTGCTACCTTGTCGGCTGTTATCTGAACTAATTCTGGACCTGCAAACTGTTTCTCTCCGTCTTCTAACCAACAAGTCGGTGTTCTACATTTACGACTATACAACATCTCATAAGGCGGCATACCGATACTTGAATGATAAGTATTATTGTAGGCGAACTCGATCAAAGGTAGATGTATATCCCACGGACCTTAAGGCTACGACATACCGATACTTGAATGATAAGTATTTTCACAAGATAACTCGAAAACGACGCTACGAGCAAGACTTGTTTAAGGATTTCCCCCGTTCGAAGCAGTTTAGATGCCGAAAATGACATTTTACTATTTTTAAAGGTGAATTTTCCACTTTTAGATTTTAGGATAAGTAATACCTTCACATGTGAATTGTTGTGCCTGTTTAAATACCACTATGATACTTGTTTTTATTTATATTGTATTTAGGTACATCGAGAATCATCTTGGGGCTACTATCTCACCATTAGCTACAAAACGTTGCTGCTTTTATAACGTATGGGTTTTATTGTTCGAGTATTTTTAGCCGTTTTTTTATTCATAACCTTATTTTTGTTTTGTTTCTAAATTTCATATTGAATACGAATATATGAGAGTGTAATTTCGTTTAGATGATAATTAATTGCCGCAAAACAATATTTGAAGGCACTACAATCCCCATAAAATCGGGCAAAATTTTGTGGATAATTTTCCGTAAAATTTCCAATTGCAGATTAGGCCCATTTTCGAAAGATAACTAGAAAACGACGCTACGTGCAAAACTTCTTTAAGGATTTCTCCCGTTCGAAGCAGTTTAGATACCGAAAATTACATTTTACTATTTTTAAAGGTGAATTTTGCACTTTTAGATCTTAGGAGAAGTAATACCTTCACATGTGAATTGTTATGTGTGTGTTTAAATATCAATATAATACTTGTTTTTATTTAATATTTTATTTAGGTACATCGAGAATCATGTTGGGGCTACTATCTCACCACTAGCTACAAAACGTTGCTGCTTTTATAACGTCTTAGTTTTATTCTTCGAGTATTTTTACCTTTTTTTTATTTCTCTAGATTTGATATGGGCGAAACGGACGGTTTTGTTTGTGCGGTGTCGTCACGCCGCAGCACGCCAGAATCAACCACCAAGGGGGTGGGTACTATTTTAAATTTATATTTAGCGGGACCTAAATCGTACTACTCCTTAGTATGAGTAAGAGAAGTATAACCTAGAGTCGTATTTTTGAGATATCAGTAGAATCGAACCTATATTTAAGCCTAAGATAGTTAGGAAGGAGTAGTGGTTACTTAATTTTGGAATTTTCTAATTTATAAGACAGATAAAGTAAATGCGATAAAATTCGTAATTCAGATAAGGTTAAAGTGAGTGCATACTATGACTTCATCAGTTATTCTGCTGAGATTATGGAATGCTGGCTCATGAATAGGCAGAGGCCTTGTATTCATTACACTGGTCCTAAACGCCCTGTCATAAGACATGTCACTGGTACTGCGTTAGGCTTGAAGATTCTGAATAGACAGCAATGTCCCTTACCCCCGACGCCCGTGCAGTCTGACTACAGGCATACACGTTCAGATGGCTCATCCAATTGAGCGACTCGGTTGGGTGACGTATTAACATTCCACAATGGTCTAAACTTTCTTAAGCATAATAGAATACATGGTTTACCATATCCGAGAGACATGATGTGTTTCAATGCTTTCGTTAATGATTGGTTTTAAAAGATAGTTAGGCCCTTTAAAAAGAGTTCAACCATAAAGAATACCATGGCCAAGTCAAGCTGACTTCCATGAACACGTTCGGTTATCCTAACGGTCCAATCCTTTATGTGTCTAAACAAACAGTTCCTTAATTAACTAAGAATCCCTCAAGCGGGGTGCAATGCTTGAGACCGCGTTATGGTATAACGACCCGTCCTAATCCATCTGGACGAATACATTACATTTGGTTACATCGCGAGGTACCTGACCTCTATATGATACATTTTACAAACATTGCATTCATTTTCAAAAGACAAACTTTCATTTCATCAAAAGACAAACTTTCAAAAGACAAACTTTCATTTAAAGAAAAATATACGGTCGAAGTCCAGATTCACTAATACATCCTACAAACTCGATAAGACACACTAATGTAAATTTCTGGTTCTCTAAGACCAACGCTCAGATACCAACTGAAATGTCCCGTTCATATTTATTATAAACGTTTCATATTAATTGATTTTGTTGCGAGGTTTTGACCTCTATATGAGACGTTTTTCAAAGACTGCATTAGTTTTTAAAACAAACCATAACCTTTATTTTATCAACAAAGGTTTAAAGGACATAACCCAGATTATCAAGTAATGATAATCTAAAATATCACGCTTACACATGACCATTACATAATGGTTTACAATAATATTATATTACAACAAAGTAAACTTTCGAATGCAGTTTGTAGACAATATCATACAAGCATGGAATCCAAATCTTGTCCTTAATTTAGTATGCAACAACGGAAGTTCTTAACAATCACATGAGAATAAACATGCTTAAAATGTCAACAAAAATGTTGGTGAGTTATAGGTTTAACATATATATTTATCAATTATAATAATAGACCACAAGATTTCATTTTTATAACGCATCTCATATCAGGCATTTCGCAAACTGCATAGAGATAAAAATCATTCATATGTTGAACACCTGGTAACCGACATTAACTTAATGCATAGAATATCCCCAAACAGAACCTCTCGTCTGTATAATAATCTCGAAGTACTAAAGCCATCCATAACCTGAATGGGGGTTGTTAGGGCCAATAGATCTATCTTTAGGATTCGCGTCAATTAGGGGCCATTTCCCTAATTCTTAGGTTACCAGACTTGAAGGGCGATATTCGGTTTAATAATCCAACCATAGAATGTAGTTTGGCACACTTGTGTCTATTTTGTAAAACATTTATAAAACTGCATGTATTCTCTTCCCAAAAATATTAGATTTTAAAAATGGGACTATAACTCACTTTCACAGATTTTTACTTCGTCGGAATTTAAGACTTGGCCACGGATCGATTCACGAACCTATAAAATATATACATATATATCAAAGTATGATCGAAATATATTCACAACATTTTTTATTACGTTTTAATGATTTAAGTTTGTTAAGTTAGCGGTCCAACGTTAGTAATCTACAACTAGTTGTCCACAGTTAAATGTACAGAAATAAATCAATATATATTATCTCGAATCAATCCACGACCCAGTGTATACAAGTCTCAGGCTAGATCACAACTCAAAGTATATATATTATTTTGGAATCAACCTTAACCCTGTATAGCTAACTCTAGCATTACTGTATATAGAGTGTCTATGGTTGTTCCAAATAATATATATAGATGGGTCGATATGATATGTCAAAACATTGTATACGTGTCTATGGTATCCCAAGATTACATAATATATGTTAGAATACATATACAATGTAATTTAGTTAAGTTATGGTTAGTCTAGATTTGTTACAAAATTTTCATAACTAAAACTAGCAAATTTATCCAATTTTGTTTTACCCGTCATTTCTTCGTTTCAAATCCGTTTTGAGTGATTCAAGTTGCTATGGTTTCATAATGAACTGAAATTTATGAAACTAAACAGAAAAAGTATAAGTTTATAGTCGAAAATACAGGTTACAAGTCATTTTTGTAAGAGGTAGTCATTTCAGTCGAAAGAACGACATCTTGATGACCATTTTGAAAAACATACTTCCACTTTGAGTTTAACCATGATTTTTGGATATAGTTTCATGTTCATAGGAAAAATCATTTTCCCAGAAGGACAACTTTTAAATAAAAGTTTATCATAGTTTTTAATTATCTAACCCAAAACAGCCCGCGGTGTTACTACAACGGCGTATGTCCGGTTTTACAGTGTTCTTCATGTTTCCAGGTTTTAAATCATTAAGTTAGCATATCATATAGATATAGAATATGTGTTTAGTTGTTTTTAAAAGTTAAGTTAGAAGGATTAACTTTGTTTGCGAACAAGTTTAGAATTAACTAAACTATGTTCTAGTGATTACATGTTATAATCTTTGAATAAGATAGTTTTATATATATGAATCGAATGATACTATGAACATCATTACTACCTCAAGTTTAGTAGGTAAACCTACTAGAAATAACAAGAAATGATCTAGAGCTTCAAAGGATCTTGGATGGCTTGGAAGTTCTTGAAGTAGAATCATGACACAAAAACAAGTTTAAGTAAGATTTTTTACTCGAATTAAGATAGTTATAGTTATCGAAATTGAATCAAAGTTTGAATATGAGTATTATCTTGAATTAGAATGATAACCTATTGTAAGTAACAAATGTTTCTTGATCTTAGATGATTACTTGGAATGGATTAGAAAGCTTGGAATTATACTTGCAAACTTGAAAGTATTCTTGATTTTATGAAACTAGAACTTATAGAATTTATGAAGAAAACTTAGAACTTGAAGATAGAACTTGAGAGAGTTCAATTAGATGAAGAAAATTGAAGAATGAAGGTGTTTGTATGTGTTTTAGGTCGTGATATATGGATTAGATATAAAGGATATGTAAGTTTGTTTTCATGTAAATAAGTCATGAATGATTAATAATATTTTTGTAATCTTGCTAAATAATTCATACTAGATTACAAAGAATGGTTCCCATATGTTTGATGACTCATTAAGGGCTGCTAAGAGCTGATCATTATAGTGTATATACCAATAGTATGTACATCTAGGAGCTGTGTATTGTACGAGTAAGAATACGGGTGCATACGAGTAGAATTGTTGATGAAAATGAATGAGAATGTAATTGTAAGCATTTTTGTTAAGTAGAAGTACTTTGATATGTGTCATGAAGTCTTTCAAAAGTGTAACAATACATCTTAATACATTACATGTATATACATTTTAACTGAGTCGTTAAGTCATCGTTAGTCGTTACATGTACATGTTGTTTCGGAACCTATAAGTTAACGATTTCGTTAAATGTAATTAATCTCATTGTTATTATATCTAATGAGATGTTAAATTATTACATTATTATGATAACATGATGTACTAATTTATCTTAATATGATATATAAATATTAAGACGTTATTACAACGATAATCGTTACGTATAGATATCGTTTTGAATTTCTTAGGTTAGTAGTCTTGTTTTATGTATAAGGTTCATTGTTAATATACATAATAAGATACTTACTTATCATTTCATCATATTAAACATATATATATATGTTCATATATATAATATCATGTCATATACAAGTTATAACGTTCGTGAATCATCGGACAAACTGGGTGGTCAAATGTTAACACAAAATCCGTTTCAATTAATCAAGTCTTAATAAGTTTGATTTCTTAACATATTGGAAATATTTAATCATGTAAATATAGTTTTCATTTAATATATAATCATGGAAAAGTTCGGGTCACTACAGATAGTAGACCCAACATGATTCTCGATATACCTAAATAAGATATTAAATAAAAACAAGTATCATAGTAGTATTTAAATACATACAACAATTCACATGTGAAGGTATTACTTCTCCTAAGATCTAAAAGTGCAAAATTCACCTTTAAAAATTGTAAAATGTCATTTTTGGCATTTAAACTGCTTTGAACGGGGGTAAGCTTAAGGAAGTCTTGATCATAGCACCATTTTCTAGTTATCTTATGAAAATGTGCTTAATCTACAATTGAAAATTTTTAAGAAAATTCTTCACAAAATTTTCCCCAATTTTGTGGGGAATGTAGTGACTTCAAATGTGTGTTTTGGGGCCATTAATTATCATCAAAATGAAACTAAACTCTCATATATTCGCATTACATATGAAATTTAGAAATAAAAACAACAATAAGGTTATGAATCTCGAGAAATAAAAAAGGCTAAAAATACTCGAACAATAAAACCAAGACGTTATAAAAGAAGCAACGTTTTGTAGCTAGTGGTGAGATAGTAACCCAACATGATTCTCGATGTACCTAAATACAATATTAAATAAAAACAAGTATCATAGTGGTATTTAAACACGCACAATTCACATGTGAATGTATTACTTATCTTAAGATCTAAAAGTGCAAAATTCACCTTCAAAAATAGTAAAATGTCATTTTCGGAATCTAAACTGCTTCGAATGGCAGAAATCCTTAAGGAAGTCTTGCTCGTAGCACCGTTTTCTAGTTACCTTGCGAAAATGGGCCTAATATGCAATTGGAAATTTTTCAGAAAATTCTCCACAAATTTTTTTTTGATTTTGTGAGGAATATAGTGACTTCAAATATGTGTTTTGCGACCATTAATTATCATCTAAACGAAAATACACTCTCATATATTTGCATTAAATATGAAATTTAGAAACAAAAACAAACATAAGGTTATGAATTTAGATAAATAAAAAAGCGGCTAAAAATACTCGATCAATAAAACCAAGACGTTATAAAAGCAGCAACATTTTGTAGCTAGTGGTGAGATAGTAGCCCCTCCATGATTTTCGATGTACCTAAATATAATATTAAATAAAAACAAGTATCATTGTGGTATTTAAACTGGCACAACAATTCACATGTGAAGTTATTACTTATCCTAAGTTCTAAAAGTGCAAAATTCACCTTTAAAAATAGTAAAATGTCATTTTCGGAATCTAAACTGCTTCGAACTGGGAAAAGCCTTAAGGAAGTCTTGCTGGTAGCATCGTTTTCTAGTTATCTTGCGAAAATGGGCCTAATCGGCAATTGAAAATTTTTCGAAAAATTCTCCACAAAATTTTGCACGATTTTGTGGTGAATGTAGTGACTTCAAATATGTGTTTTGCGGCCATTAATTATCATCAAAATGAAACTACACTCTCATATACTGTGACGATCAGGAAATTTCCGACCAAATTTAAACTTAATCTTTATATAATTCCGACTTGATAAGCAATGAATTTTAATAAATCTTGAACCTCTGAAAAGAGTTTTACACAAGCTTTTTGTCACCCTTTTATTCCGACGATTCACGAACGTCATAACTTGATTTAATTGTTTAATTGTTTAATTATTGTGTATATATATGGATTTATATATATTTAACTTGAAAATATGATAATTAAATATCTCATTAAGTATATTAACAAAGTATTATATATATATATATATTTTCATACTACTAATTTAAAGAGTTTTCAAACAATATATATATTATTATTTAAACGACGTAATTAACTTATGTTAAAATGTATTTGCATATAATGTATTACGCGTGTAAATACATCCTTACATGTATTGAATACACTTTATAATATACCAATATATATAAAGGATAGCTATATTCGTATTTCCGTTCAATTTCCTCAAAGAATTCTACTCGCATTCATACGGTATTTTTACCCGTATTATACACAGCTTCTAGAAGTATTTACTATTGGTATATACCAATAGAAATCTGTAATTATTTGTGTAATATGTCATCCATGATCTAGTCAATTTAATATGTCATGCATGACTTAATACAATTTAACTTATCTTAGATATTTTCACTAAAAGGCAAAATTATAAGCTTATAAATAAGGACCATTTTAACTCATTTTTACTCGACAATTTCTTAAACTAAAAACACACACTTGAATGCTCTCATATCATACTTTAAACTCAAAAACTTTCCTCTTCATAATCAAGGTTCGTGAATCCAAGGACGACGGTCATATTTTTAATAAGTTGAAAACTTATTATTAATATACTTTTACTACTGTGAGTATATAGTCCCATTTTTAAACTCTACAAATATTTTGGGATGAGAATACATGCATTTTATGTTTTACGCCATAGACACAAGTACTTAAAATATATTCTACGTTGAGTTGTACCACTTTTCATATCTTCCCTAATAGCTTGGTAACTAATATTTACATGTTGTAAGAACATGTATACGCGAATCCTATTGATAGAACTATCGGGTTTGACAACCCCAACTGGGCTAGTCGCTCTAGTATCGTAAACGGTTGCATAGTACTTCGTTTTTACTATACTTGGTACAGTGTAGGGAGATTTCATAATAAAGGGAATATGCCACATTAATGGTTAAGTATGGTTACCGAAGCGCTCAACAACTTATAGAATACTTTTATACACTTGCGAGTGTACATATATATTTATAACTATGAAATCTTGTGGTCTATATTTATATCGATGATAAACCTATATATCTCACCAACCTTTGTGTTGACTGTTTACGCATGTTTATTCTCAGGTCCTTAAGAAAGTCTTCCGCTGTTGCATTATCTGAGCAAGCTGTGCATGGAGTCTCATACTTTTATTTAAATAAAGTGTTGCATTCAATAAAACGTTTGTCATATATTATATTCGACTGTTACGTCACGTGTGTAGTATTTGGAAACCGATGTATTTTGGGGATTATTTCTTAAATAATCGCCCATTTGTTTAAAACATGCATTATGTATAATAATGATGTGATTTTTTATGAAACGAATGCAATATTTTCTAAAACGTATCATATAGAGGTCAAATACCTCGCTATGGAACCAATGAATATCGTACTGCGTTTATAGTAATATGGACGGGTCGTTTCAGTTGGTATCAGAGCGGTGGTCTTAGCGAACCAGGTCTTGCATTAGTGTGTCTAACTGATAGTTGTTAGGATGCATTAGTGAGTCTGGACTTCGGCCATGTCTACATGTCAAAAGTTTTGCTTATCATTTCTTGTCGGAAATTACCTGTTTTTCATCTTAAGTCTAGACGTGTCTTACTGCAATTATTGCATAGATAGTGTATAGTCAAAATTCATCTCTTAGTATATCTGCTAAATCATATCTTAGCGTATCTGTTACTGTAAACTTTGCCTGACATATTCCGTAAATTCCTCCGTAATCTACGAAATCTTTTGTTCTATATATATAGATATTCTATGAAATTAGAATACCATCCGATAGCCGGAAATCATTTCATATCGAAAAATCCTTTATTCAATCGTACGAAATGGAACTCGCCACTAGTTCAAGTCCCTCGAATTCCGATATGGAGTTTCACTCTGAAATGTCCCGTTCTTATTGATTAAAAACGTTCCATATTAATTGATTTCGTTGCGAGGTTTTGACCTCTATATGAGACGTTTTTCAAAGACTGCATTCATTTTTAAAACAAACCATAACCTTTATTTCATCAATAAAGGTTTAAAAAGCTTTACGTAGATTATCAAATAATGATAATCTAAAATATCCTGTTTACTCACGACCATTACATAATGGTTTACAATACAAATATGTTAAAACAAAATAAGTTTCTTGAATGCAGTTTTTACACAATATCATACAAGCATGGACTCCAAATCTCGTCCTTATTTAAGTATGCGACAGCGGAAGCTCTTAATAATCACCTGAGAATAAACATGCTTAAAACGTCAACAAAAATGTTGGTGAGTTATAGGTTTAACCTATATATATATATCAAATCATAATAATAGACCACAAGATTTCATATTTCAATACACATCCCATACATAGAGATAAAAATCATTCATATGGTGAACACCTGGTAACCGACATTAACAAGATGCATATATAAGAATATCCCCATCATTCCGGGACACCCTTCGGATATGATATAAATTTCGAAGTACTAAAGCATCTGGTACTTTGGATGGGGTTTGTTAGGCCCAATAGATCTATCTTTAGGATTCGCGTCAATTAGGGTGTCTGTTCCCTAATTCTTAGATTACCAGACTTAATAAAAAGGAGCATATTCGATTTCGATAATTCAACCATAGAATGTAGTTTCACGTACTTGTGTCTATTTTGTAAATCATTTATAAAACCTGCATGTATTCTCATCCCAAAAATATTAGATTTTAAAAGTGGGACTATAACTCACTTTCACAGATTTTTACTTCGTCGGGAAGTAAGACTTGGCCACTGGTTGATTCACGAACCTATAACAATATATACATATATATCAAAGTATGTTCAAAATATATTTACAACACTTTTAATATATTTTGATGTTTTAAGTTTATTAAGTCAGCTGTCCTCGTTAGTAACCTACAACTAGTTGTCCACAGTTAGATGTACAGAAATAAATCGATAAATATTATCTTGAATCAGTCCACGACCCAATGTATACGTATCTCAGTATTGATCACAACTCAAACTATATATATTTTGGAATCAACCTCAACCCTGTATAGCTAACTCCAACATTCACATATTGAGTGTCTATGGTTGTTCCGAAATATATATAGATGTGTCGACATGATAGGTCGAAATATTGTATAAGTGTCTATGGTATCTCAAGATTACATAATATACAATACAAGTTGATTAAGTTATGGTTGGAATAGATTTGTTACCAATTTTCACGTAGCTAAAATGAGAAAAATTATCCAATCTTGTTTTACCCATAACTTCTTCATTTTAAATCCGTTTTGAGTGAATCAAATTGCTATGGTTTCATATTGAACTCTATTTTATGAATCTAAACAGAAAAAGTATAGGTTTATAGTCAGAAAAATAAGTTACAAGTCGTTTTTGTAAAGGTAGTCATTTCAGTCGAAAGAACGACGTCTAGATGACCATTTTAGAAAACATACTTCCACTTTGAGTTTAACCATAATTTTTGGATATAGTTTCATGTTCATAATAAAAATCATTTTCTCAGAATAACAACTTTTAAATCAAAGTTTATCGTAGTTTTTAATTAACTAACCCAAAACAGCCCGCGGTGTTACTACGACGGCGTAAATCCGGTTTTACGGTGTTTTTCGTGTTTCCAGGTTTTAAATTATTAAGTTAGCATATCATATAGATATAGAACATGTGTTTAGTTGATTTTAAAAGTCAAGTTAGAAGGATTAACTTTTGTTTGCGAACAAGTTTAGAATTAACTAAACTATGTTCTAGTGATTACAAGTTTAAACCTTCGAATAAGATAGCTTTATATGTATGAATCGAATGATGTTATGAACATCATTAATACCTTAAGTTCCTTGGATAAACCTACTGGAAAAGAGAAAAATGGATCTAGCTTCAACGGATCCTTGGATGGCTCGAAGTTCTTGAAGCAGAATCATGACACGAAAACAAGTTCAAGTAAGATCATCACTTGAAATAAGATTGTTATAGTTATAGAAATTGAACCAAAGTTTGAATATGATTATTACCTTGTATTAGAATGATAACCTAATGTAAGAAACAAAGATTTCTTGAGTTTGGATGATCACCTTACAAGATTGGAAGTGAGCTAGCAAACTTGAAAGTATTCTTGATTTTATGTAACTAGAACTTGTAGAATATATGAAGAACACTTAGAACTTGAAGATAGAACTTGAGAGAGATCAATTAGATGAAGAAAATTGAAGAATGAAAGTGTTTGTAGGTGTTTTTGGTCGTTGGTGTATAGATTAGATATAAAGGATATGTAATTTTGTTTTCATATAAATAAGTCATGAATGATTACTCATATTTTTGTAATTTTATGAGATATTTCATGCTAGTTGCCAAATGATGGTTCCCACATGTGTTAGGTGACTCACATGGGCTGCTAAGAGCTGATCATTGAAGTGTATATACCAATAGTACATACATCTAAAAGCTGTGTATTGTACGAGTACGAATACGGGTGCATACGAGTAGAATTGTTGATGAAACTGAACGAGGATGTAATTGTAAGCATTTTTGTTAAGTAGAAGTATTTTGATAAGTGTATTGAAGTCTTTCAAAAGTGTATAAATACATATTAAAACACTACATGTATATACATTTTAACTGAGTCGTTAAGTCATCGTTAGTCGTTACATGTAAGTATTGTTTTGAAACCTTTAGGTTAACGATCTTGTTAAATGTTGTTAACCCAATGTTTATAATATCAAATGAGATTTTAAATTATTATATTATCATGATATTATCATGTATGAATATCTCTTAATATGATATATATACA
This sequence comes from Rutidosis leptorrhynchoides, assembly GCF_046630445.1. NCBI lineage: Eukaryota > Viridiplantae > Streptophyta > Magnoliopsida > Asterales > Asteraceae > Rutidosis > Rutidosis leptorrhynchoides. The sequence goes on from NC_092336.1 coordinate 635,082,889, forward strand.
TTAAATGTCTTTACAACGATAATCGTTACATATATGTCTCGTTTAAAAATCATTAAGTTAGTAGTCTTGTTTTTACATATGTAGTTCATTGTTAATATACTTAATGATATGTTTACTTATCATATTATCATGTTAACTATATATATATATCCATATATATGTCATCATATAGTTTTACAAGTTTTAACGTTCGTGAATCACCGGTCAACTTGGGTGGTCAATTGTCTATATGAAATATATTTCAATTAATCAAGTCTTAACAAGTTTGATTGCTTAACATGTTGGAAACATTTAATCATGTAAATATCAATCTCAATTAATATATATAAACATGGAAAAGTTCGGGTCACTACAGTACCTACCCGTTAAATAAATTTCGTCCCGAAATTTTAAGCTGTTGAAGGTGTTGACGAATCTTCTGGAAATAGATGCGGGTATTTCTTCTTCATCTGATCTTCACGCTCCCAGGTGAACTCGGGTCCTCTACGAGCATTCCATCGAACCTTAACAATTGGTATCTTGTTTTGCTTAAGTCTTTTAACCTCACGATCTATTATTTCGACGGGTTCTTCGATGAATTGAAGTTTTTCGTTGATTTGGATTTCATCTAACGGAATAGTGAGATCTTCTTTAGCAAAACATTTCTTCAAATTTGAGACGTGGAATGTGTTATGTACAGCCGCGAGTTGTTGAGGTAACTCAAGTCAGTAAGCTACTGGTCCGACACGATCAATAATCTTGAATGGTCCAATATACCTTGGATTTAATTTCCCTCGTTTAATAAATCGAACAACGCCTTTCCAAGGTGCAACTTTAAGCATGACCATCTCTCCAATTTCAAATTCTATATCTTTTCTTTTAATGTCAGCGTAGCTCTTTTGTCGACTTTGGGCGGTTTTCAACCGTTGTTGAATTTGGATGATCTTCTCGGTAGTTTCTTGTATAATCTCCTGACCCGTAATCTGTCTATCCCCCACTTCACTCCAACAAATCGGAGACCTGCACTTTCTACCATAAAGTGCTTCAAACGGCGCCATCTCAATACTTGAATGGTAGCTGTTGTTGTAGGAAAATTCTGCTAACGGTAGATGTCGATCCCAACTGTTTCCGAAATCAATAACACAAGCTCGTAGCATGTCTTCAAGCGTTTGTATCATCCTTTCGCTCTGCCCATCAGTTTGTGGATGATAGGCAGTACTCATGTCTAGACGAGTTCCTAATGCTTGCTGTAATGTCTGCCAGAATCTTGAAATAAATCTGCCATCCCTATCAGAGATAATAGAGATTGGTATTCCATGTCTGGAGACGAATTCCTTCAAATACAGTCGTGCTAACTTCTCCATCTTGTCATCTTCTCTTATTGGCAGGAAGTGTGCTGATTTGGTGAGACGATCAACTATTACCCAAATAGTATCAAAACCACTTGCAGTCCTTGGCAATTTAGTGATGAAATCCATGGTAATGTTTTCCCATTTCCATTCCGGGATTTCGGGTTGTTGAAGTAGACCTGATGGTTTCTGATGCTCAGCTTTGACCTTAGAACACGTCAAACATTCTCCTACGTATTTAGCAACATCGGCTTTCATACCCGGCCACCAAAAATGTTTCTTGAGATCCTTGTACATCTTCCCCGTTCCAGGATGTATTGAGTATCTGGTTTTATGAGCTTCTCTAAGTACCATTTCTCTCATATCTCCAAATTTTGGTACCCAAATCCTTTCAGCCCTATACCGGGTTCCGTCTTCCCGAATATTAAGATGCTTCTCCGATCCTTTGGGTATTTCATCCTTTAAATTTCCCTTTTTTAAAACTCCTTGTTGCGCCTCCTTTATTTGAGTAGTAAGGTTATTATGAATCATTATATTCATAGATTTTACTCGAATGGGTTCTCTGTCCTTCCTGCTCAAGGCATCGGCTACTACATTTGCCTTCCCCGGGTGGTAACGAATCTCAAAGTCGTAATCATTCAATAATTCAATCCACCTACGCTGCCTCATATTCAGTTGTTTCTGACTAAATATGTGTTGAAGACTTTTGTGGTCGGTATATATAATACTTTTGACCCCATATAAGTAGTGCCTCCAAGTCTTTATTGCAAAAACAACCGCGCCTAATTCCAAATCATGCGTCGTATAATTTTGTTCGTGAATCTTCAATTGTCTAGACGCATAAGCAATCACCTTCGTTCGTTGCATTAATACACAACCGAGACCTTGCTTTAATGCTTCACAATAAATCACAAAATCATCATTCCCTTCAGGCAATGACAATATAGGTGCCGTAGTTAGCTTTTTCTTCAATAACTGAAACACTTTCTCTTGTTCATCATTCCATTCAAATTTCTTCCCTTTATGCGTTAATGCAGTCAAGGGTTTTGCTATTCTAGAAAAGTCTTGGATGAACCTTCTGTAGTAACCAGCTAGTTCTAAAAACTGGCGTATGTGTTTCGGAGTTTTCGGGGTTTCCCACTTTTCAACAGTTTCTATCTTTGCCGGATCCACCTTAATACCTTCTTTGTTCACTATGTGACCGAGGAATTGAACTTCTTCCAACCAAAATGCACACTTTGAAAACTTAGCGTACAATTCTTCCTTCCTCAATACTTCTAACACCTTTCTCAAATGTTCACCGTGTTCTTGGTCATTCTTTGAGTAAATAAGTATGTCATCAATGAAAACAATGATAAACTTGTCAAGGTATGGTCCACACACTCGGTTCATAAGGTCCATGAACACAGCTGGTGCATTAGTTAAACCAAACGGCATGACCATAAACTCGTAATGACCATAACGTGTTCTGAAAGCAGTCTTTGGAATATCATCTTCTTTCACCCGCATTTGATGATACCCGGAACGTAAGTCAATCTTTGAATAAACAGACGAGCCTTGTAGTTGATCAAATAAGTCGTCGATTCTCGGTAGTGGGTAGCAGTTCTTGATGGTAAGTTTGTTCAACTCTCGGTAGTTGATACACAACCTGAATGTACCATCTTTCTTCTTGACAAACAAAACAGGAGCTCCCCACGGTGATGTGCTTGGTCGAATGAAACCACGCTCTAAAAGTTCTTGTAATTGGCTTTGCAGTTCTTTCATCTCGCTGGGTGCGAGTCTGTAAGGAGCACGAGCTATTGGTGCAATTCCTGGTACAAGATCTATTTGAAATTCAACGGATCGATGTGGGGGTAATCCCGGTAATTCTTTCGGAAATACATCGGGAAATTCTTTTGCAATGGGAACATCATTGATGCTCTTTTCTTCAGTTTGTACTTTCTCGACGTGTGCTAGAACAGCATAGCAACCTTTTCTTATTAGTTTTTGTGCCTTAAAATTACTAATAAGATGTAGCTTCGTGTTGCCCTTTTCTCCGTACATCATTAAGGGTTTTCCTTTTTCTCGTATAATGCGAATTGCATTTTTGTAACAAACGATCTCTGCTTTCACTTCTTTCAACCAGTCCATACCGATTATCACATCAAAACTCCCTAACTCTACTGGTATCAAATCAATCTTAAATGTTTCGCTAACCAGTTTAATTTCTCGATTCTGACATATATTATCTGCTGAAATTAATTTACCATTTGCTAATTATAGTAAAAATTTACTATCCAAAGGCGTCAATGGACAACTTAATTTAGCACAAAAATCTCTACTCATATAGCTTCTATCCGCACCCGAATCAAATAAAACGTAAGCAGATTTATTATCAATAAGAAACGTACCCGTAACAAGCTCTGAGTCTTCCTGTGCCTCTGCTGCATTAATATTGAAAACTCTTCCGCGGCTTTGTCCATTCGTGTTCTCCTGGTTTGGGCAATTTCTAATAATGTGGCTTGGTTTTCCACATTTATAACAAACTACATTGGCATAACTTGCTCCGACACTACTTGCTCCGCCATTACTCGTTCCGACACCATTTGTTCCTTTCGTTCTATTAACCCCTGGTCCGTAGACCTCACACTTCGCCGCGCTATGACCATTTCTTTTACACTTGTTGCAAAATTTGGTGCAGAACCCCGAGTGATACTTTTCACACCTTTGGCATAGCTGCTTCTGATTGTTGTTGTTGTTGTTGCGGTTATTATTGTTGTTGGGATGATTGTTGTAGTTGCTGTTGTTGTTGTTGTTGTTGTTGTTGTTGTTGTTGTTGTTGGGCCGTTTGTTGTAGTTGCGATTGATGTTGCGATTGTTGGGATAATTGTTGCGATTATTGTTGTAATTGCTGTTGTTGTTGTATTGGTGATTCTTATCACCGTTTTCCTCCCACTTTCTTTTGACTTGCTTCACATTGGCCTCTTCAGCAGTCTTTTCTTTAATTCTTTCTTCAAAATGGTTCACTAGTTTGTGAGCCATTCTACATGCCTGTTGTATGGAGGCGGGCTCGTGTGAACTTATATCTTCTTGGATTCTTTCCGGTAATCCTTTCATAAACGCGTCGATCTTCTCTTCCTCATCTTCGAACGCTCCCGGACACAATAGGCACAATTCTGTGAATCGTCTTTCGTACGTGGTAATATCAAATCCTTGGGTTCGTAACCCTCTAAGTTCTGTCTTGAGCTTATTGACCTCAGTTCTGGGACGGTACTTCTCGTTCATCAAGTGCTTGAATGCTGACCACGGTAGTGCGTAAGCATCGTCTTGTCCCACTTGCTCTAGATAGGTATTCCACCATGTTAACGCAGAACCTGTGAAGGTATGCGTAGCGTACTTCACTTTATCCTCTTCAGTACACTTACTTATGGCAAACACCGATTCGACCTTCTCGGTCCACCGTTTCAATCCGATCGGTCCTTCGGTTCCATCAAATTCCAAAGGTTTGCAGGCAGTGAATTCTTTGTAGGTGCATCCTACACGATTTCCTGTACTGCTAGATCCAAGGTTATTGTTGGTATGTAACGCAGCCTGTACTGCGGCTATGTTTGAAGCTAGAAAAGTACGAAATTCCTCTTCATTCATATTCACGGTGTGTCGAGTAGTCGGTGCCATTTCCTTCAAAATAGTCAAATGGAACAAGTTAATCATACAGAATATTAAGAGTAGCTAATAGTATTTCGTAGCATAATATGAACTCATTTATAAAAGCTTTTTCTTCTTATTAGCGTTTTATAAGTTTAAATTCGGGTAGTACCTACCCGTTAAGTTCATACTTAGTAGCTAATATACAATTCAACTACTACAATTCTATATGAAAAACTGATTATAATAATATTTCGCGTTCAAACTTTTACACAATATTTTACAAACTTACAATACCGCTTATTTTACATATAGCATGAAATATACCACACAATAAATTTGATACAAGATGGTTGTGAAGATAATTCTAGCTAGTACACAAGTCGTTCAGCAAAGGCAATAAAGACACGTAATTCATACGTCCAGAAACAAGTCATGCATTCTGGTTTTACTAGGATTACTTCCCATCCTTGGTCTTGTGGAACATAACCGTTATGGCCATTGATAAGACAGCGTGTTGTAACGTCGTCAAAGGGACGAGGGTTACGTAATGTCCAATAGTCCCGTAACAATCTAAAAACCTCATTTCTTACCCCAATTACCGACTCCGTCACTTGTGGGAACGTTTTGTTTAATAGTTGTAGCCCGATGTTCTTGTTCTCACTTTGGTGAGAAGCGAACATTACTAATCCGTAAGCATAACATGCTTCTTTATGTTGCATGTTAGCCGCTTTTTCAAAATCACGAAGTCCAATATTCGGATATATTGAGTCAAAATAATTTCTTAACCCATTGCGTAAAATAGCATTTGGGTTCCCCGCAATATATGCGTCAAAGTAAACACATCGTAACTTATGGATTTCCCAATGTGATATCCCCCATCTTTCGAACGAAAGGCTTTTATAAACCAAGGCATTCTTGGAACGTTCTTCGAATGTCTTACAAACTGATCTCGCCTTAAATAGTTGTGCCGAAGAATTTTGACCGACTCTAGACAAGATTTCATCAATCATGTCTCTGGGTAGGTCTCTTAAAATATTAGGTTGTCTATCCATTTTGTGTTTTTATACTGTAAAATAGACAAGAGTTAGATTCATAAAAAAAATACTTATTAATACAAGCAATTTTTACATATATCATAAAGCATAAGCACACTATATTACATATATTACACCACACGAATACAACTATCTTATTCCGACTCGCTTGTTTCTTCTTCTTCAGTTTTGGTTCGTTTTGCCAAGTTTCTAGGGATATATGATGTTCCCCTAATACGAGCCGTCGTTTTCCACATTGGTTTAGAAAAACCTGGTGGTTTAGAGGTTCCCGGGTCATTGTTACAACTTAAGGACTTCGGGGGTTGACGATACATATAAAGTTCATCGGGGTTGGAATTAGATTTCTCTATTTTTATGCCCTTTCCCTTATTATTTTCTTTTGCCTTTTTAAAATCAGTTGGGGTAATTTCTATAACATCATCGGAATTCTCGTCGGAATCCGATTCATCGGAGAATTGGTAATCCTCCCAATATTTTGCTTCCTTGGCGGAAACACCATTGACCATAATTAACCTTGGTCGGTTGGTTGAGGATTTTCTTTTACTTAACCGTTTTATTATTTCCCCCACCGGTTCTATTTCTTCATCCGGTTCCGATTCTTCTTCCGGTTCCGATTCTTCTTCCGGTTCCGACTCTTCTTCCGGTTCCTCTTCGGGAACTTGTGAATCAGTCCACGAATCATTCCAATTTACATTTGACTCTTCATTAGTATTAGGCGAGTCAATGGGACTTGTTCTAGAGGTAGACATCTATCACATAATATCAAACGCGTTAAGAGATTAATATATCACATAATATTCACATGTTAAAAATATATAGTTTCCAACAAAATTTGATAAGCAATCATTTTTCAAGTAAACACGGTCGAAGTCCAGACTCACTAATGCATCCTAACAAACTCGCTAAGACACACTAATGCAAAATTCTGGTTCTCTAAGACCAACGCTCGGATACCAACTGAAATGTCCCGTTCTTATTGATTAAAAACGTTCCATATTAATTGATTTCGTTGCGAGGTTTTGACCTCTATATGAGACGTTTTTCAAAGACTGCATTCATTTTTAAAACAAACCATAACCTTTATTTCATCAATAAAGGTTTAAAAAGCTTTACGTAGATTATCAAATAATGATAATCTAAAATATCCTGTTTACACACGACCATTACATAATGGTTTACAATACAAATATGTTACAACAAAATAAGTTTCTTGAATGCAGTTTTTACACAATATCATACAAGCATGGACTCCAAATCTCGTCCTTATTTAAGTATGCGACAGCGGAAGCTCTTAATAATCACCTGAGAATAAACATGCTTAAAACGTCAACAAAAATGTTGGTGAGTTATAGGTTTAACCTATATATATCAAATCATAATAATAGACCACAAGATTTCATATTTCAATACACATCCCATACATAGAGATAAAAATCATTCATATGGTGAACACCTGGTAACCGACATTAACAAGATGCATATATAAGAATATCCCCATCATTCCGGGACACCCTTCGGATATGATATAAATTTCGAAGTACTAAAGCATCCGGTACTTTGGATGGGGTTTGTTAGGCCCAATAGATCTATCTTTAGGATTCACGTCAATTAGGGTGTCTGTTCCCTAATTCTTAGATTACCAGACTTAATAAAAAGGGGCATATTCGATTTCGATAATTCAACCATAGAATGTAGTTTCACGTACTTGTGTCTATTTTGTAAATCATTTATAAAACCTGCATGTATTCTCATCCCAAAAATATTAGATTTTAAAAGTGGGACTATAACTCACTTTCACAGATTTTTACTTCGTCGGGAAGTAAGACTTGGCCACTGGTTGATTCACGAACCTATAACAATATATACATATATATCAAAGTATGTTCAAAATATATTTACAACACTTTTAATATATTTTGATGTTTTAAGTTTATTAAGTCAGCTGTCCTCGTTAGTAACCTACAACTAGTTGTCCACAGTTAGATGTACAGAAATAAATCGATAAATATTATCTTGAATCAATCCACGACCCAATGTATACGTATCTCAGTATTGATCACAACTCAAACTATATATATTTTGGAATCAACCTCAACCCTGTATAGCTAACTCCAACATTCACATATAGAGTGTCTATGGTTGTTCCGAAATATATATAGATGTGTCGACATGATAGGTCGAAATATTGTATAAGTGTCCATGGTATCTCAAGATTACATAATATACAATACAAGTTGATTAAGTTATGGTTGGAATAGATTTGTTACCAATTTTCACGTAGCTAAAATGAGAAAAATTATCCAATCTTGTTTTACCCATAACTTCTTCATTTTAAATCCGTTTTGAGTGAATCAAATTGCTATGGTTTCATATTGAACTCTATTTTATGAATCTAAACAGAAAAAGTATAGGTTTATAGTCGGAAAAATAAGTTACAAGTCGTTTTTGTAAAGGTAGTCATTTCAGTCGAAAGAACGACGTCTAGATGACCATTTTAGAAAACATACTTCCACTTTGAGTTTAACCATAATTTTTAGATATAGTTTCATGTTCATAATAAAAATCATTTTCTCAGAATAAAAACTTTTAAATCAAAGTTTATCGTAGTTTTTAATTAACTAACCCAAAACAGCCCGCGGTGTTACTACGACTGCGTAAATCCGGTTTTACGGTGTTTTTCGTGTTTCCAGGTTTTAAATTATTAAGTTAGCATATCATATAGATATAGAACATGTGTTTAGTTGATTTTAAAAGTCAAGTTAGAAGGATTAACTTTTGTTTGCGAACAAGTTTAGAATTAACTAAACTATGTTCTAGTGATTACAAGTTTAAACCTTCGAATAAGATAGCTTTATATGTATGATTCGAATGATGTTATGAACATCATTACTACCTTAAGTTCCTTGGATAAACCTACTGGAAAATAGAAAAATGGATCTAGCTTCAATGGATCCTTGGATGGCTCGAAGTTCTTGAAGCAGAATCATGACACGAAAACAAGTTCAAGTAAGATCATCACTTGAAATAAGATTGTTATAGTTATAGAAATTGAACCAAAGTTTGAATATGATTATTACCTTGTATTAGAATGATAACATACTGTAAGAGATAAAGATTTCTTGAGTTTGGATGATCACCTTACAAGATTGGAAGTGAGCTAGCAAACTTGAAAGTATTCTTGATTTTATGTAACTAGAACTTGTAGAATATATGAAGAACACTTAGAACTTGAAGATAGAACTTGAGAGAGATCAATTAGATGAAGAAAATTGAAGAATGAAAGTGTTTGTAGGTGTTTTTGGTCGTTGGTGTATGGATTAGATATAAAGGATATGTAATTTTGTTTTCATATAAATAAGTCATGAATGATTACTCATATTTTTGTAATTTTATGAGATATTTCATGCTAGTTGCCAAATGATGGTTCCTACATGTGTTAGGTGACTCACATGGGCTGCTAAGAGCTGACCATTGAAGTGTATATACCAATAGTACATACATCTAAAAGCTGTGTATTGTACGAGTACGAATACGGGTGCATACTAGTAGAATTGTTGATGAAACTGAACGAGGATGTAATTGTAAGCATTTTTGTTAAGTAGAAGTATTTTGATAAGTGTATTGAAGTCTTTCAAAAGTGTATAAATACATATTAAAACACTACATGTATATACATTTTAACTGAGTCGTTAAGTCATCGTTAGTCGTTACATGTAAGTGTTGTTTTGAAATCTTTAGGTTAACGATCTTGTTAAATGTTGTTAACCCAATGTTTATAATATCAAATGAGATTTTAAATTATTATATTATCATGATATTATCATGTATGAATATCTCTTAATATGATATATATACATTAAATGTCTTTACAACGATAATCGTTACATATATGTCTCGTTTAAAAATCATTAAGTTAGTAGTCTTGTTTTTACATATGTAGTTCATTGTTAATATACTTAATGATATGTTTACTTATCATAGTATCATGTTAACTATATATATATATCCATATATATGTCATCATATAGTTTTTACAAGTTTTAACGTTCGTGAATCACCGGTCAACTTGAGTGGTCAATTGTCTATATGAAACATATTTCAATTAATCAAGTCTTAACAAGTTTGATTGCTTAACATGTTGGAAACATTTAATCATGTAAATATCAATCTCAATTAATATATATAAACATGGAAAAGTTCGGGTCACTACACACTCGAGCTCCAAAACCAGTATGACTGGAATGGATTAACCAATTAGCCATCATCTATTTTGGATGAATTGGGGATGGGGTCGTAGTCTACTTAATCACTGGAGACAAGAAGAAGGTGATCCCTTCCATCTACCACATTGCCCTCTTGGTGAAGAACATGAGACACTTACCGCGAACCCGTTCGTAACACCATTTTCTCTCTCCTTTCCAGGATATGCCACAACGAGTATAATATTACTAATATTATTGAGGCTATCCGACCTTTACTCCGTATCTTGCATGGTGAATTATTTAGTAAAAAAAAACAATTACTGTCATGAAAAGCAAAACTTCATTAGCAAGTGCATCTTACATCATTTCATTCCCTTTATAAAGCTCTTGACCTCTCTTTTTATTCAAGAAACTTTAAACATCTTCTTTCACAATACAAAACAAAACAAATTCTCATCATCTATACTAACATCAAACCACTACCAGCACCAGCACCAGCAATACCAACAACATCACAAGCCTCAACATCGCAAGCCGCATTACGAGCATCAACATCATACGCACCGCATGCACTGAGGGATACCAACAATAATGAGTGATGAAGTATTAATTCATTTTTTCATTTACGTTGAAGAAATATTCCGCGGCGATTATGTAATCTCTAAAGTTTTAGGGATTATTCATTTCTAGTTCCAACCGTAAACTAAATGAGATTAATATAATATTAACTCATTAAATTCATATTACATCTGAAGAAAATATACATACATATATTTTCATAAAGACTATAATAAAAATTCTTTTGTATAAAATATTACTTGTGAAATTTTATTTTAAAGGGTAGGTAATACCCGAGAAATACTTAAGTTCACATTAATATGTTACACTGTACATTTTCAATGATGTTTCGACAATCGTTAATTATACTCTCTCCTTTCATAGCAATATACATCATTTCACAAAATTCAAGGCAACCATTTTCCATATCAATTCAATTACATATTCTGATTTTGACAGATCAAAATCCAAGTCAAATTTAAGAAGTGCCATCAATCTTAAATTTCTACATCCTTCAAAATCATACTTTAAATTCAAACTATACTAGAACATCACTTTCATTCACAGAACTCATAAAGATATTCGTATCATTCAAGATTCATGACGAAATCATTATACGAATATTGACGATGACAACCTGCGTCTAAACCCTTCAAAATTCTTGAAAACATCTCAACTAAGGAACAATCGAGAGAATGAACCAATCACACGATACATACGAAGAATATATGCATATAGATATGCATTCGGAGGACACTTGAACCTAAGCAAAGGTTCAACACGTATCCGTGTCAGATCCTTTACCATTATTATTACCTAAAATAACTTTACAATCCCTTTTCAAAATAGCAAATTTTATCACAACTCCAAAAAGACAACTTCGACTTTTCATCCAGAGTAGCCTTATTATAACCTTGATATATACGTTGTCTTTTCGCCATCGTTACTGGAGAACCTTTTATATTCCACCACATTAGTAGTAAGCTTACCAGCAACTTTATTGCTCTTTGACTTAAATCTCTCTGAAAGATCACTATAAAACCTTGTCATGTACCCATCTACGTCTTGTAACAATAATTGTCATACCAAACCCCAGGAAGCATCAATAATTATTCTTGAATCTCACATCATTTCTGCATATACATATAACGTTATTTCCTGGAATTATAATTTTGAAATCCGGAATAGCACTTCAGCCTACGAATCAGTACTATGAAGTTTTGAAAAAGCTGAATGAGGCAGCAGAAACTGTAGACAACCGTAACAGTCAAAAGTTAATGATAAAGAATATTGTGTTAGCAAAGCACAGAAAAAGAGAAGGTTTGGAACTGGAAAACGGATTGAGCAAACCCTGAAGGAGGTTGTGGACAAATCACAAGGACGAAATCTACCTTCAAAGAATCCAAATGATTCGGTGTCTGCTAAAATCCTTAGCAAATACCTTGCTCCTTATTCTAAAACCCTTGCGTACAATATTCTTCATCATCCTCTTATCTTAAATATTCTAAGATATCATCGTATCTTCCATTATAAATATCATTCATATTTCTGAAGATATTTTCATAACCATTCTTATCTGAAATCATTTATTCCTTCGCGTTATCTGTATCACATAATAAAGAAAACTGTTTTAGTTTCTAAATATCTGAAACCTCTGAGTGTAAAGTATGAATGTTTTTTGAAGTAATGTTGGGAACTGAAGCATGAGTTAGTATAATATAATGACACTTGATCAACGTGATTATATTACAGTAAGTCATGCTGAGTTTCTAAATGGAACGCAATGATTCACAGACCATAACGTCATCATGTGTCATGTTACATGACTCTTACATTCAATCTAATCTCTAAACATATCAAGAACATATTCTATTGATAGTTCTATCTTTTCCTTTGGATTCTGGTAATTTCACAAGTCAAATTGTGCTATTACAATTTCTCTCTTAGAGCATTAGCTATGTTCATTCCGAATTTCATATCTATGAATTCTAGACCATTATTCGCTTGACTTGAAGTCGGGAAAAGAAGACGGAAGCATGAAACTCCAAAATATAAGGAAAAATATAAGCACAAAGACAACGCAAAAATTACAAACCGTGTATATCGATGCGTATAGAAATATAAAGACACGGGAAAACTAAGAACACTATAAACCCAAGAGCATAGTAGAAATTAACGGATTCCTCCAGTGGAAGATGAAAAAGAAGAATGACAGATGTGATAGTCAAGAATATATCAAGAATTAAAACTGGATGGAGCATATTGATGAATGTTTTGGAAGTACGAAGAAAGGAAGAAAGTATAAAAGATGGGAGATGTGGAAATAAGGAGACGTAGGAGGTTGATTTATAGTAAAATATCTGACAGAGAAATCGAGACAGATTATTGCATTAAATCGAAGAGGATCATAATTTCCTTAATCTCCGAAGAATCAAATCTTATATAGATTACAAAGATTTTCTTTAATCTGGAGATCAACCGTGATGACATCAAAAGATAAGACGAATCCCTATTTTCTCATTTCACTATTTTACGATAGCTTCACTCATACGTTTCGAGTAATCGAATTATTTTATCCATATTTCTCAATCATGATAAAACCCTATGAATCAACTTATATTCATCATAATAACATTCTTATTGTTAGCCATGACGACCTCGATCAAATTTCGGGACGAAATTTCTTTAACGGGTAGGTACTGTGACGATCAGGAAATTTCTGACCAAATTTAAACTTAATCTTTATATAATTCCGACTTGATAAGCAATGAATTTTAATAAATCTTGAACCTCTGAAAAGAGTTTTACACAAGCTTTTTGTCACCCTTTTATTCCGACGATTCACGAACGTCATAACTTGATTTAATTGTTTAATTGTTTAATTATTGTGTATATATATGGATTTATATATATTTAACTTGAAAATATGATAATTAAATATCTCATTAAGTATATTAACAAAGTATTATATATATATATATATATATATATATATATATATATATATATATATATATATATATATATATATTTTCATACTACTAATTTAAAGAGTTTTCAAACAATATATATATTATTATTTAAACGACGTAATTAACTTATGTTAAAATGTATTTGCATATAATGTATTACGAGTGTAAATACATCCTTACATGTATTGAATACACTTTATAATATACCAATATATATAAAGGATAGCTATACTCGTATTTTCGTTCAATTTTCTCAAAGAATTCTACTCGCATTCATACGGTATTTTTACCCGTATTATACACAGCTTCTAGAAGTATTTACTATTGGTATATACCAAATGAAATCTGTAATTATTTGTGTAATATGTCATCCATGATCTAGTCAATTTAATATGTCATGCATGACTTAATACAATTTAACTTATCTTAGATATTTTCACTAAAAGCCAAAATTATAAGCTTATAAATAAGGACCATTTTAACTCATTTTTAGTCGACAATTTCTTAAACTAAAAACACACACTTGAATGCTCTCATATCATACTTTAAACTCAAAAACTTTCCTCTTCATAATCAAGGTTCGTGAATCCAAGGACGACGGTCATATTTTTAATAAGTTGAAAACTTATTATTAATATACTTTTACTACTGTGAGTATATAGTCCCATTTTTAAACTCTACAAATATTTTGGGATGAGAATACATGCATTTTATGTTTTACGCCATAGACACAAGTACTTAAAATATATTCTACGTTGAGTTGTACCACTTTTCATATCTTCCCTAATAGCTTGGTAACTAATATTTACATGTTGTAAGAACATGTATACGCGAATCCTATTGATAGAACTATCGGGTTTAACAACCCCAACCGGGCTAGTCGCTCTAGTATCGTAAACGGTTGCATAGTACTTCGTTTTTACTACACTTGGTACAGTGTAGGGAGATTTCATAATAAAGGGAATATGCCACATTAATGGTTAAGTATGGTTACCGAAGCGCTCAACAACTTATAGAATACTTTTATACACTTGCGAGTGTACATATATATTTATAACTATGAAATCTTGTGGTCTATATTTATATCGATGATAAACCTATATATCTCACCAACCTTTGTGTTGACTGTTTACGCATGTTTATTCTCAGGTCCTTAAGAAAGTCTTCCGCTGTTGCATTATCTGAGCAAGCTGTGCATGGAGTCTCATACTTTTATTTAAATAAAGTGTTGCATTCAATAAAACCTTTGTCATATATTATATTCGACTGTTACGTCACGTGTGTAGTATTCGGAAACCGATGTATTTTGGGGATTATTTCTTAAATAATCGCCCATTTGTTTAAAACATGCATTATGCATAATAATGATGTTCTTTTTTATGAAACGAATGCAATATTTTCTAAAACATATCATATAGAGGTCTAATACCTCGCTATGGGACCAATGAATATCGTACTGCGTTTATAGTAATATGGACGGGTCGTTTCATATACTCACATTCAATATGAAATTTAGAAATACAAACAACAATAAGGATATGAATCTAGAGAAATAAAAAAATGGCTAAAAATACTCGAACAATAAAATCAAGACGTAATAAAAGCAGCTACATTTTGTAGCTAGTGGTGAGATAGTAGCCCCAACATGATTCTCGATATACCTAAATAAGATATTAAATAAAAACAAGTATTATAGTGGTATTTAAACACACACAACAATTCACACGTGAAGGTATTACTTCTCCTAAGATCTAAAAGTTCAAAATTCACCTTTAAAAATTGGAAAATGTCATTTTTGACATCTAAACTGCTTCGAACGGGGGTAAGCTTAAGGAAGTCTTGCTCATAGTGCCGTTTTCTAGTTATCTTATAAAAATGTGCTTAATCTGTAATTGAAATTTTTTTAGAAAATTCTCCACAAAATTTTCCCCAATTTTGTGGAGAATGTAGTGACTTCAAATGTGTGTTTTGGGGCCATTAATTATCATCAAAACGAAACTAAACTCTCGTATATTCGCATTTCATATGAAATTTAGAAACAAAAACAACAATAAGGTTATGAATCTAGAGAAATAAAAAAAGACTAAAAATACTCGAACAATAAAACCAAGACGTTATAAAAGAAGCAACGTTTTGTAGCTAGTGGTGAGATAGTAACCCCAACATGATTCTCGATGTACCTAAATACAATATTAAATAAAAACAAGTATCATAGTGGTATTTAAAAATACACAACAATTCACATGTGAATGTATTACTTATCCTAAGATCTAAAAGTGCAAAATTCACCTTCAAAAATAGTAAAATGTCATTTTTGGAATCTAAACTGCTTCGAACGGCAGAAAGCCTTATGGAAGTCTTGCTCGTAGCACCGTTTTCTAGTTATCTTGCGAAAATGAGCCAAATCTGCAATTGAAAATTTTTCAAAAAATTCACCACAAAATATTTTCCGATTATGTGGGGAATGTAGTGACTTCAAATATGTGTTTTGCGGTCATTAATTATCATCTAAACGAAAATACACTCTCATATATTTGCATTAAATATGAAATTTAGAAACAAAAACAAACATAAGGTTATGAATTTAGAGAAATAAAAAAACGGCTAAAAATACTCGAACAATAAAACCAAGACGTTATAAAAGCAGCAACGTTTTGTAGCTAGTGGTGAGGTAGTAGCCCCAACATGATTCTCAATGTACCTAAATACAATATTAAATAAAAACAATTATCATAGTGGTATTTAAACAGGCACAACAATTCACATGTGAAGGTATTACTTATCCTAAGATCTAAAAGTGCAAAATTCACCTTTAAAAATAGTAAAATGTCATTTTCGGCATCTAAACTGTTTCGAACGGGGGGAAGCCTTAAGAAATTCTTGCTAATAGCGCCGTTTTCTAGTTATCTCTCTAAAATAGACCTAATCTGCAATTGAAAATTTTTCAAAAAATTCTCGACAAAATTTTGTTCGATTTTGTGGGGAATGTAGTGACTTCAAATATGTGTTTTAGGGTCATTAATTATCATCAAAACAAAACTACACTCTCATATATTCGCATTCAATATGAAATTTAGAAACAAAAACAACAATAAGGTTATGAATCTATAGAAATAAAAAACGGCTAAAAATATTCGAACAATAAAACCAAGACGTTATAAAAGCAGCAACGTTTTGTAGCTAGTGGTGAGATAGTAGCCCCAACATGATTCTCGATGTACCTAAATAAAATATTAAATAAAAACAAATATCATAGTGGTATTTAAACACACACAACATTCAAATGTGAATGTATTACTTATCCTAAGATCTAAAAGCGCAAAATTCACCTTTAAAAATAGTAAAATGTTATTTTCGGAATCTAAACTGCTTCGAAAGGGAGAAAGCCTTAAGGAAGTCTTGCTCGTAGCGCTGTTTTCTAGTTATCTTGTGAAAATGGACCTAGTCTGCAATTGAATTTTTTTGGAAAATTCTCCACAAAATTTTGCCCGATTTTGTGGGGAATGTAGTGACTTCAAATATGTGTTTTGCGGCCATTAATTATCATCTAAATGAAACTACATTCTCATATATTCGCATTCAATATGAAAATTAGAAACAAAAACAACAATAAGGTTATGAATCTAGAGAAATAAAAAACGTCTAAAAATACTCGAACAATAAAACTAAGACGTTATAAAAGCAGCAACGTTTTGTAGCTAGTGGTGAGATAGTAGCCCCAACAATATTCTCGATGTACCTAAATAAAATATTTAAAAAAAACAAGTATCATAGTAGTATTTAAACATACACAACAATTCACATGTGAAGGTATTACTTCTCCTAAGATCCAAAAGTGCAAAATTCACCTTTAAAATAGTAAAATGTAATTTTCGATATCTAAATTGCTTTGAACGGGAGAAAGCCTTAAGTAAGTCTTGCTCGTTGTGCCGTTTTCTAGTTATCTTGCGAAAATGTGCCTAATCGGGAATTGAAAATTTTTCAAAAAATTCTCCACAAAATTTTGTCCGATTTTGTGGGAATGTAGCGACTTCAAATATGTGTTTTGCGGCCATTAATTATCATCTAAACAAAACTACACTCTCATATATTCGCATTCAATATGAAATTTGGAAACGAAACAAAAATAAGGTTATGAATAAAAAACGGCTAAAAATACTCGAACAATAAAACCAAGACGTTATAAAAGCAGCAACGTTTTGTAGCTAGTGGTGAGGTAGTAGCCCCAACATGATTCTCGATGTACCTAAATACAATATTAAATAAAAACAATTATCATAGTGGTATTTAAACAAGCACAACAATTCACTTGTGAAGGTATTACTTATCCTAAGATCTAAAAGTGCAAAATTCACCGTTAAAAATAGTAAAATGTCATTTTCGGTATTTAAACTGCTTCGAATAGGGGAAAGCCTTAAGGAATTCTTGCTCATAGCACCGTTTTCTAGTTATCTCTTAAAAATAGACCTAATCTGCAATTGAAAATTTTTCGGAAAATTCTCGACAAAATTTTGCTCGATTTTGTGGGGAATGTAGTGACTTCAAATATGTGTTTTAGGGTCATTAATTATCATCAAAACAAAACCAAACTCTCATATATTCGCATTCAATATGAAATTTAGAAACAAAAACAACAATAAGGTTATGAATCTATAGAAATAAAAAAATGGCTAAAAATACTCGAACAATAAAACCAAGACGTTATAAAAGCAGCAACGTTTTGTAGCTAGTTGTGAGATAGTAGCCCCAACATGATTCTCGATATACCTAAGTAAAATATTAAATAAAAACAAATATCATAGTGGTATTTAAACACACACAACAATTCAAATGTGAAAGTATTACTTATCCTAAGATCTAAAATCGCAAAATTCACCTTTAAAAATAGTCTTATTATAACCTTGATATATAAGTTTGCCTTTCATCATCGTTACCGGGGAATCGTTTATATTCCACCACATTAGCAGTAAACTTACCAGCAACTTCATTACTCATTGATTTAAGTCTCTCCTAAAAACCATTATATTTGTTCATTAAAACTCTATCATATACTCATCCGCATATTGTAACGAGAATTGCCATACAAATTATCGAGAATTAGCAAGCAGTATTTTGAATCTCGCAACATTTCTACATCAACATTTATATGTGTACATATAACCTTTATCTCTTAGAATTATGATCTTCCATTCTGAAATTCTGAAAAGCACCTAGTCTGCGAATTAATACTCGGAATGTTGAAAAGCTAAATGAAGCAGCATAAATTTAGAAAACCGTAAATGACCTTAATCGTCGGAAGTTGGATGATAAGGAATAGTATGTTGGCAAAGTTCAGAAATGTTGGAACTGGAAAACGGATTAAGCAAACCATGAAGGAGACTGTGAACAAATCACAAAGACTAATCCTGCCTTTAAATAATCTAAATGATTCAGTATCTACTGAAGTTATTATCAAATACCTTGCTCCTGACTCTAAACCGTTACGGACAAATCTTCATCATCATCCATCGATATTAGAAATTCTAAGATATCATTGTATCTTTCATTGTAAATATCCTCAATATTTCTGAAGATATCTTCATAAATATTCTTTTACGATATTAAATATCTCTCCGCGCTATCTGTGTTATATCATAAAAGAAATCTATTTTAGTTCTAAATCTCTGAAAACTTAGACTTTGAATTATGAATGATTTTGAAGTAGTGTTGGAAATTGATGCATGAGTTAGTATAATATAATGACACTTGATCAACGTGATTATATTACAGTAAGTCATGCTGAGTTTCTAATGCAACGTGATGATTCACAGACCATAACGTCATCATGTGCCATGTTACACGACTCTTACATTCTATCTAATCTATAAACATATCAAGAACATATTTTCTTGATAGTCCCATTTTTCTCTTGAATTCTAATAATTTAACAAATCAGATTGTGCTATTACAATTTCCTTCTTAGAACATTAATGAGGATCATAATTTTCTTAATTTCCGAAGGATCAAATCTTTATAAGATTTTCTTTAAATCTCTTGAATTCCAGAAATCAAATGTGACTACGTCAAGAGTTAAGACGAACCTTTATTTCATTCACTTCACTCTTTTGTGGTAGCTTCACTCGTACTTTTCGAGTAATCGAATTTTTCATTCATATTACTCAAGGATGATAAAACTCTATTTATCAACTCATATTCTTCATGAAAACATTCTTATTGTTACCCATGACGACATCGATCAAATTTTGGGGACGAAATTTCTTTAACGGGTAGGTACTGTGATGACCCGGAAATTTTCGACCAAATTTAAACTTAATCTTTATATGATTTCAATATGATAAGCAAAGTCTGTTAGGTTGAGTCTCAAAAATTTTGAACTATTCAATTGACCTACGACCATTCCCGACGATTCACGAACAACTATATATATATATATATATATATATATATATATATATATACATATATATATATATATATACATACATATATATATATATATACATATATATATATATATATATATATATATATATATATATATATATATATATATATATATATATATATATATATATATATTTATATATATATAAATTATTATAAATTAAAATATTACATGAGTTAATTAATATTGTAAATAAAATAATATATGATAAAATGAATCTATATATATGTAAGGTATATTGAATATATATTTATATGGTTTCGAACTTATTTAGTAAGCGAAAATAACACTCGTTTGTCAGTCGATCGATATTAAGCAAGTTAAAAAGGAACTTAAGTGATTTTAAAATAAACGGTGATCCGAAAATGAGTTCTATAAATTTTAAGCTTATTAAAAATGTATTTAGGAACTATTTGATAAGTATTAGCAGTTTTTATATTTTACCCAGAATTGAGAGGGACAGTTGATGTAATTTTTATTTAATAAATTAATGATCAAATTTTATACCATATTGACCAAAATAAATAAATATAGTTAATTTAAAAATATGGAATTTTTCTGAAGACTTTTATCCACCACTGATTTCAAATAGTGCAAGATACATAGTCCGTGAAAACTGTCGGTAGTATATGAAAAAGTAAACTTCACGAGAATATCAATTATATTACTGTTTTTGTTTTTTGATCCCCACAGCCTATCTAAATTTATATATATGCCTATACACTAAGGGGTATTTAAATATATTTAAATATATTTACATAGTTAATCATTTTTCTTTCGGTGACTCATAGTTGTCCTGTATACTCAATTCATCATATTCAATTCATATCTTGTAATTTTGTCTATAAAGACTT
The DNA here is from genome assembly GCF_046630445.1 of Rutidosis leptorrhynchoides. Taxonomy (NCBI): domain Eukaryota; kingdom Viridiplantae; phylum Streptophyta; class Magnoliopsida; order Asterales; family Asteraceae; genus Rutidosis; species Rutidosis leptorrhynchoides. The sequence goes on from NC_092336.1 coordinate 635,103,930, forward strand.
GTGATTCCATAGAACCTTCAAACCAAACTAAAGCCTTGTTCCTTGTTTCCTCATAAACTCCAAACCAACACATCATACCAACACCCATCGACACCCTTCTCCTTCAATCTTTCACCACCATGTGCCACCATTAACCGGCCACCTGCACCACCCTTTTCTTGAACCCATCGACCACAATTTCATAACCCTCACTAAACCATGGTTCATTCACCATTAAACCCGCCACAGACTCGTTTTCTTTATTGTTATTTATATTTGCTATTTGATCAACCTCAACACAAACCCACTTAAATATGTTGTTTATACTTGATAGAACCCAACTCGTCAAACACTCTTTTGTGGCTGCAGTTTACAGCCGTAAACCATAACAAGTACACCACCTTTCTTTTATTTCATTATTTTTCTTTCTCTTTTTGTCAATACTAAACCATCAACCAAAACCATCATGAACTGCTACCATATTTTTGCTGCGATGATACCACTGTTCGAACAGCCAAGTACTACCACCACCACTTTTGCTATACAATGAGAACCTCATCACCACTTCAAAACCCATTTAATCAACCACTCCTTCACCACCTTTCATTTTATACTTATTTTTTCTATTTAACAATCACTATGGAACCACCATGATTTGTTGCAAATGCTTCTGTCCCGTCTATTTGTTTTTCTTACCGCATACATACTACTTCTATCGTGTTTCCTTTTCTTGTTGGGCCATGAATTGTGCTGAGATATTAGATGTTAAGGTGATAGTAACAATAATAATTGATGATGATTAAGGCAATATTAAATAGTGATGAAGAGAATTATTTAAACCAAGTTGAAACTCTAGCAGGAAAACGTGTTATATATATTTTTGTTGGTACTCGATTTGTCCACACCCTCAGTTAGTGTTAACAGGCTAAACTTGGGCCAAGAGCTTTTAAATTTGCTATTGGGCCATAATTTGATAGTTGGGCTTGTGTGTATTGGACCGTATGAATTTTTCTGTTGGGCCGACTTTCTGCTGAAAACGAATTATGATGATGATGGGTATAAAGAAGAAAAACGGACGGATATAGTGGTTAAAAGAATTAGTTTAAGAATTCTTTCAGAAAAACAGAATTGCTTGGATGGTAAAGGGTGTTTGGGTTTAACTGAGAGGTCTCGGTTTCGAGTCCGGGCAATGGCATTTTATTTTTAAGAGCTTGTTTTCTTCAAAGGTTGTATTCTAAAGTTATTATTATTATTATTATTATTATTATTATTATTATTATTATTATTATTATTATTATTAATATTATTAGTATTATATTATTATTATTATTATTATTATTATTATTATTATTATTATTATTATTATTATTATTATTATTATTATTATTATTATTATTACTAAAATAAATATTAGTTATCATTTATTATTATTATCATTACAATTATGATTATTATAGTTATTACTAATATTATTATCATTACTAGTAATATCATTAAGTAGTATTATTATTAATATTATCATTAGTAATAAGATTGCTATTACTATTATTATTGTTAAGTATTAAGTACTATTATCAAAATTGTTATTTTCATTATCATTATTATTAAAATTTTCATCTTTATTAAAAACTACTATTATTATCATTATTATTATTATCATTATTATCATTTTTATGAGTATTAATATTAGTTCTATGAAAATTACTATAATTATTAATTTTATGAATATTATAATTATAATTATGATGATTATCATCATTATTATTTTTAACATTAAAATTATTATTTTTAACATTATTTATCTAAAGTATATATAAAATAAATATAGTTAATTAAATTATTAATGAAACAAATAATAACAATATATATAAATTTGTTCGATTACAATTTATATGTGTTAATATATATATATATATGATATAGGTTCATGAATTCAAGACCAACTTTGCACTTGTTCAATGCCATCATATGCTTAATTGCTACGAAATACAATATTGTGAGTTCATTTGATTCCCTTTTACTCTTACATTTTTGGGATTGAGAATACATACGCTGTTTTTATAACCTTTTTATTAAATGCTTTTGAGATATTTTTGAACTGAGAATACATGAACTGTTTTTATAAATGATTGAAAAAATAGTGTAATACCCAAATATTTATTGTACATAAGGTATTTATGGTGTACGATGCGTGTATGAAGTGTACGAAGCACGTACGTGTTGCTTGCTCGAACGTCGAAGGAAACTAGACGTTGTCTGAAGTGACAAGGTGTGCACGTATCTTTTCAACCCCAAATAAAGTTTTTGTTGATGTTTCAAAGCCTTACCATTGGAAAGAAAATCTTATTACGTTTCCAACGATATTTGATTTATCGAAAACGGAGCTACGGTCAAAAAGTTATGGCCAAAACAAGAAACTGAAAACTGACCTGAAGGTTGGAGCGGCGCTCCGATCCCGTCTGATGCAATTTTCAGCTTTTTTAAAAGGTTTTAATGAGGGGTACTTTGGTCTTTTCACTAGGGGTCGGTTTGGGGTCATCAAAACTGATCCATTGATCATTGTGGATCACATTTCACCCACACAAACACTCTCTTAAACCCTAGTGAGAGAAACCCACTTTTAGTGAGAGAGAGCTTGATTTGGAGAAAAAGGAGTTGGATTCTCACCAAGGCTCGGGTTTTAAAGTTGTTCTACTCTTCAACGGCATCATTTTGGTGGTATTGGTAAGTTCAAACTCCGAATTACATTTGTTAGATTTGATATTCAAGTTAGGGTTTGAGTTTGATTTGTAGTGAAACCCTCTTAGATGATGAAATGGGTTTATGGTGACTAGTTATTCTTGTCACTTGGTGGGTTTTGGGTTGGTTGAAGATTTGGCCTTGATTAGGCTTTAATATTGAGTTTAATCATTAGGTTTAGTGATTATGGAAGTGTTGGAACCACTTTAGGTGAATTTGGGTTGACTAATTTTGACTAGAGTCAAAATTAGGGTTTGGTGATGATTATGACCCAATTGTCGATTTAATAAGGTTTATAAACTTAAAATGGATTAATATGAAGTATAAAACCGAGTTAAATATGTTTTGGTGTCAAAACTTGCTAATGGCGTGATATTGACTTCTTATGGGTCAAATTAGGGTTTAAGTGTCATTTTAGGCAAGATAGGTGTTTAACACCTATGATTGGGTTTAATTGGCATATTAGGACCATTCTCACTTGTGTTAGTGATTATTGGTTAATTTTGAGCGCGGTTTGTACTTGGAAGTGCATTTGGGTCGAAATTGCACTAAGTGTCAATTGGGTTGGTTTGTAAGTCAACCCTAATTGCGTTACTTGTTATGTGATAAATGGAATAGGTACATTCCATCGGCGATTGCGGGTTTTGGTTTGGCATCCATCAAGACTTCAAGGTGAGTGTTAATATCCTATGTCCATATGTATATGTAGGATGGGTGCGGGTCGGGTGAAGTGATTCTCGGCTATAGAGCTCACTTCACATATAGGTGGTTTTGATGGACTTGTGTATAGGTCCAATTGGCACGGTTGTGCGTTTTGGTTGATCACCTTTGGTGAAGTACACATTTGGTGTGTACATTATCACACGTGGTTGTGATGTGGATGATATAACCCCAATGGCGAAGGGTTTTGATGTTGAGAAGTGAGTCGCGTGTAGTTCGGATTCACGATGACGCGTGTAGTTCGGTCATCTTATTGAGGTAGTAATCTCGTGTGGTTTCGGATTACTAAGGCTCGTGTAGTTCGGCCAACCTCGATGTTGTCTTGTTGAAGATAGTAATCTCGTGTGGTTTCGGATTACTAAGGCTCGTGTAGTTCGGCCAATCTTCATTGTGGTATTTGGTATTCGGTAATGGGTTAAGGGGTTAAGCTTATTCGTTTATATATTGTTATATATATATATATATATATATATATATATATATATATATATATATATATATATTGTTGTATTGTCGTGATGTAGCTAACCCTCTGGGTGTAGCTTCTTGGCGTTATTCACATCGTCGTTGGTGAACTTATATTTGTTGATGCATATTTAGCTTGTTTCTTAGTGATCGTACGGTATGCTTAGATTAGCTTGCCTTTATGCTTGGATGCTCCGGTATGCGGTATTTGTTTATTCATGTGGTGTGTCCATTTTATGCATATATATGTATGTAGTATATTTTCACTCACTAAGCGTTAGCTTACCCTCTCGTTGTTTACATTTTTATAGATTTGCTTGGATGAGGTGGCTCGGGTAAGCGTGGGAAGTAGTGGCTCGCGTAGTTGCTTTAGAAGGCTTGCTTTTGGATTTGATTAGGATTGGGTAGCGTATCCCCAATCGCCATGCTCGGCTTTATTTTGTGTTAAAAATCATGTGGTTGAAAACTTATATTTTGTACGAAAGTCGTAAAACGGCCGACGTGGGCCCGGTCTCGTAAAACACATTTTATTATTGGAACGTATTAGTTTTAACTAATATAAAATGTTGTGAAAAGCGTTTGGTCTAAAAGTGTCGGGAAGCAAGAGATCTTTTTCGCAAAAAAGGAAAAGTTGGATAGGCCGTTTTGGCGCGCCGCGCCACTGTGCTGTACAACAATTTTTTTTTTAATTTGCATATTTCGATTGCATATGGGTTGAGTTGTTCCAAGTGGTATCAGAGCATGATCTAAGGGATTTAGGTGACTTGAGATAGGTGCCTAGACTTAGACTTTTGTGCGTGCTTATTTGTTGCGGGACTTGTAGGATTACGGGTCGGAATAGGTTATAGTTAGTGCCTTGTTTGTAGGTGGACTAACGTTTATATTAGTAATGCGGATATTATTAATATATTAATTGTGTTGTGATAATAATTCTTGCGTGTGTTTATATCACGTAGAATTTTGTTTGCGTTTGCATATATCATCGAGCGAAGCGGTCATTGTACTAACGAGTCGATACGGCGTGTATGCGTAATAAGGACTTGCAAACTTTATTACGGGAGCAAATCATGTCTAACAAGTGATGTACCACGAGTGTTTAGCAAAATGGGGCGGTGTTGCGTGTGTGGTTTTATACGTTCGTGATCTAATCGCTTTGCATTCTTTAGAATGGCGATGGGAGACGGGATCGAGACGAAGGATGCGGAGTTTAATGCTAGAGTTGCGGCCGCCGTTGCGGAGCAATTGGGTGCGTTACGAGAATAAATGGATAGGAAGTATTCCGAATTTCGGAGTAGTAGTGAAATGGAGCGTTGTCTTAAGAGTTTCATGAGGACTAAACCTCTGATGTACGATGGGAAACCAGAACCCTTGGAAAGCACCACTTGGATCTCGGATGTCGAAGGGTGTTTTCGAACGATTGAATGTCCTCCCGAGAAGAGGACAAGGCTCGCTACGAGCTTGTTGCGGGGTAGAGCAAAGGATTGGTTGGATGGTAAGATTGATCTTGTCGGTGGTGAACCGTTTATGGTGTTATCATGGGTCGAGTTTAAGAAGGAATTCTTCGAGGAATTCCGGACTTCAGCCGATTTGTCGGAATTGCGTAATGAGTTGCGAAATTTGCAACATGGTTCTATGGATTTGAATACTCTCAAGACGACCTTTATGGCGAAGGCTCGTTTTTGCCCGGAGTATTTGGAGAATGACCATTTGTTGATGCAAGATTTCTATCGGAACTTGAATGATGACTTGAAGAGTAAAATTAGCCGGGGTCAAGCGAAATCGTTTGCGGAATTGTTCGCCTTGGCTAGAGGTTTCGAGTCGTATTCACGATCCAAGAAGAGTGAACCTTCAAGTGAAAGAAGGGTTGTTTCATATGGTGCTCCGAGTAAGAGGACTAAGGGTCCAAGTGTGAGCACGGGTGGTACACGGACGGGTATACCGGATTCTAGTGCGTCTAGATGTTACAATTGTGGCAAGAGGGGTCACAAGTCTTGGGAATGTTCGATACCAAAGGGTGATGGCATGGTGTGCTTCAACTGCCAAGAAGAAGGACATCGTAAGTCAGAATGTCCCAAGTTGGCGGGGACGGGTGCGACAAGGAGACGTTAAGGTACGTTTCATTTTAAACAAATATGTCCTTTGATTATTTATTAAGTGCCGTTTGTGTTTGAGTTGTAAAATGACTTGTGTTGTGCATATTGTTGTTATGGGTGACGTTCCTAATGGAAGTACCCTATGGTGACGTTTTATTAATGGGCGAAGGGTGTAAGACTTGGTGCAACCAAGCATTCCTTAGTATTTGCAACCAAGCCATGGAAATGGGTTTTGGTATTCGATTGTTAAGCGCGTGTTCGCTTGTGTGTTGAAGTTGATGAACCATGAGGTTCGACGGGTGGGATGAAACCCTTGAAATCTTGTGTTTTGGATCTCGATGTATGTTGGTAAAGGAGTCTACGTGACGCGACATTAGGTGCCTCTTTTATACCTACTAGCGTGGTGTTCGACTCCGATTATGTTGTGGTTACATTGTACTTAGGGTACCGAAGTGAAACCCTTAGGTACATGAGTGACTAGGTGGAAGTTGACAAACTAAAGCAATTGGATGATTGCGAGGGTATGGTTTGTGTAATTGGTGGTACACTTTTCGTTCGAAGTGTTTAAGGACTGATTGAAATCCTTCGTGTGCTCAAGGTTGGAGCAAGATGTGGAGATGGGTCGTGTGAACCCAAATGTTTGTAAAGTCTACCTTTGGTAGCATTGTACGGTTGTACGAGTTGTGGATATGGAACGTAGTTCCAAGTGGGGGAGTTACACTCCCGCACTAGGAGGCCTTAGGGTGAGATTTCGAATAATGCTTATGGTAGATCCGAAACTTGTGTTGAGACCTAGTTTTGGTCAATTTGTGGTGAAGTACAACTTTGGTTAAAATTGTACTTATGATTTTTGGATTCGTAAATTATCACTGAGGTGGTAATGTGGTAAATCTCGTTGAGAGATAATGGACGTGTTTGGCGAGCAAGGTGAAATCCCTCGGTTAAGGGATGTGCGTATCGGATTCTCTTCTAGAGAATTATTGTTTTGTACCTATGTTTGATATAGGTGGTTCTTGCTCGATTGTGTGAATGGTTAGTGGTATCCGTTAGGATTCACTATGGCGTAGCAGGGCGCGATGTTACGCTACTCGTTGTTTGAGGCCAAAAGGGCATTGATTGGTGAAGCATGACCTTCAGGGTCCGCTGACTTCATCATGGGAGTACGTGATTGGTGAAGCAGGACCTTCGGGGTCCGCTGACTTTATCATGGGCGTGGTGTTATATCGGTGAAGCATGACAGTTGACGGGGTCCGCTGACTTCATCCGGTGTTGAGATTGGGAGTAGTGTTATATCGGCATGGTATAACATTATCGGGAAATGCGAGTACCTGTGGGAAATACGAGTACCATTCCTGTGTTGAGATTGTGGATCGCGTGTGTTTGCGGATTCACGATGACGCGTGTAGTTTCGGTCATCTTATTGTGGAAGTGAATCGCTTGTAGTTCGGATTCACCAATGACTCGTGTGGTTTCGGTCATTGTATTGAGGAGTGAGTCTCGTGTAGTTCGGATTCACAAATGACTCGTGTAGTTCGGTCATTATTTTGGGATAGTGACTCTCGTGTAGTTCGGATTCACTAAAGCTCGTGTAGTTCGGCCAATCCCGATTGTTGTTGCGGTGAAGGTAGTGAGTCGCGTGTAGTTCGGATTCACTAAGGCGCGTATGTTTTCGGCCAGCCTTCGTGTTGTGTGATCTATCGGTTGTTTTATACACCAATGGTGGGGTCTTAAGGACCTTGTGGCGTGATCTATCGGTTGTTTTATACACCGATAGTGGGGTCGTAAGGACCATGATGTTTGATCTATTGGTTGTTTGATGCACCAATGGTGGGGTCGCAAGGACCATGTTGCGGGAACTATCGGTTATTTATACACCGATGGTGGGGTCGTGAGGACCGTGTTGTGTGATTAGTGATGTGATAGCCGTGTTTCGCTCACATGTTGTTACGGGTGTGACAATAGTCAATTTTGTACACCTTATGATTAGCGTTGCCATAGTCATTTTGGGCGCTTTTAGTTTTAACCGTTGCTTATGATGTTAGGATAGTGGCGTATTGGTTGTATTGCGCACTACAAAGGATGTTTAGTGGTAAGTATAATCCGTAAGGATTCATGTGGTTCGATCCTCAACGTTCGGATTGTTGACTTTAGGTTGAGACATGGTCGCTTTTAGCGTTGTCCTTGGTAAAGGTACGCTAAGGAATTGATATCTCGGTACGAGATTGGTTGAGTTTTTCCCGATATGGGGAAAAGAGCAGGTTTTAGTGCTCGGATAGTGGTTTTGATAAATCGCGGGTGGCAATTTTAGTTGTTAAAGGTGATTCATTGGGAAGAATTGTCTAGGAAAGTTCGGATTAGGACTTATGATTGAGGACCATTGAGTAGGTCCGGATTGGTTAAGTGGTGAAGATCACGAGGACGTGATCGAGTTTAAGTGAGGGAGAGTTGTAAGACCTAAATATTTATTGTACATAAGGTATTTATGGTGTACGATGCGTGTATGAAGTGCACGAAGCACGTACGTGTTGCTTGCTCGAACATCGAAGGAAACTGGACGTTGTCTGAAGTGACAAGGTATGTACGTATCTTTTCAACCCCAAATAAAATTTGTGTTGATGTTTCAAAGCCTTACCATTGGAAAGAAAATCTTATTACGTTTCCAACGATATTTGATTCATCGAAAACGGAGCTTCGGTCAAAAAGTTATGGCCAAAACAAGAAACTAAAAACTGACCTGAAGGTTGGAGCGGCGCTCCGATCCCGTCTGATGCAATATTCAGCTTTTTTAAAAGGTTTAAATGAGGGTTACTTTGGTTTTTTCACTAGGGGTCGGTTTGGGGTCATCAAAACTGAAATGTCCCGTTCTTATTGATTAAAAACGTTCCATATTAATTGATTTCGTTGCGAGGTTTTGACCTCTATATGAGACATTTTTCAAAGACTGCATTCATTTTTAAAACAAACCATAACCTTTATTTCATAGATAAAGGTTTTAAAAAGCTTTACGTAGATTATCAAATAATGATAATCTAAAATATCCTGTTTACACACGACCATTACATAATGGTTTACAATACAAATATGTTACAACAAAATAAGTTTCTTGAATGCAGTTTTTACACAATATCATACAAGCATGGACTCCAAATCTCGTCCTTATTTAAGTATGCGACAGCGGAAGCTCTTAATAATCACCTGAGAATAAACATGCTTAAAACGTCAACAAAAATGTTGGTGAGTTATAGGTTTAACCTATATATATCAAAATCATAATAATAGACCACAAGATTTCATATTTCAATACACATCCCATACATAGAGATAAAAAATCATTCATATGGTGAACACCTGGTAACCGACATTAACAAGATGCATATATAAGAATATCCCCATCATTCCGGGACACCCTTCGGATATGATATAAATTTCGAAGTACTAAAGCATCCGGTACTTTGGATGGGGTTTGTTAGGCCCAATAGATCTATCTTTAGGATTCGCGTCAATTAGGGTGTCTGTTCCCTAATTCTTAGATTACCAGACTTAATAAAAAGGGGCATATTCGATTTCGATAATTCAACCATAGAATGTAGTTTCACGTACTTGTGTCTATTTTGTAAATCATTTATAAAACCTGCATGTATTCTCATCCCAAAAATATTAGATTTTAAAAGTGGGACTATAACTCACTTTCATAGATTTTTACTTCGTCGGGAAGTAAGACTTGGTCACTGGTTGATTCACGAACCTATAACAATATATACATATATATCAAAGTATGTTCAAAATATATTTACAACACTTTTAATATATTTTGATGTTTTAAGTTTATTAAGTCAGTTGTCCTCGTTAGTAACCTACAACTAGTTGTCCATAGTTAGATGTACAGAAATAAATCGATAAATATTATCTTGAATCAATCCACGACCCAGTGTATACGTATCTCAGTATTGATCACAACTCAAACTATATATATTTTGGAATCAACCTCAACCCTGTATAGCTAACTCCAACATTCACATATAGAGTGTCTATGGTTGTTCCGAAATATATATAGATGTGTCGACATGATAGGTCGAAACATTGTATACATGTCTATGGTATCTCAAGATTACATAATATATAATACAAGTTGATTAAGTTATGGTTGGAATAGATTTGTTACCAATTTTCACGTAGCTAAAATGAGAAAAATTATCCAATCTTGTTTTACCCATAACTTCTTCATTTTAAATCCGTTTTGAGTGAATCAAATTGCTATGGTTTCATATTGAACTCTATTTTATGAATCTAAACAAAAAAAGTATAGGTTTATAGTCGGAAAAATAAGTTACAAGTCGTTTTTGTAAAGGTAGTCATTTCAGTCGAAAGAACGACGTCTAGATGACCATTTTAGAAAACATACTTCCACTTTGAGTTTAACCATAATTTTTGGATATAGTTTCATGTTCATAATAAAAATCATTTTCTCAGAATAACAACTTTTAAATCAAAGTTTATCATAGTTTTTAATTAACTAACCCAAAACAGCCCGCGGTGTTACTACGACGGCGTAAATCCGGTTTTACGGTGTTTTTCGTGTTTCCAGGTTTTAAATCATTAAGTTAGCATATCATATAGATATAGAACATGTGTTTAGTTGATTTTAAAAGTCAAGTTAGAAGGATTAACTTTTGTTTGCGAACAAGTTTAGAATTAACTAAACTATGTTCTAGTGATTACAAGTTTAAACCTTCGAATAAGATAGCTTTATATGTATGAATCGAATGATGTTATGAACATCATTACTACCTTAATTTCCTTGGATAAACCTACTAGAAAAGAGAAAAATGGATCTAGCTTCAATGGATCCTTGGATGGCTCGAAGTTCTTGAAGCAGAATCATGACACGAAAACAAGTTCAAGTAAGATCATCACTTGAAATAAGATTGTTATAGTTATAGAAATTGAACCAAAGTTTGAATATGATTATTACCTTGTATTAGAATGATAACCTACTGTAAGAAACAAAGATTTCTTGAGGTTGGATGATCACCTTACAAGATTGGAAGTGAGCTAGCAAACTTGAAAGTATTCTTGATTTTATGAAACTAGAACTTTTGGAATTTATGAAGAACACTTAGAACTTGAAGATAGAACTTGAGAGAGATCAATTAGATGAAGAAAATTGAAGAATGAAAGTGTTTGTAGGTGTTTTTGGTCGTTGGTGTATGGATTAGATATAAAGGATATGTAATTTTGTTTTCATGTAAATAAGTCATGAATGATTACTCATATTTTTGTAATTTTATGAGATATTTCATGCTAGTTGCCAAATGATGGTTCCCACATGTGTTAGGTGACTCACATGGGCTGCTAAGAGCTGATCATTGGAGTGTATATACCAATAGTACATACATCTAAAAGCTGTGTATTGTACGAGTACGAATACGGGTGCATACGAGTAGAATTGTTGATGAAACTGAACGAGGATGTAATTGTAAGCATTTTTGTTAAGTAGAAGTATTTTGATAAGTGTATTGAAGTCTTTCAAAAGTGTATAAATACATATTAAAACACTACATGTATATACATTTTAACTGAGTCGTTAAGTCATCGTTAGTCGTTACATGTAAATGTTGTTTTGAAACCTTTAGGTTAACGATCTTGTTAAATGTTGTTAACCCAATGTTTATAATATCAAAAGAGATTTTAAATTATTATATTATCATGATATTATGATGTACGAATATCTCTTAATATGATATATATATACATTAAATGTCGTTACAACGATAATCGTTACATATATGTCTCGTTTAAAAATCATTAAGTTAGTAGTCTTGTTTTTACATATGTAGTTCATTGTTAATATACTTTATGATATGTTTTCTTATCATAGTATCATGTTAACTATATATATATATCCATATATATGTCATCATATAGTTTTTACAAGTTTTAACGTTCGTGAATCACCGATCAACTTGGGTGGTCAATTGTCTATATGAAACATATTTCAATTAATCAAGTCTTAACAAGTTTGATTGCTTAACATCTTGGAAACATTTAATCATGTAAATATCAATCTCAATTAATATATATAAACATGGAAAAGTTCGGGTCACTACAGTACCTACCCGTTAAATAAATTTCGTCCCGAAATTTTAAGCTGTTGAAGGTGTTGACGAATCTTCTGGAAATAGATGCGGGTATTTCTTCTTCATCTGATCTTCACGCTCCCAGGTGAACTCGGGTCCTCTACGAGCATTCCATCGAACCTTAACAATTGATATCTTGTTTTGCTTAAGTCTTTTAACCTCACGATCCATTATTTCGACGGGTTCTTCGATGAATTGAAGTTTTTCGTTGATTTGGATTTCATCTAACGGAATAGTGAGATCTTCTTTAGCAAAACATTTCTTTAAATTCGAGACGTGGAAAGTGTTATGTACAGCCGCGAGTTGTTGAGGTAACTCTAGTCGGTAAGCTACTGGTCCGACACGATCAATAATCTTGAATGGTCCAATATACCTTGGATTTAATTTCTCTCGTTTACCAAATCGAACAACGCCTTTCCAAGGTGCAACTTTAAGCATGACCATCTCTCCAATTTCAAATTCTATATCTTTTCTTTTAATGTCAGCGTAGCTCTTTTGTCGACTTTGGGCGGTTTTCAACCGTTGTTGAATTTGGATGATCTTCTCGGTAGTTTCTTGTATAATCTCCGGACCCGTAATCTGTCTATCCCCCACTTCACTCCAACAAATCGGAGACCTGCACTTTCTACCATAAAGTGCTTCAAACGGCGCCATCTCAATGCTTGAATGGTAGCTGTTGTTGTAGGAAAATTCTGCTAACGGTAGATGTCGATCCCAACTGTTTCCGAAATCAATAACACATGCTCGTAGCATGTCTTCAAGCGTTTGTATCGTCCTTTCACTCTGCCCATCAGTTTGTGGATGATAGGCAGTACTCATGTCTAGACGAGTTCCTAATGCTTGCTGTAATGTCTGCCAGAATCTTGAAATAAATCTGCCATCCCTATCAGAGATAATAGAGATTGGTATTCCATGTCTGGAGACGACTTCCTTCAAATACAGTCGTGCTAACTTCTCCATCTTGTCATCTTCTCTTATTGGTAGGAAGTGTGCTGATTTGGTGAGACGATCAACTATTACCCAAATAGTATCAAAACCACTTGCAGTCCTTGGCAATTTAGTGATGAAATCCATGGTAATGTTTTCCCATTTCCATTCCGGGATTTCGGGTTGTTGAAGTAGACCTGATGGTTTCTGATGCTCAGCTTTGACCTTAGAACACGTCAAACATTCTCCTACGTATTTAGCAACATCGGCTTTCATACCCGGCCACCAAAAATGTTTCTTGAGATCCTTGTACATCTTCCCCGTTCCAGGATGTATTGAGTATCTGGTTTTATGAGCTTCTCTAAGTACCATTTCTCTCATATCTCCAAATTTTGGTACCCAAATCCTTTCAGCCCTATACCGGGTTCCGTCTTCCCGAATATTAAGATGCTTCTCCGATCCTTTGGGTATTTCATCCTTTAAATTTCCCTCTTTTAAAACTCCTTGTTGCGCCTCCTTTATTTGAGTAGTAATGTTATTATGAATCATTATATTCATAGATTTTACTCGAATGGGTTCTCTGTCCTTCCTGCTCAAGGCATCGGCTACCACATTTGCCTTCCCCGGGTGGTAACGAATCTCAAAGTCGTAATCATTCAATAATTCAATCCACCTACGCTGCCTCATATTCAGTTGTTTCTGATTAAATATGTGTTGAAGACTTTTATGGTCGGTATATATAATACTTTTGACCCCATATAAGTAGTGCCTCCAAGTCTTTAATGCAAAAACAACCGCGCCTAATTCCAAATCATGCGTCGTATAATTTTGTTCGTGAATCTTCAATTGTCTAGACGCATAAGCAATCACCTTCGTTCGTTGCATTAATACACAACCGAGACCTTGCTTTGATGCATCACAATAAATCACAAAATCATCATTCCCTTCAGGCAATGACAATATAGGTGCCGTAGTTAGCTTTTTCTTCAATAACTGAAACGCTTTCTCTTGTTCATCATTCCATTCAAATTTCTTCCCTTTATGCGTTAATGCAGTCAAGGGTTTTGCTATTCTGGAAAAGTCTTGGATGAACCTTCTGTAGTAACCAGCTAGTCCTAAAAACTGGCGTATGTGTTTCGGAGTTTTCGGGGTTTCCCACTTTTCAACAGTTTCTATCTTTGCCGGATCCACCTTAATACCTTCTTTGTTCACTATGTGACCGAGGAATTGAACTTCTTCCAACAAAAATGCACACTTTGAAAACTTAGCGTACAATTCTTCCTTCCTCAATACTTCTAACACCTTTCTCAAATGTTCACCATGTTCTTGGTCATTCTTTGAGTAAATAAGTATGTCATCAATGAAAACAATGACAAACTTGTCAAGGTATGGTCCACACACTCGGTTCATAAGGTCCATGAACACAGCTGGTGCATTAGTTAAACCAAACGGCATGACCATAAACTCGTAATGACCGTAACGTGTTCTGAAAGCAGTCTTTGGAATATCATATTCTTTCACCCGCATTTGATGATACCCGGAACGTAAGTCAATCTTTGAATAAACAGACGAGCCTTGTAGTTGATCAAATAAGTCATCGATTCTCGGTAGTGGGTAGCGGTTCTTGATGGTAAGTTTGTTCAACTCTCGGTAGTCGATACACAACCTGAATGTACCATCTTTCTTCTTGACAAACAAAACAGGAGCTCCCCACGGTGATGTGCTTGGTCGAATGAAACCACGCTCTAAAAGTTCTTGTAATTGGCTTTGCAGTTCTTTCATCTCGCTGGGTGCGAGTCTGTAAGGAGCACGAGCTATTGGTGCAGCTCCTGGTACAAGATCTATTTGAAATTCAACGGATCGATGTGGGGGTAATCCCGGTAATTCTTTCGGAAATACATCAGGAAATTCTTTTGCGACGGGAACATCATTGATGCTCTTTTCTTCAGTTTGTACTTTCTCGACGTGTGCTAGAACAGCATAGCAACCTTTTCTTATTAGTTTTTGTGCCTTCAAATTACTAATAAGATGTAGCTTCGTGTTGCCCTTTTCTCCGTACACCATTAAGGGTTTTCCTTTTTCTCGTATAATGCGAATTGCATTTTTGTAACAAACGATCTCCGCTTTCACTTCTTTCAACCAGTCCATACCGATTATCACATCAAAACTCCCTAACTCTACTGGTATCAAATCAATCTTAAATGTTTCGCTAACCAGTTTAATTTCTCGATTCCGACATATATTATCTGCTGAAATTAATTTACCATTTGCTAATTCGAGTAAAAATTTACTATCCAAAGGCGTCAATGGACAACTTAATTTAGCACAAAAATCTCTACTCATATAGCTTCTATCCGCACCCGAATCAAATAAAACGTAAGCAGATTTATTGTCAATAAGAAACGTACCCGTAACAAGCTCCGGGTCTTCCTGTGCCTCTGCCGCATTAATATTGAAAACTCTTCCACGGCCTTGTCCATTCGTGTTCTCCTGGTTCGGGCAATTTCTAATAATGTGGCCTGGTTTTCCACATTTATAACAAACTACATTGGCATAACTTGCTCCGACACTACTTGCTCCGCCATTACTCGTTCCGACACCATTTGTTCCTTTCGTTCTATTAACCCCTGGTCCGTAGACCTCACACTTCGCCGCGCTATGACCATTTCTTTTACACTTGTTGCAAAATTTGGTGCAGAACCCCGAGTGATTCTTTTCACACCTTTGGCATAGCTGCTTCTGATTGTTGTTGTTGTTGCGGTTATTATTGTTGTTGGGATGATTGTTGTAGTTGCTGTTGTTGTTATTGTTGTTGTTGTTGGGCCGTTTGTTGTAGTTGCGATTGATGTTGCGATTGTTGGGATAATTGTTGCGATTATTGTTGTAATTGTTGTTGTTGTTGTATTGGTGATTCTTATCACCGTTTTCCTCCTACTTTATTTTGACTTGCTTCACATTGGCCTCTTCAGCAGTCTGTTCTTTAATTCTTTCTTCAATTTGGTTCACGAGTTTGTGAGCCATTCTACATGCCTGTTGTATGGAGGCGGGCTCGTGTGAACTTATATCTTCTTGGATTCTTTCTGGTAATCCTTTCACAAACGCGTCAATCTTCTCTTCCTCATCTTCGAATGCTCCCGGACACAATAGGCACAATTCTGTGAATCGTCTTTCGTATGTGGTAATATCAAATCCTTGGGTTCGTAACCCTCTAAGTTCTGTCTTGAGCTTATTGACCTCAGTTCTGGGACGGTACTTCTCGTTCATCAAGTGCTTGAATGCTGACCAAGGTAGTGCGTACGCATCATCTTGTCCCACTTGCTCTAGATAGGTATTCCACCATGTTAACGCAGAACCTGTGAAGGTATGCGTAGCGTACTTCACTTTGTCCTCTTCAGTACACTTACTTATGGCAAACACCGATTCGACCTTCTCGGTCCACCGTTTCAATCCGATCGGTCCTTCGGTTCCATCAAATTCCAAAGGTTTGCAGGCAGTGAATTCTTTGTAGGTGCATCCTACACGATTTCCTGTACTGCTAAATCCAAGGTTATTGTTGGTATGTAGCGCAGCCTGTACTGCGGCTATGTTTGAAGCTAGAAAATTACGGAATTCCTCTTCATTCATATTCACGGTGTGTCGAGTAGTCGGTGCCATTTCCTTCAAAATAGTCAAATGAAACAAGTTAATCATACAGAATGTTAAGAGTAGTTAATAGTATTTCGTAGCATAATATGAACTCATTTATAAAAGCTTTTTCTTCATATTAGCGTTTTATAAGTTTAAATTCGGGTAGTACCTACCCGTTAAGTTCATACTTAGTAGCTAATATACAATTCAACTACTACAATTCTATATGAAAAACTGATTATAATAATATTTCGCGTTCAAACTTTTATACAATATTTTACAAACTTACAATACCGCTTATTTTACATAAAGCATGAAATATAGCACACAATAACTTTGATACAAGATAGTTGTGAAGATAATTCTAGCTAGTACACAAGTCGTTCAGCAAAGGCAATAAAGACACGTAATTCATACGTCCAGAAACAAGTCATGCATTCTGGTTTTACTAGGACTACTTCCCATCCTTGGTCTTGTGCAACATAACCGTTATGGCCGTTGATAAGACAGCGTGTTGTAACGTCGTCAAAGGGACGAGGGTTACGTAATGTCCAACAGTCCCGTAATAATCTAAAAACCTCATTTCTTACCCCAATTACCGACTCCGTCACTTGTGGAAACGTTTTGTTTAATAGTTGTAGCCCGATGTTCTTGTTCTCACTTTGGTGAGAAGCGAACATTACTAATCCGTAAGCATAACATGCTTCTTTATGTTGCATGTTAGCCGCTTTTTCTAAATCACGAAGTCCAATATTCGGATATATTGAGTCAAAATAATTTCTTAACCCGTTGCGTAAAATAGCATTTGGGTTCCCCGCAATATATGCGTCAAAGTAAACACATCGTAACTTATGGGTTTCCCAATGTGATATCCCCCATCTTTCAAACGAAAGTCTCTTATAAACCAAGACATTCTTGGAACATTCTTCGAATGTCTTACAAACTGATCTCGCCTTAAATAGTTGTGCCGAAGAATTCTGGCCGACTCTAGACAAGATTTCATCAATCATGTCTCCGGGTAGGTCTCTTAAAATATTGGGTTGTCTATCCATTTTGTGTTTTTAAACTGTAAAATAGACAAGAGTTAGATTCATAAAAAAAATACTTATTAATACAAGCAATTTTTACATATGTCATAAAGCATAAGCACACTATATTACATATATTACACCACACGAATACAACTATCTTATTCCGACTCGCTCGTTTCTTCTTCTTCGGTTTTGGTTCGTTTTGCCAAGTTTCTAGGGATATATGATGTTCCCCTAATACGAGCCGTAATTTTCCACATTGGTTTAGAAAAACCTGGTGGTTTAGAGGTTCCCGGGTCATTGTTACAACTTAAGGACTTCGGGCGTTGACGATACATATAAAGTTCATCGGGGTTGGAATTAGATTTCTCTATTTTTATGCCCTTTCCCTTATTATTTTCTTTTGCCTTTTTAAATTCAGTTGGGGTAATTTCTATAACATCATCGGAATTCTCGTCGGAATCCGATTCATCGGAGAATTGGTAATCCTCCCAATATTTTGCTTCCTTGGCGGAAACACCATTGACCATAATTAACCTTGGTCGGTTGGTTGAGGATTTTCTTTTACTTAACCGTTTTATTATTTCCCCCACCGGTTCTATTTCTTCATCCGTTTCCGATTCTTCTTCCGGTTCCGATTCTTCTTCCGGTTCCGACTCTTCTTCCGGTTCCTCTTCGGGAACTTGTGAATCAGTCCACGAATCATTCCAATTTACATTTGACTCTTCATTATTATTAGGTGAGTCAATGGGACTTGTTCTAGAGGTAGACATCTATCACATAATATCAAACGCGTTAAGAGATTAATATATCACATAATATTCACATGTTAAAAATATATAGTTTCCAACAAAATTTGTTAAGCAATCATTTTTCAAGTAAACACGGTCGAAGTCCAGACTCACTAATGCATCCTAACAAACTCGATAAGACACACTAATGAAAAATTCTGGTTCTCTAAGACCAACGCTCTGATACCAACTGAAATGTCCCGTTCTTATTGATTAAAAACGTTCCATATTAATTGATTTCGTTGCGAGGTTTTGACCTCTATATGAGACATTTTTCAAAGACTGCATTCATTTTTAAAACAAACCATAACCTTTATTTCATAGATAAAGGTTTTAAAAAGCTTTACGTAGATTATCAAATAATGATAATCTAAAATATCCTGTTTACACACGACCATTACATAATGGTTTACAATACAAATATGTTACAACAAAATAAGTTTCTTGAATGCAGTTTTTACACAATATCATACAAGCATGGACTCCAAATCTCGTCCTTATTTAAGTATGCGACAGCGGAAGCTCTTAATAATCACCTGAGAATAAACATGCTTAAAACGTCAACAAAAATGTTGGTGAGTTATAGGTTTAACCTATATATATCAAAATCATAATAATAGACCACAAGATTTCATATTTCAATACACATCCCATACATAGAGATAAAAAATCATTCATATGGTGAACACCTGGTAACCGACATTAACAAGATGCATATATAAGAATATCCCCATCATTCCGGGACACCCTTCGGATATGATATAAATTTCGAAGTACTAAAGCATCCGGTACTTTGGATGGGGTTTGTTAGGCCCAATAGATCTATCTTTAGGATTCGCGTCAATTAGGGTGTCTGTTCCCTAATTCTTAGATTACCAGACTTAATAAAAAGGGGCATATTCGATTTCGATAATTCAACCATAGAATGTAGTTTCACGTACTTGTGTCTATTTTGTAAATCATTTATAAAACCTGCATGTATTCTCATTCCAAAAATATTAGATTTTAAAAGTGGGACTATAACTCACTTTCACAGATTTTTACTTCGTCGGGAAGTAAGACTTGGTCACTGGTTGATTCACGAACCTATAACAATATATACATATATATCAAAGTATGTTCAAAATATATTTACAACACTTTTAATATATTTTGATGTTTTAAGTTTATTAAGTCAGTTGTCCTCGTTAGTAACCTACAACTAGTTGTCCATAGTTAGATGTACAGAAATAAATCGATAAATATTATCTTGAATCAATCCACGACCCAGTGTATACGTATCTCAGTATTGATCACAACTCAAACTATATATATTTTAGAATCAACCTCAACCCTGTATAGCTAACTCCAACATTCACATATAGAGTGTCTATGGTTGTTCCGAAATATATATAGATGTGTCGACATGATAGGTCGAAACATTGTATACATGTCTATGGTATCTCAAGATTACATAATATATAATACAAGTTGATTAAGTTATGGTTGGAATAGATTTGTTACCAATTTTCACGTAGCTAAAATGAGAAAAATTATCCAATCTTGTTTTACCCATAACTTCTTCATTTTAAATCCGTTTTGAGTGAATCAAATTGCTATGGTTTCATATTGAACTCTATTTTATGAATCTAAACAAAAAAAGTATAGGTTTCTAGTCGGAAAAATAAGTTACAAGTCGTTTTTGTAAAGGTAGTCATTTCAGTCGAAAGAACGACGTCTAGATGACCATTTTAGAAAACATACTTCCACTTTGAGTTTAACCATAATTTTTGGATATAGTTTCATGTTCATAATAAAAATCATTTTCTCAGAATAACAACTTTTAAATCAAAGTTTATCATAGTTTTTAATTAACTAACCCAAAACAGCCCGCGGTGTTACTACGACGGCGTAAATCCGGTTTTACGGTGTTTTTCGTGTTTCCAGGTTTTAAATCATTAAGTTAGCATATCATATAGATATAGAACATGTGTTTAGTTGATTTTAAAAGTCAAGTTAGAAGGATTAACTTTTGTTTGCGAACAAGTTTAGAATTAACTAAACTATGTTCTAGTGATTACAAGTTTAAACCTTCGAATAAGATAGCTTTATATGTATGAATCGAATGATGTTATGAACATCATTACTACCTTAATTTCCTTGGATAAACCTACTAGAAAAGAGAAAAATGGATCTAGCTTCAATGGATCCTTGGATGGCTCGAAGTTCTTGAAGCAGAATCATGACACGAAAACAAGTTCAAGTAAGATCATCACTTGAAATAAGATTGTTATAGTTATAGAAATTGAACCAAAGTTTGAATATGATTATTACCTTGTATTAGAATGATAACCTACTGTAAGAAACAAAGATTTCTTGAGGTTGGATGATCACCTTACAAGATTGGAAGTGAGCTAGCAAACTTGAAAGTATTCTTGATTTTATGAAACTAGAACTTTTGGAATTTATGAAGAACACTTAGAACTTGAAGATAGAACTTGAGAGAGATCAATTAGATGAAGAAAATTGAAGAATGAAAGTGTTTGTAGGTGTTTTTGGTCGTTGGTGTATGGATTAGATATAAAGGATATGTAATTTTGTTTTCATGTAAATAAGTCATGAATGATTACTCATATTTTTGTAATTTTATGAGATATTTCATGCTAGTTGCCAAATGATGGTTCCCACATGTGTTAGGTGACTCACATGGGCTGCTAAGAGCTGATCATTGGAGTGTATATACCAATAGTACATACATCTAAAAGCTGTGTATTGTACGAGTACGAATACGGGTGTATACGAGTAGAATTGTTGATGAAACTGAACGAGGATGTAATTGTAAGCATTTTTGTTAAGTAGAAGTATTTTGATAAGTGTATTGAAGTCTTTCAAAAGTGTATAAATACATATTAAAACACTACATGTATATACATTTTAACTGAGTCGTTAAGTCATCGTTAGTCGTTACATGTAAATGTTGTTTTGAAACCTTTAGGTTAACGATCTTGTTAAATGTTGTTAACCCAATGTTTATAATATCAAAAGAGATTTTAAATTATTATATTATCATGATATTATGATGTACAAATATCTCTTAATATGATATATATATACATTAAATGTCGTTACAACGATAATCGTTACATATATGTCTCGTTTAAAAATCATTAAGTTAGTAGTCTTGTTTTTACATATGTAGTTCATTGTTAATATACTTTATGATATGTTTTCTTATCATAGTATCATGTTAACTATATATATATATCCATATATATGTCATCATATAGTTTTTACAAGTTTTAACGTTCGTGAATCACCGATCAACTTGGGTGGTCAATTGTCTATATGAAACATATTTCAATTAATCAAGTCTTAACAAGTTTGATTGCTTAACATCTTGGAAACATTTAATCATGTAAATATCAATCTCAATTAATATATATAAACATGGAAAAGTTCGGGTCACTACAAAAACTGATCCATTGATCATTGTGGATCACATTTCACCCACATAAACACTCTCTTCAAACCCTAGTGAGAGAAACCCACTTTTAGTGAGAGAGAGCTTGATTTGGAGAAGAAGTGGAGTTGGATTCTCACCAAGGCTCGGGTTTTAAAGTTGTTCTACTAGGTCAACGGCATCATTTTGGTGGTATTGGTAAGTTCAAACTCCGAATTACATTTGTTAGATTTGATATTCAAGTTAGGGTTTGAGTTTGATTTGTAGTGAAACCCTCTTAGATGATGAAATGGGTTTATGGTGACTAGTTATTCTTGTCACTTGGCGGATTTTGGGTTGGTTGACGATTTGGCCTTGATTAGGCTTTAATCTTGAGTTTAATCACTAGGTTTAGTGATTATGGAAGTGTTGGAACCACTTTAGGTGAATTTGGGTTGACTAATTTTGACTAGAGTCAAAATTAGGGTTTGGTGATGATTATGACCCAATTGTCGATTTAATATGGTTTATAAACTTAAAATGGATTAATTTGAAGTATAAAACCGAGTTAAATATGTTTTGGTGTCAAAACTTGCTAATGGCGAGATATTGACTTCTTATGGGTCAAATTAGGGTTTAAGTGTCATTTTGGGCAAGATAGGTGCTTAACACCTATGATTGGGTTTAATTGGCGTATTAGGACCATTCTCACTTGTGTTAGTGATTATTGGTTAATTTGGGCGCGGTTTGTACTTGGAAGTACATTTGGGTCGAAATTGCACTAAGTGTCAATTGGGTTGGTTTGTAAGTCAACCCTAATTGTGTTACTTGTTATGTGATAAATGGAATAGGTACATTCCATCGGCGATTGCGGATTTTAGTTTGGCATCCATTAAGACTTCAAGGTGAGTGTTAATATTCTATGTGCATATGTATGTGTAGGATGGGTGCGGGTCGGGTGAAGTGATTCTCGGCTATAGAGCTCACTTCACATATAGGTGGTTTTGATGGACTTGTGTATAGGTCCAATTGGCACGGTTGTGCGTTTGGTTGATCACCTTTGGTTAAGTACACATTTGGTGTGTACATTATCACACGTGGTTGTGATGTGGATGATATAACCCCAATGGCGAAGGGTTTTGATGTTGAGAAGTGAGTCGCGTGTAGTTCGGATTCACGATGACGCGTGTAGTTCGGTCATCTTATTGAGGTAGTAATCTCGTGTGGTTTCGGATTACTAAGGCTTGTGTAGTTCGGCCAACCTCAATGTTGTCTTGTTGAAGATAGTAATCTCGTGTGGTTTCGGATTACTAAGGCTCGTGTAGTTCGGCCAATCTTCATTGTGGTGTTTGGTATTCGGTAATGGGTTAAGGGGTTAACCTTATTCGTTTATATATTGTTATATATATATTGTTGTATTGTCATGATGTAGCTAACCCTCCGGGTGTAGCTTCTTGGCGTTGTTCACATCGTCGTTGGTGAACTTATGTTTGTTGATGCATATTTAGCTTGTTGCTTAGTGATCGTACGGTATGCTTAGATTAGCTTGCCTTTATGCTTGGATGCTCCGGTATGCGGTATTTGTTTATTTATGTGGCGTGTCCATTTTATGCATATATATGTATGTAGTATATTTTCACTCACTAAGCGTTAGCTTACCCTCTCGTTGTTTACATTTTTATAGATTTGCTTGGATGAGGTGGCTCGGGTAAGCGTGGGAACTAGTGGCTCGCGTAGTTGCTTTAGAAGGCTTGCTTTTGGATTTGATTAGGATTGGGTAGCGTATCCCCAATCGCCATGCTCGGCTTTATTTTGTGTTAAAAATCATGTGGTTGAAAACTTGTATTTTGTACGAAAGTCGTAAAACGGCCGACGTGGGCCCGGTCTCGTAAAACACATTTTATTATTGGAACGTGTTAGTTTTAACTAATATAAAATGTTGTGAAAAGCATTTTTGTCTAAAAGTGTCGGGAAGCAAGAGATCTTTTTCGCAAAAAAGGAAAAGCTGGACAGACCGTTTTGGCGCGCCGCGCAGGTCAGTGGCGCGCCGCGCCACTGTGCTGTACAACAATTTTTTTTTTTTTAATTTGCATATTTCGATTGCATATGGGTTGGGTTGTTACAAATAGACACAAGTATTCAAAACTACATTCTATGATAGAATTATTTGGATTCAGAGGTTCGATTTCTATAAAGATTGTATTATCGACCATCGGTGATTTTGCATTGCACTATGCACTAGCTACCGAAATGGTTCGATTTAGTAGTTAGTAACGGTGAGATGATTTTTCATTGCACTATGCACTAGCTACCGTTTTAGCTACCCTCGGTGAGATGATTTTGCATTGCACTACGCACTAGCTACCGTTGTAATATTGTTTATGGTTTGATTTAGTAGTTAGTAACGGTGAGATGATTTTGCATTGCACTACGCACTAGCTACCGTTTTAGCTACCTTCGGTGAGATGATTTTGCATTGCACTACGCATTAGCTACCGTTGTAAAATTATATTGTATTAACTACCACGGTGAGATGATTTTGCATTGCACTACGCACTAGCTACCGTTGGTGAGTTGTTTTGAAAGGTTCTGGTGTTCTTCATATGAATGATTTTATAGCAGGAGTAGACCTGCACAGATTGTTTTCTAAATATGAGTATCTTGTGGTCTATTATATAATTGGAAATGATTGTTTATGATAAACTAATGAACTCACCAACCTTTTGGTTGACACTTTAAAGCATGTTTATTCTCAGGTATTAAAGAAATCTTCCACTGTGCATTAGCTTATTTTAAGGATATTACTTGGAGTCATTCATGGCATATTTAGAAAGACGTTGCATTCGAGTCGTTGAGTTCATCAAGATTATTATTAAGTCAATTATAGTTGGATGTATTATGAAATGGTATGCATGCCGTCAATTTTCGATATGAAGAAAGTTTGTCTTTTAAAAACGAATGCAATGTTTGTAAAATGTATCATATAGAGGTCAAATACCTCGCAATGAAATCAACTATTGTGAATCGTTTATAATGTATATGAACGGGTCCTTTCAAGTAGTATTTAAACAGACACATCAATTTCACATGTGAAGGTATTACTTATCCTAAAAACTAAAAGTGCAAAAATTCACCTTTAAAAATAGTAAAATGTCATTTTCGGAATCTAAAATGCTTCAAACGGGATAAAGCCTTAAGGAAGTCTTGCTCGTAGCGCCATTTTCTAGTTATTTTTCGAAAATGGGCCTAATCTGAAGTTGAAAATTTTTCGAAAAATTCTCCACAATCTTTGCCCGATTTTGTGGGGATCGTAGTGACTTCAAATATGTGTTTTAGGGTCGTTAATTATCATAAAAATGAAACTACACTCTCATATATTCGTATTCAATATGAAATTTAGAAGCAAAAATAACAACAAGGTTATGAATATAGAGAAATAAAAAAAAATAGGTAAAAATACTCGATTAATAAAACCAAGACGTTATAAATGCAGCAACGTTTTGTAGCCAGGGGTGAGATAGTAGCCCCAACATGATTCTCGATGTACCTAAATACAATATTAAATAAAAACTAGTGGTATTTAAACAGACACAACAATTCACATGTGAAGGTATTACTTATCCTAAGATCTAAAAGTGCAAATTTCACCTTTAAAAATAGTAAAATGTCATTTTCGGAATCCAAACTGCTTCGAACGGGGGAAAGCCTTAAGAAAGTCTTGCTCGTAGCGTCGTTTTCTAGTTATATTGCGAAAATGGGCCTAATCGGCAATTGAAAATTTTTCGGAAAATTCTCCACAAAATTTTGCCCGATTTTGTAGGGAATGTAATGACATCAAATATGTGTTTTGCGGCCATTAATTATCATCAAAACGAAACTACACTCTCATATATTCACTTTCAATATGAAATTTAGAAACAAAAACAATAATAAGGTTATGAATCTGGAAAAATAAAAAAAAGCCTAAAAATACTCGAACAATAAAACCAAGACGTTATAAAAGTAGCAACGTTTTGTAGCTAGTGGTGAGATAGTAGACCCAACATGATTCTCGATGTACCTAAATAAAATATTAAATAAAAGCAAGTATCATAGTGGTATTTAAACACACACAACAATTCACATGTGAAGGTATTACTTCTCCTAAGATCTAAAAGTGCAAAATTCACCTTTAAAATTGTAAAATGTTATTTTCGGTATCTAAACTGCTTCGAACAGGAGAAAGCCTTAAGAAAGACTTGCCCGTAGCGCCGTTTTCTAGTTATCTTGCGAAAATGGGCCTAATCTGCAATTGGAAATTTTTCGAAAAATTCTCCACAAAATTTTGCCCGATTTTGTGGAGAATGTAGTGACTTCAAATATGTGTTTTGCGGCCATTGATTAGCATCTAAACGAAACTACACTCTCATATATTCGCATTCAATATGAAATTTAGAAAATAAAATAAAAATAAGGTTATGAATCTAGAGAAATAAGCAAGCGGCAAAAAAATATTTGATCAATAAAATCAAAACGTTATAAAAGCAGCAAAGTTTTTTGGCTAGTGGTGAGATATTAGCCCCAACATGATTCTCGATGTACCTAAATACAATATTATATAAAAAAAGTATCATAGTGGTATTTAAACAGACACATCAATTCACATGTGAAGGTATCACATTACTTATACTAAAATCTAAAAGTGCGAAAATTCACCTTTAAAAATAGTAAAATGTCATTTTCGAAATCTAAAATGCTTCGAACGGGATAAAGCCTTAAGGAAGTCTAGCTAGTAGCGCCATTTTCTAGTTAGTTTTTGAAAATGGGCCTAATCTACAGTTGAAAATTTTTCGAAAAATTCTCCACAATCTTTGTCCGATTTTGTGGGGAATGTAGTGACTTCAAATATGTGTTTTAGGGTCATTAATTATCATAAAAATGAAACTACACTCTCATATATTCGTATTCAATATAAAATTTAGAAACAAAAACAACAACTAGGTTATGAATCTAGAGAAATAAAAAAAATTAGGTAAAAATACTCGATTAATAAAACCAAGACGTTATAAATGCAGCAACGTTTTGTAGCTATTGGTGAGATAGTAGCCCAAACATGATTCTCAATGTACCTAAATACAATATTAAATAAAAACTAATGGTATTTAAACACACACAACAATTCACATGTGAAGGTATTACTTCTCCTAATATCTAAAAGTGCAAAATTCACCTTTAAAAATATAGTAAAATGTCATTCTTGGCATCTAAACGACTTCGAACGGGGGAAAGTCTTAAGGAAGTCTTGCTCGTACCGTCGTTTTCTAGTTATATTGCGAAAATGGGCCTAATCGGCAATTGAAAATTTTTTGAAAAATTCTCCACAAAATTTTGTCCGATTTTGTGGGGAATGTAGTGACATCAAATATGTGTTTTGCGGCCATTACTTAGAATTAAAACGAAACTACACTCTCTTAAAACGAAACTACACTCTCATATATTCGCTTTCAATATGAAATTTAGAAACAAAAACAACAATAAGGTTATGAATCAAGAAAAATAAAAAAAAGGGCTAAAAATACTCGAACAATAAAACCAAGACGTTATAAAAGTAGCAACGTTTTGTAGCTAGTGGTGAGATAGTAGACCCAACATAATTCTCGATGTACCTAAAAAAATATTAAATAAAAGCAAGTATCATATTGGTATTTAAACACACACAACAATTCACATGTGAAGGTATTACATGTCCTAAGATCTAAAAGTGGAAAATTCAACTTTAAAAAATGGAAAAATGTTATTTTCGGAATTTAAACTCCTTCGAACGGGAGAAAGCCTTCAGAAAGTCTTACTCGTAGCGCCGTTTTCTAGTTATCTTGCGAAAATGGGTCTAATCTTTAATTGATAATTTTTTGAAAAATTCTCCACAAAATTTTGCTCGATTTTGTGGGAAATGTAGAGACTTCAAATATGTGTTTTGCGGCCATTAATTATCATCAAAACGAAACTACACTCTCATATATTCGCATTCAATATGAAAATTAGAAACAAAAACAACAATAAGGTTATGAATTTTGATATCGGCTAAAAAGTTACGTTTTCACCCCGGTATTAAGGCCCAAAAACAAGAAAGATTCGAACTTTATCGGCAAAATTCTCATTTCGTCGGTTAGAATTGAAGAACAAGTAATTACGAAGACGGTGCAAAAAGAATCAAGAGAATCGGAGCTAAAACGAAGATTCTAGAGCGAAATCGGTGAAAGACAAGAAATCAAGTTACGATCCAGGGAATCAGCAAGCCAAACGGACTACTAAACGGCCTGCCAGTGTGTCAAATGGCCAGATCAAATGGCCTCATTAAACGGCTTACCTCAGCAAACGGGCCCTGCAAACGGCCTGCCAAACGGCCTGCCAGCTGTTTGCAGGCAAA
This sequence comes from Rutidosis leptorrhynchoides, assembly GCF_046630445.1. NCBI lineage: Eukaryota > Viridiplantae > Streptophyta > Magnoliopsida > Asterales > Asteraceae > Rutidosis > Rutidosis leptorrhynchoides. The sequence continues at coordinate 635,132,263 of NC_092336.1, forward strand.
TTTTGTGCTTATTTAAAGGGTCTTTGTCATTCATTCCAACACACACTTCAATTCACTTATTTCTCTCTCGTACAATATTAGTCATACTCTCAAGGCCTTCGACTCCGTGCGGGAAACCTAGTACCCGGAGAAAAACGCTGAAGATTGTATTAGGAGCGGTCTGGAGTCTTGAAGTTGTCACTTTTGTATTCAGAACTCGTTTAATCTACTGGTACTTCTATCCCTTATCTTTATGTCTTCTATCATTATGTTCTGTGATATTGTTGCCATGATTAGCGAGTAGATATCTTTATTGTATGCTATGATATAAATAGTTATAATGCCGAAATAATGTTATGGTTTGTGTATGCTGTTGAAATGCTTTCCGATTATGCTTTAAAATCAATCGCTTTTCCAACTAATAGAACGTAGTTATTGGCTCTGTTATTGGGAAGTCGTGAACCCCGATTCAGAGTACACTATCTGTGTCACCCCTTGGTAAGAAAAGTCTATCGGATACAACGTACGATCGATTGAGGCACACCAGTTGTAGTAAGTCTATCGAGCTTTGGATTCCGACTGAGGACTCTTTCGTAGTGAAACATCTGACTAGACCCTTAGTACAATGTCGGTGCCAGACCATGCTAGTGTAGTCACCAAGCATATAAACTTCGTATGTGCACGCTGAACCACAACGATTGTTGTAAGCTGTACCTCTTCTAAGTAAGGCCATGGAACCCGGTCAGTGTTGATTAGTACACTGCACCATAACGCTTTCTCAAGCATTGCACCCCGCTTGAGGGATTCTTAGTTAATTAAGGAACTGTTTGTTTAGACACATAAAGGATTGTACCGTTAGGATAACCGAACGTATTCATGCAGCATGACTTAACCATGGTGTTCTTTATGGTTAAACTCTTTTTAAAGGGCCTAACTATCTTTTAAAACCAATCATTAATGAAAACATTGAAACACATCACGTCTCTCAGATATAGTAAACCATGTATTATATTATGCTTAAGAAAGTTTAGACCATTGTGGAATGTTAATACGTCACCCAACCGAGTCGCTCAATTGGATGAGCCATCTGAACGTGTATGCCTGTAGTCAGACTGCACGGGCATCGGGGGTAAGGGACGTTGCTGTCTATTCAGAATCTTCAAGCCCAACGCAGTACCCAATGACATGTCTTATGACAGGGGCGTTTAGGACCAGTGTAATGAATACAAGGCCTCTGCCTATTCATGAGCCAGCATTCCATAATCTCAGCAGAATAACTGAAGTCATAGTATGCACTCTCTTTAACCTTATCTGAATTATGAATTTTATCGCATTTACTTTATCTGTCTTATAAATTAGAAAATCCTAAAATTAAGTAACCACTACTCCTTCCTAACTATCTTAGGCTTAAATATAGGTTCGATTCTACTGATATCTCAAAAATACGACTCTAGGTCATACTTCCCTTACTCATACTAAGGAGTAGTACGATTTAGGTCCCACTAAATATAAATTTAAAACAGTACCCACCCCCTTGGTGGTTGATTTTGGCGTGCTGCGGCCTGACGACACCGCACAAACAAAATCGTCCGTTTCGGCCATATCAAGGGGGAGTCTAGTTTTTGGCGCCACTGCCGGAGAACTGGTATCAGGCAATACTGCTCTTTATCAAACTTATTCACAAGTATTTAGTGGTGTTTAAGAAAGACAATTATACACAGACTTGGTTGTTGGATTTTTTGAACAGTCGCCAATTATATTGGGACCAAAAGGATCCTACCTCTCCGTAGTTGGCCTGGCCACTTGGTTTGTCAAAAAGTTCATGCGGAGCTCTGTTATCGAAATACCAGGGAATCAGTAGCCAGAACCAAAAACATATTCAACCATAGGATAGTTAGTTAATTAAATTAGATTACCTTAGAATTAGACTAGCTTAGATTAGATTACCTTAGACTAGTTTTGCTTACCTTAGTTTACTTTAGAAATTAGTTTATCTGCTAAAAATTAAAAATCAAAAAGGCATACCCAGTGTATGACCTAAACCCGATCTAGACCAGGGTCTATGTTATTCGTACCTGATCCAGACGCAATAATCTCTAAAGCACGTAAGGAAGCACGAATCAGAAATCGAATGGCGTTACGTGTCACTTTAGCAGAAAATACCAAACCCTCGATTGAAGGTCGAGGTGAACCGATCAGATTTTTAGAGATTCAAGGACACTAGTTCGAGTTAAAACATCACATCATCCAGCTCATCCAGAATAGCTGTCAGTTTCATGGATTACTGAATGACGGTCCTAATTCTGACCCTAATAAATTCATATCCCTTTCAAACTCCTACAAATAACCAGGGATTGGACAAGATATAGTCCGGCTATACTTGTTTCCCTATTCTCTCACTCATCATGCTCAAACCTGGTTCGAAGGACTGGAAAAAGATTCCATCACGTCATGGACGGAGATGGCTACGAAATTCCTAACTAAATATTTCCCTCCTTCTAAACAAACCAAACTTAAGAATGACATCATTAACTTCAAACAAAGTTATGATGAATCTCTTTACACTGCGTGGGAGCGATTCAAAACCCTGCTGAAGAAATGCCCTAATCACCAGCTAGAACGGTCAGCCCAAATCTGTACCTTCTATAATGGTCTTACGGTAAATCATAGGATGACGATCGATGCAGCAGCTCAAGGGAATCTGATGAACCAAACCGCATACGAAGCATGGGAATTGCTCGAGAACATGATAATGCATCATCATGACTGGAACAGTGGTGAAACAACTTCATCATCTGCCCCACTCTCTGCACTTAACAATCAAACAGAGGCCATCAAATCCCTCGCAGATAAGATGGAATCTCTTGCTAAACAACTTGGAGAATTGAAGACGCAGCCGCAGCAGGTCAACCAAGCTCAGGCTTGTGTTAATTGTACCAACCCACAACCTACTGAAGAATATCAAGTTGAGTAAAAAAACCCTGACGGTTCAGTCTGTTACGTTCAATACCCAGCTCGTCCACCAAATCCCGGATTCAATCAACAACATAGGGTTAATCAGTTTCAGTGAAGCAATCAACCTTTTCGCTATCGCTATCCACCTTATCCAGCCCAGCAATCTCAATTGACCTACGATCAACCACTTCCAGTCACTGGTCCGCCAGCTGAGGAAAATTCCCCTACCACCCAGATTACAAAAGCAACTAACCCCACTCTCGGAGATGATGATCAGTTGACTCAGTTCATTCAAGGATAACAACAGCTAAATCAGAGAACTGTAGCCAGGCAAGATCAGACAGTGATACTAATGAGAAATCAATTGGCTCTGCTCAAAAGTCTGGAGACGCAGCTCGGACAGTTATCACAACGCCTTGAGACCCGACCGCAGGGAAGGTTACCAAGTAATACTATCCAAAATCCCCACGTAGAAGAAGCAAAGAAAATGGATTTCGTAATCTTAGAGGAAGAACCACGGAGAAATTCAGCTAGGCTCAAGAACAAATCGACATATACTCAGAAGCTGACTCCTGAAACTCCAGTTCGCGTACCCTATCCTGAAAGGCTACAGGAAGAACCATCCAAGCTTGATTCCTTCAAACTTGATGGAAGATTCCTGGACACTATGTCCAAAGTTCCCAACCAGAAGAGATACATATGAAGGCTTCTCTCTACAAAGGAAAGGATATCAGATTCTAACAAAATTCCACTGAGTGAAGAATGCTATGCATTACTCAGGAACTCTCTACCACAGAAGCTAGGAGATACGGGCCGATTCATTTTTCCATGTTCAATCTACCAATCTGGAACCATTCATGTGCTAGCAGATTTAGGAGCAAGTATCAACTTAATTCCCTACTCTCTCTACAAGAGATTAGAGTTAGGAGACTTGTCACCAACTAAAATGACAATCCAACTTACCGATCACACAATTCGATATCCTAAGGGCATAGTTAAGAACGTCTTGGTGAAAGTCGACAAATTCTTGTATCCTACGGATTTCGTAGTAATGGATATTAAGGAAGACCTACACACACCAGTAGTGTTAGGAAGACCTTTCATGAATACGGCTTGGACTATCATTGATGTGTACAATCAAACCTTGATCTTACGATCACATGGGGAGAGCGTTACCTTCAAAATTGACCGACCAACCGATCTTTCTGGACAGGCAGAGATGTTTGCTATTTCCACCAGACGGATCACTTCCGATGGCGAGTCTTCACCACCAGCCGATGATATCGAGATGGGTGTCGAATCAAAGTCTGTAGACGACCCAGAAATAGAAAAAGAGGATCCCAACGAAGAAATAGAGGAAGGAGAGGAATCTGAAGAGGAAGAGGAAATGGAAGACGTAAAAGAAACTGAGACAACACCCGCTCTAAGCACTAAGTGTTATGAAGAATTAATGAGGCTTGAGATGGAAGATCATAGTTTAATCATTCGCTTCAAGAAGAAGACCGATAACGCTGAGGTTAAGGATATAGAAATTGATCCTGTAAGTATCAAAGTGGAAAATCAGAATACTGAAGAAACCCGTTCATCAGACGCATCCTCAGAAGAACAATATACCGATGATGATGAGGAAGAGCAACATAAAAACATTCTGAATAACTCACACTCTCCAACCGAACCAGATCAAGGGGAGCCGGACTCTTCTTCATATCGGATTCCGGTCATATCTACACATGCAAACATGATAACCTTCATCAATGATACCGATGAATTTGAAGATATTCTCGAAGCCATCCGTAAATCAACAATTGATTTTTCGCTACGCTTAACAGAACGCATTCAAGACTTTATCAATTCTCTTCACGATCATATCTACCAAGAAGAAAGGCAACGAGAGTACAATTCAGTGGTTCGCACTATTCTTGAGACAAGATTCTGTCGAAATCAGAAGATCATTTACTCTAAGGTTTATAACGCCTTAGCCGGATCTGCACTTCCGTTCTCAGCAAACCAACGAGCACTACTGACTCTCATCCGGAAGCACTTGGATCTTTCCACCGGACGCCCAGAGACCTGCTTTAGCCGACTCATAGGAGAGTCGTGTGATTTGGTTTTCCATAGCTACATAAGCATAACCTCGATTTTTCAATAACTTTTCTTCTAAACATATGAATGGTCCTTCTCTGCATAGAGTAACAAATTCGGTATTTGAATATGTTTGATTGTTTGAACATTTACCTTCGTATGACCATTTTACGCATTCATGACATCTTTCAAGGTGTCGTGCTCTTCTTTTTGTTGCGGATTTTGATTTTTCTTTACCAAAATGTGTCTTATGATGATCTTTCATGAGTTTTTTCCTTACTTTGTCCATTTTTTCTCTTATGAATGATACCAATTCACTCGGGAAGATGTTATTATTAAGTTTAGTAATCATAGCGTGTAGTAGTAGACCATGGTTCAGATCAAAGGAATTCTTCATCTCGTAAAACCTAAAAAAAATAAAAATTCAGAATGGAGGGAGAAGACTAGTTCTTTAGGGTCTGTTAGGGAAAGACCATACGGATTCCATTCTCGAGAACTACACGAAAACAAAATATCTAACTCTAACAGAAATATATATTACCCTAAAAAGATTCGAACCTTCCCACACTTAGTCAGCTGTGGTGTCGAAATTGTGATTAACTTCATCTTCAACTTCCATTGGATTATCTGTGTAATGTTTAACTCTGTGACCATTAACTTTAAATTCAATCCCATTTGAATTTATCAACTCTATTGTTCCATATGAGAAAACTCTTTTGACTATGAATGGTCCAGACCATCTTGATTTCAATTTTCCAGGAAATAGCTTGAATCGTGAATTGAAAAGAAGAACTATGTTTCCTTCTTTAAATTCTTTTGAACTTCTGATTCTTTTATCATGCCATTTCTTCGTTCTTTCTTTATAGATTAATGAATTTTCGTATGCTTCATGTCTTAATTCTTCTAATTCGTTTAATTGACTTAACCGTAAACGTTCGGCTTCATGTAAATCAAGATTACATGTCTTCAAAGCCCAAAATGCTTTGTGCTCAATTTCTACTGGAAGGTGACATGCTTTTCCATAAACGAGTTTAAAAGGTGTGGTTCCAATTGGAGTTTTGTAGGATGTTCTAAAAGCCCAGAGTGCATCCTCCAATTTCATGGACCATTCCTTTGGATTTGATCCTACGGTTTTCTCTAGAATACGTTTTAATGCTCGGTTGGTATTTTCAACTTGTCCACTTGTTTGTGGATGATAAGCGGTTGAGATTTTATGAGTTACTCCATATCTTTTGAGAACTTTCTCAAGTTGATTGTTACAAAAATGAGTACCCCGATCACTTATTAAAGCTTTCTGTGTTCCGAACCTAGCAAAAAGACGTTTTAAGAAGTTGACTAAAACTCGTGTATCGTTAGTTGGGAGAGCTTGTGCTTCCGCCCATTTAGATACATAATCAATGGCAACGAGAATGTAGAGATTATTATGAGATTTTTGGAAATGGACCCATAAAATCAATACCCCAAATGTCAAATATTTCACATACTTGAATGACATTTTGTGACATTTCATCACGTTGACTTATTTTTCTAGCCCTTTGACAAGCATCACAGGATTTACAAAGAAGGTGTGCGTCTTTGAAAATTGTAGGCCAATAGAATCCAGCGTCATAAACTTTTCTTGCTGTGAGTTGAGGCCCATAATGCCCTCCTGTTGGTCCTGTGTGACAATGGTTTAAGATTTGACTGGCTTCATCCCCAAATATACATCGGCGTATTATTCCATCGGGACAACTTTTAAACAAATGTGGATCTTCCCAGAAATAGTGTTTTATATCACTAAAGAATTTCTTTCGTTTTTGGTACGACAATCCTTTTTCAAGGAATCAACATACTAAGTAGTTTGCATAGTCTGCAAACCATGGAATTTCATTATAATCGATCTTCAATAGATATTCATCAGGAAAGTTATCTTGTATAGCCGATTCATTTAGAACTTCTAATTCGGGATTTTCAAGACGAGAAAGATGATCAGCGGCGAGATTTTCTGCTCCCTTTTTGTCTCGGATTTCAATATCGAACTCTTGTAGGAGTAAGATCCAACGGATTAATCGTGGTTTAGCATCTTGTTTTGAAAATAGGTATCTAAGAGCAGAATGGTCAGTATAGACCACCGTTTTAGCTAGAACTAGATATGAACGAAATTTGTCAAAAGCAAAGACAATAGCAAGGAGTTCTTTTTCAGTAGTTGTGTAATTTGTTTGTGCTCCTTGTAACGTCTTACTAGCGTAATAGATAGGTTGAAATCATTTTTCAATCTTTTGTCCTAAAACGGCTCCCATTGCAAAATCACTTGCATCGCACATAAGTTCAAATGGTAGATTCCAATTTGGAGTTATCATGATCGGCGCATTAGTGAGTTTTTCTTTAAGAATATTAAAAGATTTGATGCATTCATCCAAAAAGATGAATGGAGCATCCTTTTCTAGGAGTTTATTCATAGGAGTGGCAATTTTAGAAAAATCTTTTATGAAACGTCGGTAAAAACCGGCATGCCCTAGAAAACTCCTAACTCCTCTAACATTGGTGGGATGTGGAAGTTTAGCAATTACATCTACTTTAGCTCTATCCACTTCAATTCCTTCCTTTGAAATTTTATGACCAAGAACGATGCCTTCTTTAACAATGAAATGGCATTTCTCCCAATTAAGAACTAGATTTGATTGCTCGCATCTAATAAGCATTCGTTCAAGATTAACTAGACATGATTCAAATGTATCACCGAAGACTGAAAAGTCATCCATGAAAACTTCCATGCATTCTTCTATCATGTCGTGAAAAATCGCCATCATGCACCTTTGAAAGGTTGCAGGGGCGTTGCAAAGTCCAAATGGCATGCGTTTGTAAGCAAAAGTACCATAAGGGCACGTGAACGTGGTTTTCTCTTGGTTCTCGGGTGCAATTGGAATTTGAAAATATCCGGAGAAACCGTCAAGAAAACAATAGTAACTATTCCCGGCTAATCTTTCCAACATTTGATCAATGAAAGGTAAGGGAAAGTGATCTTTTCTGGTGGCGTCATTTAATTTTCTATAATCAATACAGAAACGCCATCCTATTACAGTCCTAGTAGGAATAAGCTCATTTTTTTCATTTGTGGTGATAGTCATGCCACCCTTCTTTGGTACGCATTGAACTGGGCTTACCCATGGACTATCAGAGATTAGATAAATTAAACCTACATCTAGCAGTTTAATAATTTCTTTCTTAACAACATCTTGCATATTAGGATTTAGTCTTCGTTGGCATTGCACATACATTTTATGACCTTCTTCCATAAGGATTTTATGTGTGCAATACGAAGGACTTATGCCTTTAATGTCATGAATCTTCCATGCAATAGCTGGTTTATGAGCTTTTAGCACAGAAATGAGTTGAGATTTTTTATTTTTCGTAAGAGAAGACGACATTATTACAGGTAATTCAGATTCACCATGTAAATAAGCATATTCCAAATGATTTGGAAGTTGTTTTAACTCTAATGTCGGTTGTTCTTCTATCGATGATTTATATCGATATATGTCTTCTTCTTTTAACATTTGAATTTCTTCTGTTGTTGGTTCGTATTCATTAGCCATGAGTGCGGCTAACATTTCAGCTTCATCAATTGGTTCAGTTCCTTCTCCTAAAGAACATTCTCCTGTTCCTTGTAATTCTGGAAATTCTTTTAACAATTCTGCATGTGAATCTATAGTTTAGATATAATAACATGTATCATCTGCAGATTGCGGTTGTTGCATGGCTCTATCCACAGAAAAGGTAACACTCTCGTCCTCTATACTTAGGGTCAGTTTCTTACCGAAGACGTCTATTATTGCTTTAGCTGTGTTTAAGAATGGTCTTCCTAATATGAGAGGAACTCGAGAATCTTCTTCCATGTCCAGAATAACAAAATCTACTGAAAATACTAAAGTACCAACTTTAACTAGCATGTTCTCCATTATCCCTCTAGGATATTTTACTGATCGATCTGCTAGTTGTATACTTATTCGTGTTGGTTTCAATTCTCCAAGGACTAGTTTAGCGTATAGTGAATACGGCATTAAATTTATACTAGCACCTAAGTCTGCCAATGCTTCTATTGAACTAAGACTACCCAGAAAACATGGAATTGTGAAACTTCCTGGATCAGATAATTTTTCTGGTATCTTATTCAACAATACTGCAGAGCAATTAGCATTCATAGTAACAGCCGAGAGTTCTTCCATTTTCTTTCTATTTGTGATTAGAACTTTCAAGAATTTAGCATACCTAGGCATTCCTGAAATCACATCAATGAAAGGAAGATTTACATTTATTTGTTTAAACATATCCAAGAATTTGGATTGCTCGGCTTCAAGTCTTTCTTTTCTCATTTTACTCGGATAAGGAAGTGGTGGTTGGTATGGTTTAACATAAGGCTTTGCCTTAACTATGTTATCTTTATTAACCTTTTCAACTACCGGTTCTGTTTCCTTTTCTTGCTCAGATTGTGATTATTGTGGAGTAGGAATAGAGTCATCAGAATTTACAGGCATTTCAGGTGGTTTAAGTGTAATACCACTTCTTGTGGTAATGGCTTTAGCTGTTTCATTCCGGGAGTTAGCATTTGTATCACTAGGTAGACTTCCCGGTTTTCTTTCACCTATCAACCTTGCTAGGTTGCTTACTTCTTGTTTCAGATTTTGAATAGAAGCTTGTTGATTTCTAAATACTTGAGCATTTTGTTCATTGGTTTGTTTCTGAGATGTGAAAAATTGAGTTTGAGATTCAACTAGCTTCGACATCATGTCTTCTAAATTTGGCTTTTTATCATCGGTTTGTGGTGGTTTATTTTGAAAAATAGGTCTTTGCTGATTGTAAGTATCATTGGATACTTGTTGATTGCTAGGACCTTGTTGGTTGTTGTATAGAACATTTCGGTTATAATTATGGTTTTGATTGTAGATTGGTCTTGGCAGTTAATAATTATTCTGATAATTATTTCCAGGCCTTTGGTTCATGTATAAAACATTCTCTCTTTGTTCCATTGTTTGTTCAATATTAAGACAATCTTTTGTTAAATGTGGTCCTCTACACTGCTCACAACTAATTCGTATTGAGTGAATATCTTTAGTCATCTTTTCCATTCGTCTCTCGACTGCATCTATCTTTGCAGAAATGGAATCAAAGTCATGGCTAGAATCGTCTCTAGCCGCTTTAGATGATCTAACGATACCTTTTTCCCGATGCCACTCATGTGAGTGGGAAGTAGTGTTATCAATAATTTTGTAAGCTTCAGTTGCGGTTTTCTTCATAATGGAACCACCAGCTGCTATATCGATGTCTTTTCGTGTAGTGATGTCGCATCCTTGGTAGAATATTTGTACTATTTGATAAGTGTCTAAACCATGTTGCGGACATCCTCTTAATAACTTTCCAAATCTTGTCCACGCCTCATATAGAGTTTCATTTGGCTTCTGCGTGAACGTAACAATTTCTCCTTGTAGTCTCACGGCTTTAGATGCCGGAAAGAATTGTTTAAGAAAATTTTCAACTAAGACATCCCATGTATCAATCGCCCCTTCAGGTAACGATTCTAACCAATCTTTGGCTTCTCCCTTTAAAGTCCAGGGAAATAACATGAGATAGATCTGTTCATCCTCCACTTTTCAGATTTTAAATAGAGTACAAATCGTATTAAAGGTACGAAGATATTCGTTTGGATATTCCTTCGGCGCACCACTAAATTGGCATTGACTAGTTACCATGTGTAGGATTTGTCCTTTGATTTCATAATCTGGCGCATTAATGTCTGGTTGAGTAATTGCGTGACCTTGGCCAGTGCGTTTAGCTCTCATTCGGTTTTCCATACTTAGAGGTTCCAGATTTTCCATGATTGAATTGGTTGAATCTGAATCACTAGAGGATTATGATTTAATAGTTTCTTCCTCGACAATCTCTGGATGAGTGATTTGTGGTTCAGGAGGAATGATTAGTGGTTCAGGATCTCTGAATTGTCCCTGAATATCCTCCGAATTCTCAATTGTGAGGTCGGGTTCAAAAAATGGATTATCGGAAATTTGAATTGGAGTACTTGGTCGACTAGATGACGATTCTAAAGAAAAATTAACGGCGACAATATTGGCTAGATGTCTTGATCTGGTTACAGGTGGTGAACGTATGAAAGGTGGTGAACGTTTTGCTCGGTGCATTCACTGAATATCCTATTAGTTATAAAAGTTAAAAATTATATAAGTTATCAAATTAATAGACTTTTCTGATTTTGCCCACGTTTCGAATAGCCAATAGATGCAACAGGTAGCCAGGACCCTTTAAATCGGAAGCCCGCAACTCGCCACTAACAAATCCAACTATTACTACGAACCAGAAAATTTTGGATGTCTATCAATTTAATCCCTTAAAATAATTTTTCGTCGAATTTTAAAGAAAATAAAGAAAATTCTATGTCCTACAAACTAGATTGTCGAGATATAAGAAAGAAAAAGAGCGCGTCGAAAAATGTCGAAAAATAAAAGGTCGAAAAATAAGCGTCGAAAAATAAACAGTCGAAAAATAAAAATAAGAAAATAAGGCGTCGAAACTTAGAATTCTAAAAACTTAAGTCTAAAAGTATTAAAGCTTAAAAGGAATTCTATATCCAAAATGGCAATAACTTAAAAAGTACTAAAATCTTAAAACGGTGTCGAAAAATTCTAAAGCACCTAAATCTTAGTCTAAAGAAAAAGTACTTAAGGGATTTTACGGCAAAGCCTAAAAATCTAGAAATAAAAATAACTACGGCAAAACTATAACTTAAAACTAGTTACGAACGAAAAATATACAATTACGAATAAAAAGATACAAAATATAAAGATAAAACTTAAAGTTATAAAAATACAATTTTTATAAAAATATTATTTTTATATTACTATTTTATAAAAGTACTAATTTATAAAGTAATAAAACTAATTAAAACTTAAAATACAAAATTAATTAAAACTAAAACTAATTAATAAAAACTAATTAAATAATTAAACCCTAATTAGGGTTAATAAATTAATAATAATAATTATTAAAACCCTACTGCACAATAATTACTGTACTAGGTTTCAGTTTGGCAGGCTCCGCGAGTGCTGATTTTTTTTCTGCCCAGGACCTCCGCGAGTGCGGAATTTAATAATATTGGGTTCGCTGGTTGGGCTTAAACAGTTCGGCCCAGTTCAGTTTCTAATTTAAAATTTATTTTGGGTTTCAAAAATAAACTGGCCCAGTTCAGTTTTTTTTTTTTTTATAAAATATAACTTAAATAAAACTTATATTTTAACAATTACTTATTAGATTTTTATAATTCTAAAAAAAAATAAACTTTTTTAATTAAAACTCCTAAATAGATATATTTTTTTTATGTTTTTATATTTTTGTTTTTAATATTTAAAACTTATATTTTTACAAAAATAGATTAAAACTTAATAAAAATCTTTTTTTTTTTATAAAAATAGCGTTTCGCTTCGGTGATCCCCAGGAGCGGCGCCAAAAATACTTAATGTGCGCAGAGGTGTATACGAAATAGTTATATTTTTGTTGCGAAATACTATTAAATACGATACAATTTTACACAAGTTATTTATTTATTTATAGAGTGAATATACCTAAACCTTGCTACAACACTTATAGGCAGTGTACCTAATCGTACAGTAGTGTAGTTTTTAGTAAGTCCGGTTCGTCCACAGGGAACTAGCCAAGTTTAACGCTATATTTTTAAAACTATATTTGTATAAATATATATATATATAAGTAGTATTATTATTATTATTATAAAGGGGGGTTTTTTTACCGTTTAATGACCGGTTTGTTGATTTTATGTCTTAAATCACAATTAAAACCTAATGTATAAATATTAAAAATAAATATAACTTAATTTAAAGCGTAAAGTAAATAACGATAAATAAAATGCGATAAATTAAAGTGTGATAAATAAAATGACGGTAAATAAAATTGCGATAATTAAAAAGTGCGATAAATAAAAATGCAATAAATAAAATGACAGTAAATAAAAGTGCGATGAAATATGAAATAAAGGAATTATGTGAAATGTCCCGTTCTTATTGATTAAAAACGTTCCATATTAATTGATATCGTTGCGAGGTTTTGACCTCTATATGAGACGTTTTTCAAAGACTGCATTCATTTTTAAAACAAACCATAACCTTTATTTCATAAATAAAGGTTTAAAAAGCTTTACGTAGATTATCAAATAATGATAATCTAAAATATCCTGTTTACACACGACCATTACATAATGGTTTACAATACAAATATGTTACATCGAAATCAGTTTCTTGAATGCAGTTTTTACACAATATGATACAAACATGGACTCCAAATCTTGTCCTTATTTTAGTATGCAACAGCGGAAGCTCTTAATATTCACCTGAGAATAAACATGCTTTAAACGTCAACAAAAATGTTGGTGAGTTATAGGTTTAACCTATATATATCAAATCGTAACAATAAACCACAAGATTTCATATTTCAATACACATCCCATACATAGAGATAAAAATCATTCATATGGTGAACACCTGGTAACCGACATTAACAAGATGCATATATAAGAATATCCCCATCATTCCGGGACACCCTTCGGATATGATATAAATTTCGAAGTACTAAAGCATCCGGTACTTTGGATGGGGTTTGTTAGGCCCAATAGATCTATCTTTAGGATTCGCGTCAATTAGGGTGTCTGTTCCCTAATTCTTAGATTACCAGACTTAATAAAAAGGGGCATATTCGATTTCGATAATTCAAACATAGAATGTAGTTTCACGTACTTGTGTCTATTTTGTAAATCATTTATAAAACCTGCATGTATTCTCATCCCAAAATATTAGATTTTAAAAGTGGGACTATAACTCACTTTCACAGATTTTTACTTCGTCGGGAAGTAAGACTTGGCCACTGGTTGATTCACGAACCTATAACAATATATACATATATATCAAAGTATGTTCAAAATACATTTATAACACTTTTACTATATTTTGATGTTTTAAGTTTATTAAGTCAGCTGTCCTCGTTAGTAACCTACAACTAGTTGTCCACAGTTAGATGTACAGAAATAAATCGATAAATATTATCTTGAATCAATCCACGACCCAGTGTATACGTTTCTCAGTATTGATCACAACTCAAACTATATATATTTTGGAATCAACCTCAACCCTGTATAGCTAACTCCAACATTCACATATAGAGTGTCTATGGTTGTTCCGAAATATATATAGCTGTGTCGACATGATAGGTCGGAACATTGTATACGTGTCTATGGTATCTCAAGATTACATAATATACAATACAAGTTGATTAAGTTATGGTTGGAATAGATTTGTTACCAATTTTCACGTAGCTAAAATGAGAAAAATTATCCAATCTTGTTTTACCCATAACTTCTTCATTTTAAATCCGTTTTGAGTGAATTAAATTGCTATGGTTTAATATTGAACTCTATTTTATGAATCTAAACAGAAAAAGTATAGGTTTATAGTCGGAAAAATAAGTTACAAGTCGTTTTTGTAAAGGTAGTCATTTCAGTCGAAAGAACGACGTCTAGATGACCATTTTAGAAAACATACTTCCACTTTGAGTTTAACCATAATTTTTGGATATAGTTTCATGTTCATAATAAAAATCATTTTCTCAGAATAACAACTTTTAAATCAAAGTTTATCATAGTTTTTAATTAACTAACCCAAAACAGCCCCGGTGTTGCTACGACGGCGTAAATCCGGTTTTACGGTGTTTTTCGTGTTTCCAGGTTTTAAATCATTAAGTTAGCATATCATATAGATATAGAAAATGTGTTTAGTTAATTTTAAAAGTCAAGTTAGAAGGATTAACTTTTGTTTGCGAACAAGTTTAGAATTAACTAAACTATGTTCTAGTGATTACGAGTTTAAACCTTCGAATAAGATAGTTTTATATATATGAATCAAATGATGTTATGAACATCATTACTACCTCAAGTTTAGTAGGTAAACCTACTGGAAGTGATAAGAAATGATCTAGCTTCAAAGGATCTTGGATGGCTTGAAAGTTCTTGAAGTAGGATCATGACACAAAAACAAGTTCAGGTAAGATTTTTACTCGAATTAAGATAGTTTATAGTTATAGAAATTGAATCAAAGTTTGAATATGAATATTACCTTGAATAAGAAAGATAACCTACTGTATATAACAAAGGTTTCTTGATCTTAGATGATTACTTGGAATGGATTAGAAAGCTTGGAAGTAAATTAGTAAACTTGAAGGGATTTTTGAAGTGTTCTTGAAGTGTTCTTCCTATGATGATTATAGCTTGATTCTTGAAGTGATTTTTGATGAAGATGATGATTAACTACTGGAATACGTTCATAATAGTGTGGGTGTGTTGAGAGAGAATTAGAAAGAGAATTGGAAGTGAAATGGAGTGAATGATGAGTGGTAATTGGTGAGTGGTGAGTGGGGTTAAAAGGAGTTCTAGTTAGTTGACTAGCTCATGGTAGAAGTTAAAATTGATTAGTCATACATGACATAATCAAGAGTGGAATCCCATGCTAGTTCCTATTGGTATATACCCATAGTAAGTACGTTTTGAAGCTGTGTATAATACGGGTAAAAATACGACTAGAATTCTTGATGAAAGAAAAGAATGGGAAAGTAACTGTAACCATTTTCGTTAAGTATGAATGTTTTGATATATGTCTTGAAGTCTTCCAAAAGTATTTTAATACATCTAAATACACTACATGTATATACATTTTAACTGAGTCGTTAAGTCATCGTTAGTCGTTACATGTAAGTGTTGTTTTGAAACCTTTAAGTTAACGATCTCAATTAATGTTGTTAACCCATTGTTTATTATATCTAATGAGATGTTAAATTATTATATTATCATGATATTATGATATATTAATATATCTTAATATGATATATATACATTTAAATGTCGTTACAACGATAATCGTTACATATATGTCTCGTTTCGAAATCCTTAAGTTAGTAGTCTTGTTTATATGTATATAACTCATTGTTAATATACTTATGGAGATACTTACTTATCATAATCTCATGTTAACCATATGTATATCCATATATATATCGTCATGTCGTTTTTACAAGTTTTAACGTTCGTGAATTGCCGGTCAACTTGGGTGGTCAATTGTCTATATGAAACATATTTCAATTAATCAAGTCTTAACAAGTTTGATTGCTTAACATGTTGGAAACATTTAATCATGTAAATATCAATCTCAATTAATATATATAAACATGGAAAAGTTCGGGTCACTACAGTACCTACCCGTTAAATAAATTTCGTCCCGAAATTTTAAGATGTTGAAGGTGTTGACGAATCTTCTGGAAATAGATGCGGGTATTTCTTCTTCATCTGATCTTCACGCTCCCAGGTGAACTCGGGTCCTCTACGAGCATTCCATCGAACCTTAACAATTGGTATCTTGTTTTGCTTAAGTCTTTTAACCTCACGATCCATTATTTCGACGGGTTCTTCGATGAATTGGAGTTTTTCGTTGATTTGGATTTCATCTAACGGAATAGTGAGATCTTCTTTAGCAAAACATTTCTTCAAATTCGAGACGTGGAAAGTGTTATGTACAGCCGCGAGTTGTTGAGGTAACTCAAGTCGGTAAGCTACTGGTCCGACACGATCAATAATCTTGAATGGTCCAATATACCTTGGATTTAATTTCCCTCGTTTACCAAATCAAACAACGCCTTTCCAAGGTGCAACTTTAAGCATGACCATCTCTCCAATTTCAAATTCTATATCTTTTCTTTTAATGTCAGCGTAGCTCTTTTGTCGACTTTGGGCGGTTTTCAACCGTTGTTGAATTTGGATGATCTTCTCGGTAGTTTCTTGTATAATCTCCGGACCCGTAATCTGTCTATCCCCCACTTCACTCCAACAAATCGGAGACCTGCACTTTCTACCATAAAGTGCTTCAAACGGCGCCATCTCAATGCTTGAATGGTAGCTGTTGTTGTAGGAAAATTCTGCTAACGGTAGATGTCGATCCCAACTGTTTCCGAAATCAATAACACATGCTCGTAGCATGTCTTCAAGCGTTTGTATCGTCCTTTTGCTCTGCCCATCAGTTTGTGGATGATAGGCAGTACTCATATCTAGACGAGTTCCTAATGCTTGCTGTAATGTCTGCCAGAATCTTGAAATAAATCTGCCATCCCTATCAGAGATAATAGAGATTGGTATTCCATGTCTGGAGACGACTTCCTTCAAATACAGTCGTGCTAACTTCTCCATCTTGTCATCTTCTCTTATTGGCAGGAAGTGTGCTGATTTGGTGAGACGATCAACTATTACCCAAATAGTATCAAAACCACTTGCAGTCCTTGGCAATTTAGTGATGAAATCCATGGAAATGATTTCCCATTTCCATTCTGGGATTTCGGGTTGTTGAAGTAGACCTGATGGTTTCTGATGCTCAGCTTTGACCTTAGAACACGTCAAACATTCTCCTACGTATTTAGCAACATCGGCTTTCATACCCGGCCACCAAAAATGTTTCTTGAGATCCTTGTACATCTTCCCCGTTCCAGGATGTATTGAGTATCTGGTTTTATGAGCTTCTCTAAGTACCATTTCTCTCATATCTCCAAATTTTGGTACCCAAATCCTTTCAGCCCTATACCGAGTTCCGTCTTCCCGAATATTAAGATGCTGCTCCTATCCTTTGGGTATTTCATCCTTTATATTTCCTTCTTTTAAAACTCCTTGTTGCGCCTCCTTTATTTGAGTAGTAAGGTTATTATGAATCATTATATTCATAGATTTTACTCGAATGGGTTCTCTGTCCTTTCTGCTCAAGGCATCGGCTACCACATTTGCCTTCCCCGGGTGGTAACGAATCTCAAAGTCGTAATCATTCAACAGTTCAATCCACCTACGCTGCCTCATATTCAGTTGTTTCTGATTAAATATGTGTTGAAGACTTTTGTGGTCGGTATATATAATACTTTTGACCCCATATAAGTAGTGCCTCCAAGTCTTTAATGCAAAAACAACCGCGCCTAATTCCAAATCATGCGTCGTATAATTTTGCTCGTGAATCTTCAATTGTCTAGACGCATAAGCAATCACCTTCGTTCGTTGCATTAATACACAACCAAGACCTTGCTTTGATGCGTCACAATAAATCACAAAATCATCATTCCCTTCAGGCAATGACAATATAGGTGCCGTAGTTAGCTTTTTCTTCAATAACTGAAACGCTTTCTCTTGTTCATCCTTCCATTCAAATTTCTTCCCTTTATGCGTTAATGCAGTCAAGGGTTTTGCTATTCTGGAAAAGTCTTGGATGAACCTTCTGTAGTAACCAGCTAGTCCTAAAAACTGGCGTATGTGTTTCGGAGTTTTTGGGGTTTCCCACTTTTCAACAGTTTCTATCTTTACCGGATCCACCTTAATACCTTCTTTGTTCACTATGTGACCGAGGAATTGAACTTCTTCCAACCAAAATGCACACTTTGAAAACTTAGCGTACAATTCTTCCTTCCTCAATACTTCTAACACTTTTCTCAAATGTTCACCGTGTTCTTGGTCATTCTTTGAGTAAATAAGTATGTCATCAATGAAAACAATAACAAACTTGTCAAGGTATGGTCCACACACTCGGTTCATAAGGTCCATGAACACAGCTGGTGCATTAGTTAAACCAAACGGCATGACCATAAACTCGTAATGACCGTAACGTGTTCTGAAAGCAGTCTTTGGAATATCATCTTCTTTCACCCGCATTTGATGATACCCGGAACGTAAGTCAATCTTTGAATAAACAGACGAGCCTTGTAGTTGATCAAATAAGTCATCGATTCTCGGTAGTGGGTAGCGGTTCTTGATGGTAAGTTTGTTCAACTCTCGGTAGTCGATACACAACCTGAATGTACCATCTTTCTTCTTGACAAACAAAACAGGAGCTCTCCACGGTGATGTGCTTGGTCGAATGAAACCACGCTCTAAAAGTTCTTGTAATTAGCTTTGCAGTTCTTTCATCTCGCTGGGTGCGAGTCTGTAAGGAGCACGAGCTATTGGTGCAGCTCCTGGTACAAGATCTATTTGAAATTCAACGGATCGATGTGGGGGTAATCCCGGTAATTCTTTCGGAAATACATCGGGAAATTCTTTTGCAATGGGAACATCATTGATGCTCTTTTCTTCAGTTTGTACTTTCTCGACGTGTGCTAGAACAGCATAGCAACCTTTTCTTATTAGTTTTTGTGCCTTCAAATTACTAATAAGATGTAGCTTCGTGTTGCCCTTTTCTCCGTACACCATTAAGGGTTTTCCTTTTTCTCGTATAATGCGAATTGCATTTTTGTAACAAACGATCTCTGCTTTCACTTCTTTCAACCAGTCCATACCGATTATCACATCAAAACTCCCTAACTCTACTGGTATCAAATCAATCTTAAATGTTTCGCTAACCAGTTTAATTTCTCGATTCCGACATATATTATCTGCTGAAATTAATTTACGATTTGCTAATTCGAGTAAAAATTTACTATCCAAAGGCGTCAATGGACAACTTAATTTAGCACAAAAATCTCTACTCATATAGCTTCTATCCGCACCCGAATCAAATAAAACGTAAGCAGATTTATTGTCAATAAGAAACGTACCCGTAACAAGCTCCGGGTCTTCCTGTGCCTCTACCGCATTAATATTGAAAACTCTTCCGTGGCCTTGTCCATTCGTGTTCTCCTGGTTTGGGCAATTTCTAATAATGTGGCCCGGTTTTCCACATTTATAACAAACTACATTGGCATAACTTGCTCCGACACTACTTGCTCCGCCATTACTCGTTCCGACACCATTTGTTCCTTTCGTTCTATTAACCCCTGGTCCGTAGACGTCACACTTCGCCGCGCTATGACCATTTCTTTTACACTTGTTGCAAAATTTGGTGCAGAACCCCGAGTGATACTTTTCACACCTTTGGCATAGCTGCTTCTGATTGTTGTTGTTGTTGCGGTTATTATTGTTATTGGGATGATTGTTGTAGTTGCTATTGTTGTTGTTGTTGTTGTTGTTGTTGGGCCGTTTGTTGTAGTTGCGATTGATGTTGCGATTGTTGGGATAATTGTTGCGATTATTGTTGTAATTGCTGTTGTTGTTGTATTGGTGATTCTTATCACCGTTTTCCTCCCACTTTCTTTTAACTTGCTTCACATTGGCCTCTTCAGCAGTCTGTTCTTTAATTCTTTCTTCAATTTGGTTCACTAGTTTGTGAGCCATTCTACATGCCTGTTGTATGGATGAGGGCTCGTGTGAACTTATATCTTCTTGGATTCTTTCCGGTAATCCTTTCACAAACGCGTCGATCTTCTCTTCCTCATCTTCGAATGCTCCCGGACACAATAGGCACAATTCTGTGAATCGTCTTTCGTACGTGGTAATATCAAATCCTTGGGTTCGTAACCCTCTAAGTTCTGTCTTGAGCTTATTGACCTCGGTTCTGGGACGGTACTTCTCGTTCATCAAGTGCTTGAATGCTGACCACGGTAGTGCGTACGCATCGTCTTGTCCCACTTGCTCTAGATAGGTATTCCACCATGTTAACGCAGAACCTGTGAAGGTATGCGTAGCGTACTTTACTTTGTCCTCTTCAGTACACTTACTTATGGCAAACACCGATTCGACCTTCTCGGTCCACCGTTTCAATCTGATCGGTCCTTCGGTTCCATCAAATTCTAAAGGTTTGCAGGCAGTGAATTCTTTGTAGGTGCATCCTACACGATTTCCTGTACTGCTAGATCCAAGGTTATTGTTGGTATGTAGCGCAGCCTGTACTGCGGCTATGTTTGAAGCTAGAAAAGTACGGAATTCCTCTTCATTCATATTTACAGTGTGTCGAGTAGTCGGTGCCATTTCCTTCAAAATAGTCAAATGGAACAAGTTAATCATACAGAATATTAAGAGTAGTTAATAGTATTTCGTAGCATAATATGAACTCATTTATAAAAGCTTTTTCTTCATATTAGCGTTTTATAAATTTAAATTCGGGTAGCACCTACCCGTTAAGTTCATACTTAGTAGCTATTATACAATTCAACTACTACAATTCTATATGAAAAACTGATTATAATAATATTTCCCGTTCAAACTTTTATACAATATTTTACAAACTTACAATACCGCTTATTTTACATAAAGCATGAAATATAGCACACAATAACTTTGATACAAGATAGTTGTGAAGATAATTCTAGCTAATACACAAGTCGTTCAGCAAAGGCAATAAAGATACGTAATTCATACGTCCAGAAACAAGTCATGCATTCTGGTTTTACTAGGACTACTTCCCATCCTTGGTCTTGTGGAACATAACCGTTATGGCCGTTGATAAGACAGCGTGTTGTAACGTCGTCAAAGGGACGAGGGTTACGTAATGTCCAACAGTCCCGTAACAATCTAAAAACCTCATTTCTTACCCCAATTACCGACTCCGTCACTTGTGGGAACGTTTTGTTTAATAGTTGTAGGCCGATGTTCTTGTTCTCACTTTGGTGAGAAGCGAACATTACTAATCCGTAAGCATAACATGCTTCTTTATGTTGCATGTTAGCCGCTTTTTCTAAATCACGAAGTCCAATATTCGGATATATTGAGTCAAAATAATTTCTTAACCCATTGCGTAAAATAGCATTTGGGTTCCCCGCAATATATGCGTCAAAGTAAACACATCGTAACTTATGGATTTCCCAATGTGATATCCCCCATCTTTCGAACGAAAGCCTTTTATAAACCAAGGCATTCTTGGAACGTTCTTCGAATGTCTTACAAACTGATCTCGCCTTAAATAGTTGTGCCGAAGAATTCTGACCGACTCTAGACAAGATTTCATCAATCATGTCTCCGGGTAGGTCTCTTAAAATATTGGGTTGTCTATCCATTTTGTGTTTTTATACTGTAAAATAGACAAGAGTTAGATTCATAAAAAAAATACTTATTAATACAAGCAATTTTTACATATATCATAAAGCATAAGCACACTATATTACATATATTACACCACACGAATACAACTATCTTATTCCGACTCGCTTGTTTCTTCTTCTTCGGTTTTGGTTCGTTTTGCCAAGTTTCTAGGGATATATGATGTTCCCCTAATACGAGCCGTAATTTTCCACATTGGTTTAGAAAAACCTGGTGGTTTAGAGGTTCCCGGGTCATTGTTACAACTTAAGGACTTCGGGGGTTGACGATACATATAAAGTTCATCGGGGTTGGAATTAGATTTCTCTATTTTTATGCCCTTTCCCTTATTATTTTCTTTTGCCTTTTTAAATTCAGTTGGGGTAATTTCTATAACATCATCGGAATTCTCGTCGGAATCCGATTCATCGGAGAATTGGTAATCCTCCCAATATTTTGCTTCCTTGGCGGAAACACCATTGACCATAATTAACCTTGGTCGGTTGGTTGAGGATTTTCTTTTACTTAACCGTTTTATTATTTCCCCCACCGGTTCTATTTCTTCATCCGGTTCCGATTCTTCTTCCGGTTCCGATTCTTCTTCTGGTTCCAACTCTTCTTCCGGTTCCTCTTCGGGAACTTGTGAATCAGTCCACGAATCATTCTAATTTACATTTGACTCTTCATTATTATTAGGTGAGTCAATGGGACTTGTTCTAGAGGTAGACATCTATCACATAATATCAAACGCGTTAAGAGATTAATATATCACATAATATTCACATGTTAAAAATATATAGTTTCCAACAAAATTTGTTGAGCAATCATTTTTCAAGTAAACACGGTCGAAGTCCAGACTCACTAATGCATCCTAAAAAACTCGATAAGACACACTAATGCAAAATTCTGGTTCTCTAAGACCAACGCTCGGATACCAACTGAAATGTCCCGTTCTTATTGATTAAAAACGTTCCATATTAATTGATATCGTTGCGAGGTTTTGACCTCTATATGAGACGTTTTTCAAAGACTGCATTCATTTTTAAAACAAACCATAACCTTTATTTCATAAATAAAGGTTTAAAAAGCTTTACGTAGATTATCAAATAATGATAATCTAAAATATCCTGTTTACACACGACCATTACATAATGGTTTACAATACAAATATGTTACATCGAAATCAGTTTCTTGAATGCAGTTTTTACACAATATGATACAAACATGGACTCCAAATCTTGTCCTTATTTTAGTATGCAACAGCGGAAGCTCTTAATATTCACCTGAGAATAAACATGCTTTAAACGTCAACAAAAATGTTGGTGAGTTATAGGTTTAACCTATATATATCAAATCGTAACAATAAACCACAAGATTTCATATTTCAATACACATCCCATACATAGAGATAAAAATCATTCATATGGTGAACACCTGGTAACCGACATTAACAAGATGCATATATAAGAATATCCCCATCATTCCGGGACACCCTTCGGATATGATATAAATTTCGAAGTACTAAAGCATCCGGTACTTTGGATGGGGTTTGTTAGGCCCAATAGATCTATCTTTAGGATTCGCGTCAATTAGGGTGTCTGTTCCCTAATTCTTAGATTACCAGACTTAATAAAAAGGGGCATATTCGATTTCGATAATTCAAACATAGAATGTAGTTTCACGTACTTGTGTCTATTTTGTAAATCATTTATAAAACCTGCATGTATTCTCATCCCAAAATATTAGATTTTAAAAGTGGGACTATAACTCACTTTCACAGATTTTTACTTCGTCGGGAAGTAAGACTTGGCCACTGGTTGATTCACGAACCTATAACAATATATACATATATATCAAAGTATGTTCAAAATACATTTACAACACTTTTACTATATTTTGATGTTTTAAGTTTATTAAGTCAGCTGTCCTCGTTAGTAACCTACAACTAGTTGTCCACAGTTAGATGTACAGAAATAAATTGATAAATATTATCTTGAATCAATCCACGACCCAGTGTATACGTATCTCAGTATTGATCACAACTCAAACTATATATATTTTGGAATCAACCTCAACCCTGTATAGCTAACTCCAACATTCACATATAGAGTGTCTATGGTTGTTCCGAAATATATATAGATGTGTCGACATGATAGGTCGGAACATTGTATACGTGTCTATGGTATCTCAAGATTACATAATATACAATACAAGTTGATTAAGTTATGGTTGGAATAGATTTGTTACCAATTTTCACGTAGCTAAAATGAGAAAAATTATCCAATCTTGTTTTACCCATAACTTCTTCATTTTAAATCCGTTTTGAGTGAATCAAATTGCTATGGTTTCATATTGAACTCTATTTTATGAATCTAAACAGAAAAAGTATAGGTTTATAGTCGGAAAAATAAGTTACAAGTCGTTTTTGTAAAGGTAGTCATTTCAGTCAAAAGAACGACGTCTAGATGACCATTTTAGAAAACATACTTCCACTTTGAGTTTAACCATAATTTTTGGATATAGTTTCATGTTCATAATAAAAATCATTTTCTCAGAATAACAACTTTTAAATCAAAGTTTATCATAGTTTTTAATTAACTAACCCAAAACAGCCCGCGGTGTTGCTACGACGGCGTAAATCCGGTTTTACGGTGTTTTTCGTGTTTCCAGGTTTTAAATCATTAAGTTAGCATATCATATAGATATAGAACATGTGTTTAGTTAATTTTAAAAGTCAAGTTAGAAGGATTAACTTTTGTTTGCGAACAAGTTTAGAATTAACTAAACTATGTTCTAGTGATTACGAGTTTAAACCTTCGAATAAGATAGTTTTATATATATGAATCAAATGATGTTATGAACATCATTACTACCTCAAGTTTAGTAGGTAAACCTACTGGAAGTGATAAGAAATGATCTAGCTTCAAAGGATCTTGGATGGCTTGAAAGTTCTTGAAGTAGGATCATGACACAAAAACAAGTTCAAGTAAGATTTTTACTCGAATTAAGATAGTTTATAGTTATAGAAATTGAATCAAAGTTTGAATATGAATATTACCTTGAATAAGAAAGATAACCTACTGTATATAACAAAGGTTTCTTGATCTTAGATGATTACTTGGAATGGATTAGAAAGCTTGGAAGTAAATTAGTAAACTTGAAGGGATTTTTGAAGTGTTCTTGAAGTGTTCTTCCTATGATGATTATAGCTTGATTCTTGAAGTGATTTTTGATGAAGATGATGATTAACTACTGGAAAAATACGTTCATAATAGTGTGGGTGTGTTGAGAGAGAATTAGAAAGAGAATTGGAAGTGAAATGGAGTGAATGAGGAGTGGTAATTGGTGAGTGGTGAGTGGGGTTAAAAGGAGTTCTAGTTAGTTGACTAGCTCATGGTAGAAGTTAAAATTGATTAGTCATACATGACATAATCAAGAGTGGAATCCCATGCTAGTTCCTATTGGTATATACCCATAGTAAGTACGTTTTGAAGCTGTGTATAATACGGGTAAAAATACGACTAGAATTCTTGATGAAAGAAAAGAATGGGAAAGTAACTTTAACCATTTTCGTTAAGTATGAATGTTTTGATATATGTCTTGAAGTCTTCCAAAAGTATTTTAATACATCTAAATACACTACATGTATATACATTTTAACTGAGTCGTTAAGTCATCGTTAGTCGTTACATGTAAGTGTTGTTTTGAAACCTTTAAGTTAACGATCTCAATTAATGTTGTTAACCCATTGTTTATTATATCTAATGAGATGTTAAATTATTATATTATCATGATATTATGATATATTAATATATCTTAATATGATATATATACATTTAAATGTCGTTACAACGATAATCGTTACATATATGTCTCGTTTCGAAATCCTTAAGTTAGTAGTCTTGTTTATATGTATATAACTCATTGTTAATATACTTATGGAGATACTTACTTATCATAATCTCATGTTAACCATATCTATATCCATATATATATCGTCATGTCGTTTTTACAAGTTTTAACGTTCGTGAATCGCCGGTCAACTTGGGTGGTCAATTGTCTATATGAAACATATTTCAATTAATCAAGTCTTAACAAGTTTGATTGCTTAACATGTTGGAAACATTTAATCATGTAAATATCAATCTCAATTAATATATATAAACATGGAAAAGTTCGGGTCACTACATTATGCTTATTTAAACTTCTGTAATCATGATGTTTGACGTGTTGATTTTAATTTATTACCATGGGTTAATTGTCCTTTGTCCTGGATTATTTAATATGTCCATACGGTTTTTGTCCATAACAGTCCATCAGTCATAAATATAAAGTGCGAGTGTCCTCGTCAAATTATCCTTATACCCGAAGTCAAATATTCCAACTAATTGGGGACTTAAACTATAATAAGGTTTTAATACTTTATTATCAATTACACCAAGTGTCCTTGCATGTAAACCACCCCTGTTTTAATGAGTCCATTGACTATTAATCCATTCCCGTGTCCGATCAAATGAACGATTATTAGTACTTATAAATATCCCGCCCATCGTGTCTGATCGAGTGTATGTGGTTATTTATAATTACGTCCAATTGTAAATGATGGAAAAGGAATTTTGGAGTGGTAGTGAAGTTGTTTTTGAGGGGTGAGATAGAAGGGTAATGTAGTCTTTATACAGACTTTTATTCGGGTAGATAGGAGTGCTGAAGTATTTGAGAAGCACTTTTGAACTATTCTTCATTTGATAATCATTATCGGTCAAGTTTTCTTCGGCATTTCTCTTATTACGTTCGGCTCCTTTTCAGAACTTGATTTTTTTTTGTGGAGATTTTATCTCTAGAAACTTTTTGACGGTAAAATTTTTCAAGACCTTTGCCATGATACTTGAGAGGTTTATAACATCGGGTTTTCGGAAGGAATCTCTTTTCTGGATTTTTTGAGTAATAGTAAAGATGATGTGGGTGTGGTGGTGGAGTAGAAGTAGTGGAGGTGCGGAAGGCTTATTTTTGACAAAAGGCTAGCTCTTCCGAGTATAACCGAATCTCATTTCGCTACTTGGAAATGTAGATCTAAAGCAAGTTCTGATTCTGAGCACAGACATCGGCACTCTCAATGGAAAATAGTGAAGCATTAAAGATGAATGCTGCTCTTATTTGGGGTGCCTCACCATAATCAATTTAGGTCGATAATGCCTTAGTCATGCAATGCTCTATTAGAGATTTCGATCAACCTAACAAGATTTCCACCCTACTTATGCCTTATTTTTATTGGCAACCATTTTAGGTTTTCAAAAATACTTTTTCGAAAAGGGTTTCTTTTGCAATTTTTTTTTTTGAAATTTGGCTTAAGGACTTGGAATCTTCGTAATGGGTTATTTTAATACAGCATAAAAAGGTTATACGAACATCCCACACTTAGATGAACATTGTCCTCAATGTTCCTAGTGTATCCCACACTTAGGAGTTTTAGTTGAAGATTTGGGATGAAGCGACCCGTAAGAATTCTTTCTCACAGGTAAGTATGTACAGTTTTTATTTTAATTTTTATTGCTTTTAACCTTTTGATAATAAACGCTGAATCGTTCGCTATAAAGTATTAAATTGGTATTCAATAAAATTAGGTATGCGAAACCGAAATTATTGATATCATGCAAAAATTTATTACATCACTGCGAAATTTACCGTTTATTCTTAAGGTATAAATATCTTTAAACAATCAATCCAAAATATTTCAGAAATTCGTCAAGAGTAAAACTAGGTTATGGAACCGAAATTACTTTACCCAAAAGAGGGGCGTATATTTTTGATAATATTTAATTGATTAAAGTGGGATAAAAGACCAAAAAGATTTTTCATTTTAAATTTTTACCTTGTTTTTAAAATTAATATATAAATATTAAATTATTATTGTAAATTTTTAAAATTAATATATTTAAGTTTTTAAATATTTTTAAAAAAATTAATATTTTTAATATAAGTCTGTAAAATTAATGTATAAAAATATTAATAATATTAATATGAACTTTTAATTTTATGCATTTTAAATTTAAGTTTAATGTGAATTTAAAAACAAAAATTTACTTTATTTCATTAAGTTAAAAAATTTGATATCTAAAATTCGTCATCAGTTGAAGACTAGGTCGTTGAATCAAAATTGCTTTACCCGAGGGCGGGACGAGAAATTTTGTTATCATTATTTTTAATCTTATTGATTTAAAGTATGCCAAAAATATTTAAAAAACTCAAAAATCTTTGCTTTTAAAACAAACGCTTTAAAATGACAAATTTTAAAATTTTGTCGAGAGACGGACTAGGACACCGATCCGAAACGCCCTCATTCTTAAAAGAAACAAATTTTTAAAATTTATTAATTTATGTTTTATTAGTTAAAAGTTTTTTTTTTAAAAAAAAAACCGCGCTCGCGGTACTTGATAGGGACCCACATCCGCACTCGCGGAGGTTGAAAAACTTAGAAGGGTTAACTGGTCGAACAGAGCAGTCCCCAACACACCCACACCCATATTTTATGCGAAAAACACAAACAAAATGCTCTCAAATTCAAAATTTTTCACCGTTAATCATCAATTTTTTTTTGCTAAAATCATGTTGAGAAGGATCCTACCAAGAAGTTTCTCAAGGAGATCGGTAATTTCTACATCTAAACTCTCTTTAATTCAGTTTTTTAGTGTTCTTGAATAAATTTATACCTAATTTGATTTTTATAATTTCTAGTTTAATTATGCTCAAATTGTTTGTATATTATGCTTGTATAACCTAGATTGATGCTATTTAACATGATTAGAAGCCTTAAACTTCAAATTTTGAATAATCTAGGGTTTGTGTTCTTGAGCAAAATTGGAGCTTTTTGATATAAACGGGTTATGGCTGAATTTTATTGTTAGTTTATACTAAATTGAGTAGTGTAACATGTTTAGGTTGCTAAATGATCAAAACTTTGATCCTAAACATGATTTTTAAGTATTAAAGTAGACTTTTTGAGTCAAAAATGCATGAACTCAATTTAATTGATATGAATACCATTTGGAATTTGTTTAATTGCTAGTAATAATTATTTTGACATGTTATTTGAGATAAAAGCTAAAGAACATTGTATACATTTTCTATGTTTATTTGTAAAAGTGTAGAATTGTTAATATTGTGAAAATGCATATAAAGTTTAAAATGGATTAAACATGTCTTTATGATTGTTTTGATTTATAATTTTGCTAACACTAATGCATATTTGGATGCACAAAAATTGTGTTTAATGTGTTTTGCAGACTGAAAGGGGTGAATCTTCATCCGCATCTCAGGCCCACAATGCTCCTCCTGAGAATGCAGAACAACAGGAGATTAACGACCAATATAGACAAAATCTACCGCATCAATTCTTTTCATATTCAAATATAGAATTGGCAGATTTACATCCTAATTTAAGGTTTGACCGACATTGGATAGATTATCCAAAGTATCAGAGGAACTTGCACACCCTTCAGTCTAATGTTATTGAAGTACCCAGGGTAATAGATTGGGAACCGTTAGAAACAGTGGAATTGGCCAATCCAATCAGAGAATTACTTACACAAAGGTATGGTAATTCTACTTTTAATGATTGGGAACGTTTATTTAATATACGTAGGCGTGTATATAGAGAATGGTGTGTGGAATTATTATGTAGTGTTGAAATAAATGATCGAGTAGCTACCTTAACCGATCGTAGTTTTATTAGATTTTTATTAGGAGGTGTGATGCGCCATATGTCTCTACTAGACATGGCTCAGGATTTGTATATATATACGCCTGAGGAACTAGCATCTACTGATTGTCAAAGGTTGATAGTTAATGGTAGGAGGGTTGATGAAAATTTTGATATGAATGGAATATGGAGTAGAATGACTAGGCATAACCGATTTCGCGGGGGGAATAACTCTTATACTGATATTGATAGAGCTGAGCTAAGAGTAATCCATAGGTTCTTAGCAAACTCGATTACACAGCGTGGTAAGAACAAAGAGAAAGTAAATGAGAATGATTTATTTTATCTCATGTGTATTCGAGACCCACAGAGCGCTGTTAGTATACCTTATTGTATGGGTTATTATTTATCGGTTATGGTTAAGAGTATACGGCCTAATGGTATAATAGGAGGTGGTATCTTTGTTACTTTAAATGCTGAGTATCTCGGTGTCGATAGAAGTCAGGGGGATTAATAATTGCAGCACCAGAACCCCGTGATGCAATTGGTTTGAAAGTATATCATGGTGCTAAGGTTTTAAAGAAACGACATAACGCTGCAGCACCATATGATGGCCAGCATCCACAGGTCGAAAGAGATCAGCAGCAAGGTAATGCGGGAGGGGGGAATCAGATGACAGAAATGCAAATTTTTATGGCTCAACATGAGTATGAAATGGCTAGACAACGAGCATTTCAAGATTGACAGTATCATCAAAACCAAATCATAAGTCATTGTGCACACATAAATACAAACTACATTCCTACTCCAATGACCGTATTTCCTCCCTGGACTATACAGACCCGACCACCGTACCCTACATATGACCCAGCTCAAGCATTCTACAGCACATACAGCTATGAATGGGATCCCTGCTGGCACCATCCTCATCAACCCTAATTTTCTTTTATGCCTATTTTTATTTATTTGGTAACTTATAATTTTATACTTTTAATATTTCTTTTGATACTATAATAGTTTTTATAAATTTCTAACTTTTATTATTAGATTTTTAATATTTTTGAATGTGTGGTGATATACCCAACTTCAAAAATATGTATATATATGTTTGTGGTTTATCTACAAAACAGGATAAAATAGCGCATTTTCAAAGACTGGCATTAAGTTCAGCAAAAGCAACTAATTTTGACAACAAGATACAAAATATATGTAAAATAACAACTGCAGGAATGAACAAATGATGTGCACCATTTATCATTCAACACAAACGCCAGTATGTTTGGAAACTTTGGTAAAATTTAATCATTTTTCTACGCTAATCACCCTCAATGATTTAAATTGTACTGATTTCTTGCAAATGAGGGCATTGCAAGATCTTAAGTGTGGGAAGGGGTTAAATTCTTGCGGATTTTTTTAAAAATTTTTGACTTATACACTTGGTTACCATTAAAAATACTATTAACGCAGTAGTTGTATTAGAATCTAGTGCTCTCTGATAATAAAGAACAGCCCTAGTCTTATATACTGACTACCCAATTCTAGTAAAATTTTTCAAAATTTTCAACTAAATGAACTCAAAATTATGTTTATACATATTTATGAACGATAAAACTAGGTGTTAACACCGAAATTATTGTTACCTCGGAAAGGACATAAATTGAGAAACAACTCAAAACGCTTGAATTCATTTAAAATGGAATAGAGGAAAATAAAAAGGCAAAGAAAGGAAAATAAAAGCCAAGTGTGGGAAAAATTAACCAAGTTATTTAGAACATATATCACATATTTTTGTACAAATAATTGAAGATACTTTTATTTTGGACAATTTTATCAGTTTAACCCGATTTCTTATAATATATTTGAAAGAAATGTGCCACTTGATTTAAAAGGAAGTAAAGTCTTCCGAGAAAAAAAAAAGACACGCGCTTCTTGATTTAGGTCAGGAAGTTGTCGTCCAGACCAGTTGTAGAGTCTACGAAAAACGTTGAAAAGTTTTCTCGAAAATCAGCTGGAAATCCACAGACCTCAGCATCAAACAGGGTCTCCAAGTGGTCAGACTTATCCTAACCATGAGAGGATCTGTCTCATACAATGGGGGGGGGGGCACCGTACAAATTAACTTATAAGACTAATGAATCAGATCCCCAGAAAGGATAATCTCCTTAAAGATCAAAAATCAGCTTGTAAGCGTGATATTACTCAATCCTTGAGATTGACCTTAAAGATTGAGAATTACAAACTCATGGAATTCTATGATATCTAAACTCGAGCTTGAACGAGAAAATATTTTGATCAAATTAAAACCGATTTGTTTTCTGAAAACCCATTTTCAATGCGTTCATTACCATTGAACGTAAAATCCTAGGAATTCACCTGGAATTCATTAGGTCACCTGAACCAAATCGGGTGTCAACCGTAAGAACGGTGGTTGCATAGCATGGTCAAAGACAGGACCTTGTGCCAGACCGAAAAACTATAGCGTGATCTTTACTATTGCTCCTACAAAGGATAGTAATTGCATCCGACACGATATAGACCATAATCAAAAGCATGTCACGGGACATTGCCTTAACAGTTGCTTGTTCAAAGCTTTCCTTTACAACCGGACGGTAGTTTACCGAAAGGTAATATACGGAGCAAGTATACTGGACGTGTTGCTTTTCCAATACAAGGTTAGCAAGTGGGTGACACAAAACCATAAGTTTTGAGCTAAAATTTTCAAATCTGAAACCCACAAAACCCACAAAAACAATTTGCAAACACCGGTGAAGGGTTATTCTGAAAATCTTATCTAGGGTAAAAGCTAGATTGAATTTTCAAAAAGATCAAATGTTTTCATAAAGATCCAATTTCTTTAAAGGATCTAAATTTTTATATTCATGTGGGACTGTAAACCACATCGTTACTACCATTGTTCATACCACCGTATTAAAATCACTGATGTACAAAATGTGAAGAATAAAGAAGTGATTCTAGTAAAGTTATAGTAAATTCTATATTGCTTGAGGACAAGCAACGCTCAAGTGTGAGAATATTTAATAATGCTAAAAACGAACATATATTTCATAGCATTATTGTAGTGACCCGAACTTTTCCATGTTTATATATATTAATTGAGATTGATATTTACATGATTAAATGTTTCCAACATGTTAAGCAATCAAACTTGTTAAGACTTGATTAATTGAAATATGTTTCATATAGATAATTGACCACCCAAGTTGACCGGTGATTCACGAACGTTAAAACTTGTAAAAACTATATGATGACATATATATGGATATATATATATATATATATATATATATATATATATATATAGTTAACATGATACTATGATAAGTAAACATATCATTAAGTATATTAACAATGAACTACATATGTAAAAACAAGACTACTAACTTAATAATTTTTAAACGAGACATATATGTAACGATT
Source organism: Rutidosis leptorrhynchoides (assembly GCF_046630445.1). NCBI lineage: Eukaryota > Viridiplantae > Streptophyta > Magnoliopsida > Asterales > Asteraceae > Rutidosis > Rutidosis leptorrhynchoides. The sequence continues at coordinate 635,165,364 of NC_092336.1, forward strand.
ATCGTTGTGAAGACATTTAATGTATATATATATCATATTAAGAGATATTCATACATGATAATATCATGATAATATATTAATTTAAAATCTCATTTGATATTATAAACATTGGGTTAACAACATTTAACAAGATCGTTAACCTAAAGGTTTCAAAACAACACTTACATGTAACGACTAACGATGACTTAACGACTCAGTTAAAATGTATATACATGTGGTGTTTTAATATGTATTTATACACTTTTGAAAGACTTCAATACACTTATCAAAATACTTCTACTTAACAAAAATGCTTACAATTACATCCTCGTTCAGTTTCATCAACAATTCTACTCGTATGCACCCATATTCGTACTCGTACAATACACAGCTTTTAGATGTATGTACTATTAGTATATACACTCCAATGATCAGCTCTTAGCAGACCATGTGAGTCACCTAACACATGTGGGAACCATCATTTGGCAACTAGCATGAAATATCTCATAAAATTACAAAAATATGAGTAATCATTCATGACTTATTTACATGAAAACAAAATTACATATCCTTTATATCTAATCCATACACCAATGACCAAAAACACCTACAAACACTTTCATTCTTCAATTTTCTTCATCTAATTGATCTCTCTCAAGTTCTATCTTCAAGTTCTAAGTGTTCTTCATATATTCTACAAGTTCTAGTTACATAAAATCAAGAATACGTTCAAGTTTGCTAGCTCAGTTCCAATCTTGTAAGGTGATCATCCAACCTCAAGAAATCTTTGTTTCTTATAGTAGGTTATCATTATAATACAAGGTAATAATCATATTCAAACTTTGGTTCAATTTCTATAACTATAACAATCTTATTTCAAGTGATGATCATACTTGAACTGTTTTCGTGTCATGATTCTGCTTCAAGAACTTTCAAGCCATCCAAGGATCCTTTGAAGCTAGATCTATTTTTCTCATTTCTAGTAGGTTTATCCAAGGAACTTGAGGTAGTAATGATGTTCATAACATCATTCGATTCATACATATAAAGCTATCTAATTCGAAGGTTTAAACTTGTAATCACTAGAACATAGTTTAGTTAATTCTAAACTTGTTCGCAAATAAAAGTTAATCCTTCTAAATTGACTTTTAAAATCAACTAAACATATGTTCTATATCTATATGATATGCTAACTTAATGATTTAAAACCTGGAAACACGAAAAACACCGTAAAACCGGATTTACACCGTCGTAGTAACACCGCGGGCTGTTTTGGGTTAGTTAATTAAAAACTATGATAAACTTTGATTTAAAAGTTGTTATTCTGAGAAAATGATTTTTATTATGAACATGAAACTATATCCAAAAATTATGGTTAAACTCAAAGTGGAAGTATGTTTTCTAAAATGGTCATCTAGACGTCGTTCTTTCGACTGAAATGACTACCTTTACAAAAACGACTTGTAACTTATTTTTACGACTATAAACCTATACTTTTTCTGTTTAGATTCATAAAATAGAGTTCAATATGAAACCATAGCAATTTGATTCACTCAAAACGGATTTAAAATGAAGAAGTTATGGGTAAAACAAGATTGGATAATTTTTCTCATTTTAGCTACGTGAAAATTGGTAACAAATCTATTCCAACCATAACTTAATCAACTTGTATTGTATATTATGTAATCTTGAGATACAATAGACACGTATACAATGTTTCGACCTATCATGTCGACACATCTATATATATTTCGGAACAACCATAGACACTCTATATGTGAATGTTGGAGTTAGCTATACAGGGTTGAGGTTGATTCCAAAATATATATAGTTTGAGTTGTGATCTATACTGAGATACGTATACACTGGGTCGTGGATTGTTTCAAGATAATATTTATCGATTTATTTCTGTACATCTAACTGTGGACAACTAGTTGTAGGTTACTAACGAGGACAGCTGACTTAATAAACTTAAAACATCAAAATATATTAAAAGTGTTGTAAATATATTTTGAACATACTTTGATATATATGTATATATTTTTATAGGTTCGTGACTCAACCAGTGGCCAAGTCTTACTTCCCGACGAAGTAAAAATCTGTGAAAGTGAGTTATAGTCCCACTTTTAAAATCTAATATTTTTGGGATGAGAATACATGCAGGTTTTATAAATGATTTACAAAATAGACACAAGTACGTGAAACTACATTCTATGGTTGAATTATCGAAATCGAATATGCCCCTTTTTATTAAGTCTGGTAATCTAAGAATTAGGGAACAGACACCCTAATCTCAGAACCGGAAGAAGAATCAGAACCGGAAGAGGAGGAACCGGAGGAGGAAATAGAACCGGTGGGGGAAATAATAAAACGGTTAAGTAAAAGAAAATCCTCAACCAACCGACCAAGGTTAATTATGGTCAATGGTGTTTCCGCCAAGGAAGCAAAATATTGGGAGGATTACCAATTCTCCGATGAATCGGATTCCGACGAGAATTCCGATGATGTTATAGAAATTACCCCAACTGAATTTAAAAAGGCAAAAGAAAATAATAAGGGAAAGGGCATAAAAATAGAGAAATCTAATTCCAACCCCGATGAACTTTATATGTATCGTCAACCCCCGAAGCCCTTAAGTTGTAACAATGACCCGGGAACCTCTAAACCACCAGGTTTTTCTAAACCGTTGTGGAAAAGGACAGCTCGTATTAGGGGAACATCATATATCCCTAGAAACTTGGCAAAACGAACCAAAACCTAAGAAGAAGAAACGAGCGAGTCGGAATAAGATAGTTGTATTCGTGTGGTGTAATATATGTAATATAGTGTGCTTATGCTTTATGATATATGTAAAAATTGCTTGTATTAATAAGTATTATTTTTTTTATGAATCTAAATCTTGTCTATTTTACAGTATAAAACACAAAATGGATAGACAACCCAATATTTTAAGAGACCTACCCGGAGACATGATTGATGAAATCTTGTCTAGAGTCGGTCAGAATTCTTTGGCACAACTATTTACGGCGAAATCAGTTAGTAAGACATTCGAAGAACGTTCCAAGAATGCCTTGGTTTATAAGAGACTTTCGTTTGAAAGATGGGGGATATCACATTGGGAAACCCATAAGTTACGATGTGTTTACTTTGACGCATATATTGCGGGGAACCCAAGTGCTATTTTACGCAACGGGTTAAGAAATTATTTTGACTCAATATATCCGAATATAGGACTTCGTGATTTAGAAAAAGCGGCTAACATGTAACATAAAGAAGCATGTTATGCTTACGGGTTAGTAATGTTCGCTTCTCACCAAAGTGAGAACAAGAACATCGGGCTACAACTATTAAACAAAACATTCCCACAAGTGACGGAGTCGGTAATTAGGGTAAGAAATGAGGTTTTTAGGTTATTATGAGACTGTTGGTCATTACGTAACCCTCTTCCCTTTGACGATGTTACAACACGCTGTCTTATCAACGGCCATAACGGTTATGTTCCACAAGACCAAGGATGGGAAGTAATCCTAGTAAAACCAGAATGCATGACTTGTTTCTGGACGTATGAATTACGTGTCTTTATTGCCTTTCTGAACGACTTGTGTACTAGCTAGAATTATCTTCACAACCATCTTGTATCAAATTTATTGTGTGCTATATTTCATGCTATATGTAAAATAAGCGGTATTGTAAGTTTGTAAAATATTGTGTAAAAGTTTGAACGCGAAATATTATTATAATCAGTTTTTCATATAGAATTGTAGTAGTTGAATTGTATATTAGCTACTAAGTATGAACTTAACGGGTAGGTACTACCCGAATTTAAACTTATAAAACGCTAATAAGAAGAAAAAGCTTTTATAAATGAGTTCATATTATGCTACGAAATACTATTAACTACTCTTAATATTCTGTATGATTAACTTGTTCCATTTGACTATTTTGAAGGAAATGGCACCGACTACTCGACACACCGTGAATATGAATGAAGAGGAATTCCGTACTTTTCTAGCTTCAAACATAGCCGCAGTACAGGCTGCGCTACATACCAACAATAACCTTGGATCTAGCAGTACAGGAAATCGTGTAGGATGCACCTACAAAGAATTCACTGCCTGCAAACCTTTGGAATTTGATGGAACCGAAGGACCGATCGGATTGAAACGGTGGACCGAGAAGGTCGAATCGGTGTTTGCCATAAGTAAGTGTACTGAAGAGGACAAAGTGAAGTACGCTACGCATACCTTCACAGGTTCTGCGTTAACATGGTGGAATACCTATCTAGAGCAAGTGGGACAAGATGATGCATTCGCACTACCGTGGTCAGCATTCAAGCACTTGATGAACGAGAAGTACCGTCCCAGAACCGAGGTCAATAAGCTTAAGACAGAACTTAGAGGGTTACGAACCTAAGGATTTGATATTACCACGTACGAAAGACGATTCACAGAATTGTACCTATTGTGTCCGGGAGCGTTCGAAGATGAGGAAGAGAAGATCGACGCGTTTGTGAAAGGATTACCGGAAAGAATCCAAGAAGATATAAGTTCACACGAGCCCGCCTCCATACAACAGGCATGTAGAATGGCTCATAAACTAGTGAACCAGATTGAGAATAGAATTAAAGAACAGACGGCTGAAGAGGCCAATGTGAAGCAAGTCAAAAGAAAGTGGGAGGAAAACGGTGATAAGAACCACCAATACAACAACAACAGCAATTACAAAAATAATCGCAACAATTATCCCAATAATCGTAACATCAATCGCAACTACAACAAATGGCCCAACAACAACAACAACAACAACAACAACAACAACAACAACAACAACAACAACAACAACTACAACAATCATCCCAACAACAATAACAACCATAACAACAACAACAATCAGAAGCAGCTATGCCAAAGGTGTGAAAAGTATCACTCGGGGTTCTGCACCAAATTTTGCAACAAGTGTAAAAGAAATGGTCATAGCACGGCGAAGTGTGAGGTCTACGGGCCAGGGGTTAACAGAACGAAAGGAACAAATGGTGTCGGAACGAGTAATGGCAGAGCAAGTAGTGTCAGAGCAAGTTATGCCAATGTAGTTTGTTATAAATATGGAAAACCGGGCCACATTATTAGAAATTGCCCGAACCAGGAGAACACGAATGGACAAGGCCGTGGAAGAGTTTTCAATATTAATGCGGCAGAGGCACAGGAAGACCCGGAGCTTGTTACGGGTACGTTTCTTATTGACAATAAATCTGCTTATGTTTTATTTGATTCGGGTGCGGATAGAAGCTATATGAGTAGAGATTTTTGTGCTAAATTAAGTTGTCCATTGACGCAGTTGGATAGTAAATTTTTACTCGAATTAGCAAACGGTAAATTAATTTCAGCAGATAATATATGCCGGAATCGAGAAATTAAACTGGGTAGCGAAATATTTAAGATTGATTTGATACCAGTAGATTTAGGGAGTTTTGATGTAATAGTTGGCATGGACTGGCTGAAGAAGGTGAAAGCAGAGATCGTATGTTATAAAAATGCAATTCGCATTGTACGAGAAGAAGGAGAACCCTTAATGGTGTACGGAGAAAAGGGCAACATGAAGCTACATCTTATTAGTAATTTGAAGGCACAAAAACTAATAAGAAAAGGTTGCTATGCTGTTCTAGCACATGTCGAGAAAGTACAAACTGAAGAAAAGAGCATCAATGATGTTCCCGTCGCAAAAGAATTTCCCGATGTATTTCTGAAAGAATTACCGGGACTACCTCCACATCGATCTGTTGAATTTCAAATAGATCTTGTACCAGGAGCTGCACCAATAGCTCGTACTCCTTATAGACTCGCACCCAGCGAGATGAAAGAACTGCAAAGCCAATTACAAGAACTTTTAGAGCGTGGTTTCATTCGACCAAGCACATCACCGTGGGGAGCTCCTGTTTTGTTTGTCAAGAAGAAAGATGGTACATTCAGGTTGTGTATCGACTACCGAGAGTTGAACAAACTTACCATCAAGAACCGCTACCCACTACCGAGAATCGACGACTTATTTGATCAATTACAAGGCTCGTCTGTTTATTCAAAGATTGACTTACGTTCCGGGTATCATCAAATGCGGGTGAAAGAAGATGATATTCCAAAGACTGCTTTCAGAACACTTTACGGTCATTACGAGTTTATGGTCATGCCGTTTGGTTTAACTAATGCACCAGCTGTGTTCATGGACCTTATGAACCGAGTGTGTGGTCCATACCTTGACAAGTTTGTCATTGTTTTCATTGATGACATACTTATTTACTCAAAGAATGACCAAGAACACGGTGAACATTTGAGAAAGGTGTTAGAAGTATTGAGGAAGGAAGAATTGTACGCTAAGTTTTCAAAGTGTGCATTTTGGTTGGAAGAAGTTCAATTCCTCGGTCACATAGTGAACAAAGAAGGTATTAAGGTGGATCCGGCAAAGATAGAAACTGTTGAAAAGTGGGAAACCCCGAAAACTCCGAAACACATACGCCAGTTTTTAGGACTAGCTGGTTACTACAGAAGGTTCATCCAAGACTTTTCCAGAATAGCAAAACCCTTGACTGCATTAACGCATAAAGGGAAGAAATTTGAATGGAATGATGAACAAGAGAAAGCGTTTCAGTTATTGAAGAAAAAGCTAACTACGGCACCTATATTGTCATTGCCTGAAGGGAATGATGATTTTGTGATTTATTGTGACGCATCAAAGCAAGGTCTCGGTTGTGTATTAATGCAATGAACGAAGGTGATTGCTTAAGCGTCTAGACAATTGAAGATTCACGAACAAAATTATACGACGCATGATTTGGAATTAGGCGCGGTTATTTTTGCATTAAAGACTTGGAGGCACTACTTATATGGGGTCAAAAGTATTATATATACCGACCACAAAAGTCTTCAACACATATTTAACCAGAAACAACTGAATATGAGGCAGCGTAGGTGGATTGAATTATTGAATGATTACGACTTTGAGATTCGTTACCACCCGGGGAAGGCAAATGTGGTAGCCGATGCCTTGAGCAGGAAGGACAGAGAACCCATTCGAGTAAAATCAATGAATATAATGATTCATAATAACCTTACTACTCAAATAAAGGAGGCGCAACAAGGAGTTTTAAAAGAGGGAAATTTAAAGGATGAAATACCCAAAGGATCGGAGAAGCATCTTAATATTCGGGAAAATGGAACCCGGTATAGGGCTGAAAGGATTTGGGTACCAAAATTTGGAGATATGAGAGAAATGGTACTTAGAGAAGCTCATAAAACCAGATACTCAATACATCCTGGAACGGGGAAGATGTACAAGGATCTCAAGAAACATTTTTGGTGGCCGGGTATGAAAGCCGATGTTGCAAAATACGTAGGAGAATGTTTGACGTGTTCTAAGGTCAAAGCTGAGCATCAGAAACCATCAGGTCTACTTCAACAACCCGAAATCCCGAAATGGAAATGGGAAAACATTACCATGGATTTCATCACTAAATTGCCAAGGACTGCAAGTGGTTTTGATACTATTTGGGTAATAGTTGATCGTCTCACCAAATCAGCACACTTCCTGCCAATAAGAGAAGATGACAAGATGGAGAAGTTAGCACGACTGTATTTGAAGGAAGTCGTCTCCAGACATGGAATACTAATCTTTATTATCTCTGATAGGGATGGCAGATTTATTTCAAGATTCTGGCAGACATTACAGCAAGCATTAGGAACTCGTCTAGACATGAGTACTGCCTATCATACACAAACTGATGGGCAGAGCGAAAGGACGATATAAACGCTTGAGGACATGCTACGAGCATGTGTTATTGATTTCGGAAACAGTTGGGATCGACATCTACCGTTAGCAGAATTTTCCTACAACAACCGCTACCATTCAAGCATTGAGATGGCGCCGTTTGAAGCACTTTATGGTAGAAAGTGTAGGTCTCCGATTTGTTGGAGTGAAGTGGGGGATAGACAGATTACGAGTCCAGAGATTATACAAGAAACTATCGAGAAGATCATCCAAATTCAACAACGGTTGAAAACCGCCCAAAGTCGACAAAAGAGCTACGCTGACATTAAAAGAAAAGATATAGAATTTGAAATTGGAGAGATGGTCATGCTTAAAGTTGCACTTTGGAAAGGCGTTGTTCAATTTGGTAAACGAGGGAAATTAAATCCAAGGTATATTGGACCATTCAAGATTATTGATCGTGTCGGACCAGTAGCTTACCGACTTGAGTTACCTCAACAACTCGCGGCTGTACATAACACTTTCCACATCTCGAATTTGAAGAAATGTTTTGCTAAAGAAGATCTCACTATTCTGTTAGATGAAATCCAAATCAACGAAAAACTTCAATTCATTGAAGAACCCGTCGAAATAATGGATCGTGAGGTTAAAAGACTTAAGGAAAACAAGATACCAATTGTTAAGGTTCGATGGAATGCTCGTAGAGGACCCGAGTTCACCTGGGAGCGTGAAGATCAGATGAAGAAGAAATACCCGTATCTATTTCCAGAAGATTCGTCAACACCTTCAACAGCTTAAAATTTCGGGACGAAATTTATTTAACGGGTAGGTACTGTAGTGACCCAAACTTTTCCATGTTTATATATATTAATTGAGATTGATATTTACATGATTAAATGTTTCCAACATGTTAAGCAATCAAACTTGTTAAGACTTGATTAATTGAAATATGTTTCATATAGACAATTGACCACCCAAGTTGACCGGTGATTCACGAACGTTAAAACTTGTAAAAACTATATGATGACATATATATGGATATATATATAGTTAACATGATACTATGATAAGTAAATATATCATTAAGTATATTAACAATGAACTACATATGTAAAAACAAGACTACTAACTTAATGATTTTTAAACGAGACATATATGTAACGATTATCGTTGTAAAGACATTTAATGTATATATATATCATATTAAGAGATATTCATACATGATAATATCATGATAATATAATAATTTAAAATCTCATTTGATATTATAAACATTGGGTTAACAACATTTAACAAGATCGTTAACCTAAAGGTTTCAAAACAACACTTACATGTAACGACTAACGATGACTTAACGACTCAGTTAAAATGTATATACATGTAGTGTTTTAATATGTATTTATACACTTTTGAAAGACTTCAATACACTTATCAAAATACTTCTACTTAACAAAAATGCTTACAATTACATCCTCGTTCAGTTTCATCAACAATTCTACTCGTATGCACCCGTATTCGTACTCGTACAATATACAGCTTTTAGATGTATGTACTATTGGTATATACACTCCAATGATCAGCTCTTAACAGCCCATGTGAGTCACCTAACATATGTGGGAACCATCATTTGGAAACTAGCATGAAATATCTCATAAAATTACAAAAATATGAGTAATCATTCATGACTTATTTACATGAAAACAAAATTACATATCCTTTATATCTAATCCATACACCAACGACCAAAAACACCTACAAACACTTTCATTCTTCAATTTTCTTTATCTAATTGATCTCTCTCAGGTTCTATCTTCAAGTTCTAAGTGTTCTTCATATATTCTACAAGTTCTAGTTACATAAAATCAAGAATACGTTCAAGTTTGCTAGCTCACTTCCAATCTTGTAAGGTGATCATCCAACCTCAAGAAATATTTGTTTCTTATAGTAGGTTATCATTCTAATACAAGGTAATAATCATATTCAAACTTTGGTTCAATTTCTATAACTATAACAATCTTATTTCAAGTGATGATCTTACTTGAACTGTTTTCGTGTCATGATTCTGCTTCAAGAACTTTCAAGCCATCCAAGGATCCTTTGAAGCTAGATCTATTTTTCTCATTTCCAGTAGGTTTATCCAAGGAACTTGAGGTAGTAATGATGTTCATAACATCATTCGATTCATACATATAAAGCTATCTTATTCGAAGGTTTAAACTTGTAATCACTAGAACATAGTTTAGTTAATTCTAAACTTGTTCGCAAATAAAAGTTAATCCTTCTAAATTGACTTTTAAAATCAACTAAACATATGTTCTATATCTATATGATATGCTAACTTAATGATTTAAAACCTGGAAACACGAAAAACACCGTAAAACCGGATTTACGCCGTCGTAGTAACACCGCGGGCTGTTTTGGGTTAGTTAATTAAAAACTATGATAAACTTTGATTTAAAAGTTGTTATTCTTAGAAAATGATTTTTATTATGAACATGAAACTATATCCAAAAATTATGGTTAAACTCAAAGTGGAAGTATGTTTTCTAAAATGGTCATCTAGACGTCGTTCTTTCGACTGAAATGACTATCTTTACAAAAACGACTTGTAACTTATTTTTACGACTATAAACCTATACTTTTTCTATTTAGATTCATAAAATAGAGTTCAATATGAAACCATAGCAATTTGATTCACTCAAAACGGATTTAAAATGAAGAAGTTATGGGTAAAACAAGATTGGATAATTTTTCTCATTTTAGCTACGTGAAAATTGGTAACAAATCTATTCCAACCATAACTTAATCAACTTGTATTGTATATTATGTAATCTTGAGATACCATAGACACGTATACAATGTTTCGACCTATCATGTCGACACATCTATATATATTTCGGAACAACCATAGACACTCTATATGTGAATGTTGAAGTTAGCTATACAGGATTGAGGTTGATTCCAAAATATATATAGTTTGAGTTATGATCAATACTGAGATACGTATACACTGGGTCGTGGATTGATTCAAGATAATATTTATCGATTTATTTCTGTACATCTAACTGTGGACAACTAGTTGTAGGTTACTAACGAGGACAGCTGACTTAATAAACTTAAAACATCAAAATATATTAAAAGTGTTGTAAATATATTTTGAACATACTTTGATATATATGTATATATTGTTATAGGTTCGTGACTCAACCAGTGGCCAAGTCTTACTTTCCGACGAAGTAAAAATCTGTGAAAGTGAGTTATAGTCCCACTTTTAAAATCTAATATTTTTGGGATGAGAATACATGCAGGTTTTATAAATGATTTACAAAATAGACACAAGTACGTGAAACTACATTCTATGGTTGAATTATCGAAATCGAATATGCCCCTTTTTATTAAGTCTGGTAATCTAAGAATTAGGGAACAGACACCCTAATTGACGCGAATCCTAAAGATAGATCTATTGGGCCTAACAAACCCCATCCAAAGTACCGGATGCTTTAGTACTTCGAAATTTATATCATATTCGAAGGGTGTCCCGGAATGATGGGGATATTCTTATATATGCATCTTGTTAATGTCGGTTACCAGGTGTTCACCATATGAATGATTTTTATCTCTATGTATGGGATGTGTATTGAAATATGAAATCTTGTGGTCTATTATTATGATTTGATATATATAGGTTAAACCTATAACTCACCAACATTTTTGTTGACGTTTTAAGCATGTTTATTCTCAGGTGATTATTAAGAGCTTCCGCTGTCGCATACTTAAATAAGGACGAGATTTGGAGTCCATGCTTGTATGATATTGTGTAAAAACTGCATTCAAGAAACTTATTTTGTTGTAACATATTTGTATTGTAAACCATTATGTAATGGTCGTGTGTAAACAGGATATTTTAGATTATCATTATTTGATAATCTACGTAAAGCTTTTTAAACCTTTATTATGAAATAAAGGTTATGGTTTGTTTTAAAATGAATGCAGTCTTTGAAAAACGTCTCATATAGAGGTCAAAACCTCGCAACGAAATCAATTAATATGGAACGTTTTTAATCAATAAGAATGGGACATTTCAATTATCCCTCAAGAAAGACAAGCTTTTAATTGCAATTGTTCTATTTACAAGTGATATTTGTTTAAATAATAAAAGGTGAAGACAAAAGACAGATTCTACGAATTGAAGACGCAAATGACCAAAAAGCTAAAAAGTACAAAGTATAATCAAAGTAGTTCAAATTATTGATGAGAAACGTCTAAAAATTACAAGAGTACAAGCCGTGAAACACAAAGTACAAGATATTAAATTGTACGAAAAGGCGTTCGAAAATCCGGAACCGAGACATGAACCAACTTTCAGTGCGCGATGCAACGGACCAAAAATTACAAGTTAACTATGCACCACCACACCCACATCATCTTTACTATTACTCGAAAAATCCAGAAAAGAGATTCCTTCCGAAAACCCGATGTTATAAACCTCTCAAGTGTCATGGCAAAGGTCTTGAAAAATTTTACCGGCAAAAAGTTTCTCGAGATAAAATCTCCAAAAAAAAAAAATTCAAGTTCTGAAAAGGAGCCGAACGTAATGAGAGAAATGCCGAAGAAAACTTGACCGAAAATGATTATCAAATGAAGAATAGTTCAAAAGTGCTTCTCAAATACTTCAGCACTCCTATCTACCCGAATAAAAGTCTCTATAAAGACTACATTACCCTTCTATCTCACCCCTCAAAAACAACTTCACTACCACTCCAAAATTCCTTTTCCATCATTTACAATTGGACATAATTATAAATAACCACATACACTCGATCGAACACGATGGGCGGGATATTTATAAGTACTAATAATCGTTCATTTGACCAGACACGGGAATGGATTAATAGTCAATGGACTCATTAAAACAGGGGTGGTTTACATGCAAGGACACTCGGTGTAATTGATAATAAAGTATTAAAACCTTATTATAGTTTAAGTCCCCAATTAGTTGAAATATTTGACTTCGGGTATAAGGATAATTTGACGAGGACACTCACACATTATATTTATGACTGATGGACTGTTATGGACAAAAACCATATGGACATATTAAATAATCCAGGACAAAGGACAATTAACCCATGGTAAAAATTAAAATCAACACGTCAAACATCATGATTATGGAAGTTTAAATAAGCATAATTCCTTTATTTCATATTTCATCGCACTTTTATTTACTGTCATTTTATTTATTGCATTTTTATTTATCGCACTTTTTAATTATCGCAATTTTATTTACCGTCATTTTATTTATCGCACTTTAATTTATCGCATTTTATTTATCGTTATTTACTTTACGCTTTAAATTAAGTTATATTTATTTTTGATATTTTACATTAGGTTTTAATTGTGATTTAAGACATAAAATCGACAAACCGGTCATTAAACGGTAAAAAAAATCCCCCTTTATAATAATAATAATAATACTACTACTACTTAAATATATATATATATATATATATATATATATATATATATATATATATATATATATATATATATATATATATATATATATATATATATATATATATATATATATATATATATATATATATATATATATTAGTTTTAAAAATATAGCGTTAAACTTGGCTAGTTCCCTGTGGACGAACCAGACTTACTAAAAACCACACTACTGTATGATTAGGTACACTGCCTATAAGTGTTGTAGCAAGGTTTAGGTATATCCACTCTATAAATAAATAAATAACTTGTGTAAAATTGTATCGTATTTAATAGTATTTCGCAACAAAAATATAACTATTTCGTATACACCTCTACGCACATCAGCAGATTAGGTCCGTTTTCACAAGATAACAAGAAAACAGCGCTACGGACAAGATTATTTGAAGTCTTTCTCCCGTCCGAAGCATTTTATATTCCGAAAATGACATTTTACTCTTTTTAAAGATGAAATTTTGCACTTTTAGATCTTTGGATAAGCAATATCTTCACATGTGAATTGTTGTGTCTGTTTAAATACCACTATGATATTTTTTTATTTAATATTATATTTAAGTACATCGAGAATTATGTTAGGGCTACTATCTCACAACTAGCCACAAAACCTTGCTGCTTTTATAACCTTTTGGTTTTATTGATCGAATATTTTTAGCCGCTTTTTTATTTTTATAGATTCATAACCTTATTTTTGTTTTATTTTCTAAATTTCATATTGAATGCGAATATATGAGGGTGTAGTTTCGTTTTAATGCTAATAACGGCCATAAAATACATATTTGAAGTCACTACATTCCCCATAAAATCGTCCAAAATTTTGTGGAAAATTTTCTAAAAAATTATCAATTGCAGATTAGGACCATTTTCACAAGATAACTAGAAAACGGCGCTACGAGCAAGACTTCCTTAAGGATTTTCCCGGTTCGAAACAGTTAGATTCCGAAAATGACATTTTAGTATTTTTAAAGGTGAATTTTGCGCTTTTAGATCATAGGATAAGTAATACCTTCACATAGGAATTGTTATGCCTGTTTAAATACCACTATGATACTTGTTTTTATTTAATATTGTATTATGTACATCGAGAATCATGTTGGGACTACTATCTCACCACTAGCTACAAAACATTGCTGCTTTTTATAACGTCTTGGTTTTATTGATCGAGTATTTTTAGCCGCTTTTTTATTTCTCTAAATTCATAAATTTATTTTTGTTTTTGTTTCTAAATTTTGTATTGAATGCGAATATATGAGAGTGTAGTTTCATTTAGATGATAATTAATGGCGGCAAAACACATATTTGAAGTCGCTACATTCCCCACAAAATCGAGCAAAATGTTGTGGAGAATTTTTCGAAAAAATTTCAATTGCAGATTAGGCCCATTTTCGAAAGATAACTAGAAAACGGCGCTACGAGCAAAACTTTCTTAAGGCTTTCTCCCGTTCGAAGTAGTTTAGATTCCGAAAATAATATTTTAATATTTTTAAAGGTGAATTTTTTTCACTTTTAGATCTTAGGATAAATAATACCTTCACATGTGAATTGTTATGTTTGTTTAAATACCACTATGATACTTGTTTTTTTTAATATTGTATTTAGGTACATCGAGAAAGATGTTGGGGCTAATATCTCACCACTAGCTACAAAACGGTGCTGCGTTTATAACGTCTTGGCTTTATTGTTCGAGTATTTTTAGCCGTTTTTTTATTTCTCTAGATTAATAACCTTATTGTTGTTTTTGTTTCGAAATTTCATATTGAATGCGAATATATGAGAGTATAGTTTCGTTTTAATGATAATTAATGGCCCTAAAACACATGTTTGAAGTCACTACATTCCCCACAAAATCTGGCAAAATTGTGTCGATAATTTTTCGAAAAATTTTCAATTATAGATTAGACCCATTTTCGCTAGATCACTAGAAAACGTCGCTACGAGCAAGACTTTCTTGTAGGTTTCCCTCGTTCGAAGCAGTTTAGATTTCCAAAATGACATTTTACTATTTTTAAACATGAATTTTTCACTTTTAGATATTATGATAAGTAATACCTTCACATGTGAATTGTTGTGCATGTTTAAATACTACTATGATACTTGTTTTTATTTAATATTGTATTTAGGTACAAACTTTTAGATATTATGATAAGTAATACCTTCACATGTTTGAATTGTTGTCTTTTATTTCTCTAGAATCATAACTTTATTTTTTTTTCTTTCTAAATTTCATATTGAATGCGAATATATGAGAGTGTAGTTTCGTTTTGATTATAATTAATGGCCACAAAATACATATTTGAAGTCACTACATTTCCCACAAAATTGGGCAAAATTTTGTGGAGAATTTCCAAAAAAATTTCAATAGCAGATTAGGCCTATTTTCTCAAGATAACTAGAAAACGGCGCTTTGAGCAAGTCTTCCTTAAGGGTTTCCCCGTTCGAAGCAGTTTAGATTTCGAAAATAACATTTTACTATTTTTAAAGATAAATTTTGCACTTTTAAATCTTAGGATAAGTACTACCTTCACATGTGAATTGTTGTGCCTGTGTAAATACCACTATGATACTTGTTTTTATTTAATATTGTATTTAGGTACATACAGAATCATGTTGGGGCTACTATCTCACCACTAGCTACAAAACGTTGTTGCTTTTATAACATCTTTGTTTTGTTGTTCAAGTATTTTTAGCCGCTTTTTTATTTCTCTAGATTCATAAACCTATTTTTGATTTTGTTTCTAAATTTCATATTAGATGTCAATATATGAGAGAGTAGTTTCGTTTTGATGATAATTAATGGCCGCAAAACACATATTTGAAGTCACTACATTTCTCACAAAATCGGGCAAAATTTTGTGGAGAAATTTTTCGAAAAATTTTCAATTGCAGATTAGGCCCATTTTTGCAAGATAACTAGAAAACGTCGCTACGAGCAAGACTTCCTTAAGGCTTTCCCCCGTTCGAAGCAGTTTAGATTCCGAAAATGACATTTTACTATTTTTAAAGGTGAATTTTGTACTTTTAGATCTTAGAATAAGTAATACCTTAACATGTGAAATGTTGTGCCTGTTTGAATACCACTATGATACTTGTTTTTATTTAATATTGTATTTAGATACATCGTGAATCATGTTGAGGTTACTATCTCACCACTAGCCACAAAACCTTGCTGCTTTTATAACGTTTTGGCTTATTGATCGAGTATTTTTAGCCGCTTTTTTATTTCTCTAGATTAGTAACCTTATTTTTATTTTTGTTAATAAATTTCATATTGAATGCGAATATATGAGAGTGTAGTTTCATTTTGATAATTATTAATGTCCGCAAAACACATATTTGAAGTCAATACATTCCCCACAAAATCGGTCAAAAATTTTGTGGAGAATTTTCCGAAAAATTTTCAATTGCAGATTAGGCCCATTTTCGCAAGATAACTAGAAAATGGCGCTACGAGCAAGACTTCCTTAAGGATTTCCCCTGTTCGAAGCATTTTAGATTCCGAAAATGACATTTTACTATTTCTAAGGTAAATTTTGCACCTTTAAATCTTAGGATAAGTAATACCTTCACCTGTGAATTGTTGTGTCTTTTAAAATACCACTATGATACTTATTTTTATTTAATATTGTCTTTAGGTACATCGAGATTCATGTTGGGGCTACTATCTCACCATGAGCTACAAAACGTTGCTGCTTTTATAACGTTTTGGTTTTATTGTTCGAGTATTTTTAGCTGCTTTTTTATTTCTCTAGATTCATAATCGTATTTTTGTTTTTATTTCTAAATTTCATATTGAATGTGAATATATGAGTGTAGTTTCGTTTTGATGATAATTAATGGTAGCATAACACATATTTGAAGTCACTACATTCACCCAAAATCGGGCAAAATTTTGTGGAGAATTTTTCAAAAAAAATTCAACTGTAGATTTGGCCCATTTTTTCAAGATAACTAGAAAACAGCACTACGAGCAAGACCACCTTATGGCTTTCCCCCGTTCGAAGAACTTTAGATTCCGAAAATGACACTTTTCTATTTTTAAACGTGAATTTTGCACTTTTAGATCTTAGAATAAGTAATACCTTCACATGTGAATTGTTGTGCCTGTTTAAATACCACAATGATACTTGTTTTTATTTAATATTGTATTTAGTTACATCGAGAATCATGTTAGGGCTAGTATCTCACCACTAGCTACAAAACGTTGTTGCTCTTATAACGTTTTGGTTTTATTGTTCAAGTAAATTTAGCCGCTTTTTTATTTTATCAAGATTAATAACCTTATTTGTGTTTTTGTTTCTAAATTTCATATTGAATGCGAATATATGAGAGTGTAGTTTTGTTTTGATGTTAATGTCCGCAAAACACATATTTAAAGTCACTACATTCCCCACAAAATCGGGCAAAATTTTGTGGAGAATTTTTCGAAAAATTTTCAATTGCAGATTAGGCCTATTTTTGCAAGATAACTAGAAAACGGCGCTATGAGCAAGATTTCCTTAAGGCTTTCCCCCGTTCGAAGCAGTTTAGATTCTGAAAATGACATTTTACTATTTTTAAATGTGAATTTTGCACTTTTAGATCTTAGAACAAGTAATACCTTCACATGTGAATTGGTGTGCGTGTTTAAATACAACTATGGTACTTGTTTTTATTTAATATTGTATTTAGGTACATCGAGAAAGATGTTGGGGCTACTATCTCACCACTAGCTACAAAACATTGATGCTTTATAACGTCTTTGTTTTATTTTTTGAGTATTTTTAACCGCTTTTTTTATTTCTCTAGATTCATAACCTTATTTTTGTTTTTTTATATTTCATATTGAATGCGAATATATGAGAGTGTAGTTTCATTTTGATGATAATTAATGGCCCTTAAACACATGTTTGAAGTCACTACATTCCCCACAAAATCGGGCAAAAATTTTTCAAAAATTTTCCAAAAAATTTTCAATTGAAGATTAGGCCCATTTTCGATCGATCACTAGAAAACGGCGCTACGAGCAAGACTTTCTTGTAGGTTTCCCCCGTTCAAAGCAGTTTAGATTTTAATAAATGACATTTTACTATTTTTAAACATGAATTTTTCACTTTTAGATATTATGATAAGTAATACATTCACATGTGAATTGTTGTAACTGTTTAAATACTACTATGATACTTGTTTTTATATAATATTGCATTTAGGTACATCGAGAATCATGTAGTAGCTACAAAACATTGCAGCATTTATAACGTCTTTGTTTTATTATTCGAGTATTTTTAGCCGCTTTTTTATTTCTCTATAATCATAACCTTATTTTTGTTTTTTATTCAAAATTTCATATTGAATGCGATAATATGAGAATATAGTTTCGTTTGATGATAATTAATGGCCGCAAAAAACATTTTTGAAGTCACTACATTTGACACAAATTCGGTCAAAAATTTTGTGGAGAATTTTCCTAACAATTTTCAATTAATGATTAGGCCCATTTTCGCAAGATAACTATAAAAAGTCACTACGAGCAAGACTTCCTTCAGGCTATCTCCCGTTCAAAGCATTTTAGATTCCGAAAATGACATTTTACTATTTTTAAAGGTGAATTTTTACACTTTTAGATCTTATGATAAGTAATATCTTCACATGTGAATTGTTGTGTCTATTTAATTACCACTATGATACTTTTTTATTTAATATTGTATTTAGTTACAAAGAGAATCATGATGAGCTACTATCTCACCACAAGTCACAAAACTTTGCTGCTTTTATTACGTTTGGTTATATTGTTCAAGTATTTTTAGCCGCTTTTTTATTTCCCTAGATTTATAACTATATTTTTTTTGTTTCTAAATTTCATATTGAATGCAAATATATGAGAGTGTAGTTTCGTTTTGATGATAATTAATGGCCGCAAAACACATATTTGAAGTCCCTACATTCCCCACAAAATTAGGCAAAATTTTATTGAGAATTTTTCTAAAAGTTTTCAATTGCAGATTAGGTCAATTTTCGCAAGATAACTAGAAAACGACGCTAGAAGCAAGACATCCTTAAGCCTCTCCCCCATTCAAATCAGTTAAGATTTCGAAAATGACATTTCACTATTTTTAAAGGTGAATTTTGCACTTTTAGATCTTAGGATAAGTAATACTCTCACATGTGAATTGTTGTGCCAGTTTAAATATCACTATGATACTTGTTATTATTTAATATTGTATTTTGGTACATCGAGAATCATATTGAGGCTACTATCTCACCACTAGCTACAAAACATTGTTGCTTTTATAATGTCTTTGTTTTATTTTTCAAATATTTTTAGCCGCTTTTGTATTTCTCTAGAATCATAACCTTATTTTTATTTTTATTTCTAAATTTCATATTGAATGCGAATATATGAGAATGTAGTTACGTTTTGATAATAATTAATGGCCAAAAAATACATATTTGAAGTCACTACATTTCCCCACAAAATCGGGCAAAAATTTTGTGGAGAATTTTTCAAAAATTTTTAAATGCAGATTAGGCCAATTTTCACAAGATAACTAGAAAACAGCGCTACGAGCAAGACTTCCTTAAGGCTTTCTCCCGTTCGAAGCTTTTTAAATTCCGAAAATGACATTTTACTTTTGGTGGGAAATGTTCTTCATTTTAGATAATGAAAGTATTCCATTACTATCAACCCAAAAAAAATACGACCTCTCCGAGATATATGGTTTATGCTGAGAAGGTACGAAGTTTGGACTATTTTTAAAGGTGAATTTTGCACTTTTAGATCTTAGGATAAGTAATACATTCACATGTGAATTGTTGTGCATGTTTAAATACCACTATGATACTTGTTTTTAATTAATATTGTATTTAGTTACATCGAGAATCATGTTGGGGCTACTATCTCACTACTAGCTACAAAACGTTGCTGCTTTTAAAACGACTTGGTTTTATTGATCAAGTATTTTTAGCCGCTTTTTTATTTCTCGAAATTCATAACCTTATTTTTATTTTTGTTTCTAAATATCATATTGAATGCGAATATATGAGAGTGTAGTTTCGTTTAGATGATATTTAATGGCTGTAAAACATATATTGAAGTCACTACATTCCCCACAAAATCGGGTAAAATTTTGTGAAGAATTTTTCGAAAAATTTTCAATAGCAGATTAGACCTATTTTCGCAAGATAACAAGAAAACGGCGCTACGAGCATGACTTCCTTAAGGATTTCTCCCGTTTGAAGCAGTTTAGATTCCGAAAATGACATTTTACTATTTTTAAAGGTGAATTTTGCACTTTTAGATCTTAGGATAAGTAACACCTTCACATGTGAATTGTTGTGTCTGTGTAAATACCACTATGATACTTTTTTTATTTAATATTGTATTTAGGTACTTCTAGAATGATGTTGGGGCTACTATCTTACCACCAGCCACAAAACCTTGCTGCTTTTATAACGTTTTGGTTTTTTTGATCAAATATTTTTAGCTGCTTTTTTTATTTTTTCTAGATACATAACTTTATTTTTGTTTTTGTTTCTAAATTTCATATTGAATGCGAATATATGAAAGTGTTGTCTCGTTTTGATGATAATTAATGGCCGCAAAAACACATATTTGAATTCACTACATTCTCCACAAAATCGGGAAAAATTTTGTGGAGATTTTTTAGAAAAATTTTCAATTGCAGATTAGGCCCACTTTCGCAAGATAACTAAAAAACGACACTACGAGCAAGACTTCCTTAAGGCTTTCTCCCGTTCGAAGTAGTTTAGATTTCGAAAATGTTATTATTTGTAAAGGTGAATTTTGCACTTTTAGATCTTAGGATAAGTAATACATTCACATGTGAATTGTTGTGTCTGTTTAAATACCACTATGATACATGTTTTATTTAATATTGTATTTAGGCAAATCAAGAATCATGTTGGACTACTATCTCACCACTAGTTGCAAAATGTTGCTGCCTTTAAACGTCTTGGTTTTATTTTTCGAGTATTTTTTAGCCGTTTTTTAATTTTTCGAAATTTATAACCATATTTTTGTTTTTGTTTCTAAATTTCATATGGAATGTAAACATATGAGAGTGTAGTTTTGTTTTAATGATAATTAATGACCGTGAAACACATATTTAAAGTCACTATATTTCCCACAAAATCGGGCAAAATGTTGTGAAGAATTTTCCTAAATATTTTCATTGCAGATAACGCTCATTTTCTAAAGATAACTAGAAAACGGCGCTACGAGCAAGACTTCCTTAAGGCTTTCTCCCGTTCGAAGCAGTTTAGAGGCCGAAGATGACATTTTACAATTTTTAAAGGTAAATTTTGCACTTTTAGATCTTAGGATAAGTAATACCTTCACATGTGAATTGTTATGCCTGTTTAAATACCACTATGATACTTGTTTTTATTTAATATTATATTTGGGTATATAGAGAATCATGTTGGGGCTACTATCTCACCACTTGCCGCAAAACCTCGCTGCTTTTATAACGTCTTGGTTTTATTGTTCGAGTATTCTTAGCCGCTTTTTTATTTCTCTAGATTCATAACTTTATTTTTATTTTTGTTTCTAAATTTCATATTGAATGCGAATATATGATTATGTAGTTTCATTCTAATGATAATTGATGGCCACAAAACACATATTTGAAGTCACTACATTCCCCACAAAATTGGGCAAAATTTTCGCAAGATAACTAGAAACGGCGCTACGAGCAAGACTTCCTTAAGGCTTTCCCCCGTTCGAAGTAGTTTAGATTACAAAAATGACATTTTACTATTTTTAAAGGTAAATTTTGCACTTTTAGATCATAGGATAAGTAATACCTTCACATGTGAATTGTTGTGCTTGTTTAAATACCACTATGATACTTGTTTTTTGTTAATATTATATTTAGGTACATCGAGAATCATGTTGGGGATACTGTCTCACCACTAGATACAAAACGTTGCTGCTTTTATAACGTCTTTGTCTTGTTGTTCGAGTATTTGAGCCGCTTTTTAATTTCTCTAGATTCATAACCTTATTTTTGTTTTTCTTTCTAAATTTCACATTGAATACGAATATATGACAGTGTAGTTTCGTTTTGGTGATAATTAATAGTCACAAACAGATATTTGAAGTCATTGCATTCCTCACAAAATCGGGCAAAATTTTGTGGAGAATTTTTTGAAAAATTTTCAATTGCAGATTAAGCCTAATTTCGCAAGATAACTAGAAAATGGCGCTACGAGCAAGACTTCCTTAAGGCATTCCCCTATTTGAAGCAGTTTAGATTCCGAAAATGACATTTTACTATTTCTAAAGGTGAATTTTGCACTTTTAGATATTAGGATAAGTAATACCTTCACATGTGAATTGTTGTGAGTGTTTAAATACCACTATGATACTTGATTTTATTTAATATTCTTCTTAAGTACATCGAGAATCATGTTGGGGATACTATCTCACCACTAGCTACAAAACGTTGCTGCTTTTATAACGTCTTTGTTTTATTGTACGTGTATTTTAGCCGCTTTTTTATTTCTCTAGATTTATAACCTTATTTTTGTTTATGTTTCTAAATTTCATATTGAAAGTGAATATATGAGAATGTAGTTTCGTTTTAATGATAATTAATGACCGCGAAACACATATTTGAAGTCACTATATTCCCCACAAAATCGGGCAAATTTTTGTGGAGAATTTTTCGAAAAAATTTCAATTGGAAATTAGGCTCATTAAATGACGAGTCCTTCAGAAAAATGAAGTTATTCAAGTTCTTTTTCTCAAAGAAATCAAAGAAGTCTTCAGAAGATAACTAGAAATGGCGCTAAGAGTAAGACTTCCTTTAGGCTTTCCACCGTTCGAAGCAGTTTAGATTTCGAAAATAACATTTTTACTATTTTTAATAGTGAATTTTGCAGTTTTAGATCTTAGAATAAGTAATACCTTCACATGTGAATTGTTGTGCCTGTTTAAATATCACTATGATACTTGATTTTATTTAATATAATTATTTAGGTACATCGAGACTCTTGTTGGACTACTATCTCACAACTAGCTACAAATCATTGATGCTTTTATAACGTCTTGGTTTTATTTTTCGAGTATTTTTAGCCGCTTTTTTATTTCTCTAGATTCATAACCTTCTTTTTGTTTTTGTTTATAAATTTCATATTGAATGTAAATATATGTGAGTGTACTTTCATTTTGAAGATAATTAATGGACGTAAAACACATATTTGAAGTCACTACATTCCCCATAAAATCGGAAAAAAATTTTTGGAGACTTTTCCGAAAAATTTCAATTGCAGATTAGACTCATTTTCGCAAGATATATAGAAAATGGCGCTACGAGCAAGAATTCTTTAAGCTTTCCCCCGTTCGAAGCAATTTAGATTAAGAAAATGACATTTACTATTTTTAAAGGTGAATTTTGCACTTTTAGATCATAGGATAAGTAACACCTTCCCATGTGAGTTATTGTGCTTGTTCAAATATGAATATGATACTTGTTTTCATTACCTTATTTTTGTTTTTGTTTCTGAATTTCATATTGAATGCGAATATATGAGAGTGTGGTTTCGTTTTGATGATAATTAGTGGCCGCAAAACACATATTTGAAGTCACTACATTCCCCACAAATTCGGTCAAAATTTTATGGAGAATTTTCCGAAAAATTTTCTATTGCAGATTAGGCCTATTTTCGCAAGATAACTAGAAAATGGTGCTACGAGCATGACTTCCTTATGGATTTCCCACGTTCGAAACATGTTTAGATTCCGAAAATGACATTTTACTGTTTTTAAAGGTGAATTTTGCACTTTTAGATCTTAGGATAAGTAATACCTTCACATGTGAATTGTTGTGTCTGTTTAAATACCACTATGATACTTGTTTTTATTGAATTTTGTATTTAGGTACATCGAGAATCATGTTGGGGATACTATCTCACTACTAGCTACAAAACGTTATTGCTTTAACGTCTTTGTTTATTGTTCGAGTATTTTAGCCGCTTTTTTATTTCTCTATATTTATAACCTTATTTTTGTTTTTCTTTCTAAATTTTATATTGATTGCAAATATATGAGAGTGTAGTTTCATTTTGATGTTAATATATGGTCGGAAAACACATATTTGAAGTCATTACTGAAATGTCCCGTTCTTATTGATTAAAAACGTTCCATATTAATTGATTTCGTTGCGAGGTTTTGACCTCTATATGAGACATTTTTCAAAGACTGCATTCATTTTAAAACAAACCATAACCTTTATTTCATCAATAAAGGTTTAAAAAGCTTTACGTAGATTATCAAATAATGATAATCTAAAATATCCTGTTTACATACGACCATTACATAATGGTTTACAATACAAATATGTTACAACGAAATAAGTTTCTTGAATGCAGTTTTTACACAATATCATACAAGCATGGACTCCAAATCTCGTCCTTATTTAAGTATGCGACAGCGAAAGCTCTTAATAATCACCTGAGAATAAACATGCTTAAAAGGTCAATAAAAATGTTGGTGAGTTATAGGTTTAACCTATATATTATCAAATCATAATAATAGACCACAAGATTTCATATTTCAATATACATCCCAAACATAGAGATAAAATTCATTCATATGGTGAACACCTGGTAACCGACATTAACAAGATGCATATAAGAATATCCCCTATCATTCCGGGAAATCCTCCGGACATGATAAAAACAATATCGAAGTACTAAAGCATCCGGTACTTTGGATGGGGTTCGTTAGGCCCAATAGATCTATCTTTAGGATTCGCATCAATTAGTAGATCGGTTTACTAATTCTTAGGTTACCAAGCAAAAGGGGCATATTCGGCTTCGATCATTCACCCATATAATGTAGTTTCAATTACTTGTGTCTATTTCGTAAAACATTTATAAAACTGCATGTATTCTCATCCCAAAATATTAGATTTTAAAAGTGGGACTATAACTCACTTTCACAGATTTTTACTTCGTCGGGAAGTAAGACTTGGCCACTGGTCGATTCACGAACCTATAACAAATATGTACATATATATCAAAGTATGTTCAAAATATATTTACAATATTTTTAATACGTTTTAATGTTTTAAGTTTATTATGTCAGCTGTCCTAGTTAGTAACCTACAACTAGTTATTCATAGTTAGATGTACAAAAAATAAATTGATATATATTATCTTGACCCAATCCACGACCCAGTGTATACACGTCTCAGACTAGATCACAACTCAAAGTATATATATTTTTGGAATCAACCTCAACCCTGTATAGCTAACTCCAACATTACTGCATATAGAGTGTCTATGGTTGTTCCAAATAATATATATAGATGGGTCGATATGATATGTCAAAACATTTGCATACATGACTATGGTATCCCAAGATTACATAATATATTAGAATACATGGAAAAGTTCGGGTCACTACAGTACCTACACGTTAAATAAATTTCGTCCCAAAATTTTAAGCACTTGGAGGTGTTGTGTAGTGACCCGAACTTTTCCATGTTTATATATATATTAAATGAAATTGTTATTTACATGATTAAGTGTTTCCAACATGTTAAGCAATCAAACTTGTTAAGACTTGATTAATTGAAATAGGTTTCATATATACAATTGACCACCCAAGTTGACCGGTGATTCACGAACGTTAAAACTTGTAAAAACTATATGATGACATATATATGGATATATATATAGTTAACATGATATTATGATAAGTAAACATATCATTAAGTATATTAATAATGAACTACATATGTAAAATCAAGACTACTAACTTAATGATTTTGAAACGAGACATATATGTAACGATTATCGTTGTAACGACATTTAATGTATATATATCATATTAAGAGATATTCATACATCATATTATCATGATAATATAATAATTTAAAATCTCATTTGATATTATAAACATTGGGTTAACAACATTTAACAAGATCGTTAACCTAAAGGTTTCAAAACAACACTTACATGTAACGACTAACGATGACTTAACGACTCAGTTAAAATGTATATACATGTAGTGTTTTAATATGTATTCATAAACTTTTGAAAGACTTCAAGACACTTATCAAAATACTTCTACTTAACAAAAATACTTACAATTACATCCTCGTTCAGTTTCATCAACAATTCTACTTGTATGCACCCGTATTCGTACTCGTACAATACACAGCTTTTAGATGTATGTACTATTGGTATATACACTCCAATGATCAGCTCTTAGCAGCCCATGTGAGTTACCTAACACATGTGGGAACCATCATTTGGTAACTAGCATGAAATATCTCATAAAATTACAAAAATATGAGTTATCATTCATGACTTATTTACATGAAAACAAAATTACATATCCTTTATATCTAATCCATACACCAACGACCAAAAACACCTACAAACACTTTCATTCTTCAATTTTCTTCATCTAATTGATCTCTCTCAAGTTCTATCTTCAAGTTCTAAGTGTTCTTCATAAATTCTACAAGTTCTAGTTTCATAAAATCAAGAATACTTCCAAGTTTGCTAGCTTACTTCCAATCTTGTAGAGTGATCATCCAACCTCAAGAAATATTTCTTATTTACAGTAAGATATCTTTCTAATACAAGGTAATACTCATATTCAAACTTTGATTCAATTTCTATAACTATAACAATCTTATTTCGAGTGGAAATCTTACTTGAACTTGTTTTTCGTGTCATGATTCTGCTTCAAGAACTTTCAAGCCATCCAAAGATCCTTTGAAGCTAGATCCATTTTTCTCATTTCCAGTAGCTTTATCCAGAAAACTTGAGGTAGTAATAATGTTCATAACATCATTCGATTCATACATATAAAGCTATCTTATTTGAAGGTTTAAACTTGTAATTACTAGAACATAGTTTAGTTAATTCTAAACTTGTTCGCAAACAAAAGTTAATCCTTCTAACTTGACTTTTAAAATCAACTAAACACATGTTCTATATCTATATGATATGCTAACTTAATGATTTAAAGCCTGGAAACACGAAGAACACTGTAAAACCGGACATACGTCATAGTAGTAACACCGCGGGCTGTTTTGGGTTAGTTAATTAAAAACTATGATAAACTTTGATTTAAAAGTTGTTCTTCTGGGAAAATGATTTTTCTTATGAACATGAAACTATATCCAAAAATCATGGTTAAACTCAAAGTGGAAGTATGTTTTCTAAAAGTTGTTCTTTCGACTGAAATGACTACCTTTACAAAAACGACTTGTAACTTATATTTCTGACTATAAACCTATACTTTTTCTATTTAGATTCTTAAAATAAAGTTCAATATGAAACCATAGCAATTTGACTCACTCAAAACGGATTTAAAATGAAGAAGTTATGGGTAAAACAAGATTGGATAATTTTTCTTGTTGTAGCAACGTGAAAATTGGTAACAAATCTATATTAATCATATCCTAGCTAACTTATATTGTGTTATACATGTATTCTAATATATTATGTAATCTTGGGATACCATAGACACGTATGCAAATGTTTTGACATATCATATCGACCCATGTGTATATATTATTTGGAACAACCATAGACACTCTATATGCAGTAATGAGGGAGTTAGCTATACAGGGTTGAGGTTGATTCCAAAAATATATATACTTTGAGTTGTGATCTAGCCTGAGACGTGTATACACTGGGTCGTGGATTGATTCAAGATAATATATATCAATTTTTTTTCTGTACATCTAACGTTGGACAACTAGTTGTAGGTTACTAACGAGGACAGCTGACTTAATAAACTTAAAACATCAAAATGTATTAAAAGTGTTGTAAATATATTTTGAATATACTTTGATATATATGTACATATTTGTTATAGGTTCGTGAATCGACCAGTGGCCAAGTCTTACTTCTCGACGAAGTAAAAATCTGTGAAAGTGAGTTATAGTCCCACTTTTAAAATCTAATATTTTTGGGATGAGAATACATGCAGGTTTTATAAATGATTTACAAAATAGACACAAGCACGTGAAACTACATTCTATGGTTGAATTATCGAAATCGAATATGCCCCTTTATACTAAGTCTGGTAATCTAAGAATTAGGGAACAGACACCCTAATTGACGCGAATCCTAAAGATAGATCTATTGGGCCTAACAAACCCCATCCAAAGTACCGGATGCTTTAGTACTTCGAAATTTATATTATATCCGAAGGGTGTCCCGGAATGATGGGGATATTCTTATATATGCATCTTGTTAATGTCGGTTACCAGGTGTTCACCATATGAATGATTTTTATCTCTATGTATGGGATGCGTATTGAAATATAAAATCTTGTGGTCTATTGTTACGATTTGATATATATATATAGGTTCAACCTATAACTCACCAATATTTTTGTTGATGTTTAAAGCATGTTTATTCTCAGTTGAATACTAAGAGCTTCTGCTATTGCATACTAAAATAAGGACAAGATTTGGAGTCCATGTTTGTATGATATTGTGTAAAAACTGCATTCAAGAAACAAATGTGTCGATGTAATATATTTCTATTGTAAACCATTATGTAATGGTCGTGTGTAAACAGTATATTTTAGATTATCATTATTTGATAATCTACGTAATGCTTTTGAAACCTTTATTGATAAAATAAAGGTTATGGTTGTTTTAAAAATGAATGCAGTCTTTGAAAAACGTCTCATATAGAGGTCAAAACCTCACAATGAAATCAATTAATATGGAACGTTTATAATCAATATGAACGGGACATTTTAGTAGGTATCTGAGCGTTGGTCTTGGAGAACCAGAATTTTGTATTAGTGTGTGTTATCGAGTTTGTTAGGATGCATTAGTGAGTCTGGACTTCGATCGTGTTTACTTGAAAAATGATTGCTTAACAAATTTTGTTGGAAACTATATATTTTTAACATGTGAATATTATGTGATATATTAATCTCTTAACGTGTTTGATATTATGTGATAGATGTCTACCTCTAGAACAAGTCTCATTGACTCACCTAATAATAATGAAGAGTCAAATGTAAATTGGAATGATTCGTGGACTGATTCACAAGTTCCCGAAGAGGAACCGGAAGAAGAGTCGGAACCGGAAGAAGAATCGGAACCGGAAGAAGAATCGGAACCGGAAGAAGAATCGGAACCGGAAGAAGAAATAGAACCAGTGGGGGAAATAATAAAATGGTTAAGTAGAAGAAAATCCTCAACCAACTGACCAAAGTTAATTATGGTCAATGGTGTTTCCGCCAAGGAAGCAAAGTATTGGGAGGATTACCAATTCTCCGATGAATCGGATCCCGACAAGGATTCCGATGATGTTATAGAAATTACCCCAACACAATTTAATAAGGCAAAAGAGAACAATAAGGGAAAGGGCATAAAAATAGAGAAATTTGATTCCAAACCCGATGAACTTTATATGTATCGTCAACACCCGTATTTCTTAAGTTGTGACAATAACCCGGGAACCTCTAAACCACCAGGTTTTTCTAAACCAATGTGGAAAACGACGGCTCGTATTAGGGGAACATCATATATCCCTAGAAACTTGGCAAAACGAACCAAAACCGAAGAAGAAGAAATGAGCGAGTCAAAATAAGATAGTTGTATTCGTGTGGTGTAATATATGTAATATAGTGTGCTTATGCTTTATGATATATGTAAAAATTTCTTGTATTAATAAGTATTTTTTTATGAATCTAACTCTTGTCTATTTTACAGTATAAAAACACAAAATGGATAGACAACCCAACATTTTAAGAGACCTACCCGGAGACATGATTGATGAAATCTTGTCTAGAGTCGGTCAGAATTCCTCGGCACAACTATTTAAGGCGAGATCAGTTTGTAAGACATTCGAAGAACGTTCCAAGAATGCCTTGGTTTATAAAAGGCTTTCGTTTGAAAGATGGGGGATATCACATTGGGAAATCCATAAGTTACTATGTGTTTACTTTGACGCATATATTGCGGGGAACCCAAATGCTATTTTACGCAACGGGTTAAGAAATTATTTTGACTCAATATATCCGAATATAGGACTTCGTGATTTAGAAAAAACGGCTAACATGCAACATAAAGAAGCATGTTATGCTTACGGGTTAGTAATGTTCGCTTCTCACCAAAGTGAGAACAAGAACATCGGGCTACAACTATTAAACAAAACGTTCCCACAAGTGACGGACTCAGTAGTTGGGGTGAGAAACAAGGTTTTTAGATTGTTACGGGACTGTTGGACATTACGTAACCCTCGTCCCTTTGACGACGTTACAACACGCTGTCTTATCAACGGCCATAACGGTTATGTTTCACAAGACCAAGGATGGGAAGTAGTCCTCGTAAAACCAGAATGCATGACTTGTTTCTGGACGTATGAATTACGTGTCTTTATTGCCTTTGCTGAACGACTTGTGTACTAGCTAGAATTATCTTCACAACTATCTTGTATCAAAGTTATTGTGTGCTATATTTCATGTTATATGTAAAATAAGCGGTATTGTAAGTTTGTAAAATATTGTGAAAAAGTTTGAACGCGAAATATTATTATAATCAGTTTTTCATATAGAATTGTAGTAGTTGAATTGTATATTAGCTACTAAGTATGAACTTAACGGGTAGGTACTACCCGAATTTAAACTTATAAAACGCTAATATGAAGAAAAAGATTTTATAAATGAGTTCATATTTTGCTACGAGATACTATTGACTACTCTTAATATTCTATATGATTAACTTGTTTCATTTGACTATTTGAAGGAAATGGCACCGACTACTCGACAAACCATGAATATGAGCGAAGAGGAATTTCGTACCTTTCTTGCTGCAAACATAGCCGCAGTACAGGCTGCGCTACATACCAACAATAACTCCGAATCTAGCAATGCAGCTAACGGCGCAAGAAATCGTGTAGGATGCACCTACAAAGAATTCACTGCCTGCAAACCTTTGGAATTTGATGGAACCGAAGGATCGATCGGATTGAAACGGTGGACCGAGAAGGTCGAATCGGTGTTTGCCATAAGTAAGTGTACTGAAGAGGAAAAAGTGAAGTACGCTACGCATACCTTCACAGGTACTGCGTTAACATGGTGGAATACCTATCTAGAGCAAGTGGGACAAGATGATGCTTACGCACTACCGTGGTCAGCATTCATGCACTTGATGAACGAGAAGTACCGTCCTAGAACCGAGGTCAATAAGCTCAAGACAGAACTTAGAGGGTTACGAACCCAAGGATTTGATATTACCACGTACGAAAGACGATTCACAGAATTGTGCCTATTGTGTCCGAGAGCGTTCGAAGATGAGGAAGAGAAGATCGACGCGTTTGTGAAAGGATTACCGGAAAGAATCCAAGAAGATATAAGTTCACACGAGCCCGCCTCCGTAAAAAAAGCATGTAGAATGGCTCACAAACTAGTGAACCAGATTGAGGAAAGAATTAAAGAACAGGCGGCTGAAGAGGCCAATGTGAAGCAAGTCAAAAGAAAGTGGGAGGAAAATGGTGATAAGAATCACTAATACAACAACAACAGCAATTACAACAATAATCGCAACAACTATCCCAACAATCGCAACATCAACCGCAACTACAACAAACGGCCCAACAACAACAACAACAACAACAATAACAACAACAACAACAACAACAACAACAACAACAACAACAACTACAACAATCATCCCAACAACAATAACAACCGCAACAACAACAACAATCAGAAGCAGCTATGCCAAAGGTGTGAAAAGTATCACTCGGGGTTCTGCACCAAAAATGCAACAAGTGTAAAAGAAATGGTCATAGCACGGCGAAGTGTGAGGTCTACGGACCAGGGGTTAACAGAACGAAAGGAACAAATGGTGTCAGAACGAGTAATGGCGGAGCAAGTAGTGTCGGAGCAAGTTATGCCAATGTAGTTTGTTATAAATGTGGAAAACCGGGCCACATTATTAGAAATTGCCCGAACAAGGAGAACACGAATGGACAAGGCCGCGGAAGAGTTTTCAATATTAATGCGGCAGAGGCACAGGAAGACCCGGAGCTTGTTACGGGTACATTTCCTATTGATAATAAATCTGCTTACGTTTTATTTGATTCGGGTGCGGATAGAAGCTATATGAGTAGAGATTTTTGTGCTAAATTAAGTTGTCCATTGACGCCGTTGGATAGTAAATTTTTACTCGAATTAGCAAACGGTAAATTAATTTTAGCAGATTATATATGCTGAAATCGAGAAATTAAACTGGGTAGCGAAATATTTAAGATTGATTTGATACAAGTAGAGTTAGGGAGTTTTGATGTAATAGTTGGCATGGACTGGCTGAAGAAGGTGAAAGCAGAGATCGTATGTTATAAAAATGCAATTCGCATTGTACGAGAAGAAGGAGAACCCTTAATGGTGTACGGAGAAAAGGGCAACACGAAGCTACATCTTATTAGTAATTTGAAGGCACAAAAACTAATAAGAAAAGGTTGCTATGCTGTTCTAGCACACGTCGAGAAAGTACAAACTGAAGAAAAGAGCATCAATGATGTTCCCGTCACAAAAGAATTTCCCGATGTATTTCCGAAAGAATTACCGGGACTACCTCCACATCGATCTGTTGAATTTCAAATAGATCTTGTACCAGGAGCTGCACCAATAGCTCGTGCTCCTTATAGACTCGCATCCAGCGAGATGAAAGAACTGCAAAGCCAACTGCAAGAACTATTAGAACGTGGTTTCATTCGACCAAGCACATCACCATGAGGAGCTCCTGTTTTGTTTGTCAAGAAGAAGGATTGTACATTTAGGTTGTGTATTGACTACAGAGAGTTGAACAAACTTACCATCAAAAACCGTTATCCACTGCCGAGAATTGACGACTTATTTGATGAACTACAAGGCTCGTCAGTTTATTCGAAGATCGATTTACGTTCTGGATATCATCAAATGTGAGTAAAGGAGGATGATATTCCAAAAACTGCTTTTAGGACGCGTTATGGTCATTACGAGTTTATGGTTATGCCGTTTGGATTGACTAACGCACCAGCTGTGTCCATGGACCTTATGAACCGAGTGTGTGGGCCATATCTTGACAAGTTTGTCATTGTTTTCATCGATGACATACTTATTTACTCAAAGAATGATCAAGAGCACGAAGAACATTTGAGAAAAGTGCTAGAAGTATTGAGGAAAGAAAAACTGTACGCTAAATTTTCAAAGTGTGCATTTTGGTTGGAAGATGTTCAATTCCTTGGTCACATAGTGAACAAAGAAGGTATCCAGGTGGATACGCAAAGATCGAAACCGTTAAAAAGTGGGAAACCCCAAAAACTCCGAAGCATATACGTCAATTTTTAGGATTGGCTGGTTACTACAGAAGATTCATCCAAGATTTCTCCAAAATAGCAAAACCCTTGACTGCATTAACGCATAAAGGGAAGAAATTTGAATGGAAGGATGAACAAGAGAAGGCGTTTCAATTATTGAAGAAAAAGCTAACTATGGCACCTATATTGTCATTGCCTGAAGGGAATGATGATTTTGTGATTTATTGTGACGCATCAAAGCAAGGTCTCGGTTGTGTATTAATGCAACGAACGAAGGTGATTGCTTATGCGTCTAGACAATTGAAGATTCACGAGCAAAATTATACGACGCATGATTTGGAATTAGGCGCAGTTGTTTTTGCATTAAAGACTTGGAGGCACTACTTATATGGGGTCAAAAGTATTATATATACCGACCACAAAAGTCTTCAACATATATTTAATCAGAAACAACTGAATATGAGGCAGCGTAGGTGGATTGAATTATTGAATGATTACGACTTTGAGATTCGTTACCACCCGGGGAAGGCAAATGTGGTAGCCGACGGCTTGAGCAGAAAGGACAGAGAACCCATTCGAGTAAAATCTATGAATATAATGATTCACACTAAGCTTACTACTCAAATAAAGGAGGCGCAACAAGGAGTTTTAAAAGAAGAAAATTTAAAGGATGAAATACCCAAAGGATCGGAGAAGCATCTTAATATTCGGGAAGACGGAACCCGGTATAGGGCTGAAAAAATTTGGGTACAAAAATTTGGAGATATGAGAGAAATGGTACTTCGAGAAGCTCATAAAACCAGATACTCAATACATCCTGGAATGGGGAAGATGTACAAGGATCTTAAGAAACATTTTTGGAGGCCAGGTATGAAAGCCGATATTGCTAAATATGTAGGAGAATGTTTGACGTGTTCTAAGGTCAAAGCTGAACATCAGAAACCATCAGGTCTACTACAACAACCTGAAATCCCGGAATGGAAATGGGAAAACATTACCATGGATTTCATTACTAAATTGCCAAGGACTGCAAGTGGTTATGATACTATTTGGGTAATAGTTGATCGTCTCACCAAGTCAGCACACTTCCTGCCAATAAGAGAAGATGACAAGATGGAGAAGTTAGCACGACTGTATTTGAAGGAAGTAGTCTCCAGACATGGAATACCAATCTCTATTATCTCTGATAGGGATGACAGATTTATTTCAAGATTCCGGCAGACATTACAGCAAGCATTAGGAACTCGTCTAGACATGTGTACTGTCTATCATCCACAAACTGATGGGCAGAGCGAAAGGATGATACAAACGCTTGAAGACATGCTACAAGCATGTGTTATTGATTTCGGAAACAGTTGGGATCGACATCTACCGTTTGCAGAATTTTCCTACAACAACAGCTATCATTCAAGCATTGAGATGGCACCGTTTGAAGCACTTTATGGTAGAAAGTGTAGGTCTCCGATTTGTTGGAGTGAAGTGGGGGATAGACAGATTACGGGTCCGGAGATAATACAAGAAACTACTGAGAAGATCATCCAAATTCAACAATGGTTGAAAACCGCCCAAAGTCGACAAAAGAGCTACGCCGACATTAAAAGAAAAGACATAGAATTTTAAATTGGAGAGATGGTCATGCTTAAGGTTGCACCTTGGAAAGGTGTTGTTCGATTTGGTAAACGAGGGAAATTAAATCCAAGGTATATTGGACCATTCAAGATTATTGATCGTGTCGGACCAGTAGCTTACCGACTTGAGTTACCTCAACAACTTGCGAATGTACATAACACTTTCCACGTCTCGAATTTGAAGAAATGTTTTTCTAAAGAAGATCTCACTATTTCGTTGGACGAAATCCAAATCAATGAAAAACTTCAATTCATTGAAGAACCCTTCGAAATAATGGATCGTGAGGTTAAGAGACTTAAACAAAACAAGATACCGATTGTTAAGGTTCGATGGAATGCTCGTAGAGGACCCGAGTTCACCTGGGATCGTGAAGATCAGATGAAGAAAAAATACCCGCATTTATTTCCAGAAGATACGTCAACACCTCCAACTGCTTAAAATTTCGGGACGAAATTTATTTAACGGGTAGGTACTGTAGTGACCAGAACTTTTCCATGTTTATATATATATTAAATGAAATTGTTATTTACATGATTAAGTGTTTTCAACATGTTAAGCAATCAAACTTGTTAAGACTTGATTAATTGAAATAGGTTTCATATAGACAATTGACCACCCAAGTTGACCGGTGATTCACGAACGTTAAAACTTGTAAAAACTATATGATGACATATATATGGATATACATATAGTTAACATGATATTATGATAAGTAAACATATCATTAAGTATATTAATAATGAACTACATATGTAAAAGCAAGACTACTAACTTAATAATTTTGAAACGAGACATATATGTAACGATTATCGTTGTAACGACATTTAATGTATATATATCATATTAAGAGATATTCATACATCATATTATCATG
Organism: Rutidosis leptorrhynchoides; assembly: GCF_046630445.1. Taxonomy (NCBI): domain Eukaryota; kingdom Viridiplantae; phylum Streptophyta; class Magnoliopsida; order Asterales; family Asteraceae; genus Rutidosis; species Rutidosis leptorrhynchoides. The sequence goes on from NC_092336.1 coordinate 635,201,407, forward strand.
ATAATATAATAATTTAAAATCTCATTTGATATTATAAACATTGGGTTAACAACATTTAACAAGATCGTTAACCTAAAGGTTTCAAAACAACACTGACATGTAACGACTAACGATGACTTAACGACTCAGTTAAAATGTATATACATGTAGTGTTTTAATATGTATTCATACACTTTTGAAAGAATTCAAGACACTTATCAAAATACTTCTAATTAACAAAAATGCTTACAATTACATCCTCGTTCAGTTTCATCAACAATTCTACTTGTATGCACCCGTATTCATACTCGTACAATACACAGCTTTTAGATGTATGTACTATTGGTATATACACTCCAATGATCAGCTCTTAGTAGCCTATGTGAGTCACCTAACACATGTGGGAACCATCATTTGGCAACTAGCATGAAATATCTCATAAAATTACAAAAATATGAGTTATCATTCATGACTTATTTACATGAAAACAAAATTACATATCCTTTATATCTAATCCATACACCAACGACCAAAAACACCTACAAACACTTTCATTCTTCAATTTTATTCATCTAATTGATCTCTCTCAAGTTCTATCTTCAAGTTCTAAGTGTTCTTCATAAATTCTACAAGTTCTAGTTTCATAAAATCAAGAATACTTTCAAGTTTGCTAGCTTACTTCCAATCTTGTAGAGTGATCATCCAACCTCAAGAAATCTTTCTTATTTACAGTAAGATATCTTTCTAATACAAGGTAATACTCATATTCAAACTTTGATTCAATTTCTATAACTATAACAATCTTATTTCGAGTGGAAATCTTACTTGAACTTGTTTTTCGTGTCATGATTCTGCTTCAAGAACTTTCAAGCCATCCAAGGATCCTTTGAAGCTAGATCCATTTTTCTCATTTCCAGTAGCTTTATCCAGAAAACTTGAGGTAGTAATGATGTTCATAACATCATTCGATTCATACATATAAAGCTATCTTATTCGAAGGTTTAAACTTGTAATCACTAGAACATAGTTTAGTTAATTCTAAACTTGTTCGCAAACAAAAGTTAATCCTTCTAACTTGACTTTTAAAATCAACTAAACACATGTTAAATATCTATAATATATGCTAACTTAATGATTTGAAACCTGGAAACACGAAGAACACTGTAAAACCGGACATATGCCGTCGTAGTAACACCGCAGGCTGTTTTGGGTTAGTTAATTAAAAATTATGATAAACTTTAATTTAAAAGTTATTCTTCTGGGAAAATGATTTTTCTTATGAACATGAAACTATATCCAAAAATCATGGTTAAACTCAAAATGGAAGTATTTTTACTAAAATGGTCATCTAGACGTCGTTCTTTCGACTGAAATGACTACCTTTACAAAAACTACTTGTAACTTATATTTCCGGCTTAAACCTATACTTTTTCTATTTATATTCATAAAATAGAGTTCAATATGAAACCATAGCAATTTGATTCACTCAAAACGGATTTAAAATGAAGAAGTTATGGGTAAAACAAGATTGGATAATTTTTCTTGTTGTAGCAACGTGAAAATTGGTAACAAATCTATATTAATCATATCTTCGCTAACTTATATTGTATTATACATGTATTCTAATATATTATGTAATCTTGGGATACCATAGACACGTATGCAAATGTTTTGACATATCATATCGACCCATGTGTATATATTATTTGGAACAACCATAGACACTCTATATGCAGTAATGAGGGAGTTAGCTATACAGGGTTGAGGTTGATTCCAAAAATATATATACTTTGAGTTGTGATCTAGCCTGAGACGTGTATACACTGGGTCGTGGATTGATTCAAGATAATATATATCAATTTTTTTTCTGTACATCTAACGTTGGACAACTAGTTGTAGGTTACTAACGAGGACAGCTGACTTAATAAACTTAAAACATCAAAATGTATTAAAAGTGTTGTAAATATATTTTGAATATACTTTGATATATATGTACATATTTGTTATAGGTTCGTGAATCGACCAGTGGCCAAGTCTTACTTCTCGACGAAGTAAAAATCTGTGAAAGTGAGTTATAGTCCCACTTTTAAAATCTAATATTTTTGGGATGAGAATACATGCAGGTTTTATAAATGATTTACAAAATAGACACAAGCACGTGAAACTACATTCTATGGTTGAATTATCGAAATCGAATATGCCCCTTTATACTAAGTCTGGTAATCTAAGAATTAGGGAACAGACACCCTAATTGACGCGAATCCTAAAGATAGATCTATTGGGCCTAACAAACCCCATCCAAAGTACCGGATGCTTTAGTACTTCGAAATTTATATTATATCCGAAGGGTGTCCCGGAATGATGGGGATATTCTTATATATGCATCTTGTTAATGTCGGTTACCAGGTGTTCACCATATGAATGATTTTTATCTCTATGTATGGGATGCGTATTGAAATATAAAATCTTGTGGTCTATTGTTACGATTTGATATATATATATAGGTTCAACCTATAACTCACCAACATTTTTGTTGATGTTTAAAGCATGTTTATTCTCAGTTGAATACTAAGAGCTTCTGCTATTGCATACTAAAATAAGGACAAGATTTGGAGTCCATGTTTGTATGATATTGTGTAAAAACTGCATTCAAGAAACAAATGTGTCGATGTAATATATTTCTATTGTAAACCATTATGTAATGGTCGTGTGTAAACAGTATATTTTAGATTATCATTATTTGATAATCTACGTAATGCTTTTGAAATCTTTATTGATAAAATAAAGGTTATGGTTATTTTAAAAATGAATGCAGTCTTTGAAAAACGTCTCATATAGAGGTCAAAACCTCGCAACGAAATCAATTAATATGGAACGTTTATAATCAATATGAACGGGACATTTCATGTTGACGTATCTTCTGGAAATAAATGCGGGTATTTCTTCTTCATCTGATCTTCTCGTTCCCAGGTGAACTCGGGTCCTCTACGAGCATTCCATTGAACCTTAACAATTGGTATCTTGTTTTGCTTAAGTCTTTTAACCTCACGATCCATTATTTCGACGGGTTCTTCGATAAATTAAAGTTTTTCGTTGATTTGGATTTCATCTAACGGAATAGTGAGATCTTCTTTAGAAAAACATTTCTTCAAATTCGAGACGTGGAAAGTGTTATGTACAGCCGTGAGTTGTTGAGGTAACTCAAGTCGGTAAGCTACTGGTCCGACACGATCAATAATCTTGAATGATCCAATATACCTTGGATTTAATTTCCCTCGTTTACTAAATCGAACAACGCCTTTCCAAGGTGCAACTTTAAGCATGACCATCTCTCCAATTTCAAATTCTATATCTTTTCTTTTAATGTCAGCGTAGCTCTTTTGTCGACTTTGGGCGGTTTTCAACCGTTGTTGAATTTGGATGTTCTTCTCGGTAGTTTCTTGTATTATCTCAGGACCCGTAATCTGTCTATCCCCCACTTCACTCCAACAAATCGGAGACCTGCACTTTCTACCATAAAGTGCTTCAAACGGCGCCATCTCAATGCTTGAATGGTAGCTGTTGTTGTAGAAAAATTCTGCTAACGGTAGATGTCGATCCCAACTGTTTCCGAAATCAATAACACATGCTCGTAGCATGTCCTCAAGCGTTTATATCGTCCTTTCGCTCTGCCCATCACTTTGTGGATGATAGTCAGTACTCATGTCTAGACGAGTTCCTAATGCTTGCTGTAATGTCTGCCAGAATCTTGAAATAAATCTGCCATCCCTATCAGAGATAATAGAGATTGGTATTCCATGTCTGGAGACGACTTCCTTCAAATACAGTCGTGCTAACTTCTCCATCTTGTCATCTTCTCTTATTGGCAGGAAGTGTGCTGATTTGGTGAGACGATCAACTATTACCCAAATAGTATCAAAACCACTTGCAGTCCTTGGCAATTTAGTGATGAAATCCATGGTAATGTTTTCCCATTTCCATTTCGGGATTTCGGGTTGTTGAAGTAGACCTGATGGTTTCTGGTGCTCAGCTTTGACCTTAGAACACATCAAACATTCTCCTACGTATTTTGCAACATCGGCTTTCATACTCGGCCACCAAAAATGTTTCTTGAGATCCTTGTACATCTTCCCCGTTCCAGGATGTATTGAGTATCTGGTTTTATGAGCTTCTCTAAGTACCATTTCTATCATATCTCCAAATTTTGGTACCCAAATCCTTTAAGCCCTATACCAAGTTCCGTCTTCCCGAATATTAAGATGCTTCTCCGATCCTTTGGGTATTTCATCCTTTAAATTTCCCTCTTTTAAAACTCCTTGTTGCGCCTCCTTTATTTGAGTAGTAAGGTTATTGTGAATCATTATATTCATAGATTTTACTCGAATGGGTTCTCTGTCCTTCCTACTCATGGTGTCGGCTACCACATTTGCCTTCCCCGGGTGGTAACGAATCTCAAAGTCGTAATCATTCAACAATTCAATCCACCTATGCTGCCTCATATTCAGTTGTTTCTGATTAAATATGTGTTGAAGACTTTTGTGGTCGGTATATATAATACTTTTGACCCCATATAAGTAGTGCCTCCAAGTCTTTAATGCAAAAACAACCGCGCCTAATTCCAAATCATGCGTCGTATAATTTTGTTCGTGAATCTTCAATTGTCTAGACGCATAAGCAATTACTTTTATTTATTGCATTAATACACAACCGAGACCTTGCTTTGAGGCGTCACAATATATCACAAAATTATCATTCTCTTCAGGTAATGACAATATAGGTGCCGTAGTTAACTTTTTCTTCAATAACTGAAACGCTTTCTCTTGTTTATCCTTCCATTCAAATTTCTTCCCTTTATGCGTTAATGCAGTCAAGGGTTTTGCTATTCTGGAAAAGTCTTGGATGAACCTTCTGTAGTAACCAGCTAGTCCTAAAAACTGGCGTATGTGTTTCGGAGTTTTCGGGGTTTCCCACTTTTCAACAGTTTCTATCTTTTTGCCGGATCCACCTTAATACCTTCTTTGTTCACTATGTGACCAAGGAATTGAACTTCTTCTAACCAAAATGCACACTTTGAAAACTTAGCGTACAATTCTTCCTTCCTCAATACTTCTAACACCTTTCTCAAATGTTCACCGTGTTCTTGGTCATTCTTTGAGTAAATAAGTATGTCATCAATGAAAACAATGACAAACTTGTCAAGGTATGGTCCACACACTCGGTTCATAAGGTCCATGAATACAGCTAGTGCATTAGTTAAACCAAACGGCATGACCATAAACTCGTAATGACCGTAACGTGTTCTGAAAGCAGTCTTTGGAATATCATCTTCTTTCACCCGCATTTGATGATACCCGGAACGTAAGTCAATATTTGAATAAACAGACGAGCCTTGTAGTTGATCAAATAAGTCGTCGATTCTCGGTAGTGGGTAGCGGTTCTTGATGGTAAGTTTGTTCAACTCTCGGTAGTTGATACACAACCTGAATGTACCATCTTTCTTCTTGACAAACAAAACAGGAGCTCCCCACGGTGATGTGCTTGGTCGAATGAAACCACACTCTAAAAGTTCTTGTAAATGGCTCTGACGTTCCTTATTTCGCTAGGTGCGAGTCTGTATGGAGAACGAGCTATTGGTGCTGCTCCCGGTACAAGGTCTATTTGAAATTCAACGGATCGGTGTGGAGCTAGTCCCGGTAATTCTTTCGGAAATACATCGAGAAATTCTTTTAAGACGGAAATATCATTGATGTTCTTTTCTTCGGAATTGACTTTCTCGACGTGTGCTAGCACAGCATAGCAACCTTTTCTTATTAGTTTTTGTGCCTTCAGGTTACTAATAAGATTTAACTTTGCGTTGCTCTTTTCTCCGTACACTATTAAGGGTTTTCCTTTTTCTCGTATAATGCGAATTGCATTTTTATAACAAACGATCTCTGCTTTCACTTCTTTCAACCACTCCATACCGATTATCACATCAAAACTCCCTAACTCTACTGGTATCAAGTCAATCTTAAATGTTTCGCTAACCAGTTTAATTTCTCGATTCCAACATATATTATCTGCTGAAATTAATTTACCATTTGCTAATTCGAGTAAAAATTTACTATCCAAAGGCGTCAATGGGAAACTTAATTTAGCACAAAATTCTCTACTCATATAGCTTCTATCAGCACCCGAATCAAATAAAACGTAAGCAGATTTATCGTCAATAAGAAACGTACCCGTAACAAGCTCCGGGTCTTCCTGTGCTTCTGCCGCATTAATATTGAAAACTCTTCCACGGCCCTGCCCATTAGTATTCCCCTGATTCGGGCAATTTCTAATAATGTGGCCCGGTTTTCCACATTTATAACAAACAGTGTTGGTATTACTTGCTCCGATACTATTCGTTTCGGCATTACTTGTTCCGGCATTATTTGCTCCCTTAGTTCTGTTAAACTTTGGTCCGTAGACCTCACACTTTGTCGCGCTATGACCATTTCTTTTACACATGTTGCAAAATGTCGTGCAAAACCCCTGGTGATTTTCTTCACACCTATGACATGGTTGTTTTTTGTTTTTCTTGCCGTTGTTGTTGGGATTGTTATTGTTGTTGAAACGGTTGTTGTAGTTGTTGTGGTTGTTGGGATGTTTGTTGTAGTTATTGTTAGGATTGCGGTTATTGTTGCGATTGTTGTTGCGGTTGTTGAGATAGTTGTTGCGATTGTGGTTGTAATTGTTATTGTTGTTGTACTGGTGACTCTTGTCACCGTTTTCCTCCCACTTCCTCTTGAGTTGTTTCGTGTTGGTTTCTTCAGCCGCCTGCTCTTTAATTCTTCCCTCAATCTGATTTATGAGTTTATGAGCCATTCGACTTGCCTTCTGTATACAAGCGGGCTCGTTTGAACTTACATCTTCTTGAATCCTTACTGGTAACCCATTTACAAATGCGTCGATCTTCTCTTCTTCATCTTCGAATACTCCCGGGCACAATAGGCACAACTCTGTGAATCGTCGTTCATATGTGGTAACGTCGAACCCTTGTGTTCGTAACTCTCTAAGTTCTGCCTTGAGTTTATTGACTTCGTTTCTAGGATGGTACTGCTCGTTCATCAATTGCTTGAATGCCGACCACGGTAGTGCGTAAGTAGCATTTTGTCCTACCTGTTCAAGATAGGTGTTCCACTATGTTAACGCAGTACCTGTGAAGGTATGCGTAGCGTACTTAACTTTGTCCTCTTCAGTACACTTACTTATGGCAAACACTGATTCGACTTTCTCGGTCCACCGTTTCAATCCAATTGGTCCTTCGGTTCCATCAAATTCCAAAGATTTGCAGGCAGTGAATTCTTTGTAGGTGCATCCTACACGATTTCTTGCGCCGTTAGCTGCATTGCTAGATTCAGCGTTATTGTTGGTATGTAGCGCAGCCTGTACTGTGGCTATGTTTGCAGAAAGAAAGGTACGAAACTCCTCTTCGTTCATACTCACGGTATGTCAAGTAGTTGGTGCCATTTCCTTCAAAAATAGCCAAAAGAAACGAGTTAATCATATAGAATATCAAGAGTAGTCAATAGTATTTCGTAGCGTAATATGAACTTATTTATAAAAGCTCTTTCTTCATATTAGCGTTTTATACTCTTTAATTCGGGTAGTACCTACCCGTTAAGTTCATACTTAGTAGCTAACATACCATTTCAACTACTACAATTCTATATGAAAAACTAATCACAAAAAAAAAAAAAAAATATATCATATTCAAACTTTTATACAATAACTTGCAAACTTACAATACCGCTATTTTACATATAGCATGAAATATAGCACATAAAACTTTGATACAAAGTAGTTGCGAAGATAATTCTAGTTAATAAATAAGGCGTTCAGCAAAGGCAATAAAGACACGTAATTCATACGTCCAGAAAAAAGTCATGCATTCTGGTTTTACTAATACCACTTCCCATCCTTGATTTTGTGGAACATAACCGTTGTGACCGATAGTAAGACAATGTGTTGTAACGTCGTCAAAAGGATGAAGGTTACGTAATGACCAACAGTCTCGTAATAACCTAAAAACCTCATTTCTTATCCCAATTACCGACTCCGTCACTTGTGGGAACGTTTTGTTTAATAGTTGTAGCCCGATGTTCTTGTTCTCACTTTGGTGAGAAGCAAACATTACTAACCCGTAAGCATAACATGCTTCTTTATGTTGCATGTTAGCCGCTTTTTCTAAATCACGAAGTCCTATATTCGGATATATTGAGTCAAAATAATTTCTTAACCCGTTCCGTAAAATAGCATTTGGGTTCCCCGCAATATATGCGTCAAAGTAAACACATCGTAACTTATGGATTTTCCAATGTGATATCCCCCATCTTTCGAACGAAAGCCTTTTATAAACCAAGGCATTCTTGGAACGTTCTTCGAATGTCTTACAAACTGATCTCGCCTTAAATAGTTGTGCAGAGGAATTGTGACCGACTCTAGACAAGATTTCATCAATCATGTCTCCGGGTAGGTCTCTTAAAATATTGGGTTGTCTATCCATTTTGTGTTTTTATACTGTAAAATAGACAAGAGTTAGATTCATAAAAAAAAATACTTATTAATACAAGCAATTTTTACATATAACATAAAGCATAAGCACACTATATTACATATATTACACCACACGAATACAACTATCTTATTCTGACTCACTCGTTTCTTCTTCTTCGGTTTGGGTTCGTTTTGCCAAGTTTCTAGGGATATATGATGTTCCCCTAATACGAACTGTCGTTTTTCACATTGGTTTAGAAAAACCTGGTGGTTTAGAGGTTCCCGGGTTATTGTCACAACTTAAGAAATACGGGTGTTGACGATACATATAAAGTTCATCAGGTTTGGAATCAAATTTCTCTATTTTTATGCCCTTTCCTTTATTGTTCTCTTTTGCCTTATTAAATTTTGTTGGGGTAATTTCTATAACATCATCGGAATCCTTGTCGGGATCCGATTCATTGGAGAATTGGTAATCCTCCCAATACTTTGCTTCCTTGGCGGAAACACCATTGACCATAATTAACTTTGGTCGGTTAGTTGAGGATTTTCTTCTACTTAACCGTTTTATTATTTCCCCCACTGGTTCTATTTCTTCTTCCGGTTCCGATTCTTCTTCCGGTTCTGACTCTTCTTCCGGTTCCTATTCGGGAACTTGTGAATCAGTCCACGAATCATTCCAATTTACATTTGACTCTTCATTATTATTAGGTGAGTCAATGGGACTTGTTCTAGAGGTAGACATCTATCACATAATATCAAACACGTTAAGAGATTAATATATCACATAACATTCACATGTTAAAAATATATAGTTTCCAACAAAATTTGTTAAGCAATCATTTTTCAAGTAAACATGGTCGAAGTCCAGACTCACTAATGCATCCTAACAAACTCGATAAGACACACTAATGCAAAATTCTGGTTCTCTAAGACCAACGCTCTGATACCAACTGAAATGTTCCGTTCTTATTGATTAAAAACGTTCCATATTAATTGATTTCGTTGTGAGGTTTTGACCTCTATATGAGACGTTTTTCAAAGACTGCATTCATTTTAAAATAAACCATAACCTTTATTTCATCAATAAAGGTTTAAAAAGCTTTACGTAGATTATCAAATAATGGTAATCTAAAATATTCTGTTTACATACGACCATTACATAATGGTTTACAATACAAATATGTTACAACGAAATAAGTTTCTTGAATGCAGTTTTTACACAATATCATACAAGCATGGACTCCAAATATCGTCCTTATTTAAGTATGTGACAGCGGAAGCTCTTAATAATCACCTGAGAATAAACATGCTTAAAACGTCAACAAAAATGTTGGTGAGTTATAGGTTTAACCTATATATTATCAAATCATAATAATAGACCACAAGATTTCATATTTCAATATATATCCCATACATAGAGATAAAATTCATTCATATGGTGAACACCTGATAACCGATATTAACAAGATGCATATAAGAATATCCCCTATCATTCCGGGAAATCCTTCGGACATGATAAAAACAACATCGAAGTACTAAAGCATCCGGTACTTTGGATGGGGTTCGTTAGGCCCAATAGATCTATCTTTAGGATTCGCGTCAATTAGTAGATCGGTTTATTAATTCTTAGGTTACCAAGTAAAAGGGCCATATTCGGCTTCGATCATTCACCCATATAATGTAGTTTCAATTACTTGTGTCTATTTCGTAAAACATTTATAAAACTGCATGTATTCTCATCCCAAAATATTAGATTTTAAAAGTGGGACTATAACTCACTTTCACAGATTTTTACTTCGTCGGGAAGTAAGACTTGGCCACTGGTCGATTCACAAACCTATAACAAATATGTACATATATATCAAAGTATGTTCAAAATATATTTACAACACTTTTAATACATTTTGATGTTTTAAGTTTATTAAGTCAGCTGTCCTCGTTAGTAAGCTACAACTAGTTGTCCACAGTTAGATGTACAGAAATAAATCGATATATATTATCTTGAATCAATCCACGACCCATTGTATACATGTCTCAGGCTAGATCACAACTCAAAGTATATATATTTTTGGAATCAACCTCAACCCTGTATAGCTAACTCCAACATTACTGCATATAGAGTGTCTATGGTTGTTCCAAATAATATATATACATGGGTCGATATGATATGTCAAAACATTTGCATACGTGTCTATGGTATCTCAAGATTACATAATATATTAGAATACATGAATAATACAATATAAGTTAGCTAGGATATGATTTGTATAGAATTGTTAATATTTCCCGTAGCTACAAAAATCAAAAAATATCCAATCTTGTTTTACCCATAACTTCTTCATTTTAAATCCGTTTTGAGTGAATCAAATTGCTATGGTTTCATATTGAACTATATTTTATGAATCTAAACAGAAAAAGTATAGGTTTATAGTCAGAAATATAAGTTACAAGTCGTTTTTGTAAAGGTAGTCATTTCAATCGAAAGAACGACGTCTTGATGACCATTTTGAAAAACATACTTCCACTTTGAGTTTAACCATGATTTTTGGATATAGTTTCATGTTCATAAGAAAAATCATTTTCTCAGAAGAACAACTTTTAAATCAAAGTTTATCATAGTTTTTAATTATCAAACCCAAAACAGCCCGCGGTGTTACTACGACGGCGTATGTCCAGTTTTACGGTATTTTTCATGTTTCTGGGTTTTAAATCATTAAATTAGCATATCATATAGATATAGAACATGTGTTTAGTTAATTTTAAAAGTCAAGTTAGAAGGATTAACTTTTGTTTGCGAACAAGTTTAGAATTAACTAAACTATGTTCTAGTGATTTCAAGTTTAAACCTTCGAATAAGATAGCTTTATATGTATGAATCGAATGATGTTATCAATATCATTACTACCTCAAGTTTTGTGGATAAACCTACTGAAAAAGAGACAAATGGATCTAGCTTCAAAGGATCTTAGATGGCTTGAAAGTTCTTGAAGTAGAATCATGACACGAAAACCAGTTCAAGTCAGATTTCCACTCGAAATAAGGTTGTTATAGTTATAGAAATTGAATCAAAGTTTGAATATGAGTATTACCTTACATTAGAAAGATATCTTACTGTAAATAAGAAAGATTTCTTGAGGTTTGATGATCACTCTACAAGATTGGAAGTAAGCTAGCAAACTTGGAAGTATTCTTGATTTTATGAAACTAGAACTTGTAGAATTTATGAAGAACACTTAGAACTTGAAGATAGAACTTGAGAGAGATCAATTAGATGAAGAAAATTGAAGAATGAAAGTGTTTGTAGGTGTTTTTGGTCGTTGGTGTATGGATTAGATATAAAGGATATGTAATTTTGTTTTCATGTAAATAAGTCATGAATGATTACTCATATTTTTGTAATTTTATGAGATATTTTATGCTAGTTTCCAAATGATGGTTCCCACATGTGTTAGGTGACTCACATGGGCTGCTAAGAGCTGATCATTGGAGTGTATATACCAATAGTACATACATCTAAAAGCTGTGTATTGTACGAGTACGAATACGGGTGCATACGAGTAGAATTGTTGATGAAACTGAACGAGGATGTAATTGTAAGCATTTTTGTTAAGTAGAAGTATTTTGATTAGTGTCTTGAAGTCTTTTAAAAGTGTATGAATACATATTAAAACACTACATGTATATACATTTTAACTGAGTCGTTAAGTCATCGTTAGTCGTTACATGTAAGTGTTGTTTTGAAACCTTTAGGTTAACGATCTTGTTAAATGTTGTTAACCCAATGTTTATAATGTCAAATGAGATTTTAAATATATATATATATATATATATATATATATATATATATATATATATATATATATATATATATATATATATATATATATATATATATATATATATATATTATCATGATAATATGATGTATGAATATCTCTTAATATGATATATATATATATACATTAAATGTCGTTACAACGATAATCGTTACATATATGTCTCGTTTCAAAATCATTAAGTTAGCAGTCTTGTTTTTACATATGTAGTTCATTGTTAATATACTTAATGATATATTTACTTATCATAATATCATGTTAACTATATATATATATATATATATATATATATATATATATATATATATATATATATATATATATATATATATATATATATATATATATCTATATATATGTCATCATATAGTTTTTACAAGTTTTAACGTTCGTGAATCACCGGTCAACTTGGGTGGTCAATTGTCTATATGAAACCTATTTCAATTAATCAAGTCTTAACAAGTTTGATTGCTTAACATGTTAGAAACACTTAATCATGTAAATAACAATTTTATTTAATATATATATAAACATGAAAAAGTTCGGGTCACTACAATTACATTCCCCACAAAATAGGGCAAAATTTTGTGGAAAATTTCCTGAAAAATTTTCAATTGAAGATTAGGCCCATTTTAGCAAAATAACTAGAAAACGGCGCTACGAGCAAGACTTCCTTAAGGCTTTCCCCCGTTCTAAGCAGTTTAGATTCTGTTTAAGTGTTTCTGTTTAAATACCACTATGATACTTGTTTTTTTTTAATATTGTATATAAGTACATCGAGAATCATGTTAGGGATACTATCTCACCACTAGCTACAAAACATTGCTGCTTTTATAACGTCTTTGTTTTATTGTTCGAGTATTTTAGCCGCTTTTTTATTTCTCTAGATTCATTACCTTATTTTTGTTTATATTTCTAAATTTCATATTGAATGCAAATATATGAGAGTGTAGTTTCATTTTAATGATAATTAATGACCACAAAACACATATTTGATGTCACTATATTCCCCACAAAATCGAGAAAATTTTTGTGGAGAATTTTCCGAAAAATTTTCAATTGGAGATTAGGCTCATTTTTGCAAGATAACTAGAAACGGCGCTATGAGCAAGATTTGAGTAAGGATTTCCACCGTTCGAAGCAGTTTAGATTTCGAAAATTATATTTTACTATTTTTAATGGTGAATTTCACACTTTTAGATCTTAGAATAAGTAATGCCTTCACATGTGAATTGTTGTGCATGTTTAAATACCACTATGATACTTGATTTTATTTAATATTGTATTTAGATACATCGAGAATCATGTTGGGGCTACTATCTCACCACTAGCTACAAAACGTTGATGCTTTTATAACGTCTTGGTTTTATTGTTCGAGTATTTTTAGCCTTTTTTTTATTTCTCTAGATTCATAGCATTCTTTTTGTTTTTGTTTATAAATTTTATATTGAATGCGAATATATAAGAGTGTAGTTTCGTTTTGATGATAATTAATGGCGGCAAAACACATATTTGAAGTCACTACATTCCCCACAAAATCGGACAAAATTTTTTGGAGAATTTTCCGAAAAATTTTCAATTGTGGATTAGGCTCATTTTCGCAAGATAAATAGAAAATTTTCCGAAAAATTTTCAATTGTGTATTAGGCTCATTTTCGCAAGATAAATAGAAAATGGCGCTACGAGCAAGAATTCCTTAAGGCTTTTCCCCGTTCGAAGCAGTTTAGATTCTAAAAATGATATTTTACTATTTCTAAAGGTGAATTTTGCACTTTTAAATCTTAGGATAAGTAATACATTCACATGTAAATTGTTGTGTCTGTTTAAATACCACTATATTACTTGTTTTTATATAATATTGTGACGATCGCTCCAAATCCACTTTGGACGAATACATCATTCATTGATTTCATAGTGAGGTTTTGACCTCTATATGATACGTTTTGTAAACATTGCATTCTTTTAAAAAGGCACACCATAAATGAATATATAAATCAAAGGTTTTCGACGTCTGATGATTTCTACGTATAGACAATTACCGTATATAATAGTTTACAATACTACATCCGTTGACAATGCAGTCAAAATAAGATACACGGTGATGATTTTGTGAATGCAAAGTTTTCTTGAATAAAGCATGTATGACTCCATGCACATAGCTTGTATAACGTATAAGCGAACAGCGGAAGACTTCTAGAAACCTGAGAATAAACATGCTTAAAAGTGTCAACACAAATGTTGGTGAGTTCATAGTTTTAATGTTGCACATAAATCGTATGTAAAGGTGGATCACAAGATTTCAGTTGTTTCTTCCAGAAACGTTTATCAAATGATTCTACGTAACAGAGCACCCTGGTAACTAAACTTAACGTATATATAATTTGTACCCTTTGTATAATCATCTTAATAATACACGCAAACCAACGTGTACGCTTCTCAAATAGCATACGTTCGTTAAAAGGCTAGTGCTCTAGCTCGGATGGGGATATCAAGCCCTATGGATCCATATACTACTACTCGCGCCCACCAGTTCTTATAACCGGTAGTTACTAGTTACCAAAGCTAAGGGATTTTCTGTTCAAACTCAGTATAGAATTTAGTATGTACTTGTGTCCATTGTTTAAAATAAAGTGCATGTATTCTCAGCCCAAAAATATAGATTGCAAAAGCAATCAAAAAGGGAGCAAATGAAACTTACCTTAGCAGCACATAAGGTCATTTACCAAAAAGTGACCAAAACTCGAAATGCAAAATTAACCGTAGATCTCAACCTATAGAACATATGTTGATCAATACATGTCTAATAAGCTAGGTTGGGTCATAGTGTATCACAATCCTAATGCTCGAGATTGACATACAAAAGTTATCAAAAGTCATTTCAAAAAGTCAACCTGACCCAATATGATCTTTTAAAATCTATACTATAGTTTAAATGATCATGGTAATCGAAAATAGTTTAACATTTCACATGGTTTCCCAATTCTTGAATAATTAGACTATAGTTTTATAAAGCTTTAAAATATGATAAAACAGTCAATTTTGACAATTGTTCAACAAATCGAGACGTGCCTTATATAGAAATTCATTTACTCGATTAGTAATATTTGAAAATCCAAATTATCAATCTTATAAACAAGTTGTTTAAATATCAATTGCAGATTCAAAAGCAATTTCAATTAATGTTAATCATAATTCAGTTGTCCATATCTTAATTTGTTCATCGAAATTACGCGATCTCTGAATGAAAAGTTATTAATTTTTCGCCAGCTTTCTAAAAACATGCATATCATATACCTTATATCAGTAATATATGTATTAAATTCGTGATCTATTATAAACTATTTAACGACAAAATTAATCGTACTAGCATTCATAATCCTATATACTCGAGCACTAGTCAGGGATACACTATTAATATATAATAGATAAGATATAAATGCTTACGTATCAATATTGTGATTCAATATTGTAGGAAAGTATGTAGACGCAACAGAGATGATAAACACTAGTTTGACTCACGAGCAAAACCCTTGAACAATACCCAAAACCTCTTTAGTAATAACCCATAGTTTCCTTAGCTCTATCCCGCTTGAAAACCCATTTTGAAAGTGACACGCTCATGACCTCGTCGTAGTATTTTAAGTGATATAATTAGTAATAATAATAATACTACTAATAATAATAAAATAAATAAGATTAATAATAATAAGATTAATAATATTAATAATATTAATATAAATAATAAATAATAATAATATTACAGAGGGAGTAGTATAAGTGTAAATAAAACTCGAGCAGAAACTGGCATTTTATAGGCAACTTTTTAGAATCTGATGCCCATGCGATCACATGGATTTTTAGTGTATTTTCCATGCGATCGCATGGCCGCCTGATCCAGCTCAAAATGTTTTTGTTTTCTTGTTTGTCGACATATATATTATATATATTGTATTTAGGTACATCGAGAATCATGTTGGGGCTACTATCTCACTAATAGCTACAAAACGTTGCTGCTTTTATAACGTCTTTGTTTTATTGTTAGAGTATTTTTAGCCGCTTTAAATTTGTCTAGATTCATAACCTTATTTTTGTTTCTAAATTTCATATTGAATATGAATATATGAGAGTGTAGTTTTGTTTTGATGATAATTAGTGGTCATAAAACACATATTTGAAGTCATTACATTCCCCACAAAATCGGGCAAAATTTTGTGGTGAATTTTTTGAAATATTTTCAATTGTAGATTAGGCCCATTTTCGCAAGATAACTAGAAAATGGCGCTACGAGCAAGACTTCCTTAAGACTTTCCCCCGTTCGAAGCAATTTAGATTCCGAAAATGACATTTTACTATTTTTAAAGGTGAATTTTGCACTTTTAGATCTTAGGATAAGTAATACCTACACATGTGAATTGTTGTGTCAATTTTAATACCACTAGGCACATCGAGAATCATGTTGGGTCTGCTATCTCACCACTAGCTACAAAACGTTGCTACTTTTATAACATCTTGGTTTTATTGTTCGAGTATTTTTTAGCCGCTTTTTTATTTCTCTAGATTTATAACCTTTTTTTTCTAAATTTCATATGCAATGCGAATATATGAGAATGTAGTTTCGTTTTGATAATAATTAATGGCCGCAAATGAAATACCCCGTCAGAATCGACTAACGGCGTATTAACTCTAGTACCACAGTTAACGGTCACGCCCTCCATATGAGACATTTCCGAAAAGCATTCGCATAAAAATTTATTAAACGTGGTCATTAAATAAAATATACTTCAAAAAGGTTTAATAGAAATGACCAAAGGTAAATAATCCCCAAACATCATTTAAATAAATGAAAAGACTTCATAATGCAAATGTATGTGGTTCATGAGAAAAGTTGTAAACAATGTTGGACTTCACTCCAGTAATAGTAACAAGCAGTCATAATAACCACAGCTAGCGGAAGGAATACCTCAAAGGACCTGAGATAAAAACATGCAAAAAGTCAAAAAAAATTGTTGAGTAAATCTACAGGTTTAGCAAAACATTTATCGTAAGTTAGACCACGAGATTTCTTTAAAAGCATCGTAAAAATTATACAATTATCATGAGCACTTAATTATAAGGCTTTAACCTGCAGGTAGCTCATTCGCTACACGTCTTCCTTTTAACCGTTCTAAGCATACGCTGATCAAGTGTACAAGTTACAACAGAATAACCACCCCGTGTGTTGGGGCGAGGTTTGTTAAACCTAAAAGTACCGTCCCTATAAGTTGAGCTTACATAAAGTAATTAATATAATCAAGCTAAGAGATTTTTGATCTGAACTCATATGTGTATTCGTTTAAGTTACTCGTGCCTGATATGTAAAACAACTGTAAAAAAAGTTTAAGAAACAGTTTCAAAAGCAGCATGTATCTCATCCCAAAAATGTTGATGAAAAAGGGACTGTAGACTCACCTTTGAAAACGCACAGTAGACTCTTAGTAAAACAGTACGGTAGCCGGACGATCACGACCGTAAAATGCAACCTAATTAAATAAGTTACCTTAAGTAAATACATAAGTCATACTATGTCAACTCATAGTGTACGCGTTGTCCTAGTGCTCAGACTGACTCAATCATGTAAGCAAAAGTCAACTAGTCCAAGCAAGTCAACCAAAGTCAAACCAAAAGTCAACTTGGTCAAAGTGGTCAACTAAAGTCAACCATCTTAGTAGGTCATTAAATCTTAGTCAACATGTCAATCCTAAGTCAGTTAACATGTTTTAGCTCACAGTTGTCAAGTACGCGTTCACAGTTTATCGTATAGCATAAAATTCATGCACAACTTGCAAACAACGAACATAACTCATAGCACATAAGTCATGGTAATATGAAAAAATCCATATCATAAATAGACTCATAAACGTTTCCAAAAAGCCTAGTCATGCCCTCATACGATGTCTACAAGTAGTGTTTCAGATAAGCTTTATTTAAGGTTTACCAAATCAGTTTCAGCACGCGCAGCAGTTTTAGAAAAATTCTCATTTAATTTAGAAAATAGAAATTAACGAACGGCCAATTGGAGATGACTCTAGACACTCCAAATTTTCAGTGCTAAAATAAACAAAGACTTTCATTTATCCATTTTGTATAGTTGATTCTTTAAAGTCAGACATTCTGTTTTGGACAGCATTTAGACATGTCATTTGGTGACGAGTATAACACATAGCAAACAATGGTTTCAGAAGTTATCATACAACTGAAATATGTTTATGAACATCTAAATAACCATATTATAGAAGATCAAAGTCTTAAACAATTTATAGTTCATGTGAGGTCATTTAGAGTGCATATGAAAACAGTTTCCGAGCAATACAAGTCACCAACAACAACAACAACAACAACAACAACAACAACAACAACAACAACAACAACAACAACAACAATAACGAAACCCAATACCACATGAGTGATGTATGGGGGAGGTGGGATGTAGACAATCATTCCCCTATCCGAGAAATAGAGGACCAGTCATTTCTCCTACAGAAAGTAAAGAAAGTCATCCCTCTCCTCATTCGACGGATAAAGAGATTGCTTCCGAGTGGACCTCCGGCCAAAAAGTAGGAAATTTTTTTTTTAAATAGTAAAATAAAATTAAAAATTAAAAATAAAAATAAAGATAAAAATAAAAATAAATAATAAAAATAAAAAGGAGACGCCATGAAAATGGTAGAATCAAATTTCCATGGGTTTAGAAAGCCTGCCTGAAACATCAATTTAGGCTCTAAGCGGCAGTCAAGTCGTCACTTAAACGACGCTTGGTGTTGCCTCGAAAAATAAAGCCAAGGGACCTTGTAAACATTACTCGAAGGGTATGTCAGGTGGAAGTTGTTGCGCGAGCAAAGAGCCAACCACCCGTATCAAAACCAGAACACCACTCATGCACCTTTACGGTAGACATCCCCGAAGACAGACAGCTAAAAGAATACCAATCAAGTCACCACTTTTCATTTAATCATAACAAGAGCTATACATAACCAATTAGCATGATTCTTAAGTCTGTATTGAGTGATTTTTAACAAGGAATCCAGTGGTTAGCATTTCAATGACTCATTCATAAAGCATAAGCACCAGAAAATTCGTATTACATGCAAAACCCTAGCAAAAACTTCAATTGATCATAACTGGTGCATCCGGTAACGAAATTATGCCAATCCAGGGTCCAAATTTATTAATTTTTTGAGATCTATCCATATAGATACATTATATTAACAATACATAAACTCATCTCATCAGATTAATAGCAAATAAATTCGTGATTCAAACAAAATACATCAATCGCGCAAAATAACAACTAACAACGTATGCAATCACAATCAATTGAGCACTAGACTCTTGTACACTATGTAATTGAATAAAATCAGATCTAAAGAGATTAGGGTTAGTGGTTTTATACCTTTAAACACAAATCAAATGGTACTAGCGTGTAGAGAACGATCAAGAGAACAACTTTGATGCATAAGGTTTTGTCTAATTTTGATTGATGATGGTGGTTGTGGTGTGGTGATGGGCGATGGCCAAGGGAGAGGGAGAAGAGAGCAAAATCGACTAGCTTAGGGCAAGATTAAGGAGTCTGTGATCTTTAATTACCTATTATAACTAGTTAGGGCCTCATTAAAAATCCACTAATTGTCCATTAAGCCCAAACTAAGTCCAAAAGGGGTGCCATGGGGGGTTTCAGCCGATGGGGCCCACTAGGGTGGTCTCGAGCTCGTTTTGCTTATTAACTCGTATGCGCGTGGTCCGTTTCGAGTGCCGTTAACAGTACCGGGTCCCCAGAATGTTAACCGGTCATTGAAATGCAATTCACCGGGTTTAATTCATTAAATAAATAATAAATTAATTAAGTTTTTCATAAAGTTAATAATTTTTAAAAATAATTATTTATTCAAATTTCTGAGTTCCATAAACTTAAAGGCTTTCTATGCGATTATCGTAATCGTGTCGTTTTCTAAGTATTTCGCTATCCGAAACAAGTTCATCAATTAATATAAACATATTAATTCAAGTAATCCACTAGGATCATGTATGCATTTAAATCAGTTAAACACATAAAGTTCTACGTAATCCCCGTTAAATAATTAACGAACAAGTAATGATAGTAACGGGAAAAGTAGGGTTGTTACAGCAAAACACATATTTGAAGTCACAACATTCCTCACAAAACCGGGCAAAATGTTGTGGAGAATTTTCTTAAAAATTTTCATTGCAGATTAGGCTCATTTTCGAGGGAAAGGAAGTAAGGTGGAAGGCACGTGTATCGAGTGAGATTTGTTTGACTCATTTCTCACTCGAGAATAACTTCGATAATGTGAATGTAGGGTGTGTTTGGGTGAAACTAGCTTGTAGCTGGAGTTGGAGCTTGTAGCTCGAGCTGGAATAGTGAAGAGTGTTTGGTTATAATGTCTTCATAATAACTTAATCCAATCTATAGCACTAAGAATCATATTTTTAAGTCTGCGAGCTTGCAGGTATAATAAGACATTATTTTATCTTAAATTTTTAGAAAAATAAACAGTCTGCGATAAAATAACATGCATATGTAAGATATAACAAGATTTGGATACTGAAAAACAAACAATACCAATATAATGCTTTATACTTCAATACTAATGTATCAATGAATATAGACCAATAATAAGCAATTATGATCTCAAAATGCTTTTGAACCATGTAACATGATTAAGTGATTTGTGTGCATAATACATAGAATGTTATTTTAGTCACCTCTGATTGGGAATGATCTACTAGCATGTTAGTGGTGGTCACCGGTGATATCTATTTTGACATGTTTCCATCGTCGGGTGTGGTGGTTATTTACCCTGTTGGTGAAGGCTACTTATGACAGCCAGTGGATGATAGATATTGGAGGGGGATTGGGAGGGCGGGTGTAACGACCCGACTTTTTCGACTTATAATTATATTTATTACTTTCACGAAACTGCGTATTTGTGCGTACTAAGCTATATTATGTTCAGAGATATTTATTCATGATTAATTACTTTTGTTAATATCTTACAATGTGTTGTTAAGTGCATAATCACTTAACTTGATCCTCGAATGCTTTTATGACCGTTAGTGTCACTTGTCATTTAAAACGAGCTATGTACTTGTGCACGTTAAACTCTTGTCATAATTGGAATATTATGATTACGTAATACTAATTGTTATTTTCTAATGACAATTACTTGGCTTATTGGTTGCTTAATTACGCTTAGTATTTTACTAATGCACACTAGTTAGTCTTAATGGACTTTTTACCTTAATGGACTTAGACCCACCCTACTTTAGTTAATGGACCATTAAATTAGTCCAACTTTAATGGATTTATGATCCATTAAGATGTAGGACAAAAACCCATTAAGTTAAGCCAACATACTATCACACCCCAGTTAGGTCCTGGGCGAAATGTGACTTAATATCAAATAAACCAACATATTATAATATACGAGAACAATACTACATGATAAAATCAAACTTTATTGAAAGTACGCAGCGGAATAAATGAAATGTCGTTACAAAGGAATAAAGTAAATGTTTCAAATGCAGAAATAGTAAATGCGATATTTCTTGATCCTATGTCCAAGTAGCATCACATAAGCAGTAGATAAATAACTTGATAAAACAGCACCTGAGACAAAACATGCTAAAGTGTCAACCAAAAAGGTTGAGTGAAGTTCATAGGTTTAACAAAAGTATTTGACCATTGTTTTAGACCACAAGATTTAGTTTATAAAGTTGATCTCGCAGGGATCAAAAAGTTATACCAGTTCGTGATATTTAGACTAAACGTTCAAGTTTGCCCCAAAGACAAGTTGTGTATATACTTGTCGGTTTAATTTCATTATTAAGTAATACAATGACTTAGTCAAATGTATCAGGGACGTTACTCCCGATAGGCCTACCCCCAATAATTAAGAATGCATTTAACGAGCAATTAAAAATATCACTGTAGGGACTTAGTCGGACATAGCCGGGTATAGTATAGTTTAACAGTTAGTACTTGTGTCTAAATTGTAAATAGTAAAAGTAGCATGTGTCTCACTCCAAATAAGTTAAATAAATTTGCTAGCAATAAAGAGAGGGGCTATGAGTTCACCTTAGTAAGTAGAGAGATGGTTATTCCTCGGAATAGAAAGTTGGATGAATGTAAGCAGAAAGTCAACCTAATGACATTTAAGAATAGTTAAGTGTTTTGCCCATGTTTAAGTTTAGGTATGAAAATGTTTTAAGTATAGTTCCTTTTACTAAGTTTCTCTTCCTAGTAAGTTTCCATTTTTAGAAAGTTTCCATTTTTAGTAAGTTTATAATTAGAAAGTTTCTATTTTAAAAGTGTTTCCATTTTAGGATATTTTCCATACTAGATATACTTCCAATCACCCCTTTTCCTTCGAATGGTCATTTCAGGTCTAGGGGCTTGAGCTATAGGATCCTTTAAATCGGAAAATCCAAACCCTTCAGCCTAGAGTTTCGTAGAAACCATTCGTCAAGAAAGTTCGAAGATCAATATATATCCAATATATATCCAAAAATGTTTTTATGTGTTATAATATAAGCAGTAGGTTATAAGTATTAGTAATAGTAATAGTGTATATATGTTAAAATATATGTTAAATAATAGTATAAGTAATATTAGGGTTTCATTAATTAATTAGGGTTAATTAATTAAAGTAGTATTTTAATGATTAGGGTTTAGTAATAAATGTTTAGGTTTAGGGTTTAGTGTAATAATGATTAAGTAATGATTAGGGTTTTAATTAATTAAGGTAATATTAGGGTTTTGTAAATTAGGGTTTAGTATATATATATAATTCGTGTATATGTATATATATTACTTTTTTATATATATACCGTATATATGTATGTATGTATATAAAAATATTCGTTTTTACATGTATATATATATGTATCGATTTGTATATGTATATATATATATATATATATATATATATATATATATATATATATATATATATATATATATATATATATATATATATATATATATATATATATATATATATATATGTATATATATGTTTATTTTGTTTCCATAATTAACACAAACAAATCTTTATCTAATCACCTAGGTTTTAAAGATCAAACTTCCTTTTCCCTTTTTTTTTTCTTTTGGTCGACATACATATACATACATATTTAATTTATTTATTTTTCTTGTATAGATCTAGGTGTGTTCATGTATATATCATATACATTTATGAATTAACATGAATATGAATTAAACAAAGATCAAAGTTTATGTAAATAAGTTAGGGTTTATGTTATACCTTTGAAGATTCGAAGATGATTAACAAAGAAAAGATGAACACGATGAAGATTGAAGATCAAAGCCTTTGAAGATTCGAAGAACACCTTGAAGATTCTTGAAGAACACGAAGAACGCGAAGAACAACTTGAAGATCACTTGGAAAACCCTTGAAGGTGGTGGTGGATTTCGATGGTGGTGGTGATGATATTTTCGATTTTGGCCAAAAATTAGAGAGAGGGAGAGAGATTTTTGGGAGAGAGATTTGATTGTGATTTGGTACAAAGAAAAGGTTTAGGTTAGGCCTCTATTTATAGGAGTATTAGGAAATTTCTAGAATTAGGGTTAGGGTTAAATTTACTTACGGAACAAGTTAGCTTGAAGAGGAGGTTAGGAGTGTTGATTAGGGCTAAAAATTAGGAGGGGAAAAGGGTAATTTTACCCTTTAAAATCGGCTAGGGTTTTAGGGAATTAGGGTTTAACTTTTTCACTTAAGTCCTTGTACTTTAACTTAACTTAAATGGTTCCTTTTTTTATCCAAGTTTAATTATTTTAAGTACACAAGTTTTAAAGTTATTTATTTGTTCACAAAAGTTTATTAACTCATTATTTTTATCTTTTTATTAACTTGTTAATTATTACATAAAGTTAATTAATATAATTCTTAACAATCGTTAATTAAAGTATAATTGTTAAGTTTAATTATATAGTTGGGCATTTAATAAGGAAAAGTATATAATGGAAAAATGAGGGTCGTTATAGTACCTCCCCGTTATTAAAAACTTCGTCCCAAAGTTTTTAGGTAGATTCCTCGTTTGCATCAGCAGTTGAGAAGAGATGGGGATATTTCCGTATCATGTGGTCTTTGCGTTCTCAGGTATATTCGGGGCCTCTACGCGAATTCCAATGGACTTTAAGGATAGGTATATTGCTTTTACGCGTTTGTTTGACCTCTCCTTCCATGATTTCTATAGGTTCTTCAATGAAGTGCATTTGTTCATCAATGCGGACATCATCCAAAGGAATAACCAGTGTGTCATCAGCAAGACACCTTTTATGATTTGTGACATGAAACACATCATGTACTTGGCTAAGTTCAGTTGGTAGTTCTAATCGGTACGCCACATGACTGACTCTTTGAGTGATCGTGAAAGGTCCAACATATCGTGGACTGAGTTTGCTTCGTTTACCAAAACGGACAACGCCTTTCCAAGGGGATAATTTCAACATGACTTTATCTCCAACGTGGAATTCTATGTCCTTTTGTTTCTTATCGGCATAGCTCTTTTGTCGACTACGGGCAGTTTCTAATCGTTGCTTAATCTGAACGATCTTTTTGGTAGTTTCATGAATGATTTCAGGACCAGTTAAATGTCTGTCCTCGAGTTCATCCCAACACAGAGGGGATCTACACTTCCAGCCATATAAAGCTTCAAAAGGTGCAGCTTTAATGCTAGAGTGATAACTGTTGTTGTAAGAAAATGCAACCAAAGGTAGATGTCTATCCCATCCTTTGCCAAAATCGATTACACAAGCACGTAGCATATCTTCCAGGGTTTGAATAGTTCGTTCACTTTGACTATCAGTTTGCGGATGATAGGCTGTACTCATGTCGAGTTGAGTTCCAAGAGCAGATTGTAAAGTTTTCCAGAATCTAGAAACGAATCGACCGTCGCGATCAGAAATAATCGAAATAGGAACTCCATGACGCTAGACAATTTCTTTAATGTAAAGCTGTGATAATTTCTCCATCTTGTCAGTTTCCTTGATCGGTATGAAATGTGCAGATTTAGTAAGACGATCAACTATGACCTGAATGGTATCGTTACCGTTTGAAGTCTTAGGTAATTTAGTAACGAAGTCCATAGTGATGCATTCCCACTTCCACTGCGGAATATCGGGTTGTGTCAAGTGAGATATTTGCTTTCAGACAAGTGAGATATTTGCTAACATAAGTAGCAATGTCGGCTTTCATGTTAGGCCACCAGTAGAATTCCTTCACATCGTGATACATCTTACTGGAACCGGGATGAATAGAATACCTAGTCTTATGTGCTTCATCCAAGACTAGTTCACGGAGATTATCGAAGCGAGGAACCCAAATTCTGTTGCCAAAGTACCGTGTACCATTAGCTTTCACTTGGAGTTGGTTCTCAAAACCGATAGGTCCTTCACCTTCGATAAGTGTCGGTTTGATAGCTTCCAATTGAGCTTCACAGATTTGTGTTATAAGATTCGATTTGATTTTCAGATTTAAAGCACGAACGCGTTTAACATCGTCTTTTCAACTAAGGGAATCGGCAACTACATTCGCCTTGCCTGGATGATATTTTAGCTCACAGTGATAATCGTTCAATGTCTCGAGCCATCGGTTTTGCCTCATATTCAGCTGTTTTTGATCAAAGACGTGTCGAAGACTTTTATGGTCAGTGTACACCGTAAACTTAGTACCATATAGATAATGTCTTCATATCTTTAATGCAAATACCATGGTACCTAACTCAAGGTCGTGTGTGGTATAGTTCTCCTCATGTTTCTTCAACTGTCTAGATGCATAGGCAATAACCTTTTCACGTTACATTAAAACACAACCAAAGCCTTACTTCGAGGCATCACAGTAAACAACAAAGTCGTCAGTACCTTCAAGTAAAGATAGAATCGGGGCAGTGGTCAATTTCTCCTTCAGAATCTTGAAAGCATATTCCTGTTCTTCGAACCACTCAAATTTCTTCCCTTTTTGAGTTAGCTTTGTAAGAGGTTTAGCAAGGAGAGAAAAATCTTTTATAAACCTTCGATAATAACTGGCAAGTCCCAAAAATTGATGAATATGCTTCGCAGTCTTTGGTATCTCCCAGTTTTGAATAGCGGTAATCTTAGCTGGATCGACTTATATTCCTTTACTGTCAACAAAATGTCCGAGGAATTGTACGGTTTTGAGCCAAAACTCGCACTTAGAAAGTTTAGCGTAACGTTATTCCTTCCGTAAGAATTCAAGAATCATGCTCAAATGCTGCTCATGTTCTTTCTCACTCTTGGAGTAGATCAAGATGTCGTCAATGAATACAATGACGAATTTATCGAGATAGGGTTTGCAAACACGATTCATAAGATCCATGAATACGGTAGGAGCATTGGTTAAACCAAAAGGCATAACATAGAATTCATAGTGCCCATAACGAGTACGAAAAGCAGTCTTAGGAATATCGGATTCCTTGACTTGGATTTGGTGATAACCAGATCTCAAATCAATCTTTGAATAAACGCTTGACCCTTGGAGTTGGTCAAATAAATCGTCAATACGCGGCAACGGGTAACGGTTCTTGATAGTAAGATTGTTAAGTTCGCGGTAATCAATGCACATCCTTAACGTACCATCTTTCTTCTTAACAAACAGAATAGGAGCTCCCCATGGGGACGAGCTTGGACGAATGAAACCTTTATCCAATAGTTCTTGGAGTTGGTTAGAAAGTTCCTTCATTTCGGAAGGTGCTAAATGGTATGGTGCTTTAGCAATAGGAGCAGCACCGGGAGCTAAATCAATTTGAAATTCAACTTGTCGAGGAGGTGGAAGACCAGGAAGATCTTCGGGAAACACATCGGGAAAGTCTTTAACCACTGGTACATCTTCAATACACTTCTCTTTCAATTCGATCATCTTAACGTGGGCTAGAATAGCTGGATAACCTTTCATAAGGTATTTGCGAGTTTTAATACAGGAGATAATGTTGAGATTAGAACCACTCTTGTCGCCTTGAATGACTAGAGTCTCTCCATTTCCCAAGGGAATGTTAACGGTTTTATCAAAACACATGATTGCAGCATGTAATGGACGAAACCAATCCATTCCAACTACGACATCAAAACTTCCGAGCTCGACCGGCAAAAGGTCTATCTTAAATTCTTTGTTGGCTAGGATTAGGTTACAGTTTTTATAGATTTTATCGACTTTCATGATCTTTCCATTAGCTACTTCTACTAATCGTTTGGTTTCTAAGGGTTGAGGCTTTTCAGTAGATAGGGTACAAAATTCACTTGACACGTAACTTTTGTCAGCACCAGTATCGAATAAAATAGTTGCGTAATAATTATTGACAAGATACGTACCCGTGATGACCTCATCTTCATCTCGGGCTTCAGCAGCAGTAAGAACAAATGCACGACCCTTTACAGCAGTAGTATTGGCTCCAGTTGTAGTGACCCGAACTTTTCCATGTTTATATATATTAATTTAGATTGATATTTACATGATTAAATGTTTCCAACATGTTAAGCAATCAAACTTGTTAAGACTTGATTAATTGAAATATGTTTCATATAGACAATTGACCACCCAAGTTGACCGGTGATTCACGAACGTTAAAACTTGTAAAAACTATATGATGACATATATATGGATATATATATAGTTAACATAATACTATGATAAGTAAACATATCATTAAGTATATTAACAATGAACTACATATGTAAAAACAAGACTACTAACTTAATGATTTTTAAACGAGACATATATGTAACGATTATCGTTGTAAAGACATTTAATGTATATATATCATATTAAGAGATATTCATACATGATAATATCATGATAATATAATAATTTAAAATCTCATTTGATATTATAAACATTGGGTTAACAACATTTAACAAGATCGTTAACCTAAAGGTTTCAAAACAACACTTACATGTAACGACTAACGATGACTTAACGACTCAGTTAAAATGTATATACATGTAGTGTTTTAATATGTATTTATACACTTTTGAAAGACTTCAATACACTTATCAAAATACTTCTACTTAACAAAAATGCTTACAATTACATCCTCATTCAGTTTCATCAACAATTCTACTCGCATGCACCCGTATTCGTACTCGTACAATACACAGCTTTTAGATGTATGTACTATTGGTATATACACTCCAATGATCAGCTCTTAGCAGCCCATGTGAGTCACCTAACACATGTGGGAACCATTATTTGGCAACTAGCATGAAATATCTCATAAAATTACAAAAATATGAGTAATCATTCATGACTTATTTACATGAAAACAAAATTACATATCCTTTATATATAATCCATACACCAACGACCAAAAACACCTACAAACACTTTCATTCTTCAATTTTCTTCATCTAATTGATCTCTCTCAAGTTCTATCTTCAAGTTCTAAGTGTTCTTCATATATTCTACAAGTTCTAGTTACATAAAATCAAGAATACTTTCAAGTTTGCTAGCTCACATCCAATCTTGTAAGGTGATTGATATCGCGTATTTTATACACATTTTCATTAGCGATATCAGTTACATTTTGGTCCATTTGGATACGATTTGGCGGTTATATTGATGATATTGAGAAGGTTCGAGTTTGAAGAGGTAATTGTTGATAAGCGGTGATTTATGATGTTTTTAAGGCACTTTGTTAATCGTTTGTTACTACTGGTGCACCGAGGATGAAAACATTAAGTATACATCAGGTTTTATGGTTTCTCAAGGATTTAAGTGAAGAAATAGTGAAAATAGCCGAAGGATTCAGTTTCAGTTATTTACCGCGGCGCGACAGAGGCCTCCGCGGCGCGGCATTTCACTAGTTTCCAGATCAGAATGTGGGATAAGAAGGTTCAATTTTCACGTGTTTCTCCGCGGCGCGACAAATAAGGTCGCGGCGCGACAGTCCTGTCGGTTCAGCTATTTTGGCAAGTATTTAAGCCCGAATTTAACCCTAATCAATCATAATCGCATCCTGACGAATTCCAGCCACTTTTTGACGAACTTAGGTGATTTTTGGAGATCTTCAAGGTCATTCTAAGGTACTAATCATTCCGGGAACAAGTCTCGATTCGTGTATCGTTCAGATTTCAATCTTTGATTAGGTTTATTCTTTTGTTATCAACAATGAATTTCTCTATGTTTTTGATTGTTATTTTGATTTCAGCCATGATTGTAGGCTAAACTCTTAATGTTTGTCTAGATTGAATATTTGCAAGTGTTTGGATGTTACTTTGAGGTTTTATTAATTGATGCATGATAATTATGAGTTTTGATTAAGAACCATTCTTGTGGGTGTTAATTATTGATACTAGGTTGATTAGTGAATCTTGTTTGAACAAAGGGAACCCTGTTTCAATTTAGTGATCTAATTCCCAATTGATTTGTCTTAACCGATTGGGTGCTTACTGGACCAAGGGGGTAAACCGGGTAACGTAATTGAACAAAATAGGGGTGAATTGTGTGGAGCGAACGCGTAACCAATTGAATCTTAATCTTATAATTAGTTAGTTACTAAGTCACAAACGAAAGATGGTATTTGGTAAAAGGGAACCCTAAGCCAATTAATCCTAGTTTGACGTGTTTGCTGAAAGAGAACTCTGGGTAAACTGACTCTGTAATTGCGTGCATTGATCAATAGAGCTAGTGCTTAATAACAAATCATCCAACACTGCGAATAGGATATCTAGGCGAACATTCTTCTATCCATTGAATTCCAATATCTTTATTTTCCCGTTGAGTCTGTATTTCTTTTATCTAAACTTAAAAATCCAAAAATATTGTCTTTTACTTTTAAAGCTATCTTGATTTGGCTAATCGTTAAATAGCCGCAAAACAAACTATCTCGTAATTTCAATTTTCATAGTTTAACTTAGTTTACTTTTATTAGTTTCAAACTTAATTCTCACGTTAATACTGTCCTTGGAACGATACTTGGAATTACCATTTTTATACTATTACACGATCGGGTACACTGCCCGTAAGTGTGTAGTAATCTTTAACCAGGCATATTTCCAGAGATAATTTATATACTAGATTTCACACATCAAGTTTTTGGCGCCGTTGCCGGGGACAGTTGTGTTGAAAATTAAGTTTGATAATTAAGTTTGTTCTTAGTTAATTTTAACTGTTTAGTTTATTTTAATTCTAATTGAGTCGGTGCGTTTAATCGGTTTGTTAGCTGTGTTCTTGCAGTTACAGGTAGTGCATGCAACATACGCGTTCTTCAGATTCTCCAATTGTTAAACCATTTGACGAGCCTGAAAGAGAGTTGTTTAAAGCTTTAAGTCAGAAGCAAAAGTTAACAGTGGATTCATCAGTTTTATCGGGTGATACTTACGTTAATTTGGGTAGTACTTCTGAGACTGTGGTGCCCGAGACACCACCTGAAATTTTTAACGAAGAAGACTCTTACGCTTCGTCTGATACTACAGAAAATGAAGAAATGGTCGAAGGAGAAGCACCCCGTCCTCAGACTATGGCAGAAAAGTTGAAGGCCACCCGAGGAGGCCAAGGCAATTCGATTACTCAGCCGAATATTACTCAGCCTTTTCAAATTACAGGGCCGATCCTGAATTTGATTTCTTCTGATTGCCGATTCTATGGCAAAGATACCGAGGATGCTAACGAGCATCTTCGTAATTTTAATGATGTTTGTAACTTGTTTAAGCTACATGAGGTTGCCGACACTTCAATTAAGACAAGACTTTTCCCTTGGACTCTTAAGGGAGACGCCAAGAGATGGTTAGACAAGCAACCTGAGGGTACGATTAGATCTTGGGAGACTTTGGAGGATAAGTTTTTGTCGAAGTTTTTCCCTGCATCTCGAGCTGCTCGACTTCAAGCAGATATTTCTCAATTTAGACAAAAGAGCAGTGAGACATTGTTTGATGCTTGGGACCGTTTTGCTACTTTGTTACGCTCGTGCCCGCAACACGGGTTGAATGATTTACAGAAGGTTCAGATTTTCTACAAAGGTTGTGATATTCCTACGCGTCAGAGTATTGATCAAGCTGCAGGTGGTACGTTAATGGATAAGACTGAAGAAGAGGCGTTAGAGATCATTGAAAAGCAAGCTGCTTATTCTCATGAGTGGCATCAGGATCATGAATCTTACCCTTCAGCTTCAGTTAAGAGAACAGAGACTACAGGTACAGGTGCTTATGATGATTTTGGGTCTTTCAGTGCTAAGTTGGATTCGTTTGGTAGGAATTTGGAGAAGATGAACAAGGATATTCATGGTATGAAGGTTGGTTGTGAATACTGTGGAGGTTTGCATCTGGGCAAAGATTGTGATGCGGGTTTGACTATGAATCAGAAAGAAGAGGTCAACTATATTAGTCAGCAGAATAACAATCAGTTTCAGGGACGTGCTCAGTTTAATAGGAATTTCAATAATCCTTATAATCCGCAAGGTAATCAGGGTTCGAGGTTCCAACCGGGTTCTAGTGGAGGTTTTCAGCAGCAAGCTCCCGGTTATTTTCAGAAACCACAGGTCAAAGAGAAAAAGTCCAACCTTGAGGCTATGATCGAGAAGTTAGTGATATCTCAGACTCAACTTGTCACTATCGTTACTCAGAATAATGAAAAGAATGACCAAATGTTTCGAAATCAACAAGCAGCTATTCATAATCTTGAACAGCAGATTGGTCAACTTGCTAATAAGAGTAGTGAGAGGAAACCGGGAGAGTTACCTAGCAAGACGGATACTAACCCGAAAAACGGGCATGTTAATGCTATCACCACCCGAAGTGGTTTAGCATATTATCCACCGAGGAAGCCCGACGAGTATGATTTGAGGGTACCGTTAGTTAATGATAGTGAGCCGGTTGTTGAAAGTGAACCGGCAAGGGAAAAGGAGCCGGAACAGGTGGCTGAAAAAGTTGTTAAGGAACCGGTTACTGTTGCTGCTAAACCGGTAGTTTTAGAGTATCAACCACCGCTCCCATTCCCGAGGAAACAGCGATTGGAGAAGCTAGAGGCCGAAAAGTCCAAGTTCATGGACTTGATTAAAAAAGTTAACATAAATATGCCTTTTATTGATGTTATTGCAGGTATGCCTAAGTATGCGAGGTTTCTCAAAGATTTGGTGACTAACAGGCAGAAGCTGAAGAACGTGTCTTCAGTCAGGTTGAACGCCGCATGCTCAGCGGTTGTTGCAAACAAGCTTCCCGAGAAGCTTGAAGATCCTGGAAGTTTTACCATTCCTTGTTTACTTGGTAATTTGGACTGTATGAGGGCTTTGGCGGATTTGGGGGCTAGCATTAATTTAATGCCTTATTCTATTTACTTAAAGCTAGACCCCGGGGAGTTAAAACCCACGCGTATGGCTGTGCAGCTAGCCGACCGCTCTATTAAATTCCCTCGTGGAATCATAGAGAATATGCTAGTGAAGACCGGGTCGTTAGTTTTTCCGGCGGATTTTGTGGTTTTGGATATGGAAGTGGATGAAAGGATTCCACTAATTTTGGGTCGGCCATTCTTAAATACTGCTAGGTGTATGATTGATGTGTATGGCCAAAAGCTGACCCTTAGGATAGATGATTTGAGTGCAACATTCTCAATCGACCATGCTTTGAAATACCCTGGCTACACTGATGATACATGTTATTTTCTTAACACTGTGAATGTCCAGTCTGAGTTTTTGCAGGAATTCCCAGAGTTACAGGGTTCAGGAGAGTGCTCTTTGGTTGAGATTGATGAGGAGGTGCAGGTTGAGGAGGTGGAAATTTTAACCACCTTGATGGAAAACGGCTATGAGCCGACTGAAGAGGAGTTCAAAGAACTCGAACGTGATGTTAATTACCGGAGCAAGTCTTCAATTGAAGAACCTCCCGAGCTTGAATTGAAGCCACTTCCAGATCATTTGGAATACGCTTACTTGCAAGAGGAATCTAAGCTTCCGGTAATTATTTCTTCTTCTCTTTCAGCAGGTCAGAAAAATGAGCTTATTACCATGCTAAAGGCCCATAAACCGGCCATTGCATGGAAGATTCACGACATTAAGGGTATTAGTCCCTCCTATTGCACCCACAAAATTCTAATGGAGGATAACTCCAAACCTGTGGTGCAACGCCAAAGGAGGTTGAACCCGCACATGCAAGATGTCGTGAAGAAAGAGATCATAAAGCTCCTTGATGCAGGTCTGATTTACCCGATTTCTGACAGTCCATGGATTAGCCCGGTACACTGTGTACCTAAGAAAGGTGGTATGACTGTTACCACCAATGATAAAAATGAGTTAATTTCCACCCGGACTGTCACGGGGTGGCGTGTTTGTATCGACTACCGTAAGTTGAACGACGCCACACGTAAAGACCACTTCCCGCTACCTTTCATGGATCAAATGCTAGAGAGGTTGGCGGGAAACAGTTTCTATTGCTTTCTCGATGGTTTCTCGGGGTATTTTCAAATTCCTATCTCGCCCGAGGACCAAGAGAAGACTACTTTCACGTGCCCGTATGGCACGTTTTCTTATCGACGCATGCCCTTTGGCCTTTGCAATGCTCCGGCCACTTTTCAAAGGTGCATGATGGCCATATTCCATGACATGATAGAAGATTGCATGGAGGTGTTCATGGATGACTTCTCGGTCTTCGGTGACACTTTCGATTCATGCCTTCTTAATTTAGAACGGATGTTGGTCAGGTGCGAAAAATCTAATCTTGTGCTCAACTGGGAGAAGTGCCATTTCATGGTTCAAGGGGGCATCGTTCTCGGGCACAAGATTTCTAAAAACGGTATAGAGGTGGATCCCGCAAAGGTTACCGCTATTAAGAACCTTCCACCCCCTACCGATGTTAAGGGTGTTAGGAGTTTTCTCGGGCACGCCGGTTTTTACCGGCGATTCATTAAAGATTTTTCTAAGATTGCCAACCCGATGAATAAACTCCTTGAAAAGGACACCCCGTGGAAATTCTCCGACGAATGCCAAAAGGCATTCGAGCTTTTGAAGGAGAAACTCATCAATGCGCCAATCATAATTGCTCCGAATTGGCCCCTTCCGTTCGAGCTTATGTGCGATGCATCTGATTTCGCTGTTGGCTCAGTTTTGGGTCAAAGGGTCGAGAAGCATTTCCGACCCATCTACTATGCAAGCAAGACCTTGCAAGGAGCGCAATTAAATTATACTACCACTGAAAAAGAGCTCCTTGCGGTGGTCTTTTCGTTTGATAAGTTCCGGTCCTACTTAGTCTTATCTAAGACTATTGTCTTTACGGACCATTCTGCTCTAAAGTACCTTTTTGCTAAACCGGATGCAAAACCACGACTTCTTAGATGGATCTTGCTTTTGCAAGAATTTGATGTGGAGATCCGGGATAAAAAGGGTGCTGAAAACTTGGCGGCCGATCACCTTTCACGTCTTGAGAACCCCTCCCGTGAGGTTCTCGATGAGACGACCATTCATGATGATTTTCCCGGCGAATATCTCATGAAGGTGGATAAGGTTGATGAGCCGTGGTACGTGGACATTGCTAATTATCTAGTTGGGAGATTCTTGGAGAAAGGGTGGTCACATCAAAAGAGGAAGAAATTTTTCAGTGACCTTAAGTACTATTTCTGGGAGTATCCCTATCTTTTTCGTTGTTGTCCCGATGGAGTTATCCGCCGGTGCGTTTCCGGTGATGAGTGTATGCGTATTTTGACCGAGTGCCATAGTGGGCCTACCGGTGGGCATTTTGGACCCCAAATTACGGGGCGTAAAGTCTATGATGCCGGCTTTTATTGGCCGACAATCTTCAAAGATGCCCACTTGGTTTGTAAGTCATGTGATTCGTGCCAAAGGGCCGGTAAAGTCACCAAACGTGATGAGATGCCTCAACAAAGCATCCAAGTTTGCGAAGTATTTGACGTTTGGGGAATTGACTTTATGGGGCCATTTTCGAAATCTCGGAATTATAGTTACATACTCGTTGCCATTGACTACGTGTCTAAATGGGCCGAAGCGCAAGCTTTACCCACAAATGATGCACGAGTAGTGATTTCGTTCCTTAAGCGTTTATTCTCTCGATTTGGAACTCCTAAAGCTTTAATTAGCGATAGGGGTACTCATTTTTGTAACGCTCAAATGGAGAAGGTATTGAAGCGATATGGAGTTCTCCATAAAGTTTCTACTTCATACCATCCCCAAACGAGCGGACAAGTTGAGAATACAAATCGAGCTCTTAAAAGTATTCTTGAGAAAACTGTGGGTTCGAATCCGAAGGAGTGGGCAAATAAGCTCGATGAAGCTTTGTGGGCGTTTAGAACCGCCTTCAAAACGCCACTTGGTACCACTCCTTATCGGTTGGTTTATGGGAAAGCGTGCCATCTCCCGTTGGAGATTGAGCATAAAGCTATGTGGGCACTTCAAAAGTGCAATTTAGATTTGAAGGAAGCCGGACGCCTAAGGGCGGGGCAATTGAATGAACTTGGTGAATTACGCCTAGATGCGTACGAGAATTCGTTGATTTATAAAGAGAAAACCAAGCAATGGCATGATAGGAAGTTAAAGGGTCCAAAAGAGTTTAACGAAGGCGACCGAGTGCTTTTGTTTAACTCTAGATTAAAGCTTTTACCGGGAAAACTCAAGTCCCGGTGGTCGGGGCCATTTGAGGTTGTTAAGGTGTACCCGTACGGTACGATTGAGTTGAAAAATGCAAATGGTATCACCTTTAAGGTTAACGGACATCGTGTGAAGAAGTATTTTGAGGGTCCGTTAGAGATTAATGATGAGGTTCGCGTTGAACCCGATCCCAACGCCACTTGAAGTTGGGGACGAGTTGCGTGAACGACTCGTTAAATAAGGTTCACATTGTTGTATAGTGTGTATAATTAGGTGCGATCACGGGTTTGTTGAGTCCAAATTGCTAAATAATTGATTTTGATTGATTACTAGTTGGATTTGTGGTAGTTTTTGGTTATTGGGTTTTTTTAAAAGGATGCTGAATTATAAAAAAAGAAGTGTCAGTCTCCTGTGTATTGCCGCGTCGCGGCAAAGGCCTTCGCGGCGCGACGATGCAAACACTTTGGTAACAGAAACAAGCTTAAAGTTGATTTTATGAATACGTTGATTACCGCGTCGCGACAATTTGGGTCGCGGCGCGAGCTATAACTGGTTTTTGGGTATTACGTATTTCAAAAGAATTTGTGTCAGGTACTGTGTAATGCCGCGGCGCGGTACGTAAAGTCGGGGCGCGACATTTCAGGCGCGACGATTCTGACCCCCGAATTTGGTTTATAATAAATGGGCCAACCCGAATAGATACATGACCCATCGCGTTTATAACCCTTTTTAGGGTATTTGCATCGGTTTTCACCACAAAACTCTAACACTTTTCTCTCAAGAAAACCTAAAGCTTTCAAACCCTAACTTCAATTAACCCAAATTACTAATTGATTTCTTCAATTGTTTGCTTAAACATGCCGGTCAAGGTCCGATTTTAACTAATCTCTTACTTTTTCTTTCATTAATCTTGATTAATCTTGTTAATTTTAGGGGTCATGTTTGAAAATTTAAGGGGTTATGTTTAATTGAATCTTTTATGCTTTAATATGAGTTAATTGTTGATGAATTTGATATTATTGTGTTTCTTCATGATTTATTGTGTTGATTATGCATGATATTGATTCTTGAAATTATGGTAGTGATTAAATCCGAATTTCATGTTAAATATTTGGGGATTTTGTTTGTAAGGGTGTTGATTGTTAATGATGGTATGTTTTAAGATAGTGTGGGGTAATTTGGGCGGGTTTTATGTGTGAATTTGAAATTGGTTAAACTTGAGGAGTTTTTGTGATTCATGCGATGATTATTTGGATGTTGGAGTTGTTTAATTTTGTTGGAATAGGTTTATTGATATGTTGAGTTTGTTATATGGAGTTTAAAGTGAGTTGTTTCAATGAGGAACTTTTATGCTTTAAGAGTTTTGGAATTAGTTTGAATGTGATAACATGAAACACAAACATATGTTTTGGATACTTGTTATTGTTTGAATGCTTAATTGAGGTTGAAACGAGTTTTATGGCAATTGATGCAAGTATGTGGAACATGTTGACTTCGCTTAACGCTAACTCTTAAATGTTTTGTGTTTGGATTTGTTTTTGTTTAATTTGTGCAGAGAAACAGAACTAATGCACCATCTTCCTCCACGGCTCAAGCCCGTATGGAGGAAGAACGACGAACAAACCCGGAAGTTTGGTTGGAAACCGTTCAGGAAAACTTTTCTCAGTACTATGCATTTATTTCGGTTCGAAACATCCAAGCTACTTGGTTCTTCAGCTGGGATGAGTTAGACAGAGCATCTGATGAGGTTAAAGAGGAAATTGCGTCCATATTGTCGATGTCTTATTGTGGGTTCGAACTAGATTCATGGGAACGCGCTATGTCCCTAAGGGAGGATCTTTATAGGGAATTAATTGTTGAATTTTTCTCCTCTCTTAGCTTCCGTACTAGACGAAATGGGGAAGATAAAGGGTTCTTAACTTTTCGATTGGGGGGCGAGAGAAGGGCGATGAGTCGATTCGATTTAGCGCGAGCGTTGAATTTGTTTGAAGGGTGGACCGACAATCTTTTGAAACGGTATTTACAGGAAACAGAATTTATTGGTAGTCAGGAAGGTTATCTTGAGCGAGATTTTTGGGAGGAAATATCGGGTTTGGTACCATTCGTGTCTAATGAATCCAAGGGCTCTGATATTCAACGAAAGGATTTACGGTTGTTTCAAAAACTTTTATCAAGTACTTTTTGTGCCCGACGGAATGGGAATGATAAAGTAAATTCCACCGAGTTATGGATTTTGTTTAGGTATACGCGAGGTGCACATGTGGATTTGTGCAATCTTATTGGCACATATTTGTCAAATCATTCACGAGAGACTCGAGCCACACGACCAATTCTTGGTGGCCATTATGTTACGCGAATTGCAAAATTTTTCAATATAGATTTCAGCAGGTGCACCAGATTGACTGATCAGCTGCAGATTATGAAACCTTTTAATCTAAGGTTTTATTTTAATGCTAATTTCGTTATGTGGAATGCGAGTCGAGATGTTGTGGTGCCGTTTGTTGAGCCACAAGCACCCGAGGTTGGGGGTGCTAATCAGGGTGTAAATGAGCCGGAGCCGGTTGCTCCAAATGTGCAAGCAGGGGGTGAGCAGCAATGGGGAATTTCCCAAGAAATTTGGGATGGTTTGGTTTCATCAGTGGGTAATATACAGGTTGGTATGTCGAGAGGGTTTAGTGATTTTCGGGGTGATCAGCGGGAACATGATAACCGCATGTGGGCGAGCCAACAAAGAATAGAGACGAGTAATTCTAGGCAGGAGGAAAGGTTAGATGAGATAAACCATGATCAGCAATGGATTGCCTATGGCAATGACTGGCAGCGCCACAATGATCGCCTCTATTATTACGATCCGAATAATTACTATGGCACCACAGCTCAGACACCAGTCTATTACCGCAGTGATGTTCAGCCACGTGTTCAGGCCCCGATTTATGACGAGCAGGAAAGGTTGGAGAACGCGCGAGAGCGTTTTCAGCAGCAGTACCCATACGGCAGCTGGCCGTATGGCGGTTTTCAGTGACGAGGGCCTGCGAGCCCGTGATCTTTGTTGTATTCGTTTAAAACTATTTTCATTTCGATTTGGTTGTACTTGATATTTTTATTTTTCATATGATGAACTTGAGACCTTATTAGGGGCAAGGCGTTTCGGTACCGGGTGGTACCACCTTGCCCATTTATGTATTTGGTGTGTTTTTTTTTCTTTTTCATAGGTTTGTCGGTGAAACGAGTTTTCAAGTCTGGCATTAAGTTCAGCAAAACTACTTGAGTGATGATATTGGTGTGAGAATCGGGAATGGACAATGTTCTTATGCTGGCAGTCAGTTCAGCGCCATCTGTCACTGTCATTCCACGATCTGTGGTTATGCTCGATAAGTTTTTATTTTTCTTACCCTTTTGATTTTAATCCATCAAGTGTGGGGTGGGGGATGTAAAATCTCTCGGGTTGGTTATTAATAGAATCATCATTATTTTGGTTTTGACATCTAAAAGACTTAACGTTTCACGGGGTTTTGGTCGAAAAAAAAAAAATTGAAAAATTTAGGGAAAAATATAAAAAAAAAAAATGAAAAATTAGTTACTGAAAAAAGAAAAAAAAATATAAAATGTAGTTAAAAATTCGACCAAAACCCTTGTTTAAGTATGGCTTGATATCTTTATTTCATTATGTTTAAAGAAGCCAAAGTGGTTCCACATGTTCATTACCATTGAACATGAAATCCTACTAGTTCGGGGAACTAAATAGTAGGTCACCTGTACCAAAACGGGTGTAAACCGTGAGAGAGCGGTGATTGCATAGCGTGATTGTGACCGAATCACGTGCCAGATCAAAAACTTTTTGGTTACTTGGTATAGCATACTTCTGAAACTATATCATTTTATTATTACATCATCTAATGGTGTGATACTGTGGGAAGAGGAGCCTTGAGCTTCACCAGTGCTGTCCTTTTTAGGAGCAATAGCTACGTGCTTGTGTTTGCTTAGACAACACAACCCATAGCCAAAAGCTATGGAACCCGAAGGTTTTCGGGATTTTTCAAAACCGGTGTCAATTGAAACAGATTGGCACTTCCGAGTGATTCAGATCCACTCATAAGGAAGTAAAGTCTTCCGATCGTCCTACTTGGTTCGTATACCTCTTAAGCGTGCCATTTCATTACCCATCATTTCACGATGAGGTACTGTTAGAGGAGAAAGTCTTGAACTTTCAAAACACATTCATTATTTTGAATGTGAAATCCTACATGAACATTCAGTTCATACGTAGGTCACTTGTACAAAAACGGGTGTCAACCGTATGAACGGTGATTGGATCGTGTGGTCGAAGCCGGGCCATACGCTAGATCGAAAACTTTATAGGGCGGTCTTCATTGTTTCTCCTAACAAGGACAATGTATGCGCTCGACCACCTTTTATGACCATACAGGATGTATCCATTCCATCCTTAAGGGAGTCAAGTCTCCCGAACGACACACTTGCTGATTTGTTTCAGAAGTTGTAGTCCAGACCAGTTGTAGGGTGACGAAAAGTCTTGAAAAGTCATTGCTAAAATCGACTGGAAATCTACCAGGCCTCAACATCAAACAGGGAAACTGGTAGTCGAAGCTTATCTCAATGAGGGAGATTTGCTAGCTTAATGGGAAGCGCACCATGATACACAAAATGTCAGTGATTGATCAGATTCCCAGTGGATAACCTCCGGAAAGGTAAGATATCAGCTTTTAAGCCTGATGAACTTCAATCTTTATGGTTGACTTAACGGATTAGACGGTTACCTCATAACCATCGATGATATCCGGACGTAATGTGTATCCTCCTAAGCACATTATTTTCTACTGACATCTCACGATGTTAGGTACTGTGGGAGGCTTGGCTTGACCAATTGCGGGGTAGCCCGTGTGTTCTCTTAGCACATGTGTTCGATTGCTTATTCCTTGGTGCTAGGTTCCCACTTGATTCCCGGTTCCATTGAAGATTATATTCGAGATTCTCTACTTCATCATTATGGTACGTTATCGAGATTACTTTTGGTTATTATAATGATTCATTTTGATTGCGGTTTGGGAAGTTACATCGGGGGAATGCAAGTGGGAACCATGGTTGTTATTTTTGCCAAATCGTGCCCACGCTAGATGCTTGTTTGGTTTCTTGATTCATTGGTTCTACATTCATATTTGAAGACATTATTATATTGTAGAAGATTATTTTCGAGTTTCATTGCTTGAGGACAAGCAAAACTCTAGTGTGGGGTGGTTTGATATCGCGTATTTTATACACATTTTCATTAGCGATATCAGTTACATTTTGGTCCATTTGGATACGATTTGGCGGTTATATTGATGATATTGAGAAGGTTCGAGTTTGAAGAGGTAATTGTTGATAAGCGGTGATTTATGATGTTTTTAAGGCACTTTGTTAATCGTTTGTTACTACTGGTGCACCGAGGATGAAAACATTAAGTATACATCAGGTTTTATGGTTTCTCAAGGATTTAAGTGAAGAAATAGTGAAAATAGCCGAAGGATTCAGTTTCAGTTATTTACCGCGGCGCGACAGAGGCCTCCGCGGCGCGGCATTTCACTAGTTTCCAGATCAGAATGTGGGATAAGAAGGTTCAATTTTCACGTGTTTCTCCGCGGCGCGACAAATAAGGTCGCGGCGCGACAGTCCTGTCGGTTCAGCTATTTTGGCAAGTATTTAAGCCCGAATTTAACCCTAATCAATCATAATCGCATCCTGACGAATTCCAGCCACTTTTTGACGAACTTAGGTGATTTTTGGAGATCTTCAAGGTCATTCTAAGGTACTAATCATTCCGGGAACAAGTCTCGATTCGTGTATCGTTCAGATTTCAATCTTTGATTAGGTTTATTCTTTTGTTATCAACAATGAATTTCTCTATGTTTTTGATTGTTATTTTGATTTCAGCCATGATTGTAGGCTAAACTCTTAATGTTTGTCTAGATTGAATATTTGCAAGTGTTTGGATGTTACTTTGAGGTTTTATTAATTGATGCATGATAATTATGAGTTTTGATTAAGAACCATTCTTGTGGGTGTTAATTATTGATACTAGGTTGATTAGTGAATCTTGTTTGAACAAAGGGAACCCTGTTTCAATTTAGTGATCTAATTC
Source organism: Rutidosis leptorrhynchoides (assembly GCF_046630445.1). NCBI lineage: Eukaryota > Viridiplantae > Streptophyta > Magnoliopsida > Asterales > Asteraceae > Rutidosis > Rutidosis leptorrhynchoides. The sequence continues at coordinate 635,243,497 of NC_092336.1, forward strand.
CCAATTGATTTGTCTTAACCGATTGGGTGCTTACTGGACCAAGGGGGTAAACCGGGTAACGTAATTGAACAAAATAGGGGTGAATTGTGTGGAGCGAACGCGTAACCAAGTTTGATATCGCGTATTTTATACACATTTTCATTAGCGATATCAGTTACATTTTGGTCCATTTGGATACGATTTGGCGGTTATATTGATGATATTGAGAAGGTTCGAGTTTGAAGAGGTAATTGTTGATAAGCGGTGATTTATGATGTTTTTAAGGCACTTTGTTAATCGTTTGTTACTACTGGTGCACCGAGGATGAAAACATTAAGTATACATCAGGTTTTATGGTTTCTCAAGGATTTAAGTGAAGAAATAGTGAAAATAGCCGAAGGATTCAGTTTCAGTTATTTACCGCGGCGCGACAGAGGCCTCCGCGGCGCGGCATTTCACTAGTTTCCAGATCAGAATGTGGGATAAGAAGGTTCAATTTTCACGTGTTTCTCCGCGGCGCGACAAATAAGGTCGCGGCGCGACAGTCCTGTCGGTTCAGCTATTTTGGCAAGTATTTAAGCCCGAATTTAACCCTAATCAATCATAATCGCATCCTGACGAATTCCAGCCACTTTTTGACGAACTTAGGTGATTTTTGGAGATCTTCAAGGTCATTCTAAGGTACTAATCATTCCGGGAACAAGTCTCGATTCGTGTATCGTTCAGATTTCAATCTTTGATTAGGTTTATTCTTTTGTTATCAACAATGAATTTCTCTATGTTTTTGATTGTTATTTTGATTTCAGCCATGATTGTAGGCTAAACTCTTAATGTTTGTCTAGATTGAATATTTGCAAGTGTTTGGATGTTACTTTGAGGTTTTATTAATTGATGCATGATAATTATGAGTTTTGATTAAGAACCATTCTTGTGGGTGTTAATTATTGATACTAGGTTGATTAGTGAATCTTGTTTGAACAAAGGGAACCCTGTTTCAATTTAGTGATCTAATTCCCAATTGATTTGTCTTAACCGATTGGGTGCTTACTGGACCAAGGGGGTAAACCGGGTAACGTAATTGAACAAAATAGGGGTGAATTGTGTGGAGCGAACGCGTAACCAATTGAATCTTAATCTTATAATTAGCTAGTTACTAAGTCACAAACGAAAGATGGTATTTGGTAAAAGGGAACCCTAAGCCAATTAATCCTAGTTTGACGTGTTTGCTGAAAGAGAACTCTGGGTAAACCGACTCTGTAATTGCGTGCATTGATCAATAGAGCTAGTGCTTAATAACAAATCATCCAACACTGCGAATAGGATATCTAGGCGAACATTCTTCTATCCATTGAATTCCAATATCTTTATTTTCCCGTTGAGTCTGTATTTCTTTTATCTAAACTTAAAAATCCAAAAATATTGTCTTTTACTTTTAAAGCTATCTTGATTTGGCTAATCGTTAAATAGCCGCAAAACAAACTATCTCGTAATTTCAATTTTCATAGTTTAACTTAGTTTACTTTTATTAGTTTCAAACTTAATTCTCACGTTAATACTGTCCTTGGAACGATACTTGGAATTACCATTTTTATACTATTACACGATCGGGTACACTGCCCGTAAGTGTGTAGTAATCTTTAACCAGGCATATTTCCAGAGATAATTTATATACTAGATTTCACACATCAGTGATCATCCAACCTCAAGAAATCTTTGTTTCTTACAGTAGGTTATCATTCTAATACAAGGTAATAATCATATTCAAAATTTGGTTCAATTTCTATAACTATAACAATCTTATTTCAAGTGATGATCTTACTTGAACTTGTTTTCGTGTCATGATTCTGCTTCAAGAACTTCGAGCCATCCAAGGATCCGTTGAAGCTAGATCCATTTTTCTATTTTCCAGTAGGTTTATCCAAGGAACTTAAGGTAGTAATGATGTTCATAACATCATTCGATTCATACATATAAAGCTATCTTATTCGAAGTTTTAAACTTGTAATCACTAGAACATAGTTTAGTTAATTCTAAACTTGTTCGCAAACAAAAGTTAATCCTTCTAACTTGACTTTTAAAATCAACTAAACACATGTTATATATCTATATGATATGCTAACTTAATGATTTAAAACCTGGAAACACGAAAAACACCGTAAAACCGGATTTACGCCGTCGTAGTAACACCGCGGGCTGTTTTGGGTTAGTTAATTAAAAACTATGATAAACTTTGATTTAAAAGTTGTTATTCTGAGAAAATGATTTTTATTATGAACATGAAACTATATCCAAAAATTATGGTTAAACTCAAAGTGGAAGTATGTTTTCTAAAATGGTCATCTAGACGTCGTTCTTTCGACTGAAATGACTACCTTTACAAAAACGACTTGTAACTTATTTTTTCCGACTATAAACCTATACTTTTTCTGTTTACATTCATAAAATAGAGTTCAATATGAAACCATAGCAATTTGATTCACTCAAAACGGATTTAAAATGAAGAAGTTATGGGTAAAACAAGATTGGATAATTTTTCTCATTTTAGCTACGTGAAAATTGGTAACAAATCTATTCCAACCATAACTTAATCAACTTGTATTGTATATTATGTAATCTTGAGATACCATAGACACGTATACAATGTTTCGACCTATCATGTCGACACATCTATATATATTTCGGAACAACCATAGACACTCTATATGTGAATGTTGGAGTTAGCTATACAGGGTTGAGGTTGATTCCAAAATATATATAGTTTGAGTTGTGATCAATACTGAGATACGTATACACTGGGTCGTGGATTGATTCAAGATAATATTTATCGATTTATTTCTGTACATCTAACTGTGGACAACTAGTTGTAGGTTACTAACGAGGACAGCTGACTTAATAAACTTAAAACATCAAAATATATTAAAAGTGTTGTAAATATATTTTGAACATACTTTGATATATATGTATATATTGTTATAGATTCGTGAATCAACCAGTGGTCAAGTCTTACTTCCCGACGAAGTAAAAATCTGTGAAAGTGAGTTATAGTCCCACTTTTAAAATCTAATATTTTTGGGATGAGAATACATGCAGGTTTTATAAATGATTTACAAAATAGACACAAGTACGTGAAACTACATTCTATGGTTGAATTATCGAAATCGAATATGCCCCTTTTTATTAAGTCTGGTAATCTAAGAATTAGGGAACAGACACCCTAATTGACGTGAATCCTAAAGATAGATCTATTGGGACTAACAAACCCCATCCAAAGTACCGGATGCTTTAGTACTTCGAAATTTATATCATATCCGAAGGGTGTCCCGGAATGATTGGGATATTCTTATATATGCATCTTGTTAATGTCGGTTACCAGGTGTTCACCATATGAATGATTTTTATCTCTATGTATGGGATGTGTATTGAAATATGAAATCTTGTGGTCTGTTATTATGATTTGATATATATAGGTTAAACCTATAACTCACCAACATTTTTGTTGACGTTTTAAGCATGTTTATTCTCAGGTGATTATTAAGAGCTTCCGCTGTCGCATACTTAAATAAGGACGAGATTTGGAGTCCATGCTTGTATGATATTGTGTAAAAACTGCATTCAAGAAACTTATTTTGTTGTAACATATTTGTATTGTAAACCATTATGTAATGGTTGTGTGTAAACAGGGTATTTTAGATTATCATTATTTGATAATCTACGTAAAGCTTTTTAAACCTTTATTGATGAAATAAAGGTTATGGTTTGTTTTAAAATGAATGCAGTCTTTGAAAAACGTCTCATATAGAGGTCAAAACCTCGCAACGAAATCAATTAATATGGAACGTTTTTAATCAATAAGAACGGGACATTTCAGTTGGTATCAGAGCGTTGGTCTTAGAGAACCAGAATTTTGCATTAGTGTGTCTTATCGAGTTTGTTAGGATGCATTAGTGAGTCTGGACTTCGACCGTGTTTACTTGAAAAATGATTGCTTAACAAATTTTGTTGGAAACTATATATTTTTAACATGTGAATATTATGTGATATATTAATCTCTTAACGCGTTTGATATTATGTGATAGATGTCTACCTCTAGAACAAGTCTCATTGACTCACCTAATAATAATGAAGAGTCAAATGTAAATTGGAATGATTCGTGGACTGATTCACAAGTTCCCGAAGAGGAACCGGAAGAAGAGTCGGAACCGGAAGAAGAATCGGAACCGGAAGAAGAATCGGAACCGGATGAAGAAATAGAACCGGTGGGGGAAATAATAAAACGGTTAAGTAAAAGAAACTCCTCAACCAACCGACCAAGGTTAATTATGGTCAATGGTGTTTCCGCCAAGGAAGCAAAATATTGGGAGGATTATCAATTCTCCGATGAATCGGATTCCGACGAGAATTCCAATGATGTTATAGAAATTACCCCAACTGAATTTAAAAAGGTAAAAGAAAATAATAAGGGAAAGGGCATAAAAATAGAGAAATCTAATTCCAACCCCGATGAACTTTATATGTATCGTCAACCCCCGAAGTCCTTAAGTTGTAACAATGACCCGGGAACCTCTAAACCACCAGGTTTTTCTAAACCAATGTGGAAATTGACGGTTCGTATTAGGGGAACATCATATATCCCTAGAAACTTGGCAAAACAAACCAAAACCGAAGAAGAAGAAACAAGCGAGTCGGAATAAGATAGTTGTATTCGTGTGGTGTAATATATGTAATATAGTGTGCTTATGCTTTATGATATATGTAAAAATTGCTTGTATTAATAAGTATTTTTTTTTATGAATCTAACTCTTGTCTATTTTACAGTATAAAAACACAAAATGGATAGACAACCCAATATTTTAATAGACCTACCCGGAGACATGATTGATGAAATCTTGTCTAGAGTCGGTCAGAATTCTTCGGCACAACTATTTAAGGCAAGATCAGTTTGTAAGACATTCGAAGAACGTTCCAAGAATGCCTTGGTTTATAAAAGGCTTTCGTTCAAAAGATGGGGGATATCACATTGGGAAATCCATAAGTTACGATGTGTTTACTTTGACGCATATATTGCGGGGAACCCAAATGCTATTTTACGCAATGTGTTAAGAAATTATTTTGACTCAATATATCCGAATATTGGACTTCGTGATTTAGAAAAAGCGGCTAACATGCAACATAAAGAAGCATGTTATGCTTACGGATTAGTAATGTTCGCTTCTCACCAAAGTGAGAACAAGAACATCGGGCTACAACTATTAAACAAAACGTTCCCACAAGTGACGGAGTCGGTAATTGGGGTAAGAAATGAGGTTTTTAGATTGTTACGGGACTGTTGGACATTACGTAACCCTCGTCCCTTTGACGACGTTACAACACGTTGTCTTATCAACGACCATAACGGTTATGTTCCACAAGACCAAGGATGGGAAGTAATCCTAGTAAAACCAGAATGCATGACTTGTTTCTGGACGTATGAATTACGTGTCTTTATTGCCTTTGCTGAACGACTTGTGTACTAGCTAGAATTATCTTCACAACCATCTTGTATCAAATTTATTGTGTGCTATATTTCATGCTATATGTAAAATAAGCGGTATTGTAAGTTTGTAAAATATTGTGTAAAAGTTTGAACGCGAAATATTATTATAATCAGTTTTTCATATAGAATTGTAGTAGTTGAATTGTATATTAGCTACTAAGTATGAACTTAACGGGTAGGTACTACCCGAATTTAAACTTATAAAACGCTAATATGAAGAAAAAGCTTTTATAAATGAGTTCATATTATGCTACGAAATACTATTAACTACTCTTAATATTCTGTATGATTAACTTGTTCCATTTGACTATTTTGAAGGAAATGGCACCGACTACTCGACACACCGTGAATATGAATGAAGAGGAATTCCGTACTTTTCTAGCTTCAAACATAGCCGCAGTACAGGCTGCGCTACATACCAACAATAACCTTGGATCTAGCAGTACAGGAAATCGTATAGGATGCACCTACAAAGAATTCACTGCCTGCAAACCTTTGGAATTTGATGGAACCGAAGGACCGATCGGATTGAAACGGTGGACCGAGAAGGTCGAATCGGTGTTTGCCATAAGTAAGTGTACTGAAGAGGACAAAGTGAAGTACGCTACGCATACCTTCACAGGTTCTGCGTTAACATGGTGGAATACCTATCTAGAGCAAGTGGGACAAGACGATGCGTATGCACTACCGTGGTCAGCATTCAAGCACTTGATGAATGAGAAGTACCGTCCCAGAACCGAGGTCAATAAGCTCAAGACAGAACTTAGAGGGTTACGAACCCAAGGATTTGATATTACCACGTACGAAAGACGATTCACAGAATTGTGCCTATTGTGTCCGGGAGCATTCGAAGATGAGGAAGAGAAGATCGACGCGTTTGTGAAAGGATTACCGGAAAGAATCCAAGAAGATATAAGTTCACACGAGCCCGCCTCCATACAACAGGCATGTAGAATGGCTCACAAACTAGTGAACCAGATTGAAGAAAGAATTAAAGAACAGACTGCTGAAGAGGCCAATGTGAAGCAAGTCAAAAGAAAGTGGGAGGAAAACGGTGATAAGAATCACCAATACAACAACAACAGCAATTACAACAATAATCGCAACAATTATCCCAACAATCGCAACATCAATCGCAACTACAACAAACGGCCCAACAACAACAACAACAACAACAGCAACTACAACAATCATCCCAATAACAATAATAACTGCAACAACAATAACAACAACAATCAGAAGCAGCTATGCCAAAGGTGTGAAAAGTATCACTCGGGGTTCTGCACCAAATTTTGCAACAAGTGTAAAAGAAATGGTCATAGCGCAGCGAAGTGTGAGGTTTACAGACCAGGGGTTAATAGAACGAAAGGAACAAATGGTGTCGGAACGAGTAATGGCGGAGCAAGTAGTGTCGGAGCAAGTTATGCCAATGTAGTTTGTTATAAATGTGGAAAACCGGGCCACATTATTAGAAATTGCCCGAACCAGGAGAACACGAATGGACAAGGCCGCGGAAGAGTTTTTAATATTAATGCGGCAGAGGCACAGGAAGACCCGGAGCTTGTTACGGGTACGTTTCTTATTGACAATAAATCTGCTTACGTTTTATTTGATTCGGGTGCGGATAGAAGCTATATGAGTAGAGATTTTTGTGCTAAATTAAGTTGTCCATTGACGCCTTTGGATAGTAAATTTTTACTCGAATTAGCAAATGGTAAATTAATTTCAGCAGATAATATATGTCGGAATCGAGAAATTAAACTGGTTAGCGAAACATTTAAGATTGATTTGATACCAGTAGAGTTAGGGAGTTTTGATGTGATAATCGGTATGGACTGGTTGAAAGAAGTGAAAGCAGAGATCGTTTGTTACAAAAATGCAATTCGCATTATACGAGAAAAAGGAAAACCCTTAATGGTGTACGGAGAAAAGGGCAACACGAAGCTACATCTTATTAGTAATTTGAAGGAACAAAAACTAATAAGAAAAGGTTGCTATGCTGTTCTAGTACACGTCGAGAAAGTACAAACTGAAGAAAAGAGCATCAATGATGTTCCCATTGCAAAAGAATTTCTCGATGTATTTCCGAAAGAATTACCGGGATTACCCCCACATCGATCCGTTGAATTTCAAATAGATCTTGTACCAGGAGCTGCACCAATAGCTCGTGCTCCTTACAGACTCGTACCCAGCGAGATGAAAGAACTGCAAAGCCAATTATAAGAACTTTTAGAGCGTGGTTTCATTCGACCAAGCACATCACCGTGGGGAGCTCCTGTTTTGTTTGTCAAGAAGAAAGATGGTACATTCAGGTTGTGTATCGACTACCGAGAGTTGAACAAACTTACCATCAAGAACCGCTACCCACTACCGAGAATCGACGACTTATTTGATCAACTACAAGGCTCGTCTGTTTACTCAAAGATTGACTTACGTTCCTGGTATCATCAAATGCGGGTGAAAGAAGATGATATTCCAAAGACTGCTTTCAGAACACGTTACGGTCATTACGAGTTTATGGTCATGCCATTTGGTTTAACTAATGCACCAGCTGTGTTCATGGACCTTATAAACCGAGTGTGTGGACCATACCTTGACAAGTTTGTCATTGTTTTCATTGATGACATACTTATTTACTCAAAGAATGACCAAGAACACGGTGAACATTTGAGAAAGGTGTTAGAAGTATTGAGGAAGGAAGAATTGTACGCTAAGTTTTCAAAGTGTGCATTTTGGTTGGAAGAAGTTCAATTCCTCTGTCACATAGTGAACAAAGAAGGTATTAAGGTGGATCCGGCAAAGATAGAAACTGTTGAAAAGTGGGAAACCCCGAAAACTCCGAAACACATACGCCAGTTTTTAGGACTAGCTGGTTACTACAGAAGGTTCATCCAAGACTTTTCCAGAATAGCAAAACCCTTGACTGCATTAACGCATAAAGGGAAGAAATTTGAATGGAATGATGAACAAGAGAAAGCGTTTCAGTTATTGAAGAAAAAGCTAACTACGGCACCTATATTGTCATTGCCTGAAGGGAATGATGATTTTGTGATTTACTGTGACGCATCAAAGCAAGGTCTCGGTTGTGTATTAATGCAACGAACGAAGGTGATTGCTTATGCGTCTAGACAATTGAAGATTCAAGAACAAAATTATACGACGCATGATTTGGAATTAGGCGCGGTTGTTTTTGCATTAAAGACTTGGAGGCACTACTTATATGGGGTCAAAAGTATTATATATACCGACCACAAAAGTCTTCAACACATATTTAATCAGAAACAACTGAATATGAGGCAGCGTAGGTGGATTGAATTATTGAATGATTACGACTTTGAGATTCGTTACCACCCGGGGAAGGCAAATGTGGTAGCCGATGCCTTGAGCAGGAAGGACAGAGAACCCATTCGAGTAAAATCTATGAATATAATGATTCATAATAACCTTACTACTCAAATAAAGGAGGCGCAATAAGGAGTTTTAAAAGAGGGAAATTTAAAGGATGAAATACCCAAAGGATCGGAGAAGCATCTTAATATTCGAGAAGACGGAACCCGGTATAGGGCTGAAAGGATTTGGGTACCAAAATTTGGAGATATGAGAGAAATGGTACTTAGAGAAGCTCATAAAACCAGATACTCAATACATCCTGGAACGGGGAAGATGTACAAGGATCTCAAGAAACATTTTTGGTGGCCGGGTATGAAAGCCGATGTTGCTAAATACGTAGGAGAATGTTTGACGTGTTCTAAGGTCAAAGCTGAGCATCAGAAACCTTCAGGTCTACTTCAACAACCCGAAATCCCAGAATGGAAATGGGAAAACATTGCCATGGATTTCATCACTAAATTGCCAAGGACTGCAAGTGGTTTTGATACTATTTGGGTAGTAGTTGATCGTCTCACCAAATCAGCACACTTCCTGCCAATAAGAGAAGATGACAAGATGGAGAAGTTAGCACGACTGTATTTGAAGGAAGTCGTCTCCAGACATGGAATACCAATCTCTATTATCTCTGATAGGGATGGCAGATTTATTTCAAGATTCTGGCAGACATTACAGCAAGCATTAGGAACTCGTCTAGACATGAGTACTGCCTATCATCCACAAACTGATGGGCAGAGTGAAAGGACGATACAAACGCTTGAAGCATGCTACGAGCATGTGTTATTGATTTCGGAAACAGTTGGGATCGACATCTACCGTTAGCAGAATTTTCCTACAACAACAGCTACCATTCAAGCATTGAGATGGCACCGTTTGAAGCACTTTATGGTAGAAAGTGCAGGTCTCCGATTTGTTGGAGTGAAGTGGGGGATAGACAGATTACGGGTCCGGAGATTATACAAGAAACTAACGAGAAAATCATCCAAATTCAACAACGGTTGAAAACCGCCCAAAGTCGACAAAAGAGCTACGCTGACATTAAAAGAAAAGATATAGAATTTGAAATTGGAGAGATGGTCATGCTTAAAGTTGCACCTTGGAAAGGCGTTGTTCGATTTGGTAAACGAGGGAAATTAAATCCAAGGTATATTGGACCATTCAAGATTATTGATCGTGTCGGACCAGTAGCTTACCGACTTGAGTTACCTCAACAACTCGCGGCTGTACATAACACTTTCCACGTCTCGAATTTGAAGAAATGTTTTGCTAAAGAAGATCTCACTGTTCCGTTAGATGAAATCCAAATCAACGAAAAACTTCAATTCATCGAAGAACCCGTCGAAATAATGGATCGTGAGGTTAAAAGACTTAAGCAAAACAAGATACCAATCGTTAAGGTTTGATGGAATGCTCGTAGAGGAACCGAGTTCACCTGGGAGCGTGAAGATCAGATGAAGAAGAAATACCCGCATCTATTTCCAGAAGATTCGTCAACACCTTCAACAGCTTAAAATTTCGGGACGAAATTTATTTAACGGGTAGGTACTGTAGTGACCCGAACTTTTCCATGTTTATATATATTAATTGAGATTGATATTTACATGATTAAATGTTTCCAACATGTTAAGCAATCAAACTTGTTAAGACTTGATTAATTGAAATATGTTTCATATAGACAATTGACCACCCAAGTTGACCGGTGATTCACGAACGTTAAAACTTGTAAAAACTATATGATGACATATATATGGATATATATATAGTTAACATGATACTATGATAAGTAAACATATCATTAAGTATATTAACAATGAACTACATATGTAAAAACAAGACTACTAACTTAATGATTTTTAAACGAGACATATATGTAACGATTATCGTTGTAAAGACATTTAATGTATATATATCATATTAATAGATATTCATACATGATAATATCATGATAATATAATAATTTAAAATCTCATTTGATATTATAAACATTGGGTTAACAACATTTAACAAGATCGTTAACCTAAAGGTTTCAAAACAACACTTACATGTAACGACTAACGATGACTTAACGACTCAGTTAAAATGTATATACATGTAGTGTTTTAATATGTATTTATACACTTTTGAAAGACTTCAATACACTTATCAAAATACTTCTACTTAACAAAAATGCTTACAATTACATCCTCGTTCAGTTTCATCAACAATTCTACTCGTATGCACCCGTATTCGTACTCGTACAATACACAGCTTTTAGATGTATGTACTATTGGTATATACACTCCAATGATCAGCTCTTAGCAGCCCATGTGAGTCACCTAACACATGTGGGAACCATCATTTGGCAACTAGCATGAAATATCTCATAAAATTACAAAAATATGAGTAATCATTCATGACTTATTTACATGAAAACAAAATTACATATCCTTTATATCTAATCCATACACCAACGACCAAAAACACCTAGAAACACTTTCATTCTTCAATTTTCTTCATCTAATTGATCTCTCTCAAGTTCTATCTTCAAGTTCTAAGTGTTCTTCATATATTCTACAAGTTCTAGTTACATAAAATCAAGAATACTTTCAAGTTTGCTAGCTCACATCCAATCTTGTAAGGTGATCATCCAACCTCAAGAAATCTTTATTTCTTACAGTAGGTTATCATTCTAATACAAGGTAATAATCATATTCAAACTTTGGTTCAATTTCTATAACTATAACAATCTTATTTCAAGTGATGATCTTACTTGAACTTGTTTTTGTGTCATGATTCTGCTTCAAGAACTTCGAGCCATCCAAGGATCCGTTGAAGCTAGATCCATTTTTCTCTTTTCCAGTAGGTTTATCCAAGGAACTTAAGGTAGTAATGATGTTCATAACATCATTCGATTCATACATATAAAGCTATCTTATTCGAAGCTTTAAACTTGTAATCACTAGAACATAGTTTAGTTAATTCTAAACTTGTTCGCAAACATAAGTTAATCCTTCTAACTTGACTTTTAAAATCAACTAAACACATGTTATATATCTATATGATATGCTAACTTAACGATTTAAAACCTGGAAACACGAAAAACACCGTAAAACCGGATTTACGTCGTCGTAGTAACACCGCGGGCTGTTTTGGGTTAGTTAATTAAAAACTATGATAAACTTTGATTTAAAAGTTATTATTCTGTGAAAATGATTTTTATTATGAACATGAAACTATATTCAAAAATTATGGTTAAACTCAAAGTGGAAGTATGTTTTCTAAAATGGTCATCTAGACGTCGTTCTTTCGACTGAAATGACTACCTTTACAAAAACGACTTGTAACTTATTTTTCCGACTATAAACCTATACTTTTTCTGTTTACATTCATAAAATAGAGTTCAATATGAAACCATAGCAATTTGATTCACTCAAAACGGATTTAAAATGAAGAAGTTATGGGTAAAACAAGATTGGATAATTTTTCTCATTTTAGCTACGTGAAAATTGGTAACAAATCTATTTCAACCATAACTTAATCAACTTGTATTGTATATTATGTAATCTTGAGATATCATAGACACGTATACAATGTTTCGACCTATCATGTCGACACATCTATATATATTTCGGAACAACCATAGACACTCTATATGTGAATGTTGGAGTTAGCTATACAGGGTTGAGGTTGATTCCAAAATATATATAGTTTGAGTTGTGATCAATACTGAGATACGTATACACTGGGTCGTGGATTGATTCAAGATAATATTTATCGATTTATTTCTGTACATCTAACTGTGGACAACTAGTTGTAGGTTACTAACGAGGACAGCTGACTTAATAAACTTAAAACATCAAAATATATTAAAAGTGTTGTAAATATATTTTGAACATACTTTGATATATATGTATATATTGTTATAGGTTCGTGAATCAACCAGTGGTCAAGTCTTACTTCCCGACGAAGTAAAAATCTGTGAAAGTGAGTTATAGTCCCACTTTTAAAATCTAATATTTTTGGGATGAGAATACATGCAGGTTTTATAAATGATTTATAAAATAGACACAAGTACGTGAAACTACATTCTATAGTTGAATTATCGAAATCGAATATGCCCCTTTTTATTAAGTCTGGTAATCTAAGAATTAGGGAACAGACACCCTAATTGACGCGAATCCTAAAGATAGATCTATTGGGCCTAACAAACCCCATCCAAAGTACCGGATGCTTTAGTACTTCAAAATTTATATCATATCCGAAGGGTGTCCCGGAATGATGGGGATATTCTTATATATGCATCTTGTTAATGTCGGTTACCAGGTGTTCACCATATGAATGATTTTTATCTCTATGTATGGGATGTGTATTGAAATATGAAATCTTGTGGTCTATTATTATGATTTGATATATATAGGTTAAACCTATAACTCACCAACATTTTTGTTGACGTTTTAAGCATGTTTATTCTCAGGTGATTATTAAGAGCTTCCGCTGTCGCATACTTAAATAAGGACGAGATTTGGAGTCCATGCTTGTATGATATTGTGTAAAAACTGCATTCAAGAAACTTATTTTGTTGTAACATATTTGTATTGTAAACCATTATGTAATGGTTGTGTGTAAACAGGATATTTTAGATTATCATTATTTGATAATCTACGTAAAGCTTTTTAAACCTTTATTGATGAAATAAAGGTTATGGTTTGTTTTAAAATGAATGCATTCTTTGAAAAACGTCTCATATAGAGGTCAAAACCTCGCAACGAAATCAATTAATATGGAACGTTTTTAATCAATAAGAACGGGACATTTCACCAGTAGCGGGATTATCCTTCTTCTTAGGACAATTTAGACTAATGTGTCCCTTTTCTCCACAAGTATAGCAAGTAGGAGGAGCCTTGGCAGGAACAATAGCCTTATCCTTTGGAGGAGTCTTACACGTCTTAGCAACGTGTCCCACTTTCTTACACAACGAACATGTAGCAGTGCACCGCCCCGGGTGATGCTTTTCACAATGAACACAGAAAGGATAAGTACCCTTATAATTTGACCTTGTACTATCCATAGGATTCTTACTAACATTTTGAGTCAAATCTTGAGATGACCCAAACTTCCTCTTACCTTCATTACTTTTAGTGTCAACGGGCTTACCAGCCGACGCTCTTCTTCTCTTAGCTAACATAAGATTTTGTGCCATGAGAATCACAATATCTAAAGTAACCTTCTCGGCAGCAATAACATTCCCCTGAATATCCTCGGGGAGACCTTCAATATATCGTTCAATCCTTCTTGCTTCGGTAGGAAACATCTCAGGACATAGAGTAGAAAGTTCAAAAAAACGGTTGGTGTAGTTTTCAATATCAGTACCCTTCACCTTCAGTTCCCAGAACTCAACTTCAAGTTTCTGAACTTGACTTCGAGGACATAATTTATTAATCATCATGCTTTTGAGTTCGTCCCATGGAATTGCATTAGCATTGTCAATTCCTACGGACTTGGCATGAGCAGACCACCAAGTTAAAGCATTACCACCCAATGAGCTAGTGGCATACTTGACTCGATCGTTATCCCCACAGTTGCAAATGCGGAAAATAGACTCCATCTTCTCGAACCAACGAACTAGTTCGACAGCTTCTTCATTTCCCTTGAATGCGGGAGGATTGCAGTTTGTGAAGTCCTTGTATGAACAAGGTTTCGGTTGCGGATTAATATTATTAGCTTGAGCGTTGCCTTGGGCGGCAGCAAACAACTGTTGGAATTGTTCGGTGGTCAATACGATATTGTTAACAGTAGGTGCAGCTGGACGAACCATGATGTCGCTACATAGAAGTGAACATAAGTCGGATAAGTTAACAATTATAGGGTTGAGCAATTGCAAGTATGAATAAGATAAAGTATTGATATCACATGATATACATAAAATACTTTATATTATTAGGGAACGAGGAATTAAATAAGCCTTTTAATACACGATTCGGAAATAGAAATAGTTTAAGGCATAGCCTTTACATAGATGGAAAATGGAAAAATAACTAAGAAATATTAAGATTGAAGTAGTCTTCATATCTCTTCTTCTCGTCCTCAAACTGCTTCATTACTTTGTCCATGTTATCCTTCACAAGTTTCTCTAGCCTTTCGGTTTGAGAGGCGAGAGACTCTTTCATAAACTTCTCATATTGCTCGTTCTTTTCTTTTTACTTTTCGTAGAGGTACTCGAGATTGTCGTAAAGGTTGGTAACACGACTGTTAACGGTATTGGTGTCATACTCCCTTAAAGCAAGCTGTTTGTCGACTCGACTCCTCTCCATTTTCATTCAGAAATCAACATCCTCTTTGAGATAAGTAAGGGATTGCTTCCCCCAACGGGTGTTGCGTTCTTCCTCGCACCTTAGCATCATTAACTCTTTTCTTAGCTTATCGTTCTCTTCCATAAGTTTCTCCATTCGAAGCTCCACTCTCGCCACGTGGCGAAGCAGACCTCCAATGTTCCACTCGGTATCATTTCGTAGGCTCATGATTTCATACTTAGCACCATCATAAAAAGGATATCGGGCTCTCTTCCTTGATGGACCAACTTCTTCATGACGTTTTCCCTTATCTTCGATTCTCGGAGTTGGATAGTATTGAGGAGACCCATTAGGAATAGTTTGAGGAGACCCATTAGGAATAGTATTTGGGCTATAGTTTGGTGATGGTGAAGCAGGACTGTAGGAAGGACTTCGAATAGGTCTCGAAGTTGCAGAGTGTCCAACACCTACTTCGGTGGTAGGGTTGTGAGTTGCCTTGTTGGGCTTGTTAACGCTTGAGCTTGACATCCTATCATTAGGAAAGAGACTTTGATTAGAATCTTTAAGTCAAGTTTATGAAAGCATAGGTGTTAAGATTGTAGGGCAATACTAAGTGCTTTAAGTCTAAGGCAGGAAAGGTTATAGTTTCCTAGATTGTTAAGTGTGATGACCCGGAAATTTCTGACCAAATTTAAACTTAATCTTTAACGTTTCCGACACGATAAGCAAAGTCTATGAAGTTGAATCTCAAAATTTTGAACTATTCAATTACCCTTCGATTGTTCTCAACGATTCGCGAACAATTATATGTAAATAGATACATATGCTATAACTTGAAAACGTAACAAAATGTTATGAAAATGATACTGTGCATTAACCTTATTGGTTTGATTATCTGATTGATATTTAGATAAGTTAACTAAAACGTTTAAGATGAACCAGTAAAACACTAATTTGCTACACTATTTTCGAATTGCTACAGTACCCGAAAAGCTACAGTGTTTTCGAAAATCATTATTTGCTACAGTAAAAAAATTTTTGCTACATTAACTTTGCTACAGTAAAACACTATTTTAAAATGTATTTTAACAAATAGCGAGACGATGATTTATAGAAGTAAATAACCAAAACACTCAAATGTATAAGTTATATTTCAAGTGATATAATTTAGGGATAATTTAAGGCTATATTTTGACTAAGGTACGTGTCCCAAAATGTAAATTACAAGTTTTCTCAGCGTACGAAGGGACACTCGAAAAACCAAAACTTGGACATAAGTCGAGTGACGACGTACGACTTATCGGAATAAAAATTACAAGTCACCTATACACGAGAATATAATATAATATATAATTAATTAATTTAAATTATATATATTATATATAATATATTTAAATATGTCGACGAAGATAAAAACAAACGAATGTGACCTGTAAAAAGGGACCATGCGATCGCATGGTTTCCCCTCACAACTTCCATGCGATCACATGGCTAAGGGGAGACAGGCCAAAGTCTATAAATTTTGACGTTTTGGTTCATTTGTGGCACATTTCCTCTTCTGATCATATATTACTCCGTATTTATGTTATTTAATTATTATTATAATTATTATTATTATTAAGATTAATATTATTATTATTAATTTTATTATTATTATTAGTATTTTTAAATATCGTTATAATTAGTATTATACATAAAATACTACGACGAGGTCATGAGCGTGTCACTTTCAAAATGGGTTTTCATACGGGATAAAGCTAAGGAAATTATGAATTATAGCTATGGAGGTTATGGGTAATGTTCATGGGTACTGTTCGCAAGTCAAACCTAGTGTTTATCATCTTCGTTGCGTCTACGTACTTTCCTGCAATATTAAATCACAATATTGATACGTAAGCATTCATATCTTATCTTTTATATATTAATTGTGTATCCATGTCTAGTGCTCGAGTATATATATTTATATATGCTTGTATGCTAAATTTCGTCATTAAATAGTTATAATGAATCACGAATTAAATACATATATTACTGGTAAAAGGTATATGATATACATGTTTTTGGAAAGCTGGCGAAAAATCAATAACTTTTCATTTAGATATTGAATAGTTTCGATGAACGGATTAAAATATATGATCAACTGAATTATGATTGACGTTAATTGAAATTACTTTTGAATCTTCAATTAAGATTTAAACAACTTGTTTACGAGACTGATAAAGTGAACTTTTAAATATTACCAACCGAGTAAATGAATCCTTATATAAGGCACGTCTCGTTTTGTTGAACTATTGTCAAAATTGACTTTTTGAAATGACTTTGGATAACTATTATATGTCGATCTTGAGCATTAGGATTGTGATACACTATGACCTGACCTTGCTTAATAGACATTTATTGACCAACATATGTTCTCTAGGTTGAGATCTACCATTAATTGGTAATCCGAGTTTCGGTCACATTTTGGTGAACAACTTTATATGCTGCTAAGGTGAGTTTCATTTGCTCCCTTTTTAATTGCTTTTGCAATCTATATTTTTGGGCTGAGAATACATGCACTTTATTTTAAACAATGGACACAAGTACATACTAAATTCTACACTGAGTTTGAACCAAAAATCCCTTAGCTTTGGTAACTAGTAACTGCCAGTTATAAGAACTGGTGAGCGCGAGTAGTAGTATATGGATCCATAGGGCTTGATATCCCCGTCCGAGCTAGAGCACTAGCCTTTTAACGGATGTATGCTATTTGAGAAGCGTACACGTTGGTTTGCATGTATTATTAAGATGATTATACAAAGGGTACAAATTATATATACGTTAAGTTTAGTTACCAGGGTGCTCAATTTCGTAGAATATTTTGATAAACGTTTCTGAATGAAACAACTGAAATCTTGTGGTCCACTTTTATATACAGATTATGCGAAACACTAAAACTATGAACTCACCAACCTTTGTGTTGACACTTGTTAGCATGTTTATTCTCAGGTTTCCTAGAAGTCTTCCACTGTTTACTTATATGTTAGACAAGCTATGTGCATGGAGTCGTACATGGCATATTTTTCAAGGAAACGTTGCATTCATCAAATCATCACCATGTATCTTATTTTGACTGCATTGTCAACGGAAGTACTATTGTAAACTATTATTTACGGTGATTGTCTATATGTAGAAATCATCAGATGTCAAAAACCTTTGATTTAAATATTCATTTATGGTGTGCCTTTTCAAAAGAATGCAATGTTTATAAAACGTATCATATAGAGGTCAAATACCTCGCAATGAAATAGATGAATGACGTGTTCGTCCATATGGATTTGGAGCGATCGTCACACTAAGGCACCCTAGCTAGCAAATAAGGCACACATAAAAATGCAATCCCGGTTCTCTATAACAGCCTAACCTGGCTCTAATACCAATCTATCACACCCCCAGTTAGGGCCTGGGCGAAATGTGACTTAATATCAAATAAACCAACATATTATAATATACGAGAACAATACTACATGATAAAATCAAACTTTATTGAGAGTACGCAGTGGAATAAATGAAATGTCGTTACAAAGGAATAAAGTAAATGTTTCAAATGCAGAAATAGTAAATGCGATATCTGTTGATCCTATGTCCAAGTAGCATCACATAAGCAGTAGATAAATAACTTGATCAAACAGCACCTAAGACAAAACATGCAAAAGTGTCAACCAAAAAGGTTGAGTGAAGTTCATAGCTTTAACAAAAGTGTTTGACCGTTGTTTTAGACCACAAGATTTAGTTTATAAAGTTGATCTCGCAGGGATCAAAAATTTATGCCAGTTCGTGATATTTAGACTAAACGTTCAAGTTTGTCCCAAAGACAAGTTGTGTATATACTTGTTGGTTTAATTTCATTATTAAGTAATACAATGACTTAGTCAAATGTATCGGGGACGTTACTCCCGATAGGCCTACCCCCAATAATTAAGAATGCATTTAACGAGCAATTAAAAATATCACTGTAGGGACTTAGTCGGACATAGCCGAGTATGGCATACTTTAACAGTTGGTACTTGTGTCTAAATTGTAAATAGTAAAAGTAGCATGTGTCTCACCCCAAATAAGTTAAATAAATTTGCTAGCAATAAAGAGAGGGGCTATGAGTTCACCTTAGTAAGTAGAGAGATGGTTATTCCTTAGAATAGAAAGTTGGATGAACGTAAGCAGAAAGTCAACCTAATGACATTTAAGAATAGTTAAGTGTTTTGCCCATGTTTAAGTTTAGGTATAAAAGTGTTTTAAGTATAGTTCCTTTTACTAAGTTTCCCTTCCTAGTAAGTTTCCATTTTTAGAAAGTTTCCATTTTTAGTAAGTTTATAATTAGAAAGTTTCTATTTTAAAAGTGTTTCCATTTTAGGATATTTGTCATACTAGATATACTTCCAATCACCCCTTTCCCTTCGAATGGTCATTTCAGGTCTAGGGGCTTGAGCTATAGGATCCTTTAAATCGAAAAATCCAAACCCTTCCGCCTAGAGTTTCGTAGAAACCATTCGTCTAGAAAGTTCGAAGATCTATATCTATCCAATATATATACAAAAATATTTTTATGTGTTATAATATAAGTAGTAGATTATAAGTGTTAGTAATAGTAATAGTGTATATATGTTAAATAATAGTATAAGTAATATTATGGTTTCATTAATTAATTAGGGTTAATTAATTAAAGTAGTATTTTAATGATTAGGGTTTAGTAATAAATGTTTAGGTTTAGGGTTTAGTGTAGTAATGATTAAGTAATGATTAGAGTTTTAATTAATTAAGGTAGTATTAGGGTTTAGTAAATTAGGGTTTAGTATATATATATATATATATATATATATATATATATATATATATATATATATATATATATATATATATATATATATATAATTTGTGTATATGTATATATATAGTATTTTTATTTTTTTATTTTTTATATACCGTATATATGTATGTATGTATATAAAAATACATTTTTTTACATGTATATACATATGTATCGATTTGTATATGTATATATATATATATATATATGTTTATTTTGTTTCCATAATTAACACAAATAAATCTTTATCTAATCACCTAGGTTTTAAAGATCAAACTTCCTTTTCCTTTTTTTTTTCTTTTGGCCGACATACATATACATACATATTTAATTTTTTTTTTCTTGTATAGATCTATGTGTGTTCATGTATATATCATATACGTTTATGAATTAACATGAATATGAATTAAACAAATATCAAAGTTTATGTAAATAAGTTAGGGTTTATGTTATACCTTTGAAGATTCGAAGATGATTAACAAAGAAAAGATGAACACGATGAAGATTGAAGATCAAACCCTTTGAAGATTCGAAGAACACCTTGAAGATTCTTGAAGAACACGAAGAACGCGAAGAACAACTTGAAGATCACTTGGAAAACCCTTGAAGGTGGTGGTGGTGATGATATTTTTTGGCTGAAAATTAGAGAGAGGGAGAGAGATTTTTGGGAGAGAGATTTGATTGTGATTTGGTACAAAGAAAAGGTTTAGGTTAGGCCTCTATTTATAGGAGTTTTAGGAAATTTCTAGAATTAGGGTTAGGGTTAGATTTACTTAGGGAACAAGTTAGCTTGAAGAGGAGGTTAGGAGTGTTGATTAGGGCCCAAAATTAGGAGGGTAAAAGGGTAATTTTACCCTTTAAAAATTGGCTAGGGTTTTAGGGAATTAGGGTTTAACTTTTTCACTTAAGTCCTTGTACTTTAACTTAACTTAAATGGTTCCTTTTTTATCCAAGTTTAATTATTTTAAGTACACAAGTTTTAAAGTTATTTATTTGTTCACAAAAGTTTATTAACTCATTATTTTTATCTTTTTATTAACTTGTTAATTATTACATAAAGTTAATTAATATAATTTTTAACAATCGTTAATTAAAGTATAATTGTTAAGTTTAATTATATAGTTGGGCATTTAATAAGGAAAAGTATAGAATGAAAAAATGAGGAGCGTTATACATACTAGCATTTTTGTGTGCCACAACTACAAATGTTGCATGGGATCCCAACATACAAGCACCACCTTTGTACCACCACCATGCAAAAAGCAAAAGTTGTCCTTCTTGTCCCCCCAAAACCTACGGCCAAACCACCACCACCACCACTATAAATATCAAGCTTGATTCTTCATTTTATATTTCATTTCATTCTCATTTTACACACACTTGCTCTCTAATTTTCTCTCTAGTCTTTCTCACACTAAAATTGTAAGTTCTTGAATTTTCTTTTTCTTCTCTTTTTCTTCTTAACTACGACATCCTCATCATCATCAAATGATCTAGCTTTTTAGCTTTTTGATCTTGTTACATCTTGTAGATTCAAACTTTGATTTGAAATCTTCAAGAACATGAAAGATTCAAGCTTTTTAGCTTTAAATCTTCATTACTTTGTTGGATCTAAGTTTTAAAGCTTAAGATCACTTTATTTTGTTAAAAAGATCAAAACTTGTGTTTATGATCTTCATGTAACTTGTAGATCTATCTTTTGCTTTAAGGATCTTCAAGAACATTAAAGATCCAAGCTTTCTAGCTTAGGGTTTCATTATTTTGTTTAAGATGTAAGCTTTTTAGTTTATGATCTCATTACTTTTACTAGATCTTAGCTTTCTAGCTTATGGTCTCATTAATCTTGTAAAAATTCAAGCTTTCTAGCTTAGGGTTTCTTAACACTTGAGATCTAAGTTATTATTGTAGATCTCACTTACTTGGAACCTTTCTATGGTTTTTATGGTGATAAAAATCAAGTCTTTATCATCTCATATTATGGAGATGCATAAACTTGTATCAAAAGGACAAAGGTTGAAGCTTTATTGTGTTTATACAATAAAGAGACAACTTTGATGTTCAAAACTTATAAAAAGTTAGCTTCTATTTTTAGTTGTGTGTTGATGGTTAAAACTTGGTCATAATGATGCTAAAACATCAAAGAGTTGTACACTAGAGGCTTATACGCATCAAGGATGAGAACCGTGATGAGCATCAAACACCAAGAAACCCACCGGAGCACTTGTTTCTTTTTTTCAGGGTCTGATCAGACTCCTGAGGCTTCTGGAAAGTTGATTTCCAGATATTTCGGTTTGCGTAGATGACTTTTCGTTTAAGACTCGCCTAAATCCGATATACGGTTTAGGATTTATAGCCTTCCGAAAATCACTACGCCTTCGTAACGACGTGCTGAAATTTCTGACCTACTCGCGCTTGAACCATCGCCACGGTCAAACCACATCGAGTTAGGATCTAAAAATTGGACAGCTGTAAGAGGACTCACAAACGGAGCCTTGGCCACTGGCTGCACGTCATTTCAGTTTGTATAGAGGTCGTAGCAGCTGTCCGAAGTCAGCCCTTTGTTTCGATCTCTATTCTTGTTGAAAACTTACTTTATCTTTTACGTACGATGATGATAATGATGATGCTTAAGACTTAACTTACGTACTTTTAAACCTTTTGGAACGATTTACTGACTTAGCAACCATTGACTTAGGTTGAGGACCTTTTGGATCGACCAACTTACTTGTTTGGACCGACTTACTACTTGCTTACGTTTTCGTATCGATTTTACTGCACATTCACTGTGAGTTATAGCTCCTTTTTACTTATACTATTTTTGGGACTGAGAATACATGCACTTTTTATGTTTTATATACTAGACACGAGTACTTAAACTTGATATATGTGTGGGTGATATAACGGCATAAACTTTCCCCTTAGCTCGGTAACGTTTAGTCATTGGTTTATGAACCGGTGAACGCGAATCTTAGATATGAATCCATAGGGTTTAACATCCCCACTCGGGCTAGTCGCGCTAGTATTTAACGGGTGTTTAATACTTCGTCTGTTTTAACACACTCGCCAAGTGTACTTTTAGGGGGTGATATATTATTTTATGTTAAGTTAGTTACCAAGTGCCCACGGTTAAGCATATACTTTTTCATATTGTTTTGAATACGAAATATCGTGGTCTACATTACATTATTGTTTACAACAAAACTATAGTTCACCAACATTCGTGTTGACATTTTAAAGCATGTTATTTCTCAGGTGCTTAGACGTTGTTGCTTCCACTGTCATAGACTCGCTGTGTTAGATTTCCGCTGCATTGTTTAGAGATGTCTCAATCATGGAACTGTTATCTTGCATTCACAACTTATGTTATTTTCGAACTATGGTTTTGTAATGACCTTAGTGTCACGTACTTATGTTAATGATTTCTATTCGTAGAAGCACGTTATCTTTTGTAAAACATTTGACGTTGGTAAAAACGTTATCTTTTCATGAATGCAAAACTTGTTTTAAAACAGCATATAGCGTTGTAACCTTGTAATGGACCTGTTGTTGATGATCCGTACACATTGATTTTGTACGGGGCATCACAGCGGGGGTGGTTGTTAGTTCTGTAGTGGTTTCAGGTTATCTGTCGCCGTGGGTTATGATGCATGTATTTTTCTCTTTTCGTGGCTCCTTCTGGTTTGGACCAAGCGACGATCTCTCAATTGGAGATTTGGTTCCAGTTCCGGGGCTTCAGTCTTTTTGCGGTTTGGGCTCTTCTTCAAACGGCTACTGTTGTTGTGCGTTTGCTGGAGTTTTATTGTAGTTGCAGTGACAGTCGGCGTTCTCT
This sequence comes from Rutidosis leptorrhynchoides, assembly GCF_046630445.1. Lineage (NCBI taxonomy): Eukaryota > Viridiplantae > Streptophyta > Magnoliopsida > Asterales > Asteraceae > Rutidosis > Rutidosis leptorrhynchoides. Next base: position 635,267,337 of record NC_092336.1, read on the forward strand.
CGACTGACGTCGTTGATTATTGTATATGTTTTGTTTTATGCTTTTTAGTGCCGATAGTTCATAGGTTTTCCACTTATTAGCTTGTTAGGTTTATATTTACTATCCCAGCCTTTGTCGTTCCACCCTGTTGGCTAAAATTTAATTTAGGATAGTATTTATTGCTATCTGTTTTGGATAGGTTGTGGATTTCTTTTGAATCGGTTTGTACTTTTTGATCTTCAGATCCGTTCAATTTTATTACGTTTTTTGAAAAAATGGAAAAACGGGAAAATCGTATCGTATCCCTGGCAGCCTTTTACATTACATATATTACCAGTGGCCCACTAAATTACGTAATGATAACATTAGGCCCAAATACAAACACCTTGGCAATCTTTTATTTTGTTGTTGTTCTTGGACCAAGTCATGCCAACCAAGAGGCCGAGACCAGACTTATGTGTAACTTTATATTAACAGTTGTCCTCTTCAATGGAAAAAACTAACGAAATTAAATACATTAAAAAGGAGGTTATGAAAGAAAATAATAATAATAATAATAATAATACATTAAAAACTTGCGTACTTGTCCTCCTAGTATATTTGAGGCGGCTCAACGCGCTTTCGATGGAGCCCTTCGATCTTCCTTGGAGCGTATTGTTACTGCTTCAGGGCCTGGGTTTGGTGATTGGCAGTGGCGGCTTGCCACCTTGCCATTTGCATTTGGAGGGCTTGGTGTTTATTCTGCGGGAGATGTTCGTCATTATGCTTTTCTGGCTTCTCGATTACAGTCTGCTGGATTGCAGACCAAGCTCCTACGGCATGCGGGTATTGTTGGTCTTGGTCGTGCTTTTGAAGATGCATTGGGTCTGTTTAATGAAACGGTTGGGTTTGATATTTTAGGTAATCCGAGTGAGGTCGCTGCCCCAATACTCATGAAGAAATTGGCAGATGTTTATTTCACAAAGGTTACCGCTTCTGCAGAATCCACTTTTTCGTTATCTCCCCGACAATCGGCCTTATGGAAATCACAGCAGAGTGATCACACCTCTGCTTGGCTAAGGGCAGTCCCTATTTTGGGGTTGGGTCAGACGATGAACGCAAAGACTTACCGATGTGTGTTGTGCTACCGGTTAGGTGTTCCATTGTTCTCTATCTCGACGGCATGCTCTGCCTGTTCAAGGGTTTTTACTGGGGATATTTTCGGGGATCACGCGGTGTCTTGTGCTGGTATGGTGGGTATTAAGCATCGACATAATATTGTCTGGGATTCCCTTGTTGATGTTTGTTATCGATCTGGGATTTCAGCGAGAAAGGAGGTTGACATTGGGTTGTCTGGAGGGAACGACAGGGCCCTCAGACCTGCAGATGTGTTACTTTATTCCTGGGATTGTGGTCGCGATGTTTGTGTTGACTTAACAGGGTCTTCTCCTTTGACACGGTCTGGGCTTTCTGACTTTGTCCCTGGACGTGCTGTGATTAATGCGGCTCGTCGGAAGCGGGTCAAGTACGAATCTAGTTGTCTGGCGATTGGTTATGGTTTCATTCCTTTCTCATTTTCTTCCCTTGGGGAATTAGAGAAGGAGGCTGTTTCTTTGCTAAAACGGGTTCAGAAGAGTTCGATGGCGCAAGATATTGGTGCCGGTGCTGCTGCTCATATTTTTACTAGGATAGGTTTTGCTATTGCTAGTGGTGTGGGAGCCCAGATTGTCTCTAGGCTTCCCACTAATTTTTTGTAAGTTTTAAAACTTTTAAGTTTATAATAATAATAATAATAATAATAATAATAATAATAATAATAATAATAATAATAATAATAATAATAAACAGCTTAACCACTTCTTTAATAGCATAGTTATCTCAGGTGTATAAGTGTATGTCTGCATTCCATGGCAGCCACCATCCTTAACTAGCCAAATCTTAGGCAGCATACCTAAACTAGGAATAATACCCAACACAAAACAACACTCATTAATCATGTACACAAAGCATCATGTTCCAAACATATTATCATGTACCACCGAGGCATTTGCCTGAGTGGTATGCGGTGGTGTTTAACACCCTCGCCGGGTAAGAGGTCCAGGGTTCGAACCTGGCTTCTGAATGACCAAATTAAACATGGACTGAAATAGGCTCCATTGAGGTCAGCTCAAAGGGAAGGTTTTACCGACCCGATCCGGGACTAAGGTCCGGCCCGCCTGCCCCTCGGGATGGTTTAAGGGTTCGGATCCCTGTGATCGTGGTTCGGGTTTCCTGCCCGAACGTGTGTGTGTGTGCAAATGATGACTAGGCTTCGGTCCGGACTGATGCAATCTTGTCGTTCAAACAAAAAAACATATTATCATGTTCCAAACATATGCCCACCCTATCACATTTTTAAAATGACACAATCCAATAGATGAAACTTCCAAGACCTTTGAGATTGGTTTATTATGTTAATTAATAAATATGAAACTTCCAAGACCTTTGAGATTGGTTTATTATGTTAATTAATAAATGAATCATAATATTCCTAACAATATCATATATGTAAAAAAATATATAGAATACACACCATACACCAAATGAGTAAACGGATAAGATATCTTTTGTCCCGTCTATTCGAAGATAATGGATATTTTCACTCAAATGTATATATACGGTAACCAACAGTGGCGAGTCTACATATGAGGAGTGGGGTCCCGTGACCCCACTAGTGTGAATTTTTTTTTACAAAGTACTTTTCAAATTGTACAGAACACCACTAAATTTAAACAACCGGTAAAGTATTCGTCAAATGTAGTTAGTTGCGAAAAAAAAATTTAGAACCCCATTGAATTTTAATCCTGGATTCGCCACTGCGTATTCTCTTATTTTCTACCACAAGTGACCCTACCAAATATTCAATATTGAACTATTTATGCTAACCACAAATCCTTCCAATTTGGCTGAAAGTGGCATTGTTTCTGAGTTATAACTATATAAATGACAATTTTTATACATTTAGCTTGGGTTATAGTTGAATTATGTAATGTCTTGGAAAGTGACAATTAATATGGTGTGAATTTGTCATACGCATCTTTTGTAATCAATCAAAGTAAGCCACATTAGTGCAATAAGAACTAATACGAATTATCATAAGCAAATTTGAACCACTTAAAGAAACAGTGGTCCTTATCATTAAGTTTATAATCAAGATAATTACATGAGAATGAGTCAATGATATAATCATACATCACCGCTAGACAACTAGTACCGTTGGGTTCGCGACACCCGATTAGTACTCTCCAAATTTAACGACTCAATGTGGGCCACCACAACATCAATCTCACTGTTTTATCAAACAAAAGGGTTTGGCCAAGTGAGCTGTGAATGAGTCATCATTTTTCAAGACCCAAATAAGTCTCATCAAGTTAACATATTTAGTCATAAAAAAAGACTACTTTTTTTTACACTCATAAAGCAATTCCTTACCAAGAATTTGTTCTAAAGGCTTCTCTTTATACCCAACTTTACTTACCCAACTTTCTTTCCTCTCATTGGTATATAAATCAACATAACGATTTATTCTTTTCTTAAAAAATTCAAACTTTCTAAAAAAAAAAAAAAGAAAAGAAATGTGTTACCGGAGTTCTTGTTATTCGGGTGTGGAGAGCCTTCTAAAGACAAGATGGTACATTTCTCAACAACCAAGAACCGTGGCGGAAGAAGATGGTGGTACCCGTAGCACGTCAAGGCTGTGTTTGTGCTCTCCAACAACTCATCCAGGTTCGTTTCGATGCAGAAATCATCACGATGAGTACGTTTGGGGAGGACGTGCGATTCGAATTAGTACAAAATAAAGTTACTATTCATATATAGGGAAATATAACATGTACGTGTGGTTTCTTTATGGTTTGCCATTTGATTTCAATATATTTTTAATCACATGGTATATATGTTTTCTGAAGGCAAGGTAAATTATATCATTTTCATGTTATAATTAAGCATCATAAGGTGTCTATGATTATTTAGTCTTGAAGATAAACACCTAAAATTGTGGTAAATCTTTGATGTGAATTACATCAAGAGGAGGATCTAGAGGGGGTTTAAATTAGTGTGCATGTGTAATATTAACTATATATCTTAGTGTAGCTATTTAAACCAAATACTAATAAAAAACTCAAAAAGTTAATGTAATGATATATGTTTAATTATATTAATGTACAAATAACTATCTCTATCAAAGAAATGCAACATGAATTCAGCGTTACACTATAGAATGAAATAGAATAGAATGATTGCGGTAGTATTTTACCTTATAGTAGTGTATATTCTATATATTCTATTACTAATAACAGGCAAAGCCCCCTTTGCTGTTTTTGCTTTTTCAATGTCGTTTTGGTGGTCAACAATTGTAGACAATTGAAATGAAATTTTGGGCCTAGGCCCAATGGCCCATATTTAGTTTTTTTTTTTTTTTTTTTTTTTTTTTTTTTTTTGGTAAACGAGGAAACCCTCATATGAACGAGCACATTGGCTCTCCCATAGAAGGTAAAACCTCGGGAAATCAAGCCCCCCGAGCGCGAGACATGGTACCGGGTGAATTGCGCATTATGCGCACCCTCTAGTCACACTCCCTTTTTGAACAATTTAGCATAGCCAAGAATTGAACCCGGGTGGTGTGCTTCATTGGGCAACTCGGTGACTACTCAGGCAAGCCTGAATGGTTAATATATTCTAATTTTTGGCTAATAGGAAAGATAATGTCCATGATAAATTGAAACCAACTTCATATATTTTGCCATTCACCAAGGAATAATATGTAATGACTAATTAGAAGGTAAGCTTTTCAAATTGCTGTTTCTAACTCTCAATAATAACTTTTAAGTTATTCTTTCTAAAGATCAACTGCTTAGTAATGCAATTTGGAACCAAATGTTTTTCTTAGACCACTCTCATCCACATACCCTCCATGGCGTCTTCCGGAGCCGCCCTCGAGGGCGCCGATGACATTTGCTCCGCCCTGCTCATCCCTCAACTTCCCTGCAGGACTTCGCCCTCTCCCTTGTCATCCAGAAGCACTTTAAATACTTCAAACCCAAATTTTACTTCAAATAAAAAAACATACACTTCACACACATCTCCAAAAATGTTGACAATTCCCCTGATGATTGTCTCGTTCGATGTTTATTATGGCAGTGAATTCGACTATCAATCCAAATTTTACGATTACACACGTGGTTCTAAAATATCGTTAGAAAACATCGACATTCGAGACGTTCGTTAAGAAGAGGTATTTGAATTTTTGAAACGAAGTGTACCATTTCAACACACAGACGTGTTGTATTACGACGACGATTGTGTTCTGTAATTGTCCACTCTCTACCTTCGTACCGAGAAACAATGGAACGCTATAAAAGAAACTCTCCTCTTCCATTCAAATCGAATTTCTCTGTATTTGGAATTTGATGATTATGATGTATCATTTGACCCATATGAAGATGATCTATCTCATTCAGATTCTCGTTGGAAATAAATCGTACGTTTTAAGTTTTTAGAATTTTAAAATAAAGTAGTAATTGTATTAGGACTTGCTAATTATTGTAATTTTTAATTTTTTAAGACTTTTAATAAATTGTAATTATTTTTTTATTAATTTAAGTGTGTTTTATTTTAATAATAGTATTATTTATAAAAATGAATATATTATCAAAATTTAATAATAATAGAAAATAATAAAATAAATATGTCATGGTTGGTAATGGTGTGTTATGAGAGTGTTATAGGAGAAAGTGGTGAGGAAAGAGGAGAGAGAAAGCTAATGTGGCTCTGAAGAAGTGTTGAGGAATGCGTCATGGTTGAGAGTGGTCTTAAATAAAATATTCCTAAACAGCTCACATGCATGAAGTACTAGCTAACCACCGAGTACAGTATTTGTTTACCATCCAAGTACATCAGGGGCTAAATACAGGTCAAATTAAGCATTAATGACTAAACATTCTAAGCATCAAAACAAACCCATAAGTGAAATCAAGGTACATGGTTCATCTGTCAGTATTTAACTACCGTGAGTTTGGATTCTTGTGGCCTGCCTATTGACATAGTAGCAAGCTTAGAGCACAAAGTGTCTTTTAATGTTTATTTTAAGTTTTAATTTGAAACAATGAAATTTACTTTGATGAGGGAAATTGGAGTTATCGTTCAGTCCATTTGTTTTTTTTATTATAGTATTACATTTTACTAAATTAATTTTATGTTTCTTTTATTTCTTTTCTAAAAAATAAAATTATAAGTAAATAGAAATAAAATATTAAAAATAGAAAAACATTACAAAATACGATTACATAAATTAGTCATTAGTCATGAAATACGATTACATAAATTAAAACTACGAGTAGATAGATATAAACCAATTCCTAAATTAAGGAATTTTTCAATCATGTCATCACTCACATATTCGTCCTCACTATTCTCGTAAGGAAGTTCAGAAAATATATTCTTAAAATATAACTCAATTCGTACATAGCGTATTATTGTTTTTCCAAGTACTTCGGACCATTTATCTCGTGCTTAAGAAGCACGAATTCCTCCGAGTCTTTATCTGAATTTGCAAACTCAGATGCCTCACAATGAACGTTTTGTCTTAAATAATCGAACAAACGCGATAAATTAAAGCCGGCAACAACAATATTTTCCAACGTGAATTTAGAACCACCGTAGTATTCCTTCATATCTTCGGTAAAAAAATCTAGCTACTATTATGAACGTCGAAAGTAACGATGCAATTATAAACGTCGAAAGTAACGATGTAATTAGCCATGAAGAAAATTAAAGCGTTTTAGTGAAAGTGTATATAAATGTGTTTTAATGAGAGTAATTGTGTGTAAAATATATGAAATGGTTATGTGTTTATATAGTGGGAAAAAAAATGTTTAAAAGAAAGAAAAAAAAAAAAATACAAACGGTTGAAAATTTTGAAATTAAACGGTCAAAACGTGGGAATTCAATGTCGAAATCTCGACCGTGAAAAATCAACGCCGGCCAAGGTCGCCGGCGAGATGTCGATTTCTCACCCGTCTCCGGTGTCGATTAATGGAAACAACGAAACTGATGGACGATACCCCGTGCTCTTATCTAATTATAATGTTTAACTGTTATAAGTGTGGTTGTAGTTGTATCTTATCTCTGTGTTGCGATGAATAAGTGAAAGAATTTGGTCCTGAATAATTATAGTTGACAATGAGTCAGCCTGTCCTGGAATCGACATATATGTTAGATAGTAAAGATGTTGGACCTGATTGACAATGAGTCAGCCTGGAATCTTCAATCTTGATAAAGACTCAAACTTTTGTACCAGTCCCCACTTCAACCGATCAATATATACGATTCTATATTCTACCCGATTAAAAAAGTAGCCTCCATTTTACCTTGAGCCGGGCCGGGCCGGGCCGGGCAACTTCTTGAAAACAAAAGAAAGTAATGTAGCTTTCAGAAGGAAGCATTAAGCATATGGGACTGCCTCTTTTTAATGTTCCTCAAAAATATTCTTGATCAAGTTTACTTTTTTTTATATACATGTATCAACAACCGCAACAAAATTTCAAGTGTTTTGAGACTAGTCGCAATCGCTTTTAACTCGATCATTTGTCAAAAGCATATACGAATTCGTGATGATAATTATTGATGTAGTGACCCGAACTTTTCCATGTTTATATACATTAATTGAGATTGATGTTTACATGATTAAATGTTTCCAACATGTTAAGCAATCAAACTTGTTAAGACTTGATTAATTGAAATAGGTTTCATATAGACAATTGACCACCCAAGTTGACCGGTGATTCACGAACGTTAAAACTTGTAAAAAAACTATATGATGACATATATATGGTTATATATATAGTTAACATGATATTATGATAAGTAAACATATCATTAATTATATTAACAATGAACTACATATGTAAAAACAAGACTACTAACTTAATGATTTTGAAACGAGACATATATGTAACGTTTATCGTTGTAACGACATTTAATATATATATATCATATTAAGAGATATTCGTACATCATAATATCATGATAATATAATAATTTAAAATCTCTTTTGATATTATAAACATTGGGTTAACAACATTTAACAAGATCGTTAACCTAAAGGTTTCAAAACAACACTTACATGTAACGACTAACGATGACTTAACGACTCAGTTAAAATGTATATACATGTAGTGTTTTAATATGTATTTATACACTTTTGAAAGACTTCAATACACTTATCAAAATACTTCTACTTAACAAAAATGCTTACAATTACATTCTCGTTCAGTTTCATCAACAATTCTACTCGTATGCACCCGTATTCGTACTCGTACAATACACAGCTTTTAGATGTATGTACTATTGGTATATACACTCCAATGATCAGCTCTTAGCAGCCCATGTGAGTCACCTAACACATGTGGGAACCATCATTTGGCAACTAGCATGAAATATCTCATAAGATTACAAAAATATGAGTAATCATTCATGACTTATTTACATGAAAACAAAATTACATATCCTTTATATCTAATCCATACACCAACGACCAAAAACACCTACAAACACTTTCATTCTTCAATTTTCTTCATCTAATTGAACTCTCTCAAGTTCTATCTTCAAGTTCTAAGTGTTCTTCATAAATTCCAAAAGTTCTAGTTTCATAAAATCAAGAATACTTTCAAGTTTGCTAGCTCACTTCCAATCTTGTAAGGTGATCATCCAACCTCAAGAAATCTTTGTTTCTTACAGTAGGTTATCATTCTAATACAAGGTAATAATCATATTCAAACTTTGGTTCAATTTCTATAACTATAACAATCTTATTTCAAGTGATGATCTTACTTGAACTTGTTTTCGTGTCATGATTTTGCTTCAAGAACTTTGAGCCATCCAAGGATCCATTGAAGCTAGATCCATTTTTCTCTTTTCCAGTAGGTTCATCCAAGGAACTTAAGGTAGTAATGATGTTCATAACATCATTCGATTCATACATGTAAAGCTATCTTATTCGAAGGTTTAAACTTGTAATCACTAGAACATAGTTTAGTTAATTCTAAACTTGTTCGCAAACAAAAGTTAATCCTTCTAACTTGACTTTTAAAATCAACTAAACACATGTTCTATATCTATATGATATGCTAACTTAATGATTTAAAACCTGGAAACACGAAAAACACCGTAAAACCGGATTTACGCCGTCGTAGTAACACCGCGGGCTGTTTTGGGTTAGTTAATTAAAAACTATGATAAACTTTGATTTAAAAGTTGTTATTCTGAGAAAATGATTTTTATTATGAACATGAAACTATATCCAAAAATTATGGTTAAACTCAAAGTGGAAGTATGTTTTCTAAAATGGTCATCTAGACGTCGTTCTTTCGACTGAAATGACTACCTTTACAAAAACGACTTGTAACTTATTTTTTCGACTAGAAACCTATACTTTTTTTGTTTAGATTCATAAAATAGAGTTCAATATGAAACCATAGCAATTTGATTCACTCAAAACGGATTTAAAATGAAGAAGTTATGGGTAAAACAAGATTGGATAATTTTTCTCATTTTAGCTACGTGAAAATTGGTAACAAATCTATTCCAACCATAACTTAATCAACTTGTATTATATATTATGTAATCTTGAGATACCATAGACACGTATACAATGTTTCGACCTATCATGTCGACACATCTATATATATTTCGGAACAACCATAGACACTCTATATGTGAATGTTGGAGTTAGCTATACAGGGTTGAGGTTGATTCCAAAATATATATAGTTTGAGTTGTGATCAATACTGAGATACGTATACACTGGGTCGTGGATTGATTCAAGATAATATTTATCAATTTATTTCTGTACATCTAACTGTGGACAACTAGTTGTAGGTTACTAACGAGGACAGCTGACTTAATAAACTTAAAACATCAAAATATATTAAAAGTGTTGTAAATATATTTTGAACATACTTTGATATATATGTATATATTGTTATAGGTTCGTGAATCAACCAGTGGCCAAGTCTTACTTCCCGACAAAGTAAAAATCTGTGAAAGTGAGTTATAGTCCCACTTTTAAAATCTAATATTTTTGGGATGAGAATACATGCAGGTTTTATAAATGATTTACAAAATAGACACAAGTACGTGAAACTACATTCTATGGTGGAATTATCGAAATCGAATATGCCCCTTTTTATTAAGTCTGGTAATCTAAGAATTAGGGAACAGACACCCTAATTGACGCGAATCCTAAAGATAGATCTATTGGGCCTAACAAACCCCATCTAAAGTACCGGATGCTTTAGTACTTCGAAATTTATATCATATCCGAAGGGTGTCCCGGAATGATGGGGATATTCTTATATATGCATCTTGTTATTGTCGGTTACCAGGTGTTCACCATATGAATGATTTTTATCTCTATGTATGGGATGTGTATTGAAATATGAAATCTTGTGGTCTATTGTTACGATTTGATATATATAGGTTAAACCTATAACTCACCAACATTTTTGTTGACGTTTTAAGCATGTTTATTCTCAGGTGATTATTAAGAGCTTCCACTGTCGCATACTTAAATAAGGACAAGATTTGGAGTCCATGCTTGTATGATATTGTGTAAAAACTGCATTCAAGAAACTTATTTTGTTGTAACATATTTGTATTGTAAACCATTATGTAATGGTCGTGTGTAAACAGGATATTTTAGATTATCATTATTTGATAATCTACGTAAAGCTTTTTAAACCTTTATTGATGAAATAAAGGTTATGGTTTGTTTAAAAATGAATGCAGTCTTTGAAAAACGTCTCATATAGAGGTCAAAACCTCGCAACGAAATCAATTAATATGGAACGTTTTTAATCAATAAGAACGGGACATTTCAGTTGGTATCAGAGCGTTGGTCTTAGAGAACCAGAAAATTTGCATTAGTGTGTCTTATCGAGTTTGTTAGGATGCATTAGTGAGTCTGGACTTCGACCGTGTTTTCTTTAAAAATGATTGCTTAACATTTTTGTTGGAAACTATATATTTTTAACATATGAATATTATGTGATATATTAATCTCTTAACGTGTTTGATATTATGTGATAGATGTCTACCTCTAGAACAAGTCCCATTGACTCACCTAATAATAATGAAGAGTCAAATGTAAATTGGAATGATTTGTGGACTGATTCACAAGTTCCCGAAGAGGAACCGGAAGAAGAGTCGGAACCGGAAGAAGAATCGGAACCGGAAGAAGAATCGGAACCGGATGAAGAAATAGAACCGGTGGGGGAAATAATAAAACGGTTAAGTAAAAGAAAATCCTCAACCAACCGACCAAAGTTAATTATGGTCAATGGTGTTTCCGCCAAGGAAGCAAAATATTGGGAGGATTACCAATTCTCCGATGAATCGGATTTCGACGAGAATTCCGATGATGTTATAGAAATTACCCCAACTGAATTTAAAAAGGCAAAAGAAAATAATAAGGGAAAGGGCATAAAAATAGAGAAATCTAATTCCAACCCCGATGAACTTTATATGTATCGTCAACCCCCGAAGTCCTTAAGTTGTAACAATGACCCGGGAACCTCTAAACCACCAGGTTTTTCTAAACCAATGTGGACAACGACGGCTCGTATTAGGGGAACATCATATATCCCTAGAAACTTGGCAAAACGAACCAAAACCGAAGAAGAAGAAACGAGCGAGTCGGAATAAGATAGTTGTATTCGTGTGGTGTAATATATGGAATATAGTGTTCTTATGCTTTATGATATATGTAAAAATTGCTTGTATTAATAAGTATTTTTTTTATGAATCTAACTCTTGTCTATTTTACAGTTTAAAAACACAAAATGGATAGACAACCCAATATTTTAAGAGACCTACCCGGAGACATGATTGATGAAATCTTGTCTAGAGTCGGCCAGAATTCTTCGGCACAACTATTTAAGGCGAGATCAGTTTGTAAGACATTCGAAGAACGTTCCAAGAATGTCTTGGTTTATAAGAGACTTTCGTTTGAAAGATGGGGGATATCACATTGGGAAACCCATAAATTACGATGTGTTTACTTTGACGCATATATTGCGGGGAACCCAAATGCTATTTTACGCAACGGGTTAAGAAATTATTTTGACTCAATATATCCGAATATTGGACTTCGTGATTTAGAAAAAGCGGCTAACATGCAACATAAAGAAGCATGTTATGCTTACGGATTAGTAATGTTCGCTTCTCACCAAAGTGAGAACAAGAACATCGGGCTACAACTATTAAACAAAACGTTTCCACAAGTGACGGAGTCGGTAATTGGGGTAAGAAATGAGGTTTTTAGATTATTACGGGACTGTTGGACATTACGTAACCCTCGTCCCTTTGATGACGTTACAACACGCTGTCTTATCAACGGCCATAACGGTTATGTTGCACAAGACCAAGGATGGGAAGTAGTCCTAGTAAAACCAGAATGCATGACTTGTTTCTGGACGTATGAATTACGTGTCTTTATTGCCTTTGCCGAACGACTTGTGTATTAGCTAGAATTGTCTTCACAACTATCTTGTATCAAAGTTATTGTGTGCTATATTTCATGCTTTATGTAAAATAAGCGGTATTGTAAGTTTTTAAAATATTGTATAAAAGTTTGAACGCGAAATATTATTACAATCAGTTTTTCATATAGAATTGTAGTAGTTGAATTGTATATTAGCTACTAAGTATGAACTTAACGGGTAGGTACTACCCGAATTTAAACTTATAAAACGCTAATATGAAGAAAAAGCTTTTATAAATGAGTTCATATTATGCTACGAAATACTATTAACTACTCTTAATATTCTGTATGATTAACTTGTTCCATTTAACTATTTTGAAGGAAATGGCACCGACTACTCGACACACCGTGAATATGAATGAAGAGGAATTCCGTACTTTTCTAGCTTCAAACATAGCCGCAGTACAGGCTGCGCTACATACCAACAATAACCTTGGATCTAGCAGTACAGGAAATCGTGTAGGATGCACCTACAAAGAATTCACTGCCTGCAAACCTTTGGAATTTGATGGAACCGAAGGACCGATCGGATTGAAACGGTGGACCGAGAAGGTTGAATCGGTGTTTGCCATAAGTAAGTGTACTGAAGAGGACAAAGTGAAGTACGCTACGCATACCTTCACAGGTTCTGCGTTAACATGGTGGAATACCTATCTAGAGCAAGTGGGACAAGATGATGCGTACGCACTACCGTGGTCAGCATTCAAGCACTTGATGAACGAGAAGTACCGTCCCAGAACCGAGGTCAATAAGCTCAAGACAGAACTTAGAGGGTTACGAACCCAAGGATTTGATATTACCACGTACGAAAGACGATTCACAGAATTGTGCCTATTGTGTCCGGGAGCATTCGAAGATGAGGAAGAGAAGATCGACGCGTTTGTGAAAGGATTACCGGAAAGAATCCAAGAAGATATAAGTTCACACGAGCCCGCCTCCATACAACAGGCATGTAGAATGGCTCACAAACTAGTGAACCAGATTGAAGAAAGAATTAAAGAACAGACTGCTGAAGAGGCCAATGTGAAGCAAGTCAAAAGAAAGTGGGAGGAAAACGGTGATAAGAATCACCAATACAACAACAACAGCAATTACAACAATAATCGCAACAATTATCCCAACAATCGCAACATCAATCGCAACTACAACAAACGGCCCAACAACAACAACAACAACAACAGCAACTACAACAATCATCCCAACAACAATAATAACCGCAACAACAACAACAACAATCAGAAGCAACTATGCCAAAGGTGTGAAAAGAATCACTCGGGGTTCTGCACCAAATTTTGCAACAAGTGTAAAAGAAATGGTCATAGCGCGGCGAAGTGTGAGGTCTACGGACCAGGGGTTAATAGAACGAAAGGAACAAATGGTGTCGGAACGAGTAATGGCGGAGCAAGTAGTGTCGGAGCAAGTTATGCCAATGTAGTTTGTTATAAATGTGGAAAACCAGGCCACATTATTAGAAATTGCCCGAACCAGGAGAACACGAATGGACAAGGCCGTGGAAGAGTTTTCAATATTAATGCGGTAGAGGCACAGGAAGACCCGGAGCTTGTTACGGGTACGTTTCTTATTGACAATAAATCTGCTTACGTTTTATTTGATTCGGGTGTGGATAGAAGCTATATGAGTAGAGATTTTTGTGCTAAATTAAGTTGTCCATTGACGCCTTTGGATAGTAAATTTTTACTCGAATTAGCAAATGGTAAATTAATTTCAGCAGATAATATATGTCGGAATCGAGAAATTAAACTGGTTAGCGAAACATTTAAGATTGATTTGATACCAGTAGAGTTAGGGAGTTTTGATGTGATAATCGGTATGGACTGGTTGAAAGAAGTGAAAGCGGAGATCGTTTGTTACAAAAATGCAATTCGCATTATACGAGAAAAAGGAAAACCCTTAATGGTGTACGGAGAAAAGGGCAACACGAAGCTACATCTTATTAGTAATTTGAAGGCACAAAAACTAATAAGAAAAGGTTTCTATGCTGTTCTAGCACACGTCGAGAAAGTACAAACTGAAGAAAAGAGCATCAATGATGTTCCCATTGCAAAAGAATTTCCCGATGTATTTCCGAAAGAATTACCGGGATTACCCCCACATCGATCCGTTGAATTTCAAATAGATCTTGTACCAGGAGCTGCACCAATAGCTCGTGCTCCTTACAGACTCGCACCCAGCGAGATGAAAGAACTACAAAGCCAATTACAAGAACTTTTAGAGCGTGGTTTCATTCGACCAAGCACATCACCGTGGGGAGCTCCTGTTTTGTTTGTCAAGAAGAAAGATGGTACATTCAGGTTGTGTATCGACTACCGAGAGTTGAACAAACTTACCATCAAGAACCGCTACCCACTACCGAGAATCGACGACTTATTTGATCAACTACAAGGCTCGTCTGTTTATTCAAAGATTGACTTACGTTCCGGGTATCATCAAATGCGGGTGAAAGAAGATGATATTCCAAAGACTGCTTTCAGAACACGTTACGGTCATTACGAGTTTATGGTCATGCCGTTTGGTTTAACTAATGCACCAGCTGTGTTCATGGACCTTATGAACCGAGTGTGTGGACCATACCTTGACAAGTTTGTCATTGTTTTCATTGATGACATACTTATTTACTCAAAGAATGACCAAGAACACGGTGAACATTTGAGAAAGGTGTTAGAAGTATTGAGGAAGGAAGAATTGTACGCTAAGTTTTCAAAGTGTGCATTTTGGTTGGAAGAAGTTCAATTCCTCGGTCACATAGTGAACAAAGAAGGTATTAAGGTGGATCCGGCAAAGATAGAAACTGTTGAAAAGTGGGAAACCCCGAAAACTCCGAAACACATACGCCAGTTTTTAGGACTAGCTGGTTACTACAGAAGGTTCATCCAAGACTTTTCCAGAATAGCAAAACCCTTGACTGCATTAACGCATAAAGGGAAGAAATTTGAATGGAATGATGAACAAGAGAAAGCGTTTCAGTTATTGAAGAAAAAGCTAACTACGGCACCTATATTGTCATTGCCTGAAGGGAATGATGATTTTGTGATTTATTGTGACGCATCAAAGCAAGGTCTCGGTTGTGTATTAATGCAACGAACGAAGGTAATTGCTTATGCGTCTAGACAATTAAAGATTCACGAACAAAATTATACGACGCATGATTTGGAATTAGGTGCGGTTGTTTTTGCATTAAAGACTTGGAGGCACTACTTATATGGGGTCAAAAGTATTATATATACCGACCACAAAAGTCTTCAACACATATTTAATCAGAAACAACTGAATATGAGGCAGCGTAGGTGGATTGAATTATTGAATGATTACGATTTTGAGATTCGTTACCACCCGGGGAAGGCAAATGTGGTAGCCGATGCCTTGAGCAGGAAGGATAGAGAACCCATTCGAGTAAAATCTATGAATATAATGATTCATAATAACATTACTACTCAAATAAAGGAGGCGCAACAAGGAGTTTTAAAAGAGGGAAATTTAAAGGATGAAATACCCAAAGGATCGGAGAAGCATCTTAATATTCGGGAAGACGGAACCCGGTATAGGGCTGAAAGGATTTGGGTACCAAAATTTGGAGATATGAGAGAAATGGTACTTAGAGAAGCTCATAAAACCAGATACTCAATACATCCTGGAACGGGGAAGATGTACAAGGATCTCAAGAAACATTTTTGGTGGCCGGGTATGAAAGCCGATGTTGCTAAATACGTAGGAGAATGTTTGACGTGTTCTAAGGTCAAAGCTGAGCATCAAAAACCATCAGGTCTACTTCAACAACCCGAAATCCCGGAATGGAAATGGGAAAACATTACCATGGATTTCATCACTAAATTGCCAAGGACTGCAAGTGGTTTTGATACTATTTGGGTAATAGTTGATCGTCTCACCAAATCAGCACACTTCCTGCCAATAAGAGAAGATGACAAGATGGAGAAGTTAGCACGACTGTATTTGAAGGAAGTCGTCTCCAGACATGGAATACCAATCTCTATTATCTCTGATAGGGATGGCAGATTTATTTCAAGATTCTGGCAGACATTACAGCAAGCATTAGGAACTCGTCTAGACATGAGTACTGCCTATCATCCACAAACTGATGGGCAGAGCGAAAGGACGATACAAACGCTTGAAGACATGCAACGAGCATGTGTTACTGATTTCGGAAACAGTTGGGATCGACATCTACCATTAGCAGAATTTTCCTACAACAACAGCTACCATTCAAGCATTGAGATGGCGCCGTTTGAAGCACTTTATGGTAGAAAGTGCAGGTCTCCGATTTGTTGGAGTGAAGTGGGGGATAGACAGATTACGGGTCCGGAGATTATACAAGAAACTACCGAGAAGATCATCCAAATTCAACAACGGTTGAAAACCGCCCAAAGTCGACAAAAGAGCTACGCTGACATTAAAAGAAAAGATATAGAATTTGAAATTGGAGAGATGGTCATGCTTAAAGTTGCACCTTGGAAAGGCGTTGTTCGATTTGGTAAACGAGGGAAATTAAATCCAAGGTATATTGGACCATTCAAGATTATTGATCGTGTCGGACCAGTAGCTTACCGACTAGAGTTACCTCAACAACTCGCGGCTGTACATAACACTTTCCACGTCTCGAATTTGAAGAAATGTTTTGCTAAAGAAGATCTCACTATTCCGTTAGATGAAATCCAAATCAACGAAAAACTTCAATTCATCGAAGAACCCGTCGAAATAATGGATCGTGAGGTTAAAAGACTTAAGCAAAACAAGATACCAATTGTTAAGGTTCGATGGAATGCTCGTAGAGGACCCGAGTTCACCTGGGAGCGTGAAGATCAGATGAAGAAGAAATACCCGCATCTATTTCCAGAAGATTCGTCAACACCTTCAACAGCTTAAAATTTCA
This sequence comes from Rutidosis leptorrhynchoides, assembly GCF_046630445.1. Lineage (NCBI taxonomy): Eukaryota > Viridiplantae > Streptophyta > Magnoliopsida > Asterales > Asteraceae > Rutidosis > Rutidosis leptorrhynchoides. The sequence goes on from NC_092336.1 coordinate 635,284,778, forward strand.
GGACGAAATTTATTTAACGGGTAGGTACTGTAGTGACCCGAACTTTTCCATGTTTATATACATTAATTGAGATTGATGTTTACATGATTAAATGTTTCCAACATGTTAAGCAATCAAACTTGTTAAGACTTGATTAATTGAAATAGGTTTCATATAGACAATTGACCACCCAAGTTGACCGGTGATTCACGAACGTTAAAACTTGTAAAAAAACTATATGATGACATATATATGGTTATATATATAGTTAACATGATATTATGATAAGTAAACATATCATTAATTATATTAACAATGAACTACATATGTAAAAACAAGACTACTAACTTAATGATTTTGAAACGAGACATATATGTAACGTTTATCGTTGTAACGACATTTAATATATATATATCATATTAAGAGATATTCGTACATCATAATATCATGATAATATAATAATTTAAAATCTCTTTTGATATTATAAACATTGGGTTAACAACATTTAACAAGATCGTTAACCTAAAGGTTTCAAAACAACACTTACATGTAACGACTAACGATGACTTAACGACTCAGTTAAAATGTATATACATGTAGTGTTTTAATATGTATTTATACACTTTTGAAAGACTTCAATACACTTATCAAAATACTTCTACTTAACAAAAATGCTTACAATTACATTCTCGTTCAGTTTCATCAACAATTCTACTCGTATGCACCCGTATTCGTACTCGTACAATACACAGCTTTTAGATGTATGTACTATTGGTATATACACTCCAATGATCAGCTCTTAGCAGCCCATGTGAGTCACCTAACACATGTGGGAACCATCATTTGGCAACTAGCATGAAATATCTCATAAGATTACAAAAATATGAGTAATCATTCATGACTTATTTACATGAAAACAAAATTACATATCCTTTATATCTAATCCATACACCAACGACCAAAAACACCTACAAACACTTTCATTCTTCAATTTTCTTCATCTAATTGAACTCTCTCAAGTTCTATCTTCAAGTTCTAAGTGTTCTTCATAAATTCCAAAAGTTCTAGTTTCATAAAATCAAGAATACTTTCAAGTTTGCTAGCTCACTTCCAATCTTGTAAGGTGATCATCCAACCTCAAGAAATCTTTGTTTCTTACAGTAGGTTATCATTCTAATACAAGGTAATAATCATATTCAAACTTTGGTTCAATTTCTATAACTATAACAATCTTATTTCAAGTGATGATCTTACTTGAACTTGTTTTCGTGTCATGATTTTGCTTCAAGAACTTTGAGCCATCCAAGGATCCATTGAAGCTAGATCCATTTTTCTCTTTTCCAGTAGGTTCATCCAAGGAACTTAAGGTAGTAATGATGTTCATAACATCATTCGATTCATACATATAAAGCTATCTTATTCGAAGGTTTAAACTTGTAATCACTAGAACATAGTTTAGTTAATTCTAAACTTGTTCGCAAACAAAAGTTAATCCTTCTAACTTGACTTTTAAAATCAACTAAACACATGTTCTATATCTATATGATATGCTAACTTAATGATTTAAAACCTGGAAACACGAAAAACACCGTAAAACCGGATTTACGCCGTCGTAGTAACACCGCGGGCTGTTTTGGGTTAGTTAATTAAAAACTATGATAAACTTTGATTTAAAAGTTGTTATTCTGAGAAAATGATTTTTATTATGAACATGAAACTATATCCAAAAATTATGGTTAAACTCAAAGTGGAAGTATGTTTTCTAAAATGGTCATCTAGACGTCGTTCTTTCGACTGAAATGACTACCTTTACAAAAACGACTTGTAACTTATTTTTCCGACTAGAAACCTATACTTTTTTTGTTTAGATTCATAAAATAGAGTTCAATATGAAACCATAGCAATTTGATTCACTCAAAACGGATTTAAAATGAAGAAGTTATGGGTAAAACAAGATTGGATAATTTTTCTCATTTTAGCTACGTGAAAATTGGTAACAAATCTATTCCAACCATAACTTAATCAACTTGTATTATATATTATGTAATCTTGAGATACCATAGACACGTATACAATGTTTCGACCTATCATGTCGACACATCTATATATATTTCGGAACAACCATAGACACTCTATATGTGAATGTTGGAGTTAGCTATACAGGGTTGAGGTTGATTCCAAAATATATATAGTTTGAGTTGTGATCAATACTGAGATACGTATACACTGGGTCGTGGATTGATTCAAGATAATATTTATCGATTTATTTCTGTACATCTAACTGTGAACAACTAGTTGTAGGTTACTAACGAGGACAGCTGACTTAATAAACTTAAAACATCAAAATATATTAAAAGTGTTGTAAATATATTTTGAACATACTTTGATATATATGTATATATTGTTATAGGTTCGTGAATCAACCAGTGGCCAAGTCTTACTTCCCGACGAAGTAAAAATCTGTGAAAGTGAGTTATAGTCCCACTTTTAAAATCTAATATTTTTGGGATGAGAATACATGCAGGTTTTATAAATGATTTACAAAATAGACACAAGTACGTGAAACTACATTCTATGGTGGAATTATCAAAATCGAATATGCCCCTTTTTATTAAGTCTGGTAATCTAAGAATTAGGGAACAGACACCCTAATTGACGCGAATCCTAAAGATAGATCTATTGGGCCTAACAAACCCCATCTAAAGTACCGGATGCTTTAGTACTTCGAAATTTATATCATATCCGAAGGGTGTCCCGGAATGATGGGGATATTCTTATATATGCATCTTGTTATTGTCGGTTACCAGGTGTTCACCATATGAATGATTTTTTGTCTCTATGTATGGGATGTGTATTGAAATATGAAATCTTGTGGTCTATTGTTACGATTTGATATATATAGGTTAAACCTATAACTCACCAACATTTTTGTTGACGTTTTAAGCATGTTTATTCTCAGGTGATTATTAAGAGCTTCCGCTGTCGCATACTTAAATAAGGACAATATTTGGAGTCCATGCTTGTATGATATTGTGTAAAAACTGCATTCAAGAAACTTATTTTGTTGTAACATATTTGTATTGTAAACCATTATGTAATGGTCGTGTGTAAACAGGATATTTTAGATTATCATTATTTGATAATCTACGTAAAGCTTTTTAAACCTTTATTGATGAAATAAAGGTTATGGTTTGTTTAAAAATGAATGCAGTCTTTGAAAAACGTCTCATATAGAGGTCAAAACCTCGCAACGAAATCAATTAATATGGAACGTTTTTAATCAATAAGAACGGGACATTTCAATTGATACCATTTTTTATCTTCTTTTTGTGACCAAACTTTTCTTTTTTGTCCTAAGTGTATGTGATTAATTGGTATTGGTAATTATTAAATGAAAGAACTGTTAGATTATGGAGACATTTATACAAAACGAGAAAAAAAAAAAAAACTGTTCCAACACTTGCACGGATTTTGCAGATTTCGGGAAGCGTGAAGCAGTCAAATGCTGCGCATCTTGACATGGATGCGGCGCATTCATCGAGCAAAATAGTCCGAGGTTTATTGATGCGGAGCATTGAGCTGATATGGCGCATCAGGGGTCAGATGCGGCGCATCACCATCTCGATGCGGCGCATCGAGTGCTGGTACATGAATCTGGAACGTGAAAAGCAAGTGATGCGGCGCATCACACATCAGATGCGGCGCATCTGGTGTCTGGCAGCAAGTTGGCAAGTTGCAACCTTTACATCCGAGCATGCTTTGGCCTCCTTTCACTTTAGGTGCAAAATTAATCACTTTTACACCTAAAATTAGGGCTGTGATCATGCCATTACAAGGTGGAAAGCATGGCTAGTTGGTAAACAAGATGATTACTTGTCATGATGAAGATTCCTAGCTAGTTGTCATGGTGTTCTTGTTTTCTCCTATATATAGAACTCATTGTATGCAATTGTAACACACCAAATACAGATTCTCAGTAATAAACACTCTCTAGTTGGTCCGTGGACTAAAGCAATCACACCGATTGCATATAACCACGTTATATCTTGTGTCGTTCTTACATTTTCGCATTTATTATCTTTCGTTCATTAAGTGGGTTTGAGTGATCTTGATAGAATCACTACTCGGCTAGTAGTCTTGTAGAATTACTAGTGTTGTTTGGGTCCTAATATCCTAACAACTGGTATCTAGAGCACAAGGTTTCGTTAAGGGAACGATGGCGGAAGATGGGAAGTTTAGAATCGACCGATTCGATGGGAGAGACTTTGGCTTTTGGAAGATGCAAATTGAAGATTACTTGTATCAAAAGAAGCTACACCAACCCTTGTTAGAGACCAAGCCCGAAAGCATGGACGATGCCGATTGGACGCTTTTGGATCGTCAAGCTTTGGGTGCTATTCGTCTTTCACTTGCTAAGAACGTTGCATACAACGTTGTGAATGAGAAGACGACGTTTGCTTGCTTGAAAGCACTCTCTAACATGTATGAGAAACCTACAGCTGCAAATAAGGTATTTCTCATGCGTCAATTGTTTAATACTAAGATGAAGGAAGGTACGAGTGCAACGGATCATATCAATGAATTTAATAATATCGTTTCAAGACTTGAATCGGTAGAGATTAAGTTTGATGATGAACTAAAAGCACTTATCTTGCTTTCATCATTACCGGAAAGTTGGTCGGGTACGGTTACCGCGGTTAGTAGCTCTACGGGAACTACTAAGCTAGCGTTTGAAGCTATTAGGGATTTGATTCTTGGTGAAGATACTCGTAGGAGAAACTCGGGGGAATCAACATCCGGTTCTTTGTTAAGTACCGACAACCGTGGTAGAAAATTTGAACGCGGTGAGAAGAAGGGTAGGAAGAAGTCTAAGAAGAGGAATTCATCGAAGGATAGAAGTGAAGTTACTTGTTGGGGTTGCAATCAAAAGGGGCACTTTCAAAGGAATTGCAAAAATGGTTCCGCGAAAGGTGTAAACTTAGCCGAAGGGGAAAGTGATGATGCACTTTTGTGTAGTGTTGAAAATTCTATGGAGTCTTGGATTTTGGATTCGGGAGCTTCGTTTCATGCTACTCATATCAAAAGCATGATGAAGAATTTTCGTTCATATCAAGGCAAGGTGAGATTGGCGGACAACAAGCAACTCAACAAAGAGGGCATTGGAGATGTTGTTTTGAAGACTACTCTTGGTTCTAATTGGACTTTGAAGAACGTAAGGTACATTCCTAAATTGAAAAGGAAACTTATTTCGGTTGGTCAATTAGATGATGAAGGTAATGCAGTTACTTTTGAAAACCGCCAATGGAAGGTGGTTAAGGGTAGTAGTATTGTGGCTCGTGGACATAAAAGGGGAACTCTTTATATGGTTGAAGTGTTTGATGAAGACACGGTGGTTGCTACGATTAATGTTGTGTCCGAATCAACTCTATGGCACCGAAGACTCGGGCATATGAGTGAGAAGGGTATGAAGATGCTTGTTTCGAGTGGGAGAATTCCGGATTTGAAAAAGGTAGAACTTGAGTTTTGCGAACCATGTGTATATGGGAAGCAAAAGAAGGTGACCTTTGGGAAATCAGGGAATGCACCTAAGTTGGAGAAATTGGAGCTCGTTCATACGGATGTGTTTGGTCCAACCAATGTAGAATCACATGGAGGTTCTCGCTATTATTTCACCTTCATTGACGACTCCACTCGAAAGGTATGGGTTTATTTTCTTAAAGCTAAATCCGATGTATTTAATACTTTTGTGAAGTGGAAAGCTATGGTAGAAAATGAAACTAACTTGAAAGTCAAGAGCTTGAAGTCGGATAATGGAGGGGAATATGGTAGTCTTGAGTTTAAAGACCATTGTGCAAAGCTCAGTATTAGAATGTTGAAAACGGTACCGGAGACACCGCAACACAATGGGGTCGCCGAACGTATGAATCGTACGTTAAATGAAAGGGCTAAGAGTATGAGACTACATGCCGGTTTGCCTAAAATGTTTTGGGCGAATGCGGTTAACACGGTGGCTTATTTGATAAATAGGGGACCCTCAACACCGTTGGGTTTTCGAATTCCCGAGGAAGAATGGCAAGGTAAGAAGGTGAGTTATGGTCACCTTAGGATCTTTGGGTGTAATGCATATGTGAAGACCAAAGATGCGGATAAAGACAAGCTTGAAGCTAAGTCAAAGAAGTGTACTTTCATAGGCTACGGGTCGGATGAAATGGGCTATCGTTGTTGGGACAACGAAGCTAGAAAAGTAATTCGTTCGCGAGATGTTACTTTTGATGAAGATTCGGTCTATGGCAAACCGGAAACGGGGAGTCCTAAACCGAGTCAAGTTACTTTTGACGATGTTTCTATTGATGATCTTGCAGGTTCTAGTGGGAGTACGGGGAACAATGAATTGCCAAATAACGGTGAGGCGTCGGAAAATGCTAATGATGGGGATGATTCGGAAAGCGGTGATGATTCCGAACATAGTGCGAGTTCTAGTGATGAGGAGGACACAAATGAAACCAGTCCAACCATTCCGGTTACTCCTACACCAAGACGCTCGACTAGAGTGCCCAAACCTAATTCTAGGTATTCTCCATCAGCAAACTACTTGCTCTATACCGAGAATGGTGAACCCGAAAGTTACTTTGAGGCAAGAAAAACAAAAGAATCCATACAATGGGAACTTGCCATGAAAGAAGAGATGGGATCACTTGAGAAGAACAAGACTTGGTCACTAGTGAAGTTACCTCATGATAAAAGGGCATTGCAAAGCAAATGCGTATATAGAATCAAGAATGAGATGGATAGCAAGAAAAGGTACAAGGCTCGTTTGGTAGTCAAAGGCTTTCAACAAAAGGAAGGGGTTGACTACAAAGAGATATTTTCACCGGTAGTTAAAATCACTACTATCCATTTGGTACTTTCTATGGTTGCATCCGAAGACTTACATCTTGAGCAACTAGATGTAAAAACTGCATTCTTACATGGTGATCTTGTTGAAGAGATCTACATGAGGCAACCCGAGGGCTTTGAGGTAAAGGGTAAAGAGAAGTGGGTTTGTAAGCTAAAGAAAAGTTTGTATGGGTTGAAGCAAGCACCTCGGCAATGGTACTTGAAGTTTGACGAGTTTATGAAGAAGATTGGTTTCTTAAGATGTGAAGCGGATCACTGTTGCTACTTGAAGAAATTCAAGTCTTCTTACATAATCTTATTGTTGTATGTTGATGACATGTTACTTGCAGGTTCAAACATGTCCGAAATTAACAAGTTGAAGGGATTACTTTCCCGAGAATTCGAGATGAAAGATCTTGGCGGTGCTAGGAAAATACTTGGCATGAGTATTGTGCGTGGTCGTTTGAAGGGTACTCTATACTTGTCTCAATCTAAATATATTGAGAAAGTAGTAGAGAGGTTCAACATGGAAGATTCAAAGGCCCGTTCTATGCCTTTGGGAAGCACCTTAAAGTTATCGAAAAGTCAATCACCAAAGACGGAAAGAGACAAGAAGGATATGGAAAAGGTTCCATATGCATCGGCCGTGGGTAGTATTACGTATGCCATGGTTTGTACAAGACCCGATATTGCTCAAGCAGTGGGAGTTGTAAGTCGTTATATGTCTAATCCGGGAAAAGAGCATTGGGAAGCGGTCAAATGGTTGCTTCGTTATTTGAAAGGTACTTCTAATATGGGATTGTGTTTCTCCAAAAACAATCTCATACTTAGAGGTTATGCGGATGCTAATTTGGGTGGATGTGATGATTCGGGGAAAAACACTACGGGTTATGTTTTCACAATGGGGAAGACGGCGATTAGTTGGTTATCTCGATTGCAAAAGAGTGTTGCTTTGTCAACTACCGAAGCCGAATACATGGCTATTGCGGAAGCTTCTAAAGAGCTAGTGTGGTTGAAGAACTTCTTAGGTGAGTTGGGTAAAAGACAAGACTATTGCGTCTTGTATTGTGATAATCAAAGTGCGGTTCATCTTGGGAAGAATCCAGTGTTTCATAGTCGAACGAAACACATCAAGATAAGGTATCATTTTATTCGACAACATATAAATGATCGCACTTTATTCTTGGAGAAAATCCTTGGTAAGAAGAATCCTGCCGATATGTTTAATAAGGTGGTTACGACGGAGAAATTGAGGTTTTGCATTACCTCAATTGGTCTTCTCATGAATTGATGAGAGAAGACCCCAGCTAGAGATGTGAATGGTGTTACAAGTTTAACAAGTAGTATTGAAGACCTTTTTATCGAAAGTCTACTCATCCGAAGAATGTGTTGAGCGTGCGTGTCCCAAATGGTATTTGGCGGTAATCGAAGGTGGTTTAATGTTCTTGGTTAATTTATTGATATGATTGGAGTTTTGTTCAAAGTCTCCAAGTGGGAGATTTGTTAGATTATGGAGACATTTATACAAAACGAGAAAAAAAAAAAAAAAAAAAAACTGTTCCAACACTTGCACGAATTTTACAGATTTCGGGAAGCGTGAAGCAGTTAAATGTTGCGCATCTTGACATGGATGCGGCGCATTCATCGAGCAAAATAGTCCGAGATTTATTGATGCGGAGCATTGAGCTGATATGGCGCATCAGGGGTCAGATGCGGCGCATCACCATCTCGATGCGGCGCATCGAGTGCTGGTACATGAATCTGGAACGTGAAAAGCAAGTGATGCGGCGCATCACACATCAGATGCGGCGCATCTGGTGTCTGGCAGCAAGTTGGCAGTTGCAACCTTTACATCCGAGCATGCTTTGGCCTCCTTTCACTTTAGGTGTAAAGTTAATCACTTTACACCTAAAATTAGGGCTGTGATCATGCCATTACAAGGTGGAAAGCATGGCTAGTTGGTAAACAAGATGATTACTTGTCATGATGAAGATTCCTAGCTAGTTGTCATGGTGTTCTTGTTTTCTCCTATATATAGAACTCATTGTATGCAATTGTAACACACCAAATACAGATTCTCAGTAATAAACACTCTCTAGTTGGTCCGTGGACTAAAGCAATCACACCGATTGCATATAACCACGTTATATCTTGTGTCGTTCTTACATTTTCGCATTTATTATCTTTCGTTCATTAAGTGGGTTTGAGTGATCTTGATAGAATCACTACTCGGCTAGTAGTCTTGTAGAATTACTAGTGTTGTTTGGGTCCTAATATCCTAACAAGAACAATATAAAAAAGAAACATAGAAAATGAATATATTATTTGTTTCTCTGGAATGAACGATCAAATTTGAGACGATGATTGTGAGATATCGTGGCCACCAGCCATAGCAATTACTTTCAGTCATTATCGATTTGTTGTCACTATTGGCCAATTCAATATTCACAAAAACGATATACATATATTTGTGGTGACCAAATTATTCAATATGAAGTAATCTTTTCACAGGAGATTCTCAAATTTAAACTTTATTAGCAACATATCATGCTAAAAAGATCGAAAAATGTCAAAATATAAACCAGTTAAGTCGCGTATATCTATGTAAAATATACTCTTCACCTTTGAAAGTAAGAATGATGAAAATTATATCCCTTTAACCATTGCGTTATGTTTCAGATTATTATTAATAGGTTGATTTCGTTGTAAGCAAAAATATTGCCATATTACATAATCTAAATATATACTCCATATGAGTACTTGCAAACAATTTTAACATTTATAATTGGTCAAAACGAGATAGGAAGCCTACACGTTACAACGAAGGTATAATATTTTTTTAAAAAAAAAAAAGACAAAATAGTTGACGTCGTTATTACATCAGCAATTACTATTTACACTTTTTGTGTTTATAACCTAAATATATACTCCATATGAGTATTTGCAACCAATCTTAACATTTATAATTGGTTAAAACGGGGTAGGAAGCCTACACGTTACGACTGATTCAGTCCATCAATGCAAGTGGTTAGACCTTTGAGCCTCTATCGCGATATTTTAGACCCATCGTTTGCCGTCTCCGACGAAAGAGATAAGGGCGAGGGACCGAACATGTTCTATCCTCAACTTCCATCTGTCATTAGTAATCTCAATTCGTTTTTCCTATTCACTAGTACAATGCACGCTACAACTAGCAGCCCCGAAGGTATAGTATTTTTTTGGGAGAAAACAAAATAGTTGACGTCATTATTACATCACCAATTAGACATTAGTATTTACACTTTTTGTGTTTGAGTATGTTGGCTAATATTAATATCAAAATAAATTTGTAAATATTATGATAAAAATGAAAATCATTACTACCATAAATGAACAATAACAGAAAAGATTGTATTATGTATAATAATAATACGGTAGTAATAAGTAGATAATAATTACAAATAAAGTTATTATGTAGCAGCAATTTGGGGTTTTTGATATACGTGGCGGTGACGTCGTGATATCTCAATCCACAGTAGACGACGGTCCTTTCCGGTAGCGGCAATTATTGACGTTAGAATTTATTAGTTTCACTTTCGTCGTATAAAACAAAACGAAAACCAAAAAATGGAAGTTTAAATTGACTAATAAAAGCCATTGCATTCTTGATTTCATATCATATACGGAGTAATATATTACGGAGTATTAGCTCACTTAATCTTAATCTTAATTAATTATTGTGTGAGTGTGTGTGTCTTGAAATTTCTGCAAAAAGTGGAAACAATTATTTAGCAATGTACATATATCTTGGCTTATTTTTATTTATTAATGAAAATTTTTCCTTAAATGCATTATATACAGACACCTTAAAAAGTTTCATATTTAAAATACATTTGTGACATAAATAACAATGGACTCGGACCTGTTGATTTTGTTAACAAAAATCAAACACCATGGTTACTAAAAAAAAAAATTATTGTTGACGTTTAATGCGATTTCAGGTACTGCTCGGAGATATGGGAACTGGGAAAACAAGCATGGTCTTAAGATTTGTCAAAGGCCAATTTTATGACCATCAGGTTTGCATTTATCATCCCTTTTTATTAGTTTACAATGAATAACTAGAGATGGCAATATGAACGGGTCAAATGGGTCGGGTAAGGGTAACATGGCAAATGAGTCAAATTGAAAAAAGGGCTAATTTATTTGAAGCTGTGTTGACCCAAACACTTATTTGTTCAATATTTTTATTTTTATAGTAATATAGTAATTCATCCAGATGTTTTGTATATTATGCTTTTAAATAGGCTTTGTGCAACTTTCAAACCATTTGACCCAAATCGGCCCGTTCATAAGTAAATGGGTCCGATCTGCCACTTCTGGCACTATTATTATAATGATTATAGTTGCTAATGATGTTGGAGTGTGGAGACATTTAAACAAAACTGGAAAAAGTGCTACTAAAAACTGTTTAAACACGGATTTTGCACGGATTTTGTAGATTTCGGTAAGCGTGAAACAGAGCAAAAGCAGAGCAAACGAGGGTGCGCGGCAATGGTGCGCGGCGCGCACAACCAGCGCGCACAAGGGTTTAAATTTGGAAACCTTCTGTTCGAAGTTTGAGCGAGCGAACTGAGCGCACCATTAAGTGTGAGCTGAGCGCACGTTGGCTGGCAGCAAGCTGGCAACTTTTTCACATGGGATCCGAACATGTTTGGTCTACCTTTCACTTTAGGTGCAAAGTGGGATACTTTACACCTAAAATTATGGTTGTGATCATGCCATTGATGGGTGTAAAGATTAACTAGTTGGTTAGTATGATGATCACTTGGCCACATGAAGATTCCTTGTAGTTTCTTAAGTGTTCTTGTTCTCCTATAAATTGAGCTCATTATATCTCATTGTAACACACCACAAAATTACTGAAATACATTCTCTAGTTGGTCCGTGGACTAAAGCAATCACAACGATTGCATATAACCACGTTATCTCTTGTGTCGATTTACATTTTCGCATTTATATTCTTTCGTTCATTAAGTGGGTGAGTGATCGAGTCCTAATATCCTAACAACTGGTATCTAGAGCACAAGGTTTCGTTAAGGGAACAATGGCGGAAGACGGGAAGTTTAGAATCGACCGATTCGATGGGTGTAACATCCCGTTTCCTCGTACATGGTATAAAGGTGCGCATTTTTCCTTGTAAACGTTCAATATTAACCGTGAACGATTGTTTATAGTTTAAATCTTGAAAATGTGGAAAAATGGTTGATCAGGCCCTTCATCGCGTTTTGGGTGTACCCATCGCGTCTGGGTGTGTCGCGAAACGCGACAGGGTGTTTTGAAACGCGACGACATTAAATCCCAGCTCCTGACCCACTTATCGCGTTTGAGTGTGCTTGGTCGCGTCCTGGTACCGTGGACCGCGACAGAGTGTCGCGAAATGTGACGTTCGTCGTTGTTTTACTTTTTTTACCCAAATTAAATGGAATCTTTGGGGGTATGTTGGTCTTTTCCCTTATGGCCGATTTTGGGGAGTCTAAAACTGGTTCAACCTTATCCCATCCTCATTTATCACTTTCTCATCTACCTAAATTAAATCTAGAGAGAGAGTTGAGGTTTTAGAGTGAGAGAGCTCACTTTGGTGAAGAAGAAAGCCAAATATCGCCCGAACCCAAGCTTTAAAGTTGTTCCCTACGTCACTAGCTACGTTGTGGTTGTATTGGTAAGTCTTAACTCTATGTTTTGAGTTTTAATTGGGTTATGGCTAGGGTTGTGTTTACTTTAGACTTGTATGACCTGTTTGAAGGTTAAATGGGTGAATTTGGGTTATATTGATGAAAGGAAACCCTAATAGCTATAATCTAGGGTTTGGTCTTATGAATTGAAGTTGTAAGTGTTAGATGGTGTTGTTAGTCACTACTACACTTGTAAATTGATGAAAGAATTGTTAATGGGCTAAGTTTGACTAAAATTGTAAGTCTAAGTGTTAAAATGGGTCAAACGTGTAACTCTAACGACCCGTCCTAATCCATCCGGACGAATACATTACAATTGATTACATCGCGAGGTACTTGACCTCTATATGATACATTTTACAAACATTGCATTCGTTTTTAAAAGACAAACTTTCATTTCATCGAAAGTTGACGGCATGCATACTATTTCATAATATATCCAACTATAATTGACTTGATAATAATCTTGATGAATTCGACGACTCGAATGCAACGTCTTTTGAAATATGTCATGAATGACTCCAAGTAATGTCTCTAATATAAGCAAATGCACAGCGGAAGATTTCTTTCATACCTGAGAATAAACATGCTTTCAAGTGTCAACCAAAAGGTTGGTGAGTTCATTAGTTTATCATAAATATTCATTTCCATCATTTTAAAAGACCACAAGATTTTCATTTCTCATAAATATACGTCCCATGCATAGAGACAAAAATATCATTCATATGAATTGAACATGTAGTGACCCAAACTTTTCCATGTTTATATATATATTAAATGAAATTGTTATTTACATGATTAAGTGTTTCCAACATGTTAAGCAATCAAACTTGTTAAGACTTGATTAATTGAAATAGGTTTCATATAGACAATTGACCACCCATGTTGGCCGGTGATTCACGAACGTTAAAACTTGTAAAAACTATACGATGACATATATATGGTTATATATATAGTTAACATAATTTTATTATAAGTATGTATCTCATTAGGTATTTTAACAATGAGTTATATACATAAAAATGAGACTATTAATTTAAGAAACTCGAAAACGATATATATAACGATTATCGTTATAACAACGTCTTACTAGGTACATATGAATCATATTAAGATATTGATACACTTGGTTAATTATGTTAAATGATAAGTAAATATATTATTAAATGTATTAACAATGAAATACATATGTAAAAATAAGACTACTAACTTAATGATTTCGAAACCAGACATATATGTAACGATTATCGTTGTAACGACATTTAACTGTATATATATCATACTAAGATATATTATATATCATAATATCATGATAATATAACAATTTATCATCTCATTTGTTATAATAAACAATGGGTTAACAACATTCAGCAAGATCGTTAACCTAAAGGTTTCAAAACAACATTTACATGTAACGACTAACGATGACTTAACGACTCAGTTAAAATGTATATACATGTAGTGTTTTAATATGTATTCATACACTTTTGAAAGACTTCAATACACTTATCAAAATACTTCTACTTAACAAAAATGCTTACAATTAGATCCTCGTTCAGTTTCATCAACAATTCTACTCGTATGCACCCGTATTCGTACTCGTACAATACACAGCTTTTAGATGTATGTACTATTGGTATATACACTCCAATGATCAGCTCTTATCAGCCCATGTGAGTCACCTAACACATGTGAGAACCATCATTTGGCAACTAGCATGAAATATCTCATAAAATTACAAAAATATGAGTAATCATTCATGACTTATTTACATGAAAACAAAATTACATATCCTTTATATCTAATCCATACACCAACGACCAAAAACACCTACAAACACTTTCATTCTTCAATTTTCTTCATCTAATTGATCTCTCTCAAGTTCTATCTTCAAGTTCTAAGTGTTCTTCATAAATTCCAAAAGTTCTAGTTTCATAAAATTAAGAATACTTCCAAGATTGCAAGTTTACTTCCAAGTTTTCTAAATCCATTCCAAGTAATCATCCAAGATCAAGAAACCTTTGTTACTTACAGTAGGTTATCTTTCTAATACAAGGTAATAATCATATTCAAACTTTAATTCAATTTCTATAACTATAACAATCTTATTTCGAGTGGAAATCTTACTTGAAATTGTTTTCGTGTCATGATTCTGCTTCAAGAACTTTCAAGCCATTCAAGGATCCTTTGAAGCTAGATCTATTTTTCTCATTTCCAGTAGGTTTATCCAAGGAACTTGAGGTAGTAATGATGTTCATAACATCATTCGATTCATACATATAAAGCTATCTTATTCGAAGGTTTAAACTTGTAATCACTAGAACATAGTTTAGTATTCGCAAATAAAAGTTAATCCTTCTAACTTGACATTTAAAATCAACTAAACACATGTTCTATATCTATATGATATGCTAACGTAATGATTTAAAACCTGGAAACACGAAAAACACCGTAAAACCGGATTTACGTCGTCGTAGTAACACCGCGGGCTGTTTTCGGTTAGTTAATTAAAAACTATGATAAACTTTGATTTAAAAGTTGTTATTCTAGGAAAATGATTTTTATTATGAACATGAAACTATATCCAAAAATTATGGTTAAACTCAAAGTGGAAGTATGTTTTCTAAAATGGTCATCTAGACGTCGTTCTTTCGACTGAAATGACTACCTTTACAAAAACGACTTGTAACTTATTTTTATGACTATAAACCTATAATTTTTCTGTTTAGATTCATAAAATAGAGTTCAATATGAAACCATAGCAATTTGATTCACTCAAAACGGATTTAAAATGAAGAAGTTATGGGTAAAACAAGATTGGATAATTTTTCTCATTTTAGCTACGTGAAAATTGGTAACAAATCTATTCCAACCATAACTTAATCAACTTGTATTGTATATTATGTAATCTTGAGATACCATAGACACGTATACAATGTTTCGACCTATCATGTCGACACATCTATATATATTTCGGAACAACCATAGACACTCTATATGTGAATGTTGGAGTTAGCTATACAGGGTTGAGGTTGATTCCAAAATATATATTGTTTGAGTTGTGATCAATACTGAGATACGTATACACTGGGTCGTGGATTGATTCAAGATAATATTTATCGATTTATTTCTGTACATCTAACTGTGGACAACTAGTTGTAGGTTACTAACGAGGACAGCTGACTTAATAAGCTTAAAACATCAAAATATATTAAAAGTGTTGTAAATATATTTTGAACATACTTTGATATATATGTATATATTGTTATAGGTTCGTGAATCAACCAGTGGCCAAGTCTTACTTCCCGACGAAGTAAAAATCTGTGAAAGTGAGTTATAGTTCCACTTTTAAAATCTAATATTTTTGGGATGAGAATAAATGCAGGTTTTATAAATAATTTACAAAATAGACACAAGTACGTGAAACTAAATAATTTACAAAATAGACACAAGGTCCCTTTTTATTAAGTCTGGTAATCTAAGAATTAGGGAACAGACACCCTAATTGACGTGAATCCTAAAGATAGATCTATTGGGCATAACAAACCCCATCCAAAGTACCGGATGCTTTAGTACTTCGAAATTTATATCATATCCGAAGGGTGTCCTGGAATGATGGGGATATTCTTATATATGCATCTTGTTAATGTCGGTTACCAGGTGTTCACCATATGAATGATTTTTATCTCTATGTATGGGATGTGTATTGAAATATGAAATCTTGTGGTCTATTGTTACGATTTGATATATATAGGTTAAGCCTATAACTCACCAACATTTTTGTTGACGTTTAACGCATGTTTATTCTCAGGTGAATACTAAGAGCTTCCGCTGTTGCATACTAAAATAAGGACAAGATTTGGAGTCCATGTTTGTATGATATTGTGTAAAAACTACATTCAAGAAACTGATTTCGATGTAACATATTTGTATTGTAAACCATTATGTAATGGTCGTGTGTAAACAGGATATTTTAGATTATCATTATTTGATAATCTACGTAAAGCTTTTTAAACCTTTATTTATGAAATAAAGGTTATGGTTTGTTTTAAAAATGAATGCAGTCTTTGAAAAACGTCTCATATAGAGGTCAAAACCTCGCAACGAAATCAATTAATATGTAACGTTTTTCATCAATAAGAACGGGACATTTCAGTTGGTATCAGAGCGTTGGTCTTAGAGAACCAGAAAAATTTGCATTAGTGTGTCTTATCGAGTTTGTTAGGATGCATTAGTGAGTCTGAACTTCGACCGTGTTTTCTTTAAAAATGATTGCTTAACATTTTTGTTGGAAACTATATATTATTAACATGTAAATATTATGTGATATATTAATCTCTTAACGCGGTTGATATTATGTGATAGATGTTTACCTCTAGAACAAGTCCCATTGACTCACCTAATAATAATGAAGAGTCAAAGGTAAATTGGAATAATTCGTGGACTGATTCACAAGTTCCCGAAGAGGAACCGGAAGAAGAGTCGGAACCGGAAGAAGAATCAGAACCGGAAGAAGAATCGGAACCGGAAGAAGAAATAGAACCAGTGGGGGAAATAATAAAACGGTTAAGTAGAAGAAAATCCTCAACCAACCGACCAAAGTTAATTATGGTCAATGGTGTTTCCGCCAAGGAAGCAAAGTATTGGGAGGATTACCAATTCTCCGATGAATCGGATCCCGACAAGAAATCCGATGATGTTATAGAAATTACCCCAACACAATTTAATAAGGCAAAAGAGAACAATAAGGGAAAGGGCATAAAAATAGAGAAATTTGATTCCAAACCCGATGAACTTTATATGTATCATCAACACCCGTATTTCTTAAGTTGTGACAATAACCCGGGAACCTCTAAACCACCAGGTTTTTCTAAACCAATGTGGAAAATGACGGATCGTATTAGGGGAACATCATATATCCCTAGAAACTTGTCAAAACGAACCAAAACCGAAGAAGAAGAAACGAGCGAGTCGGAATAAGATAGTTGTATTCGTGTGGTGTAATATAGTGTGCTGATGCTTTATGATATATGTAAAAATTGCTTGTATTAATAAGTATTTTTTTATGAATCTAACTCTTGTCTATTTTACAGTATAAAAACACAAAATGGATAGACAACCCAATATTTTAAGAGACCTACCCGGAGACATGATTGATGAAATCCTGTCTAGAGTCGGTCAGAATTCCTCGGCACAACTATTTAAGGTGAGATCAGTTTGTAGGACATTCGAAGAACGTTCCAAGAATTCCTTGGTTTATAAAAGGCTTTCGTTCGAAAGATGGGGGATATCACATTGGGAAATCCATAAGTTACGTTGTGTTTACTTTGACGCATATATTGCGGGGAACCCAAATGCTATTTTACGCAACGGGTTAAGAAATTATTTTGACTTAATATATCCGAATATAGGACTTCGTGATTTAGAAAAAGCGGCTAACATGCAACATAAAGAAGCATGTTATGCTTACGGCTTAGTAATGTTCGCTTCCCACCAAAGTGAGAACAAGAACATCGGGCTACAACTATTAAACAAAACGTTCCCACAAGTGACGGAGTCGGTAATTGGGGTAGGAAATGAGGTTTTTAGGTTATTACGAGACTGTTGGTCATTACGTAACCCTCGTCCCTTTGACGACGTTACAACACGCTGTCTTATCAACGGCCATAACGGTTATGTTCCACAAGACCAAGGATGGGACGTAGTCCTAGTAAAACCAGAATGCATGACTTGTTTCTGGACGTATGAATTACGTGTCTTTATTGCCTTTGCTGAACGACTTGTGTACTAGCTAGAATTATCTTCACAACTATCTTGTATCAAAGTTATTGTGTGCTATATTTCATGCTTTATGTAAAATAAGCGGTATTGTAAGTTTGTAAAATATTGTATAAAAGTTTGAACGCGAAATATTATTATAATCAGTTTTTCATATAGAATTGTAGTAGTTGAATTGTATATTAGCTACTAAGTATGAACTTAACGGGTAGGTACTAGCCGAATTTAAACTTATAAAACGCTAATATGAAGAAAAAGCTTTTATAAATGAGTTCATATTATGCTACGAAATACTATTAACTACTCTTAATATTCTGTATGATTAACTTGTTCCATTTGACTATTTTGAAGGAAATGGCACCGACTACTCGACACACCGTGAATATGAATGAAGAGGAATTCCGTACTTTTCTAGCTTCAAACATAGCCGCAGTACAGGCTGCGCTACATACCAACAATAACCTTGGATCTAGTAGTACAGGAAATTGTGTAGGATGCACCTACAAAGAATTCACTGCCTGCAAACCTTTGGAATTTGATGGAACCGAAGGACCGATCGGATTGAAACGGTGGACCGAGAAGGTCGAATCGGTGTTTGCCATAAGTAAGTGTACTGAAGAGGACAAAGTGAAGTACGCTACGCATACCTTCACAGGTTCTACGTTAACATGGTGGAATACCTATCTAGAGCAAGTGGGACAAGACGATGCGTACGCACTACCGTGGTCAGCATTCAAGCACTTGATGAACGAGAAGTACCGTCCCAGAACCGAGGTCAATAAGCTCAAGACAGAACTTAGAGGGTTACGAACCCAAGGATTTGATATTACCACGTACGAAAGACGATTCACAGAATTGTGCCTATTGTGTCCGGGAGCATTCGAAGATGAGGAAGAGAAGATCGACGCGTTTGTGAAAGGATTACCGGAAAGAATCCAAGAAGATATAAGTTCACACGAGCCCGCCTCTATACAACAGGCATGTAGAATGGCTCACAAACTAGTGAACCAGATTGAGGAAAGAATTAAAGAACAGACGGCTGAAGAGGCCAATGTGAAGCAAGTCAAAAGAAAGTGGGAGGAAAACGGTGATAAGAATCACCAATACAACAACAACAGCAATTACAATAATAATCGCAACAATTATCCCAACAATCGCAACATCAATCGCAACTATAACAAATGGCCCGACAACAACAACAACAACAACAACAGCAGCAACTACAACAATCATCCCAACAACAATAACAACCGCAACAACAACAACAATCAGAAGCAGCTATGCCAAAGGTGTGAAAAGTATCACTCGGGGTTCTGCACCAAATTTTGCAACAAGTGTAAAAGAAATGGTCATAGCGCGGCGAAGTGTGAGGTCTACGGACCAGGGGTTAACAAAACGAAAGGAACAAATGGTGTCGGAACGAGTAATGGCAGAGCTAGTAGTGTCGGAGCAAGTTATGCCAATGTAGTTTGTTATAAATGTGGAAAACCGGGCCACATTATTAGAAATTGCCCGAACCAGGAGAACACGAATGGACAAGGCCGCGAAAGAGTTTTCAATATTAATGCGGCAGAGGCACAGGAAGACCCGGAGCTTTTTACGGGTACGTTTCTTATTGACAATAAATCTGCTTACGTTTTATTTGATTCGGGTGCGGATAGAAGCTATATGAGTAGAGATTTTTGTGCTAAATTAAGTTGTCCATTGACGCCATTGGATAGTAAATTTTTACTCGAATTAGCAAACGGTAAATTAATTTCAGCAGATAATATATGCCGAAATCGAGAAATTAAACTGGGTAGCGAAATATTTAAGATTGATTTGATACCAGTAGAGTTAGGGAGTTTTGATGTAATAGTTGGCATGGACTGGCTGAAGAAGGTGAAAGCAGAGATCGTATGTTATAAAAATGTAATTCGCATTGTACGAGAAGAAGGAGAACCCTTAATGGTGTACGGAGAAAAGGGCAACATGAAGCTACATCTTATTAGTAATTTGAAGGCACAAAAACTAATAAGAAAAGGTTGCTATGCTGTTCTAGCACACGTCGAGAAAGTACAAACTGAAGAAAAGAGCATCAATGATGTTCCTGTCGCAAAAGAATTTCCCGATGTATTTTCGAAAGAATTACCGGGACTACCTCCACATCGATCTGTTGAATTTCAAATAGATCTTGTACCAGGAGCTGCACCAATAGCTCGTGCTCCTTATAGACTCGCACCCAGCGAGATGAAAGAACTGCAAAGCCAACTGCAAGAACTATTAGAACGTGGTTTCATTCGACAAAGCACATCACCATGGGGAGCTCCTGTTTTGTTTGTCAAGAAGAAGGATGGTACATTTAGGTTGTGTATTGACTACAGAGAGTTGAACAAACTTACCATCAAAAACCGTTATCCACTGCCGAGAATTGACGATTTATTTGATCAACTACAAGGCTCGTCGGTTTATTCGAAGATCGATTTACGTTCTGGATATCATCAAATGCGAGTAAAGGAGGATGATATTCCAAAAACTGCTTTTAGGACGCGTTATGGTCATTACGAGTTTATGGTTATGCCGTTTGGATTGACTAACGCACCAGCTGTGTTCATGGACCTTATGAACCGAGTGTGTGGGCCATATCTTGACAAGTTTGTCATTGTTTTCATCGATGACATACTTATTTACTCAAAGAATGATCAAGAGCACGAAGAACATTTGAGAAAAGTGCTAGAAGTATTGAGGAAAAAAAAACTGTACGCTAAGTTTTCAAAGTGTGCATTTTGGTTGGAAGAAGTTCAATTCCTCGGTCACATAGTGAACAGAGAAGGTATCCAGGTGGACCCGGCAAAGATCGAAATCGTTAAAAAGTGGGAAACCCCAAAAACTCCGAAGCATATACGTCAATTTTTAGGATTGGCTGGTTACTACAGAAGATTCATCCAAGATTTCTCCAAAATAGCAAAACCCCTGACTGCATTAACGCATAAAGGGAAGAAATTTGAATGGAAGGATGAACAAGAGAAGGCGTTTCAATTATTGAAGAAAAAGTTAACTACGGCACCTATATTGTCATTGCCTGAAGGGAATGATGATTTTGTGATTTATTGTGATGCATCAAAGCAAGGTCTCGGTTGTGTATTAATGCAACGGACGAAGGTGATTGCTTATGCGTCTAGACAATTGAAGATTCACGAGCAAAATTATACGACGCATGATCTGGAATTAGGCGCGGTTGTTTTTGCATTAAAGACTTGGAGGCACTACTTATATGGGGTCAAAAGTACTATATATACCGACCACAAAAGTCTTCAACACATATTTAATCAGAAACAACTGAATATGAGGCAGCGTAGGTGGATTGAATTGTTGAATGATTACGACTTTGAGATTCGTTACCACCCGGGGAAGGCAAATGTGGTAGCTGACGCCTTGAGCAGAAAGGACAGAGAACCCATTCGAGTAAAATCTATGAATATAATGATTCACACTAACCTTAGTACTCAAATAAAGGAGGCGCAACAAGGAGTTTTAAAAGAGGGAAATTTAAAGGATGAAATACCCAAAGGATCGGAGAAGCATCTTAATATTCGGGAAGACGGAACCCGGTATAGGGCTGAAAGAATTTGGGTACCAAAATTTGGAGATATGAGAAAAATGGTACTTAGAGAAGCTCATAAAACCAGATACTCAATACATCCTGGAACAGGGAAGATGTACAAGGATCTTAAGAAACATTTTTGGTGGCCAGGTATGAAAGCCGATATTGCTAAATATGTAGGAGAATGTTTGACGTGTTCTAAGGTCAAAGCTGAACATCAGAAACCATCAGGTCTACTACAACAACCTGAAATTCCGGAATGGAAATGGGAAAACATTACCATGGATTTCATTACTAAATTGCCAAGGACTGCAAGTGGTTATGATACTATTTGGGTAATAGTTGATCGTCTCACCAAGTCAGCACACTTCCTGCCAATAAGAGAAGATGATAAGATGGAGAAGTTAGCACGACTGTATTTGAAGGAAGTCGTCTCCAGACATGGAATACCAATCTCTATTATCTTTGATAGGGATGACAGATTTATTTCAAGATTCTGGCAGACATTACAGCAAGCATTGGGAACTCGTCTAGACATGAGTACTGCCTATCATCCACAAACTGATGGGCAGAGCGAAAGGACGATACAAACGCTTGAAGACATGCTACGAGCTTGTGTTATTGATTTCGGAAAAAGTTGGGATCGACATCTACCGTTAGCAGAATTTTCCTACAACAACAGCTACCATTCAAGCATTGAGATGGCGCCGTTTGAAGCACTTTATGGTAGAAAGTTCAGGTCTCCGATTTGTTGGAGTGAAGTGCGGGATAGACAGATTACGAGTCCGGAGATAATACAAGAAACTACCGAGAAAATCATCCAAATTCAACAAAGATTGAAAACCGCCCAGAGTCGACAAAAGAGCTACGCGGACAGTAAAAGAAAAGATATAGAGTTTGAAATTGGAGAAATGGTCATGCTTAAGGTTTCACCTTGGAAAGGCGTTGTTCGATTTGGTAAACGGGGGAAACTAAATCCAAGGTACATTGGACCATTCAAGATTATAGATCGTGTCGGACCAGTAGCTTACCAACTGGAGCTACCTCAACAACTCGCGGCTGTACATAACACTTTCCACGTCTCAAATTTGAAGAAATGTTTTACTAAAGAAGATCTCACAATGCCGTTGGACGAAATCTAAATCAATGAAAAACTTCAATTCATTGAAGAACCCGTCGAAATAATGGATCGTGAGGTTAAGAGAATTAAACAAAACAAGATACCGATTGTTAAGGTTTGATGGAATGCTCGTAGAGGACCCGAGTTCACCTGGGAGCGTGAAGATCAGATGAAGAAGAAATACCTGCATTTGTTTCCAGAAGATACGTCAACACCTCCAACTGCTTAAAATTTCGGGACGAAATTTATTTAACGGGTAGGTACTGTAGTGACCCGAACTTTTCCATGTTTATATATATATACATATATTAAATGAAATTGTTATTTACATGATTAAATGTTTCCAACATGTTAAGCAATCAAACTTGTTAAGACTTGATTAATTGAAATAGGTTTCATATAGACAATTGACCACCCATGTTGACCGGTGATTCACGAACGTTAAAACTTGTAAAAACTATACGATAAAATATATATGGTTATATATATAGTTAACATGATTTTATTATAAGTATGTATCTCATTAGGTATTTTAACAATGAGTTATATACATAAAAATGAGACTATTAATTTAAGAAACTCGAAAACGATATATATAACGATTATCGTTATAACAACATCTTACTAGGTACATATGAATCATATTAAGATATTGATACACTTGGTTAATTATGTTAAATAATAAGTAAATATATTATTAAGTGTATTAACAATGAAATACATATGTAAAAATAAGACTACTAACTTAATGATTTCGAAACGAGACATATATGTAACGATTATCGTTGTAACGACATTTAACTGTATATATATCATACTAAGATATATTATATATCATAATATCATGATAATATAACAATTTAACATCTCATTTGTTATAATAAACAATGGGTTAACAACATTCAACAATATCGTTAACCTAAAGGTTTCAAAACAACATTTACATGTAACGACTAACGATGACTTAACGACTCAGTTAAAATGTATATACATGTAGTGTTTTAATATGTATTCATACACTTTTGAAAGACTTCAAGACACTTATCAAAATACTTCTACTTAACAAAAATGCTTACAATTACATCCTCGTTCAGTTTCATCAACAATTCTACTCGTATGCACCTGTATTCGTACTCGTACAATACACAGCTTTTAGATGTATGTACTATTGGTATATACACTCCAATGATCAGCTCTTATCAGCCCATGTGAGTCACCTAACACATATGGGAACCATCATTTGGCAACTAGCATGAAATATCTCATAAAATTACAAAAATATGAGTAATCATTCATGACTTATTTACATGAAAACAAAATTACGTATCCTTTATATCTAATCCATACACCAACGACCAAAAAAACCTACAAACACTTTCATTCTTCAATTTTATTCATCTAATTGATCTCTCTCAAGTTCTATCTTCAAGTTCTAAGTGTTCTTCATAAATTCCAAAAGTTCTAGTTTCATAAAATTAAGAATACTTTCAAGATTGCAAGTTTACTTCCAAGTTTTCTAAATCCATTCCAAGTAATCATCCAAGATCAAGAAACCTTTGTTACTTACAGTAAGTTATCTTTCTAATACAAGGTAATAATTATATTCAAACTTTAATTCAATTTCTATAACTATAACAATCTTATTTCGAGTGAAAATCTTACTTGAAATTGTTTTCGTGTCATGATTCTGCTTCAAGAACTTTCAAGCCATCCAAGGATCCTTTGAAGCTAGATCTATTTTTCTCATTTCCAGTAGGTTTATCCAAGGAACTTGAGGTAGTAATTATGTTCATAACATCATTCGATTCATACATATAAAGCTATCTTATTCGAAGGTTTAAACTTTTAATCACTAGAACATAGTTTAGTTAATTCTAAACTTGTTCGCAAATAAAAGTTAATCCTTCTAACTTGACTTTTAAAATAAACTAAACACATGTTATATATCTATATGATATGCTAACTTAATTCTTTAAAACCTAGAAACATGAAAAACACCGTAAAACCGGATTTACGCCGTCGTAGTAACACCGCGGGCTGTTTTGGGTTAGTTAATTAAAAACTATGATAAACTATGATTTAAAAGTTGTTATTCTGGGAAAATGATTTTTATTATGAACATGAAACTATATCCAAAAATTATGATTAAACTCAAAGTGGAAGTATGTTTTCTAAAATGGTCATCTAGACGTCGTTCTTTCGACTGAAATGACTACCTTTACAAAAACAACTTGTAACTTATTTTTCCGACTATAAACCTATACTTTTTCTATTTATATTCATAAAATAGAGTTCAATATGAAACCATAGAAATTTGATTCACTCAAAACGGATTTAAAATGAAGAACTTATGGGTAAAACAAGATTGGATAATTTTTCTCATTTTAGCTACGTGAAAATTGGTAACAAATCTATTCCAACCATAACTTAATCAACTTGTATTGTATATTATGTAATCTTGAGATACCATAGACAAGTATACAATGTTTCGACCTATCATGTCGACACATCTATATATATTTCGGAACAACCATAGACACTCTATATGTGAATGTTGGAGTTAGCTATACATGGTTGAGGTTGATTCCAAAATATATATAGTTTGAGTTATGATCAATACTGAGATACGTATACACTGGGTCGTGGATTGATTCAAGATAATATTTATCGATTTATTTCTGTACATCTAACTGTGGACAACTAGTTGTAGGTTACTAACGAGGACAGCTGACTTAATAAGCTTAAAACATCAAAATATATTAAAAGTGTTGTAAATATATTTTGAACATACTTTGATATGTATGTATATATTGTTATAGGTTCGTGAATCAACCAGTGGCCAAGTCTTACTTCCCGATGAAGTAAAAAT
Organism: Rutidosis leptorrhynchoides; assembly: GCF_046630445.1. Taxonomy (NCBI): domain Eukaryota; kingdom Viridiplantae; phylum Streptophyta; class Magnoliopsida; order Asterales; family Asteraceae; genus Rutidosis; species Rutidosis leptorrhynchoides. Next base: position 635,310,697 of record NC_092336.1, read on the forward strand.
CTGTGAAAGTGAGTTATAGTCCCACTTTTAAAATCTAATATTTTTGGGATGAGAATACATGCAGGTTTTATAAATGATTTACAAAATAGACACAAGTACGTGAAACTACATTCTATGGTTGAATTATCGAAATCGAATATGCCCCTTTTTATTAAGTCTGGTAATCTAAGAATTGGGGAACAGACACCCTAATTGACGCGAATCCTAAAGATAGATCTATTGGGCCTAACAAACCCCATCCAAAGTACCGGATGCTTTAGTACTTCGAAATTTATATCATATCCGAAGGGTGTCCCGGAATGATGGGGATATTCTTATATATGCATCTTGTTAATGTCGGTTACCAGGTGTTCACCATATGAATGATTTTTATCTCTATGTATGGGATGTGTATTGAAATATGAAATCTTGTGGTCTATTGTTACGATTTGATATATATAGGTTAAACCTATAACTCACCAACATTTTTGTTGACGTTTAAAGCATGTTTATTCTCAGGTGAATACTAAGAGCTTCCGCTGTTGCATACTAAAATAAGGACAAGATTTGGAGTCCATGTTTGTATGATATTGTGTAAAAACTGCATTCAAGAAACTGATTTCGATGTAACATATTTGTATTGTAAACCATTATGTAATGGTCGTGTGTAAACAGGATATTTTAGATTATCATTATTTGATAATCTACGTAAAGGTTTTTAAACCTTTATTTATGAAATAAAGGTTATGGTTTGTTTTAAAAATGAATGCAGTCTTTGAAAAACGTCTCATATAGAGGTCAAAACCTCGCAACGAAATCAATTAATATGGAACGTTTTTAATCAATAAGAACGGGACATTTCAGAACACCTGGTAACCGACATTCACAATATGCATATAAGAATATCCCCATCATTCCGGGATCCTCCTTCGGACATGATATAAATTTCGAAGTACTAAAGCATCCGGTACTTTGGATGGGGCTTGTTGGGCACGATAGATCTATCTTTAGAGTTCGCGTCAATTAGGGTGTCTGTTCCCTAATTCTTAGATTACCAGACTTAATAAAAAGGGCATATTCAATTTCGATCATTTAACCATATAATGTAGTTTTGATTACTTATGTCTATTTCGTAAGAACATTTATAAAAAAAGCGCATGTATTCTCAGCCCAAAAATATAAAGGGTAAAAAGGCGAATGAAAACTCACCATACTGTATTTTGTAGTAAAAATACATATAACGTCATTGAACAAGTACAGGGTTGGCCTCAGATTCACGAACCTATATCATTTGTATATATATATTAAAATATATAATCGTAACTGAATCAATTTGTTTATTATATCTTAATTTGTATATTATGTATATTTAATTTGTGTATATATTCAGAAATGGTTAATATTTATATAGTTATATTGATATATCTATATTTATATACATACTTGTTGGATGTTAATTTTTTTTTTAAATTGATAGTTTGTTATTTATAAGTATTTATATAAATAATATTAGTGGGTTAGATGTATATAGCTATGTGAAATTTTTAATATAATTATAGTATATGTAATAAGTATATTTTATGTACAAAATATCTATTTGCTTAAAAAGGTAGTCTTTGATATTAATAATGATAATATTAATAATCATAATAATACTTATATTGATAATAATATTAGTAATAACAATAATAATAATTATTATTATAATTGTAACAAAGGTTATAATAATAATAATAATAATAATAATAATAATAATAATAATAATAATAATAATAATAATAATAATAATAATAATTTGGTAGTTGTAATGATATTAAAATAACAATTTTTAGTAAAAAATAATAATTTTAGTTATGATAATAACACATATTTACATGATAATAATAATAATAATAATAATAATAATAATAATAATAATAATAATAATAATAATAATAATAATAATAATAATAATAATAATAATAATAATGATAAAATGATAATTTAGCTAACAATGTTATTTTTTACTAAAATGATCATTTTAATTAATAATAATACTTCCTAACAATTGTATGATAATAATAATAACAATCATAATCAATATAATAATAATAAAAATACATATTTTAGTAATAATAATAATGGTAATAATGATAATACTAGTAATAATGACTAATAATAATAATATATTGATATTGATATTGAAAAATACCTCCAAAAGCTTTTCCAAAAAAAATATGCTCTGAACTGGGATCGAACCCACGACGTCCCACTAACCCGAAACACTCTCCACTATTTCTCTGCACATTACCATCTTGGCCTAACCCCATATTTAATTACTTTATCCTATTTCTTCATCATTTTATCATCTTTTATCATATCATTATTATCACATCAGTGATCTATATATCATTCATATCATTATCATTGTTACCTAATCATTATTATCATCATAATCTAATCATAAATCTTATATCACCCTCGTCCTCATTAAACATCATCATCATCTCTTCTCACCATAAAATCATCCATGACACCATTTGTAATCGTAATCCCACCATAACTTCATAATCATCTTTCATGTTCTCGGTCCAACAAAGGTATATGGGCTAATTATGAAACCGAGATATGGCAGCCCAATACGCAGTTTATCAAACCTAATTAAATATCATGGCCCGTTATAGAAATTAAAGGCCTGCGGCCCAAATTCCATTCAATGATTTCGGTAATAATTTTCTAGACGTTTGCAAAATAATAAAAAAAAACATTGCTAGCACATGGAAATGGAACACCTTGGTCCACAATTCTTTACTCAGCAAGTGGGGAGAAGAATAAAACCATTTGATGGTAATGATTATGTTTAACGAGCTGTATCATGGAAACAAATTTGAGCACTAACTTGATTACTTATCATTTCTATATCTCTTCATCACCATCAAAAGAGAAAAAGTATATATATATATATATATATATACACCGATGGTAGTGATTATCGACGGTTTGAAACAGAAGAATAGGAGGTGGTCTCGATGGTGTTCGGATAAGTAGCAAAACAGAAACTGTAGCATGTTTGGTGGTTTTCAATTTAAGAGAGAGAGAGAGAGATGAGAGAGAAATAGATAGATAGAAGTGACGGGATTAAGTAGCAGGTGGTTATCGACTGTTGTGGTGTTTCTAGGCTTACGGATGGTTGCAAAAGAAATATGAAGAAAACGCAAGAATCACACATGGTGGTGTCAATTGTAAAGGTTGTGGTCACGAACTACAACAAGAAGGTGGTGCTCGTGGTGATAGAATATGGCGAATGATGATCATGAAGAAGGTGTTTTGTTCAAGAAGGTGGTGGCGTGTTATTCTAAAAAGATAGTGATGGTGATGATGATTATCCAACAACAGAAGAACCGAGGTAACATCATGGACCGGAAGATTTCGAATAGTTCAATAAATAAGAAAATGATGATGGTTTGTTGTTTAATTTGATGAAGGTAATGATATCGATGATTGGTGATATGGTTGATATCGTGGTTGATGGTGGATGTTTGTAGTCATGGGTGGTGATGGAAAACGAAGAAGATGGTGATGTTGTAGAGATCATAGGGGTTGTGGTGGTAATGGGTTGAGGAGGGTGATCGTGGTGGCGAGCAGGAGTAGCAACCCCAAAATGGATTTTCATATCTCTGTATGTGATATATGCATATGTATATATTTAGAAGATATGTAGATAGGATAAGATGGTTAAGAAATAGATAAAATGATGAAGTGGGTTTGGTTTGACAAGGATAGAAAGAAAGGATAGAAACCGTTTCCAATTGCATAAATATATATATATTCCAAATCTATCTATCAATATGTGCATAAATAGAGAGAGCTGTAAAGTTCACCAACCAACACAGTACTCAACTACACATAATTCAACATACTTAATAGTAAAATATAATAATAATAACGATCAGAGAGTGGCAAGGGAATCAAACATCAAACCAAAACTTAATTTCTCAATTAAGTACAGTGCAATCGATAACTGATTTGTAAAATATAATATAATAATTATTATAATATAATTTAAATATACAACGTATAATTCGATAGCCGTCGTTTACTATTTCATTTACGGACTGAAATTCATGTTCCTTTGATCATTAGTGGCGGATAAAAAGTCATCTGAAAAATCTCATATTATTAAATTAACTATATTTATTTATTTTTTTCATTATGGTATAAAATTTAATCATTAATTTATTAAATAAAAATCACATTAACTGTCCCTCTCAATTCTGGGTAAAATATAAAAAGTGTTAAAATTTCATAACTAAATTTGAAATACATTTTTAGTAAGCCTAAAATTTATAGAACTCATTTTCGTACCACCGTTTATTTTAAAATTACATAAGTTTGAATTTAATTTGCTTAATATCAATCAGGACAACAAATGAGTATTACAATTATTAATATTTATTTTTGATATACATTATTTATATATAGAGATATATTTTAAATAATAATTATTATAATATCTTATTTTTATTTTATTAATTTTTAATAACAACAACATATAATACTTCAAATTATATTTCGAATTATTATTTATATATACATATACACATATCTATTTACAATTCATTGTTCGTGAATCGTTGAGAGCAGTCGAAGGTCAATTGAATATATGAACATCGTTTCAAAATTTTCTAGACTCAACAGTACATACTATGCTTATCGTATCGAAATCATATAAAGATTAAGTTTAAATTTAGTAGGAAATTCCCGGGTCATCACAGTACCTACCCGTTAAAGAAATTTCGTCCTGAAATTTGAGTGGGATCATCATGGCTGACAATAAGTATGTTTTCATGACGCATACGAGTTAGAAATTAGAGTTTTATCATCATTGGGTAATATGGATAAAATAATTTGATTACGCGAAGAGTATAAGTGAAGCTATCACAAAAGAGTGAAATGAGGAAATAATGTTTCGTCATATCCTTTGACGTAGATATGATTGATTTTTCAAGTTCAAGAGATTTGGAGAAAATCTTTGTAATAAGATTTGATTCTTCGGAAATTAAGGGAATTAGGATCCGTTTTAAATGCGATCATCTGTTTTGATTTCTTTGTCGGATATTTTACTATAAATCTACCCCCTTCGTTTTCTTACAACTCACACCTTTTTATTCTTTCGCCTCAATTCATATTTTAAAGCATTCATCCATATGCTTCATCCAGTTCTACTTCTTGATATATTCCTCACTTTCATATCTGTCATTCTTCTTTTTCACGTACCGCCGGAAGAATCTATTTATTTTTACTATACTCTTGGGTTTATAGTGTTTCTAATTCTTCCTTGTCTTTACATTACCATATGCATCGATATATACGGTTTATAGTTTCTGGGCTGTTGTTGGGTTTTATATCTTCCCTTATATTTCGATGTCCCTGCTTCGGTTTTCTTTAATCATTGTCATCCACAGTTAATGCTCTCTTTTATTTGCTGCGATTTATACTTCAATTTTCTGTTTCGGAGCTTTGTCCTTTTGTTTCTTCTTCTTGCGATTAAGCACCGCTTGTAATGGTCCAGAATTTGCAGATATAAATTTTGAAATGAACATTGTTAATGTTCTAAGAAGGAAATGGTAATGGTACGATCTTGATTTGTTAAATTACAAGAATACCCTGGAAAAAACCGAATCATCAAGAAATATTTTCTTGATATTTTAGAGATTAAATAGAATACAAGAGTCGTGTAACATGGCCCATATTGACGTTATAATCTGTGAATCATCACGTTCCATTTTAGAAACTCAGTATGAACTACTATAATATAATCACGTTAATCAAGTGTCATTATATTATACTAACTCATGCATCAATTCCCAACACTACTTCAAAAACATTCATAATTTAAACTCGAATTTTAAAGAAATTTAGAAACTAAAGTAGTTTCCTTTATGATGTAATATAGATAGCACGAAGAGATAAATAATTTTGGACGAGAATATTTATGAAAATATCTTCAGAAATATCGAAGATATTTATGATGATATTTTAGAATTTCTAAGTTCGATGGTTGATGAAGAAAGATTTTTCGCAAGATTTTAACATGAGTACGGAGCAAGATATTGATTGAAGGTTTCATCGGATCCAGAATTACCTGGATTCTTTGAATATATGGTGTGGTCCTTGTATTTGGCCTTGGTCTCTTTCATGGTTTGCTCAATCTGCTTTTCAGTACCAAATTTTCTATCGAGCGTTCCTAACACTCCCTTCGTTATCATCAAACTTTTGGCCGTTTAGACCATCTATGATTTTTCTGTTTCCTCTGCATTTAATGTTAAGATATCTGAATCATCGGTTATCAATTCGTGGTGGTTTTAGGAGAATTGTGTTTTTAGATGATTAAACGCTGATGGTACTATGGTGGAACATAAAAGGTTCACCGGTAACAATAAAAGAGCACGAATATATATCAAGGTTATATTAAGGTTGTTTCGAACGAAAAGTCGAAGTTGACTTGCTGGAGCTGTGACAAAATTGGCTAATTTGGAAAGAGATTGCGAAGTTAATTTCGATAATCATAACGCTAAAGGAATTAGCACAGCTACGTGTTAAACGTTTACTCAGTTTTCGAGAGTTTTCAGGTGCATAACTATATGCATTGATCTTTTCTTCCGTAGATGAAGTGCGGTTGGTTAATCCTCTCGATTGAGGTGTTTTCAAGAATTATGAAAGATTTGAACGCAGATTGTAATCGTCAAAATACCAATGAGGTTTAAGACGAAATTAAGTGGCAAACTTGAAGAAATATTTAGTTTCATATGTTATAATCAATATTTTAATTCATTTTAATTGTCTAATGTTTTTAGTCCACAGTCGATAGTCCACAGTTAGCAATTCAATAATTCATATATAGTTTAATATATAATATTCAAATTAATTAATACGTATCGTGACCCGTGTACATGTCTCAGACTCGATCACAACTCAAACTATATATATTATTGTAGAATTAACCTCAACCCTGTATAGAGAACTCGATCATTACTGCATATAGAGTGTCTATGGTTATTCCAAATAATATATATAGATGCGTCGATATGATATGTCAAAACCTTGTATACGTGTCTCGATATTTAAAGTGCGTAAAATAAATAACAAAAATTAAATGACGATAAATAAAATTGCGAGAATTAAATTTGCGATAAATAAAATATGATAAATAAATTGCGATAAATAAAAGGTAATACGGAATTAACAGTTAGCTAGGAACAGTTAGCTAGGATTTTGTTAGCGTGAATTCTTATTAAAATTTCTCGTAGTTAATTTGTTTGTTTCTAACAAATTTTATTTTGTCAAATGTTTTCTTCATTATGCCACTTGTTGGATTCTGATAGGTCAAAATCCGAATATGAAATTGAATGAAAATGGTTATTCTGTGGTGAACGGATACGTGTATCGGTGGATGTAAACAGGATAGTAAATGACTGTTGAATCAGGTTTGAAAGAATGTACAGTGTAACTTATTAATGTGAAATCTAAATATTCCTCGGGTATTACCTACCCGTTAAAATATTTTCACCATTAACAGTTTGTACGAAAGAAATTTTTTTTTTTAATTACAATCTTTATGAAACAATATATATATATATATATATACATATATATTTTCTTTAGACGTAATCATGGATTTAATTAGTCAGTGTGATATTAAACTCATTGGATTTACGGCTAGAACTAGAGTACATAATCTCTAAAACATTAGAGATTACATATCGCCATGAAGGACGAAGATAGTTTATGTAGAACGATTCGTAGAACGATGATTATACTTGAGGTATAGATTGCGAGGTTGAGACGTGTGATGATGTTGTTGTTGGTACTGGTTATGCTACTGGTGCTGCTGATGGTGGTAGTGTTGCTGTCTGTGCTACAAGTGTTGTTGGTGCTGAGGTTGGTGAAGATGTTGGTGTAGTAAGTATAGCTTGTAGATCACTCACCATTCTTGTCAGGTTTTCTATTCTACCCTCTATCATTTCTATCCATCCACTCATCTGATTCGATAGATCTTGATTATCAATTCGAAGTTCCCTAACTTCTTCTAATATTCCCCTTCGATTGGTATTCGGAAGTAGGGTTGAATATTTTCTGAGATTGCAGTAATGTGACCTTCGAGGCAGAATATTTTAGCAAGAAGGGTGAATACAGTGTTGCGCATAGGTTCACCGGTGAGTACATCATTTTCTCTGATGTTAGGAGGTAAGTTTGGTTCGCAGTAGGGCTCGCCTTCTTCATTTCTCCATCGAGTGAGTAAGTCTCGGACCCACCCCAATCTCCTCCAGAAAGAAAAATAACTAAATGGTTGAGGCACTTCTGGTTCATTGACTTCGGAGTCTGCTTCAATATACATCTCGAAATCGCTTCCGGAACTAATGGAATCCAAGCTAGGTGTAGGATCCATCTCTCACGATCAATTAAAGGGTTTTGATATGAAATGATTTTCGAATATCGAATGATATTCTAATTATATATAGAATATCTATACATACTTCCAAAGATCCCGTGAATTACGGAGAAAATTAAGGAAACGTGTCAGATAAAGTCTACTGTGACAGATACACTAAGATATGAATCTTGTCTATACACTATTCATGCAGTCAATGCAGTAAAATGTGTCTAGACTAAGAATGATAAGCAGGTAATTTCCGACACGAAATGATAAGCAAAACTTTTGACATGCAGACACGGTCAAAGTCCAGACCCACTAATGCATCTAAACAACTACTAGTTTGACACACTAATGCAAGACCTGGTTCGCTAAGACCATCGCTCTGATACCAACTCTAACGACCCGTCCTAATCCATCCGGACGAATACATTACAATTGATTACATCGCGAGGTACTTGACCTCTATATGATACATTTTACAAACATTGCATTCGTTTTTAAAAGACAAACTTTCATTTCATCGAAAGTTGACGGCATGCATACTATTTCATAATATATCTAACTATAATTGACTTGATAATAATCTTGATGAATTCGACGACTCGAATGCAACGTCTTTTGAAATATGTCATGAATGACTCCAAGTAATGTCTCTAATATAAGAAAATGCACAGCGGAAGATTTCTTTCATACCTGAGAATAAAATGCTTTCAAGTGTCAACCAAAAGGTTGGTGATTTCATTAGTTTATCATAAATATTCATTTCCATCATTTTAATAGACCACAAGATTTTCATTTCTCATAAATATACGTCCCATGCATAGAGACAAAAATATCATTCATATGAATTGAACACCTGGTAACCGACATTCACAATATGCATATAAGAATATCCCCATCATTCCGGGATCCTCCTACGGACATGATATAAATTTCGAAGTACTAAAGCATCCGGTACTTTGGATGGGGCTTGTTGGGCCCGATAGATCTATCTTTAGAGTTCGCGTCAATTAGGGTGTCTGTTCCCTAATTCTTAGATTACCAGACTTAATAAAAAGGGCATATTCGATTTCGATCATTCAACCATATAATGTAGTTTTGATTACTTGTGTCTATTTCGTAAGAACATTTATAAAAAAAGCGCATGTATTCTCAGCCCAAAAATATAAAGGGTAAAAAGGCAAATGAAAACTCACCATAATGTATTTTGTAGTAAAAATACATATAACGTCATTGAACAAGTATAGGGTTGGCCTCAGATTCACGAACCTATATCATTTGTATATATATATTAAAACATATAATCGTAACTGAATCAATTTGTTTATTATATTCTTAATTTGTATATTATGTATATTTAATTTGTGTATATATTTAGAAATGGTTAATATTTATATAGTTATATTGATATATCTATATTTATATACATACTTGTTGGATGTTATTTTTTTTTTTTTAAATTGATAGTTTGTTATTTATAAGTATTTATATAAATAATATTAGTGGGTTTGATGTATATAGCTATGTGAAATTTTTAATATAATTATAGTATATGTAATAAGTATATTTTATGTACAAAATATCTATTTGCTTAAAAAGGTAGTCTTTGATATTAATAATGATAATATTAATAATCATAATAATACTTATATTGATAATAATATTAGTAATAACAATAATAATAATTATTATTATAATTGTAACTAAGGTTATAATAATAATAATAATAATAATTTGGTAGTTGTAATGATATTAAAATAACAATTTTTAGTAAAAAAATAATAATTTTAATTATGATAATAACACCTATTTACATGATAATAATAATAATAATAATAATAATAATAATAATGATAAAATGATAATTTAGCTAACAATGTTATTTTTTACTAAAATGATCATTTTAATTAATAATAATACTTCCTAACAATTGTATGATAATAATAATAACAATCATAATCAATATAATAATAATAAAAATACATATTTTAGTAATAATAATAATGGTAATAATGATAATACTAGTAATAATGACTAATAATAATAATATATTGATATTGATATTGAAAACTACCTCCAAAAGCTTTTCCAAAAAAAATATGCTCTGAATGGGATCGAACCCGCGACGTCCAACTAACCCGAAACACTCTCCACTATTTCTCTGCACATTACCATCTTGGCCTAACCCCATATTTAATTACTTTATCCTATTTCTTCATCATTTTATCATCTTTTATCATATCATTATTATCACATCAGTGATCTATATTGTAGTGACCCGAACTTTTCCATGTTTATATATATTAATTGAGATTGATATTTACATGATTAAATGTTTTCAACATGTTAAGCAATCAAACTTGTTAAGACTTGATTAATTGAAATATGTTTCATATAGACAATTGACCACCCAAGTTGACCGGTGATTCACGAACGTTAAAACTTGTAAAAACTATATGATGACATATATATGGATATATATATAGTTAACATGATACTATGATAATTAAACATATCATTAAGTATATTAACAATGAACTACATATGTAAAAACAAGACTACTAACTTAATGATTTTTAAACGAGACATATATGTAACGATTATCGTTGTAAAGACATTTAATGTATATATATCATATTAAGAGATATTCATACATGATAATATCATGATAATATAATAATTTAAAATCTCATTTGATATTATAAACATTGGGTTAACAACATTTAACAAGATCGTTAACCTAAAGGTTTCAAAACAACACTTACATGTAACGACTAACGATGACTTAACGACTCAGTTAAAATGTATATACATGTAGTGTTTTAATATGTATTTATACACTTTTGAAAGACTTCAATACACTTATCAAAATACTTCTACTTAACAAAAATGCTTACAATTACATCCTCGTTCAGTTTCATCAACAATTCTACTCGTATGCACCCGTATTCGTACTCGTACAATACACAGCTTTTAGATGTATGTACTACTGGTATATACACTCCAATGATCAGCTCTTAGCAGCCCATGTGAGTCACCTAACACATGTGGGAACCATCATTTAGCAACTAGCATGAAATATCTCATAAAATTACAAAAATATGAGTAATCATTCATGACTTATTTACATGAAAACAAAATTACATATCTTTTATATCTAATCCATACACCAACGAACAAAAACACCTACAAACACTTTCATTCTTCAATTTTCTTCATATAATTGATCTCTCTCAAGTTCTATCTTCAAGTTCTAAGTGTTCTTCATATATTCTACAAGTTCTAGTTACATAAAATCAAGAATACTTTCAAGTTTGCTAGCTCACTTCCAATCTTGTAAGGTGATCATCCAACCTCAAGAAATCTTTGTTTCTTACAGTAGGTTATCATTCTAATACAAGGTAATAATCATATTCAAACTTTGGTTCAATTTCTATAACTATAACAATCTTATTTCAAGTGATGATCTTACTTGAACTTGTTTTCGTGTCATGATTCTGCTTCAAGAACTTCGAGCCATCCAAGGATCCGTTGAAGCTAGATCAATTTTTCCCTTTTCCAGTATTTTTATCCAAGGAACTTAAGGTAGTAATGATGTTCATAACATCATTCGATTCATACATATAAAGCTATCTTATTCGAAGGTTTAAACTTGTAATCACTAGAACATAGTTTAGTTAATTCTAAACTTGTTCGCAAACAAAAGTTAATCCTTCTAAATTGACTTTTAAAATCAACTAAACACATGTTCTATATCTATATGATATGCTAACTTAATGATTTAAAACCTGGAAACACGAAAAACACCGTAAAACCGAATTTACGCCGTTGTAGTAACACCGCGGGCTGTTTTGGGTTAGTTAATTAAAAACTATGATAAACTTTGATTTAAAAGTTGTTATTCTGAGAAAATGATTTTTATTATGAACATGAAACTATATCCAAAAATTATGGTTAAACTCAAAGTGGAAGTATGTTTTCTAAAATGGTCATCTAGACGTCGTTCTTTCGACTGAAATGACTACCTTTACAAAAACGACTTGTAACTTATTTTTCCGACTATAAACCTATACCTTTTCTGTTTAGATTCATAAAATAGAGTTCAATATGAAACCATAGCAATTTGATTCACTCAAAACGGATTTAAAATGAAGAAGTTATGGGTAAAACAAGATTGGATAATTTTTCTCATTTTAGCTACGTGAAAATTAGTAACAAATCTATTCCAACCATAGCTTAATCAACTTGTATTGTATATTATGTAATCTTGAGATACCATAGACACGTATACAATGTTTCGACCTATCATGTCGACACATCTATATATATTTCGGAACAACCATAGACACTCTATATGTGAATGTTGGAGTTAGCTATACAGGGTTGAGGTTGATTCCAAAATATATATAGTTTGAGTTGTGATCAATACTGAGATACGTATACACTGGGTCGTGGGTTGATTCAAGATAATATTTATCGATTTATTTTTGTACATCTAACTGTGGACAACTAGTTGTAGGTTACTAACGAGGACAGCTGACTTAATAAACTTAAAACATCAAAATATATTAAAAGTGTTGTAAATATATTTTGAACATACTTTGATATATATGTATATATTGTTATAGGTTCGTGAATCAACCAGTGGCCAAGTCTTACTTCCCGACGAAGTAAAAATCTGTGAAAGTGAGTTATAGTCCCACTTTTAAAATCTAATATTTTTGGGATGAGAATACATGCAGGTTTTATAAATGATTTACAAAATAGACACAAGTACGTGAAACTACATTCTATGGTTGAATTATCGAAATCGAATATGCCCCTTTTTATTAAGTCTGGTAATCTAAGAATTAGGGAACAGACACCCTAATTGACGCGAATCCTAAAGATAGATCTATTGGGCCTAACAAACCCCATCCAAAGTACCGGATGCTTTAGTACTTCGAAATTTATATCATATCCGAAGGGTGTCCCGGAATGATGGAGATATTCTTATATATGCATCTTTTTAATGTCGGTTACCAGGTGTTCACCATATGAATGATTTTTATCTCTATGTATGGGATGTGTATTGAAATATGAAATCTTGTGGTCTATTATTATGATTTTATATATATAGGTTAAACCTATAACTCACCAACATTTTTGTTGACGTTTTAAGCATGTTTATTCTCAGGTGATTATTAAGAGCTTCTGCTGTCGCATACTTAAATAAGGACGAGATTTGGAGTCCATGCTTGTATGATATTGTGTAAAAACTGCATTCAAGAAACTTATTTTGTTGTAACATATTTGTATTGTAAACCATTATGTAATAGTCATGTGTAAACATGATATTTTAGATCATCATTATTTGATAATCTACGTAAAGTTTTTTTTAAACCTTTATTGATGAAATAAAGGTTATGGTTTGTTTTAAAATGAATGCAGTCTTTGAAAAACGTCTCATATAGAGGTCAAAACCTCGCAACGAAATCAATTAATATGGAACGTTTTTAATCAATAAGAATGGGACATTTCAGTTGGTATCTGAGCGTTGGTCTTAGAGAACCAGAATTTTGCATTAGTGTGTCTTATCGAGTTTGTTAGGATACATTAGTGAGTCTGGACTTCGGCCGTGTTTACTTGAAAAATGATTGCTTAACAAATTTTGTTGGAAACTATATATTTTTAACATGTGAATATTATGTGATATATTAATCTCTTAACGCGTTTGATATTATGTGATAGATGTCTACCTCTAGAACAAGTCCCATTGACTCACATAATAGTAATGAAGAGTCAAATGTAAATTGGAATGATTCGTGGACTGATTCACAAGTTCCCGAAGAGGAACCGGAAGAAGAGTCGGAACCGGAAGAAGAATTGGAACCGGAAGAAGAATCGGAACCGGATGAAGAAATAGAACCGGTGGGGGAAATAATAAAACGGTTAAGTAAAAGAAAATCCTCAACCAACCGACCAAGGTTAATTATGGTCAATGGTGTTTCCGCCAAGGAGGCAAAATATTGGGAGGATTACCAATTCTCCGATGAATCGGATTCCGACGAGAATTCCGATGATGTTATAGAAATTACCCCAACTGAATTTAAAAAGGCAAAAGAAAATAATAAGGGAAAGGGCATAAAAATAGAGAAATCTAATTCCAACCTCGATGAACTTTATATGTATCATCAACCCCCGAAGTCCTTAAGTTGTAACAATGACCCGGGAACCTCTAAACCACCAGGTTTTTCTAAACCAATGTGGAAAATGACGGCTCGTATTAGGGGAACATCATATATCCCTAGAAACTTGGAAAAACGAACCAAAACCGAAGAAGAAGAAACAAGCGAGTCGGAATAAGATAGTTGTATTCGTGTGGTGTAATATATGTAATATAGTGTGCTTATGCTTTATGATATATGTAAAAATTGCTTGTATTAATAAGTATTTTTTTTTATGAATCTAACTCTTGTCTATTTTACAGTATAAAAACACAAAATGGATAGACAACCCAATATTTTAAGAGACCTACCCGGAGACATGATTGATGAAATCTTGTCTAGAGTCGGTCAGAATTCTTCGGCACAACTATTTAAGGCGAGATCAGTTTGTAAGACATTCGAAGAACGTTCCAAGAATGCCTTGGTTTATAAAAGGCTTTCGTTCGAAAGATGGGGGATATCACATTGGGAAATCCATAAGTTACGATGTGTTTACTTTGACGCATATATTGCGGGGAACCCAAATGCTATTTTACGCAATGGGTTAAGAAATTATTTTGACTCAATATATCCGAATATTGGACTTCGTGATTTAGAAAAAGCGGCTAACATGCAACATAAAGAAGCATGTTATGCTTATGGATTAGTAATGTTCGCTTCTCACCAAAGTGAGAACAAGAACATCGGGCTACAACTATTAAACAAAACGTTCCCACAAGTGACGGAGTCGGTAATTGGGGTAAGAAATGAGGTTTTTAGATTGTTACGGGACTGTTGGACATTACGTAACCCTCGTCCCTTTGACGACGTTACAACACGCTGTCTTATCAACGGCCATAACGGTTATGTTCCACAAGACCAAGGATGGGAAGTAATCCTAGTAAAACCAGAATGCATGACTTGTTTCTGGACGTATGAATTACGTGTCTTTATTGCCTTTGTTGAACGACTTGTGTACTAGCTAGAATTATCTTCACAACCATCTTGTATCAAATTTATTGTGTGCTATATTTCATGCTATATGTAAAATAAGCGGTATTGTAAGTTTGTAAAATATTGTGTAAAAGTTTGAACGCGAAATATTATTATAATCAGTTTTTCATATAGAATTGTAGTAGTTAAATTGTATATTAGCTACTAAGTATGAACTTAACGGGTAGGTACTACCCGAATTTAAACTTATAAAACGCTAATATGAAGAAAAAGCTTTTATAAATGAGTTCATATTATGCTACGAAATACTATTAACTACTCTTAATATTCTGTATGATTAACTTGTTCCATTTGACTATTTTGAAGGAAATGGCACCGACTACTCGACACACCGTGAATATGAATGAAGAGGAATTCCGTACTTTTCTAGCTTCAAACATAGCCGCAGTACAGGCTGCGCTACATACCAACAATAACCTTGGATCTAGCAGTACAGGAAATCGTGTAGGATGCACCTACAAAGAATTCACTGCCTGCAAACCTTCGGAATTTGATGGAACCGAAGGACCGATCGGATTGAAACGGTGGACCGAGAAGGTCGAATCGGTGTTTGCCATAAGTAAGTGTACTGAAGAGGACAAAGTGAAGTACGCTGCATACCTTCACAGGTTCTGCGTTAACATGGTGGAATACCTATCTAGAGCAAGTGGGACAAGACGATGCGTACGCACTACCGTGGTCAGCATTCAAGCACTTGATGAACGAGAAGTACCGTCCCAGAACCGAGGTCAATAAGCTCAAGACATAACTTAGAGGGTTACGAACCCAAGGATTTGATATTACCACGTACGAAAGACGATTCACAGAATTGTGCCTATTGTGTCCGGGAGCATTCGAAGATGAGGAAGAGAAGATCGACGCGTTTGTGAAAGGATTACCGGAAAGAATCCAAGAAGATATAAGTTCACACGAGCCCGCCTCCATACAACAGGCATGTAGAATGGCTCACAAACTAGTGAACCAGATTGAAGAAAGAATTAAAGAACAGACTGCTGTAGAGGCCAATGTGAAGCAAGTCAAAAGAAAGTGGGAGGAAAATGGTGATAAGAATCACCAATACAACAACAACAGCAATTACAACAATAATCGCAACAATTATCCCAACAATCGCAACATCAATCGCAACTACAACAAACGGCCCAACAACAACAACAACAACAACAACAACAACAACAACAACAACAACAGCAACTACAACAATCATCCCAACAACAATAATAACCACAACAACAACAACAATCAGAAGCAGCTATGCCAAAGGTGTGAAAAGTATCACTTGGGGTTCTGCACCAAATTTTGTAACAAGTGTAAAAGAAATGGTCATAGCGCGGTGAAGTGTGAGGTCTACGGACCAGGGGTTAATAGAACGAAAGGAACAAATGGTGTCGGAACAAGTAATGGCGGAGCAAGTAGTGTCGGAGCAAGTTATGCCAATGTAGTTTGTTATAAATGTGGAAAACCGGGCCACATTATTAGAAATTGCCCGAACCAGGAGAACACGAATGGACAAGGCCGCGGAAGAGTTTTCAATATTAATGCGGCAGAGGCACAGGAAGACCCGGAGCTTGTTACGGGTACATTTCTTATTGACAATAAATCTGCTTACGTTTTATTTGATTCGGGTGCGGATAGAAGCTATATGAGTAGAGATTTTTGTGCTAAATTAAGTTGTCCATTGACGCCTTTGGATAGTAAATTTTTACTTGAATTAGCAAATGGTAAATTAATTTCAGCAGATAATATATGTCGGAATCGAGAAATTAAACTGGTTAGCGAAACATTTAAGATTGATTTGATACAAGTAGAGTTAGGGAGTTTTGATGTGATAATCGGTATGGACTGGTTGAGA
Organism: Rutidosis leptorrhynchoides; assembly: GCF_046630445.1. NCBI lineage: Eukaryota > Viridiplantae > Streptophyta > Magnoliopsida > Asterales > Asteraceae > Rutidosis > Rutidosis leptorrhynchoides. The sequence goes on from NC_092336.1 coordinate 635,328,140, forward strand.
GAAGTGAAAGCAGAGATCGTTTGTTACAAAAATGCAATTCGCATTATACGAGAAAAAGGAAAACCCTTAATGGTGTACGGAGAAAAGGGCAACACGAAGCTACATCTTATTAGTAATTTGAAGGCACAAAACCTAAGAAGAAAAGGTTGCTATGCTGTTCTAGCACACGTCGAGAAAGTACAAACTGAAGGAAAGAGCATCAATGATGTTCCCATTGCAAAAGAATTTCCCGATGTATTTCTGAAAGAATTACTTGGATTACCCCCACATCGATCCGTTGAATTTCAAATAGATCTTGTACCAGGAGCTACACCAATAGCTCGTGCTCCTTATAGACTCGCACCCAGCAAGATGAAAGAACTACAAAGCCAATTACAAGAACTTTTAGAGCGTGGTTTCATTCGACCAAGCACATCACCGTGGGGAGCTCCTGTTTTGTTTGTCAAGAAGAAAGATGGTACATTCAGGTTGTGTATCGACTACCGAGAGTTGAACAAACTTACCATCAAGAACCGCTACCCACTACCGAGAATCGACGACTTATTTGATCAGCTACAAGGCTCGTCTGTTTATTCAAAGATTGACTTACGTTCCGGGTATCATCAAATGCGGGTGAAAGAAGATGATATTCCAAAGACTGCTTTCAGAACACGTTACGGTCATTACGAGTTTATGGTCATGCCGTTTGGTTTAACTAATGCACCAGTTGTGTTCATGGACCTTATGAACCGAGTGTGTGGACCATACCTTGACAAGTTTGTCATTGTTTTCATTGATGACATACTTATTTACTCAAAGAATGACCAAGAACACGGTGAACATTTGAGAAAGGTGTTAGAAGTATTGAGGAAGGAAGAATTGTACGCTAAGTTTTCAAAGTGTGCATTTTGGTTGGAAGAAGTTCAATTCCTCGGTCACATAGTGAACAAAGAAGGTATTAAGGTGGATCTGGCAAAGATAGAAACTGTTGAAAAGTGGAAAACCCCGAAAACTCCGAAACACATACGCCAGTTTTTAGGACTAGCTGGTTACTACAGAAGGTTCATCCAAGACTTTTCCAGAATAGCAAAACCCTTGACTGCATTAACGCATAAAGGGAAGAAATTTGAATGGAATGATGAACAAGAGAAAGCGTTTCAGTTATTGAAGAAAAAGCTAACTACGGCACCTATATTGTCATTGCCTGAAGGGAATGATGATTTTGTGATTTATTGTAACGCATCAAAGCAAGGTCTCGGTTGTGTATTAATGCAACGAACGAAGGTGATTGCTTATGCGTCTAGACAATTGAAGATTCACGAACAAAATTATATGACGCATGATTTGGAATTAGGCGCGGTTGTTTTTGCATTAAAGACTTGGAGGCACTACTTATATGGGGTCAAAAGTATTATATATACTGACCACAAAAGTCTTCAACACATATTTAATCAGAAACAACTGAATATGAGGCAGCGTAGGTGGATTGAATTATTGAATGATTACGACTTTGAGATTCGTTACCACCCGGGGAAGGCAAATGTGGAAGCCGACGCCTTGAGCAGGAAGGACAGAGAACCCATTAAAATCTATGAATATAATGATTCATAATAACCTTACTACTCAAATAAAGGAGGCGCAACAAGGAGTTTTAAAAGAGGGAAATTTAAAGGATGAAATACCCAAAGGATCGGAGAAGCATCTTAATATTCGTGAAGACGGAACCCGGTATAGGGCTGAAAGGATTTGGGTACCAAAATTTGGAGATATGAGAGAAATGGTACTTAGAGAAGCTCATAAAACCAGATACTCAATACATCCGGGAACGGGGAAGATGTACAAGGATCTCAAGAAACATTTTTGGTGGCCGGGTATGAAAGCCGATGTTGCTAAATACGTAGGAGAATGTTTGACGTGTTCTAAGGTCAAAGCTGAGCATCAGAAACTATCAGGTCTACTTCAACAACCCAAAATCCCGGAATGGAAATGGGAAAACATTACCATGGATTTCATCACTAAATTGCCAAGGACTGCAAGTGATTTTGATACTATTTGAGTAATAGTTGATCGTCTCACCAAATCAGCACACTTCCTGCCAATAAGAGAAGATGACAAGATGGAGAAGTTAGCACGACTGTATTTGAAGGAAGTCATCTCCAGACATGGAATACCAATCTCTATTATCTCTGATAGGGATGGCAGATTTATTTCAAGATTCTGGCAGACATTACAGCAAGCATTAGGAACTCGTCTAGACATGAGTACTGCCTATCATCCACAAACTGATGGGCAGAGCGAAAGGACGATACAAACGCTTGAAGACATGCTACGAGCATGTGTTATTGATTTCGGAAACAGTTGGGATCGACATCTACCGTTAGCAGAATTTTCCTACAACAACCGCTACCATTCAAGCAGTGAGATGGCGCCGTTTGAAGCACTTTATGGTAGAAAGTGCAGGTCTTCGATTTATTGGAGTGAAGTGGGGGATAGACAGATTACGGGTCCGGAGATTATACAAGAAACTACCGAGAAGATCATCCAAATTCAACAACGGTTGAAAATCGCCCAAAGTCGACAAAAGAGCTACGCTGACATTAAAAGAAAAGATATAGAATTTGAAATTGGAGAGATGGTCATGCTTAAAGTTGCACCTTGGAAAGGCGTTGTTCGATTTGGTAAACGAGGGAAATTAAATCCAAGGTATATTGGACCATTCAAGATTATTGATCGTGTCGGACGAGTAGCTTACCGACTTGAGTTACCTCAACAACTCGCGGCTGTACATAACACTTTCCACGTCTCGAATTTGAAGAAATGTTTTGCTAAAGAAGATCTCACTATTCTGTTAGATGAAATCCAATTCAACGAAAAACTTCAATTCATTGAAGAACCCGTCGAAATAATGGATCGTGAGGTTAAAAGACTTAAGCAAAACAAGATACCAATTGTTAAGGTTCGATGGAATGCTCGTAGAGGACCTGAGTTCACCTGGGAGCGTGAAGATCAGATGAAGAAGAAATACCCGCATCTATTTCCAGAAGATTCGTCAACACCTTCAACAGCTTAAAATTTCAGGACGAAATTTATTTAACGGGTAGGTACTGTAGTGACCCGAACTTTTCCATGTTTATATATATTAATTGAGATTGATATTTACATGATTAAATGTTTCCAACATGTTAAGCAATCAAACTTGTTAAGAATTGATTAATTGAAATATGTTTCATATAGACAATTGACCACCCAAGTTGACCGGTGATTCACGAACGTTAAAACTTTTAAAAACTATATGATGACATATATATGGATATATATATAGTTAACATGATACTATGATAAGTAAACATATCATTAAGTATATTAACAATGAACTACATATGTAAAAACAAGACTACTAACTTAATAATTTTTAAACGAGACATATATGTAACGATTATCGTTGTGAAGACATTTAATGTATATATATCATATTAAGAGATATTCATACATGATAATATCATGATAATATAATAATTTAAAATCTCATTTGATATTATAAACATTGGGTTAACAACATTTAACAAGATCGTTAACCTAAAGGTTTCAAAACAACACTTACATGTAACGACTAACGATGACTTAACGACCCAGTTAAAATGTATATACATGTAGTGTTTTAATATGTATTTATACACTTTTGAAAGACTTCAATACACTTATCAAAATACTTCTACTTAACAAAAATGCTTACAATTACATCCTCGTTCAGTTTCATCAACAATTCTACTCGTATGCACCCGTATTCGTACTCGTACAATACACAGCTTTTAGATGTATGTACTATTGGTATATACACTCCAATGATCAGCTCTTAGCAGCCCATGTGAGTCACCTAACACATATGGGAACCATCATTTGGCAACTAGCATGAAATATCTCATAAAATTACAAAAATATGAGTAATCATTCATGACTTATTTACATGAAAACAAAATTACATATCTTTTATATCTAATCCATACACCAACGAACAAAAACACATACAAAAACTTTCATTCTTCAGTTTTCTTCATCTAATTGATCTCTCTCAAGTTCTATCTTCAAGTTCTAAGTGTTTTTCATATATTCTACAAGTTTTAGTTACATAAAATCAAGAATACTTTCAAGTTTGCTAGCTCACTTCCAATCTTGTAAGGTGATCATCCAACCTCAAGAAATCGTTGTTTCTTACAGTAGGTTATCATTCTAATACAAGGTAATAATCATATTCAAACTTTGGTTCAATTTCTATAACTATAACAATCTTATTTCAAGTGATGATCTTACTTGAACTTGTTTTCGTGTCATGATTCTGCTTCAAGAACTTCGAGCCATCCAAGGATCCATTGAAGCTAGATCAATTTTTCTCTTTTCCAGTAGGTTTATCCAAGGAACTTAAGGTAGTAATGATGTTCATAACATCATCCGATTCATACATATAAAGCTATATTATTCGAAGGTTTAAACTTGTAATCACTAGAACATAGTTTAGTTAATTCTAAACTTGTTCGCAAACAAAAGTTAATCCTTCTAAATTGACTTTTAAAATCAACTAAACACATGTTATATATCTATATGATATGCTAACTTAATGATTTAAAACCTGGAAACAGGAAAAACACCGTAAAACTGGATTTACGCCGTTGTAGTAACACCGCGGGCTGTTTTGGGTTAGTTAATTAAAAACTATGATAAACTTTGATTTAAAAGTTGTTATTCTGAGAAAATTATTTTTATTATGAACATGAAACTATATCCAAAAATTATGGTTAAACTCAAAGTGGAAGTATGTTTTCTAAAATGGTCATCTAGACGTCGTTCTTTCGACTGAAATGACTACCTTTACAAAAACGACTTGTAACTTATTTTTCCGACTATAAACCTATACTTTTTCTGTTTAGATTCATAAAATAGAGTTCAATATGAAACCATAGCAATTTGATTCACTCAAAACGGATTTAAAATGAAGAAGTTATGGGTAAAACAAGATTGGATAATTTTTCTCATTTTAGCTACGTGAAAATTAGTAACAAATCTATTCCAACCATAGCTTAATCAACTTGTATTGTATATTATGTAATCTTGAGATACCATAGACACGTATACAATGTTTTGACCTATCATGTCGACACATCTATATATATTTCGGAACAACCATAGACACTCTATATGTGAATGTTGGAGTTAGCTATACAGGGTTGAGGTTGATTCCAAAATATATATAGTTTGAGTTGTGATCAATACTGAGATACGTATACACTGGGTCGTGGATTGATTCAAGATAATATTTATCGATTTATTTCTGTACATCTAACTGTGGACAACTAGTTGTAGGTTACTAACGAGGACAGCTGACTTAATAAACTTAAAACATCAAAATATATTAAAAGTGTTGTAAATATATTTTGAACATACTTTGATATATATATATATATATATATATATATATATATATATATATATATATATATATATATATATATATATATATATATATATATATATATATATATATATATATATATATATATATATTGTTATAGGTTCGTGAATCAACCAGTGGCCAAGTCTTACTTCCCGACAAAGTAAAAATCTGTGAAAGTGAGTTATAGTCCCACTTTTAAAATCTAATATTTTTGGGATGAGAATACATGCAGGTTTTATAAATGATTTACAAAATAGACACAAGTACGTGAAACTACATTCTATGGTTGAATTATCGAAATCGAATATGCCCCTTTTTATTAAGTCTGGTAATCTAAGAATTAGGGAACAGACACCCTAATTGACACGAATCCTAAAGATAGATCTATTGGGCCTAACAAACCCCATCCAAAGTACCGGATGCTTTAGTACTTCGAAATTTATATCATATCCGAAGGGTGTCCTGGAATGATGGGGATATTCTTATATATGCATCTTGTTATTGTCGGTTACCTGGTGTTCACCATATGAATGATTTTTATCTCTATGTATGGGATGTGTATTGAAATATGAAATCTTGTGGTCTATTATTATGATTTGATATATATAGGTTAAACCTATAACTCACCAACATTTTTGTTGACGTTTTAAGCATGTTTATTCTCAGGTGATTATTAAGAGCTTCCGCTGTCGCATACTTAAATAAGGACGAGATTTGGAGTCCATGCTTGTATGATATTGTGTAAAAACTGCATTCAAGAAACTTATTTTGTTGTAACATATTTGTATTGTAAACCATTATGTAATGGTCGTGTGTAAACATGATATTTTAGATTATCATTATTTGATAATCTACGTAAAGTTTTTTTTAAACCTTTATTGATGAAATAAAGGTTATGGTTTGTTTTAAAATGAATGCAGTTTTTGAAAAACGTCTCATATAGAGATCAAAATCTCGCAACGAAATCAATTAATATGGAACGTTTTTAATCAATAAGAACGGGACATTTCAGTATTCTGTAACACCCCAGCTTAACATGACCACAATATTGTCCGCTTTGCCCGTAGGCGCACGGCTTTTTCTTGGCAACCACACACGAGAAGCACTTTCCCAGGAGGTCACCCATCCTGGTAGTGCTCTCGTCCGAGCACGCTTAACTGCAACGTACTCACACATCTGCTCTGCCTGTGGTCCCAAAACGCGTTGTGTCATTTAAGCGTGAGTATTACCTTATAATCCCATGATCACTCATGTCTGTGGGCGATGTGGGATTTGCCTAGGGTGTTATATTCACCCCCCCCTCAGGGACTCATCGTCCTCGATGAGGTTTTCCCCACCACCCCAACAGCACATGAGTGGCTCTGATACCATTCTGTAACACCCCAGCTTAACATGACCACAATATTGTCCGCTTTGCCCGTAGGCGCACGGCTTTTTCTTGGCAACCACACACGAGAAGCACTTTCTCAGGAGGTCACCCATCCTGGTAGTGCTCTCGTCCGAGCACGCTTAACTGCAACGTACTCACACATCTGCTCTGCCTGTGGTCCCAAAACGCGTTATGTCATTTAAGCGTGAGTATTACCTTATAATCCCATGATCACTCATGTCTGTGGGCGATGTGGGATTTGCCTAGGGTGTTATATATATATCATTCATATCATTATCATCCCTATCTAACTATCATCATAAACGGATCATCATCATAACATAATTATAATCATAATCATTTTCATAAATGGCATCATATTTATCAACATCATTTTCTTACGATCATCATCGTTACCTAATCATTATTATCATCATAATCTAATCATAAATCTTATATCACCCTCGTCCTCATTAAGCATCATCATCATCTCTTCTCACCATGAAATCATCCATGACACCATTTGTAATAGTAATCCCATCATAACTTCATAATCATCTTTCATGTTCTAGGTCCAACAGAGGTACATGGGCTAATTATGAAACCGAGATATGGCAGCCCAATACGCAGTTTATCAAACCTAATTAAATATCATGGCCCGTTATAGAAATTAAAGGCCTGCGGCCCAAATTCCATTCAATGATTTCGGTAATAATTTTCTAGACGTTTGCAAAATAATAAAAAAAAACATTGCTAGCACATGGAAATGGAACACCTTGGTCCACAATTCTTTACTCAGCAAGTGGGGAGAAGAATAAAACCATTTGATGGTAATGATTATGTTTAACGAGCTGTATCATGGAAACAAATTTGAGCACTAACTTGATTACTTATCATTTCTATATCTCTTCATCACCATCAAAAGAGAAAAAGTATATATATATATATATATATATATATATATATATATATATATATATATATATATATATATATATATACACACACACACCTATGGTAGTGATGGTGGTCTCGATGGTGTTCAGATAAGTAGCAAAACGGAAACTGTAGCGTGTTTGGTGGTTTTCAATTTAAGAGAGAGAGAGATGAGAGAGAAATAGATAGATAGAAGTGACGGGATCAAGTAGCAGGTGGTTATCGACTGTTGTGGTGTTTCTAGGCTTACGGATGGTTGCAAAAGAAATATGAAGAAAACGCAAGAATCACACATGGTGGTGTCAATTATAAAGGTTGTGGTCACGAACTACAACAAGAAGGTGGTGCTCGTGGTGATAGAAGATGGCGAATGATGATCATGAAGAAGGTGTTTTGTTCAAGAAGGTGGTGGCGTGTTATTCTAAAAAGATAGTGATGGTGATGATGATTATCCAACAACAGAAGAATTGATGTAACATCATGGACCGGAAGATTTCGAATAGTGCAATAAATAAGAAAATGATGATGGTTTGTTGTTTAATTTGATGAAGGTAATGATATTGATGATTGGTGATATGGTTGATATCGTGGTTGATGGTGGATGTTTGTAGTCATGGGTGGTGATGGAAAATGAAGAAGATGGTGATGTTGTGGAGATCATAGGGGTTGTGGTGGTAACGGGTTGAGGAGGGTGATCGTGGTGGCGAGCAGGAGTAGCAACCCCAAAATGGATTTTCATATCTCTGTATGTGATATATGCATATGTATATATTTAGAAGATATGTAGATAGGATAAGATGGTTAAGAAATAGATAAAATGATGAAGTGGGTTTGGTTTGACAAGGATAGAAAGAAAGGATAGAAACCGTTTCCAATTGCATAAATATATATATATTCCAAATCTATCTATCAATATGTGCATAAATAGAGAGAGCTGTAAAGTTCACCAACCAACACAGTACTCAACTACACATAATTCAACATACTTAATAGTAAAATATAATAATAATAACGATCAGAGAGTGGCAAGGGAATCAAACATCAAACCAAAACTTAATTTCTCAATTAAGTACAGTGCAATCGATAACTGATTTGTAAAATATAATATAATAATTATTATAATATAATTTAAATATATAACGTGTAATTCGATAGCCGTCGTTTACTATTTCATTTACGGACTGAAATTCGTGTTCCTTTGATCATTAGTGGCGGATAAAAAGTCCTCTGAAAAATCTCATATTATTAAATTAACTATATTTATTTATTTTTTTCATTATGGTATAAAATTTAATCATTAATTTAATAAATAAAAATCACATCAACTGTCCCTCTCAATTCTGGGTAAAATATAAAAAGTGTTAAAATTTCATAACTAAATTCGAAATACATTTTTAGTAAGCCTAAAATTTATAGAACTCATTTTCGTACCACCGTTTATTTTAAAATTACATAAGTTTGAATTTAATTTGCTTAATATCAATCAGGACAACAAATGAGTATTACAATTATTAATATTTATTTTTTATGTACATTATTTATATATAGAGATATATTTTAAATAATAATTATTATAATATCTTATTTTTATTTTATTAATTTTTAATAACAACAACATATAATACTTCAAATTATATTTCGAATTATTATTTATATATACATATACACATATGTATTTACAATTAATTGTTCGAGAATCGTCGAGAGCAGTCGAAGGTCAATTGAATATATGAACATCGTTTCAAAATTTTCTAGACTCAACAGTACATACTTTGCTTATCGTATCGAAATCATATAAAGATTAAGTTTAAATTTAGTCGGAAATTCCCGGGTCATCACAGTAACGGTTGACCTAAATGGGTGAAATGGGTATGAAATGCCCTAAGTTTGTGTTAGTTGGTGTTAGTAGACTTTAATCACTATTTTTTGGTGATTAAAGTTGAGTCTCGGCCATTTATGAGCGATTTTGGTGTAATTGAGTTATTTAATGCATTTGGATCATTGAATGCTCAAGTGTAAGTAATGTGGTTAGTTCCACAAGTTGTGTATTGAATGTGTACTTAATGTATTAGGTACTTTGCTTTGAAGCATACGGAAGTGTTTAATCACCAACGACGTGTTAAGGTGAGTGGAATAATTATGCGTGTACGTATATAATGTATTTATTTGTGTAGCGTGGGATGTGGAATTGTCACGGTGTTCAAGACACCACTTTCTATGTAACAAGTGGAATTATTGCGGTGTTCAAGACACCACTCATTGGTTTGATTGACATGTGGAATAGTCGCGGTGTTCAAGACGCCACATTGTCATGGGAGTGGGATTGTCTAGGTGTTCAAGACACCACTCATGGGTTTGATTGACATGTGGGATAGTCGCGGTGTTTAAGACCCCACATTGTCATGGGGGTGAGTTAGTCGCGGTGTTTAAGACATCACCCGGGGGATTAGTGAATACGTGGAGTAATGTACACTAATGGATGTTATGAACTCCGACGATCTTTTAAGTACCGTTCCCTTGTTCGATTGGTTAACCATGATTGTGTGAATTCGTATTTAGCATATTAAATTGTAAACCATATGCTATTGTTGTTGCTAGCTTATTGTGAATTGCGGATAGTAGTTTATGCATTATGTTTGCAAGGTTGTCGAATTGCTAGCTTGTATGCGGTATTGTGTAAGTGATTGCAAGTAAGTAGGTTATATATGCATAGTATAATTATTGCATTCACTAAGCGTTAGCTTACCCCTCTCGTTGTTTATCTTTTTAGATGCAGGTGCGGACAAGTGGAAGGGGGTTGTTGGATACTAGTTGTTAGGACCCCGAAGTTGTATAGCGTTAATGTGAATTAAGCTTAAATGAAGGTTCCTTAGAAGAGGGCTATATAAGGAACCTATGTAGTCCTAATTAGATAGCCATTGTATTGTAACCGAGTTCTAGAAGCTGTGGAATTTATTTTGTACCGATTCTGTCTAGTACCGAGTCTCCTTCTTACATACCGAATCTCATTCTATCTTATCATTTCTCTCAATCTCAACATGATCTGACCTATCATTTGGTATCAGAGCTACCAGGAAGTGATTCTACATCACTATATCGATCCAGAGATTGTAGTTTACAGAATCTAAACACTCTCGGTATATTGAATCAGATTCGGTATTATCGAATTTGATAATCTGATGTTCAGATTCTTGTGATAAGTTCAGCGAAGGTGTATTAGGTCTATTAGAAAGAGTTTCGATCATCATTACAGCTTTTTAACTTCAATTATGGAGAATCAAGTTGATTTTTAGAGTTTGTGGCTAAAACTCTCGGTATTGCTTAATTCAAGCTTGATTCTGGTGTTTTGTGAAGATTTAAAGATTCAGTTGTGTATGTGAGGTGTTAAATCACATTTCTGTCGGTTCAATTTCTTCAATTCTTCAAGTTTTGAAGATTTGATCAACATTCGGTATCGTAACTGTCATACCGAATCTGCTTCATTACTGGAAATTCATCTTAAGTGTTGCAGATTGTGGTGTGTTTGTGATTCTATCACATTCGGTTTGATCATACGCAGCTAATTGGTGTGGTTTGAGAAAGGATTCTGTTATATTTCTAAGTTTTAGACTTAGACTCGGTATTGTCAACTGCTACAGTTGACATTCGGTATTCTATACATTCGGTATCTTTGATATTTTATGTGATACTAACTTGTTTCCTTGTGTAGCAAGGTTATAGAATCTAATTCAAAGGGATTGAATTGAGTTTGAACTTCAAATTCATACAGAATCTGACTACCGAGTCAGATACAGAATCTGTTTTTCTGTATCACTTAATCCATTGGTTTTAAGTATTCTGAGGCTTCAAGTTGTATGGTTACCGAATCCATACCGAATTTGGGTGTGTTACTTGTGATTCTTATCAGTTTCTGATACAGAATCTGGTATACCGAATTGTTATCGAATCTGCTACAGTACCGAACCACTTACCGAATTTGCTACTGTACCGAATTTTTACTGAATCTGACATTCTTGTTAGATTTTATACTGAACCCTGATCATAGATTGTGTTTAATACCGAATCTATACCGAATCTACCTTAATTTAAGTATGTCTACTCAAGATACTCTTATCATTGGATCAGATTCCCGACCTCCAGTGTTGTTTGATGACAAGTACACTCAGTGGCTTCATCGTATTACTCAGTACATAGAATATAAGGGTGAGAAAGCTAAACATATTTGGGCTTCTCTGAGAGATGGTCCAGTTGTTGATTTTCATCCGGATACTGGTATGCCAATTCCAGTCTATGAACTTTCTGGTGATAAACGTGAAAGACCTCAGGGTGACATAGAGGCTAAGAATATTGTCATGCAAGCTATCCCATATGAGCTATTTGAAAATGTTGATAGCAACACTACTGCAAAAGATATATGGGATGAGATCAAACGACAACAAGAAGGTTATGACATGTCAGACGTTACTAAATTGAATAAGGCTCTGGGATTGTATGAAGATTTCAAGCAGGAACCAGAAGAGCTACTCAAGGATACCTACCGTCATTTCAATGGTGTTCTCAATGAGTTGAAAAGGTGTAAGATTGTAAAAGTACATGCTGAAGTCAACATGAAATTCCTCAAAAAGCTCAATGCTGATTGGCTTCCTTATGAAACCATTGTTCGATCTACCAAAGAGATTGACAAGTTGACTATTCATGAGCTTGTTGGAGTTCTTATGCATTACCAACCTGAGGTGTCTAAACTTCAAGAAGGAAGGAAAGAGTCATCTCCAAGTGATCCTCTTGCTCTAATTGCCAAAAAGAAGAGCAAATCATGTTCTAAAAGCTTGTCCAAGAAAGTGCTTGTTGAAGAATCAACTGATTCTGAAGAGTTGAATCTTTCTGATGTTGATGATTCACACCTTGAATTAGTCAAGATGGCCGCCATGTTCGCAAACGCCTTGAACAAACACAAGTTTAAAGGCAAATCAAGCAATCAATGCAAACACTCATCATCTTCCTCGTACTACAAGAAAGCTGATCAATCCAAACAACAACGTGCTGATGATTCCAAGAAGGAAGATTCATTCTGTTTCAATTGTGGCAAAGCTGGTCATTACTCTCGTGAGTGCAAAATGCCTAAGAAGAAGGACGCAGCTTACTACAAGAAGAAAATGTTGATGGCTAAGATTGTGGAAACTGGGGGAGAGCTGAAACCGGTTGATGATACTTGGTTTAACTGGACTGATGATTCAGACTCAGAGGTGGAACATGCAAATGTTTGCAAGGTGACCAAGCTCATCAAAGCTAAGGAAGCATTGGAGAATTCTGACTCAACATCTGACGATGATGAGGTACAATCAACTGAAATCTCACCTGATTTTATAAAAATGCAAAATGACTTGATGAAGAATCTGGTCCCAATGTCAAAAGAAGTCAAAGGCTTAAAATCTGAAAACAAGGTTTTAAAAGACAAAATCAAACTTTCTGACACCAAACCATCTTCATCTAAATTACAATCGGAATTGCAAAAGTTGACCGTCCAACTCAGCTCCTCGGAATCTGAGTTGGAAGATCTTAAAAAGACAATTCATCCGATTAAAGTCGAACGAACTGATTATTGTTTAAAATCTGAACGACTTGTAGAAAAAGTTCAATTCTTAGAAAAAGATCTTTCTGATTTTAAAAACCAACATGAACCCACACTTTCAAAGCTAAACAAGAAAATTATTCATTTGGAAAACGCAATAATTGAAAAAGACACTGTATTCTCTTCATTGTCAAAAGAGTCTGTTCTAATGAAAGCTCAACTTGCTCGATATGAGAAAAAACTCTATCGAACAGAGCAATCCAAAGCTATCACGGATATGAAACTTTCAAAACAAACGATTTTCATGAATAGACCAAAAACGATTCATGGTGAAAAGTGGGGGTTGGGTTTTGAAGATCCTAAGATCTTAGATGGAGCTTCCAAAAAGATTTCAGGATTATATCATTCTGATTACTTTCAAGCTGGTTTACCACCGCATTTTGTGCATTCTTCTGTTGCTGATTTTGATGATATTATTGTTAATCGAAATCTAAAAAATACCATCAAATTAGCTTAATGTATGAGAAAATTAATGAAAAAATGAGTAAATCAAATCCTGCTTTCTTGAAGGAACTTGTTGAAAATGAAAAGAATGTGCAATGTGCTAATTATGTGCCGACACATAGATTGGTTTACATTCCTACACTCATGCTAGAGAAATACATTTTAATGCTTGAGAATGACGTGTTTAACAAACCTAGTTCTAGCATTGTTAACATAGATGAGGTGTTTGATGAACCAACTTTTGATGTGAAACCAGTTCTACCTGCTTTAATTGCATGTTCTGATAATGTTTTTCGTGAAGACCTAGCACATGAACTAACTGTTTTCTTTGAGACATAATCTCTAGGTCAAAATTCTTTAGATGAAAAAGTAGAACCTCATACTGAACCGATCATTGAACCTTTGATAGATTTTGAAAGTCAACTTGATCCTTTGCACGATTATTATTTGCATTTACCTGCTGTACGGAATTTGAATCGTATAGTAGCTCAACTAGAAAAGGAGAATATTGACTTGCAACTTAAGTGCCAATCATTAGAACAAATGCTTGCCCTGTGTGATAAATTGCCTTCACTGCCTAAGAAAGAATGTTCCTATGCTTTTAAGGAGGGTGAAGTGATAGTTTCTGCTGAAGAATTATGTCTTGAGATTAAAAGCTTAAAACAAAAGATAATTGAACTGAAACAGGCTAACACACTTAAGCAATTGTCTAATGTTGAAACCAATGTGCTTGAATGTATTGGTGGGATTACTAAGAAGGGAAAGGGAATGTCAACATCTAAGGATGTAAAATCCATTACTATTCTTAAAAATCCTCTCCGTTCTCAATTTGGCAATCGTGGTTCAAAAGTTGTTTCTACAACTTAATTTGTTGTCAAAAAGGTTCATTCTCCTGATGGTTCTGTGTCAACTGAAAAGATTCCTATGATTCCAATGACAAAAACTTCAAAAGCGAGTCTTTTAACAACATCAGTTAAGTCCACACAACACACAAGTCCTAAACCTGATTTAAGTGAGTATGATGCAAAAGAACGTAAAATCAAATTGGAAATTTTGCAAAATCAATCATCTCATGTGTCAACTGAAGAGTTTTGACGTCTAACTAACAAAGGTGTTTCTCGTGTCACATGTCATAATCCAAACTTGAATTACAAATCTGTATGGGTTCCTAAGTCCACGACTAAGAAAGTAGCAACCAAACCAACGCAATCTGCTAGTCGGCCTAGGAAATCATCTCATGTTTTTCAATTTTCGTATGTGAACAAAACATCTACTTGGAATAAGTTGTGTGTTAAGACTTCTGATAACGATGTAAAACTTGATATTGCGTATGATGCTTCATGTAATGTGTTTTTAAATGATGATTTATTGTCTAAACTGCATGATGCTTTACGTGATTATCTTGTCGTTGATCTAAAGTTTATTGTTGGTACTAACCGTAGAGGACCCAAGAAACTTTGGGTACCTAAACTCTAGGAAATTCACATTTACAGGGTTTCGACGTCTGTGTTTGGTATATCGATTTCAGTTGTTCTCGACACATGACGGGCGATAAATCCTTGCTTGTCAACTTCATTGACAAATTCCTAGGAACTGTTACTTTTGGAAATGATGAAATTGCAGCGATAACGGGTTACGGATATTTTGTGCAAAATGGCATAACAATCAAATGGATTTCATATGTTGAAGGTTTGGGGTACAGTTTATTTAGTGTAAGTCAATTCTGCGATGGAGATCTTAAAGTTCTGTTTGAACGTCGACAATGCTCGGTGCAATCCACCGAAGGAAATGATCTTCTTGTTGGTAAACGTTGTGCTTCACTATACACTATTGACCTCAACGATGCACCTTCACATACAACCATGTGTTTGGCCACTCGTTCTACCAAAGAAAATTCATGGTTATGGCAGCATCGGATGTCACACCTGAATTACAAGGGTATCAATCGACTAGTCTCTAAAGACTTAGTTAATGGTATTCCTACCTTTCACTATGATAAGCATCATGTGTGTTCATCATGTGCGATGGGTAAGCTGAAACGGACTAATCATCCCCTTAAGTAAAACCCCAGTACTTCATCGTCTTTGCAACTATTGCATATGGACTTATGTGGACCCATGCGTATTTCAAGCCTTGGTGGCAAGAAACATGTGCTTGTCATTGTCGATGACTATACTCGTTTTACATGGATTTTTCTTCTGCGAACTAAGTCAGAAACCCCCGCCATTATCATTGAGTTCATTAAAAAGACTCAACGCTCTTTTAACAAACATGTTAAGAGCATTTGAACTGATAATGGGACGGAATTTAAGAATGACCTGCTTGATAGTTATTTGAAAGACCAAGGCATTGAACATCAATTCTCTGCTGCTCGGATACCCCAACAGAATGGAGTAGTCGAATGACGTAATCGTACGTTATGCGAAGCAACTCGAACGATGCTTGCTTACTCCAAACTACCTCCAAAAATGTGGGGGCAGGCCATTTCAACTGCATGCTATACCCAAAATCATTGTATTGTTAATAAACGTTTTGATAAAACTCCATATGAGTTATTATATGGTAGACGCCCGAATGTCAAATATTTCCGTATCTTTGGTTGTATATGCTATGTGCTTAACGATTTTGACAGCCTCGGAAAGTTTGATCCAAATGGCGATCAAGCCATATTTCTCGGTTATTCTTCGAACAAAGTTGCTTATCGGGTTTATCACAAACGGACAAAAACGATTAAAGAGAGCATCAATGTCAAGTTCGATGAATTTTCGGGAATGGGTTTTGAACAACTCAGTTCAAAACCCGATCCTAACCTGGCTACTTCTTCTTCCACGCAAAACTCAATTTTCTCGACGAACGGTGTTCCTACGGTTACATCAGAGGAACTGGATATCTTGTTTGATAGTTTTTATGCTCCTCAATGGATTTCAAATGTTCAAACTGTACCGGTTACACCGTCACAGTCAAATACTGTGGAGACTCAACAAAGTCTTTTTGATGAAGATACAACACCAACTGATTCACCTGTTGCTTCTTCATCCTCCCTACCACCTCCTGTTACTGATAATCTTGAACCAATTCAAGATTCATCAGTTGATACAACTCCAGCTGTTTCTCCAGATACTCAATTGAATCCATTAGATAACATTACATCAGATCAAACGGATCAAGGCTCAACGTTAACAACGGTTGATGTTTCAATGGATACCACTGATGTACAACCTCTTCCACACAACCGATGGACTAAAAGTCATCCAATAGATCATATTATTGGTGATGCATCTGCTCCAGTCTCAACTCGAAGGGCTACTTGGAATATGTGTCTATACACTGCCTTTCTTAGTAAGATTGAACCAACAACGGTTGCTCAAGCTTTACTAGATCCAAACTGGGTGGTTGCAATGCAAGAAGAGATCAATCAATTTGAACGATTGAAAGTATGGCGATTGGTTCCAAGACCAACTGGTCAACAACCAATAGGGGTTAAGTGGATTTTTAAGAACAAGAAGGATTCTGATGGAATTATGGTTCAGAATAAGGCACGTCTTGTGGCCAAGGGATATCGACAACAAGAGGGTATTGATTATGATGAAACGTTTGCTCCGATTGCTAGGATTAAGGCTATTCGTCTTTTCCTTGCATTTGCTTCTCATATGAAGTTCACGGTGTTTCAAATGGACGTCAAAACTGCTTTTCTGAACGGTCATCTTCAAGAGGAAGTCTATGTCGATCAACCAGAAGGCTTTGTCGATCCCATTCATCCAAATTACGTCTACTTCTTGGAGAAAGCTTTATACGGTCTGAAGCAAGCACTGCGTGCATGGTACGAGACCTTAACAAAGTACTTGCTGGATAACGGCTTCTCTCGTGGAACGATTGATACAATGCTATTCATCCGTAAAAACCACGGTCACATTCTCTTGGTTCAAATTTACGTTGATGACATTATTTTTGGTTCCACGTCCCCGGCCTTATGCAAAGAATTTGGTGCCTTATGGCCAACAAATTCGAAATGAGCATGCTTGACCAGTTAAATTTCTTTTTGGGGTTACAAGTAAAACAATTACCAAACGGGATTTTTCTCAGTCAAACAAAGTATATCAATGATATACTAAAACGTTTTAAAATGACTGCTTTAAAACCAATGACAACCCCAATGAGGACTTTACTGGATGCTGATTCTAATGGGGAACCCTTTGATGTTACACTTTATCGAAGCATGGTTGGTTCTTTAATGTATCTGACTGCAAGTCAACCTGACATTACACTTGCTGTAACTGTCTGTGCCCGCTTTCAGTCAAACCCTAAGAAATCTCATTCCAAAGCGGTTGTTAGGATTTTTCAGTACGTTAAAGGTACACATAACCTTGGGATCTGGTATCCTCATGGATCCGATTTCAATCTCACTACTTACACTGATGCGGATCATGGCAGTTGCCATGTTGATAGAAAAAGCACATCTGGATCAATTCAGATGTTGGGGAATAGGCTAGTTGGTTGGTCATCCAAAAAGTAGAACTGTGTGTCTTTATCAACACCTGAGTCTGAGTACATTGCTGCAGCTCATTGTTGTTCACAAGTTTTGTGGATGCAAACTCAACTTTTAGACTATGGCTTTAAGATTTCTAAGACCCCGATTTACTGTGATTCACAAAGTGCTATTGCAATTACAAGCAACCCAGTCCAGCATTCTAAGACTAAACACATAGATATTCGCTATCATTTCATTAAGGACCATGTAGAGAAAGGGGATGTAGAGTTATACTTTGTGCCTACCAAAGTGCAATTAGCTGACATGTTCACTAAGCCTTTAGATGAACTTAGGCTAAAATTTTTGATCAAAGAGATTGGCATGGTAGAGTATAGTGCTTGATATTCCTTAGATCTGTTGGGACTTATTCTTGAGATCTTGTGTTAAGGGGGAGTAGATACTTTCTAGGGGGAGCAACTTCTTTCATATGCTTTGGATATCATCTTTTAAGGGGGAGCCTTTAGATTTATGATAACTTCCTGGATATAATTGTTCAATGTTTACATAAGGGGGAGGTAACTCATTGATATCATATTTCAAGGGGGAGTTAATTCATTTTCTAGGGTAATTTATCAAAATGCTGATTTACGTTCTTGTATATCACATTTTGAGGGGGAGAAAAAGGGAGAAAATGAGAAAATTACTCAAAAATATTGTTTTTCAAAAGTGAATTCATAACTTCTTTGTTTTATATCTGAAATAATTCACTAAGGCTTGTATACATCTCAGTATGCAACCCGTTTTAACAATTGATATCACTAAAGATTTGTACTTTGTTCACAAAATTCAAAGTTCTTTTAAGTACAAATCTTATTTTGGAAAATTCATAAAAATTGGAAAAGATAAAATCCAAAAATATTTGTTTTTTTACTGGATAAAATGCTATTTTTAGCATTATACCGAATCTGACATCCAACAGTACAGATTCGGTAAGTTCAAAGTTTTCAAAATTGTCTCAGAAATATTTTTCATAAAAAGATTGAAATGAATATTGAGAGAAAAAGTCAATTTGTTAAGATTTGAAGTTAAATTGATAAAGTTTTGAAAATTGGACTGAATTCGGTATAATAGGCCCATTCTGTAAAGCCCATTCGGTATTTTACCTTCGGTATCTATAAAAGGAGGGTCAAAGTCAAACTTACTCACTTACTGTTGTTAATTACCTACCGAGTCTGCTTGATTATACCGAATCTGTCTAATCTACCGAGTCCGTCTCTCTGTATCTTCAAATTCTTGGGTAAATGTTCATTTTAATTAACATACTTATAGATCTGAGATAATTATGTGTTTATCAACCAGAAAAGATCAAAATAACTGAATTTTAACTCTCAATTTTGAAATTCTGTTGATTTTACCGAGTCTGAGTCGTATTCTATTAATCCTTGTCTAATCTGAGTTATATTGATTGATCTATCATTTGACCAAGCTTGATTACATGTTTAATTGATTGTTTGATGGATTCTGTATCTACCGAATATGTTCTATCTACTGTACTGAGTGTGTTCATACAATTAATATGTTGCTATGCTTTAATTGATTGGTTAATTGATTGGTTAATTGATTATGGTTGTGATTTTACATGATAGAATATGCATGTTTGAGTGTCTTTATGTTAATTTTGGAGATACCAAATCTGTTCTTCTCTTGATACCGAATCTGACTTTTGGTACCTTGAAAATTTCTGATTTTTATCTTCAAACACTTAACTTGTTTATTCTATATCTTTCTGATCTGAAAACTCAAGCTTATTTGGTTACAGAATCTCAAGTTTTCATGACTACCAATCTGCTTGAAATGTGTTTAAAAATTGACTAAGTGTTGTTCTGATTCTTTGTGTAGTATAATTGACTTTACATGATAAATTTGTATTATGATGAATATCATATGAATATCATGATTGTCAATTATTTGTTCATATTTGAGAATAAAAGATTTTTATATTTTTGAAAAACCATAAAAATCTTAAAATAGAAAAGATAAAACATATACAAATGATTTCAAAGACAAATAAGAATAGAGATATATGCTTTTTGAATATTTTGTGGTCTTCTATTTCTTATTTGTACATCTAAATGGTGAACAATCACTTCATCAACTCTAAAACCAGTATTCCCTGCAACTACTTGACAACAATTCTAGAGAGGCACACACTGTGGCCTGCTCTCAGTACTACTGCCAGTGTAGCTGTAACAGATCTGGAGTTACTTAACAGAACAATTAGGTTTGTGGAAGCTACACAACCTACTACTGAAAATCCAGAGGGAACACAAGCTCGTTTTGAATTTCAACTGAGAGGAGTTCAAGGGAGGAGGAGTATCACTAAAGCTGATTTCAAGATGATATTCAGACTTCCTGTTGTGCAGAATGCTCCTGCTTTTCCTGCTACTCAGCAAATGATGACTTCTGTCTTTGATCTTGGTTATGTTGGAGCTACCAATGTTCCACCAGCTAAGTTTCAGAAGAAATATCTGCACTCAAGGTGGTATGTGATCTTCTCAATCATCAACAGATGCTTGCTGATGACAAGGAGTGGATCCGATAGCTTGACTGTGCCAATGCTGAAAGTATTCTACTCTTTCATAAGAGTAGAGGCTCCTAACTATGCTGAGCTTTTATGGGATCTGGTTCAAGCTCAAGTTGATAAGCCAAGGGGTTCATACATCCCTTGCGAAAGGCTTTTCTGTATCTTTATCCATGATGCTATAAATGCTTTCAGAAATGCAAATATATTTGTACCAGGTACACATGGATTACAGATGAAACGATTTGGGGAGCTGAAGATGAATACCCCGATGGTGTCTAATAATCAATTCACTGCCCCAATTCCAAATTGGCTAGTGAGGCTAGCTGAACCCCAAGACGCTCGTATGCGTTCTTATTTTGGGGCTGTAGGAATACCTCTTTCGAACCCGGTACAACAAGAACAAGTTGAACCCGCCGCGGTTCCAGCCCCAGAGGTTGTAGGGGAACCTGTAGTTCAACCACCTGGGCCAGCTAATCCTCCACTTAGGGTGAACCTTAAACGATCTAGGGCAGCACACCAAGCTCAACCCGTGCGGATCAGGGAACCTAGTCCAACTAGGATTGAACCAACCCTTTCCACAACACCCGAAGTAAGCAGTGACACCGACACTTCAGCAACAACATCTGAATTGTCTCCTGAACATTCTCCTAAGAGAACTCGATATATACCTGATGAGATGATTCAGACTCCGCCAACCCAACGAGTAACTAGATCTAGGACTTCGACACCTATCGTCCGCCAAACAGTTACTACTACCGTTGGTGATATGGACCAAGACCTAGAACCAATTAGGTCACCCTCACCCATCTCCGTATCATATCCAATAATAACAGTAAGCCCTATGCTAAATGAAGCGCAAGTTTCGGTAGGCAAGAGATCTAAATGCTCGGATGGTAAAAAGGCCACTAAGCCCATCCAATCTAAACAGGACTTAATAATAAATCCTACAAAGCAAGTAAAGTCTTCCTCTGCAGTAAATTCTGCGTTGACTCAATCAATTGAGGAAACTCAATCATTGAAGTCCAGAACGGCCGAAGGGGAGCCAAAAAGTCTTGAAAAGGCACCCTGCGTATCGGCTGGAAATCCTCCTGTGCCTCAACGTACAACAGGGTCTCGAGGTCCGGCTTATCTTGATGAGGAAGATCTGTCGCATCCCATGGAAACGAGTCAACATGACAATCCTTTAGGATATTTATCAGACTTCCAGCAGACTATCCCTTGATTCATGAAAGTGATTCATTGGATCAAACCACTTCTCTTCTGGATTTTGAATCTCAGGGTCTGGAGGAAGAGTCTTTAACTGAAAGAGATTTACCACCTCATGGTATATCAATGATTTCAGGAGTCGGAGATAGCAATATCTCCGCGAGAGCTAAACCGACGGGTTGTTCTGCTACTTTGTCAGAGTCCCATGAGACCAAAGTCATGGAGGTGGATGCTTCGAAAGAAACTTCGCCGGTGACAACTCCGGTTGTTACCCAACCTCCATCAAAAAGGGATATCACGAATCTAACTAGTAGTATGTACAGCCCTACATATAAGAATAATACCGTACAATCATCCTTACCTGCCCTCACGGCAACTCACACACTTCCATCGACATCGCCTTCAACAGATGCTGCTGATGCTGCTTTTGTTCATGGTTACACTGTTGTTTCACCAACTGGGTCACCTTCTCGGATTTCAAATAGATATGGATTACAGTATCTCTCTGACAATGAGGTGGAGGAGCTCTATCTTGCTGAGTTTGCTAAACGGACTGATCTTGATGAAAATCGCGAGACTATGATGATTTATCTTGAGCAAGCAAGGATAGTGTATCCTTTCTCTCCATGCAAGTCACCTGGACCAATTCACATGCCTGATCATGATGATTTCGATCCCGAAAATCTTCATGAGGGGGAGAATAGACAAAGTGGTCATCGGTCCAGTGGTTATGAAGTTGGTACATCTAGTCAACAGAAGAATAATGATGTTGTTGATATATCTGATTCCGGTAGTGATGAAATTGAGGAAATCCAGTGTGAAAGTTTTCTAGATGAATCAGAAAGTTAGAGAGAGGGTGACTCAGGGATGTTAATGATTATGGATACAGCTGATCAATCAGAGAATAAGTCATCTCAAGAGAACAATCAAAACTTTGACAACATTGAAGATATTTTGAAGGGGTCATCAAGTGTCGCCAATGAATTTAATGATCATCAATTTGTTAACTTGATTTCTCCAACTGATGAATTTAGAATTCACTTCGAAAAGGAGATTTTCTCTAATGGCAAAGAAGATACTACAACTCCTCCTGATTTGAATGTTCCATTTCAAACTGCAGAGATTGTTCTTGAGCGTGATGCAGATTACCAACTAAATGAGGATGAAGAGAAAAAGATTCTTCATTCACCATTCATTGAACAACAAGCATATAGAATCTATGGTGATTCTGATCTCGTCCTTTCTGCATCAATGAGTGTTCTGGGTGCATGGAAATATCATACGAAGCCTGAATATCTCAAAGCTTATCTGAGTGTTCACAATAAATTCAAATTGAAGAATGAAGAGAAACTTCAAATTCAGCAGAATTCAGAGATCAAAAGCATAAATAAGATTTTGATGATTAATAAGGATGAAGTGAAGATGCCATTGTTTTAAGTTACAAGAATGGATGATGAGGATTATCAGTTTTCAGAAGCAGATTTTGATAAACTGAAGATGGACGACATTATTTTTATTTACAATTATTTGATTAACTTGAATGAATCTGCAACAATTTATCATGCTAATGCAATGAAGGCAGTCTACAGGTTTATTCTTGATTCGATGAGATGGATGTCTGTTCATGATTTTCAAATGGGTTTGGAATCTGGACACAAAAAGCTCGGAATCAAACCGCCAAATCAAGTGATTGAAGAGCTTAGATATATGTCCTTACTTGAAGTGAGCGACTGTCCATATGGGTTTGTATTTGTCAATTCTCACTATACAAAGATCTTCATCAGAGTCTCAGATTTCAGAAGATACTCAGACGGAACGTTGATGTATGCTTTCAAATACATGAGATGGAGACTGATCAATAACTGCTATTCAACTGAAGATAATGAGATTGTCAAGTACATTCTCACAAGATTGAAAAGTCGTCTCAAAACAAGAGTGAATATACGAAGATATGAGAATCTCAAGGGATTCAAATCTAAAGTTCACTTCAGAGGAACAAAGTTCCTTTAGATGTTTTGGATAGAATTATATTGTAAAGTTCACATTTAACACTAAGGGGGAGATTGTTAGGACCCCGAAGTTGTATAGTGTTAATGTGAATTAAGTTTAAATGAAGGTTCCTTAGAAGAGGGTTATATAAGGAACCTATGTAGTCCTAATTAGATAGCCATTGTATTGTAACCGAGTTCTAGAAGCTGTGGAATTTAATTTGTACCGATTCTCTCTAGTACCGAGTCTCCTTCTTACATACCGAATCTCATTCTATCTTATCATTTCTCTCAATCTCAACATGATCTGACCTATCACTAGTTCCCTATGTTGGATTATTGTTGAAGCTTTTGAAGTCGACCTAGCGTTTTGGGTGGTTTAGCCCCAAACCATGCTCGGGTGTAGTTCGGATTAAAACTATCATTTTAAGCAGGTCGAACTTGTATTACATTTGATTAATGGCCTTCGTGCCTTTTATAAACATTAAAGTTGTTGTAAGCTTTAACAGGTTGTATTGATTGGTTTAAACCTTTTGAATGGCGCGTAAATGTTTTATTTAAAAAAAAAATTTACTCGTGTTAAATACGGGTTGGGATGTTTCAAGTGGCATCAGAGCATAGTCTAAGGAATTTAGGCGACTTGAGATAGGTGCCTAGACTTAGACTTTATTGTGTGTGCGCTTTATGCGGGACTTGTAGGACTTCGGGTCGGGTCGGGTTTGGTTAGTGCATAGGTTTATGTGAACTAACCTTGCGCTATTTGTTTTGTGTTGTATTTGAAATCCATCAAGCGAGATAGACGTTGTACTAGCAAGTTAATGCGAGATGCTCGCGTAACAATGACTAGCTACCATTGTTACGGGTGCAAATCATGTCAAACAAGCGATGTACGACGATTGTTGAGCAAGATGGGGCGGTAAGGTGTATATGTGTGTATATATGTGTTATGTCTTTTCGTTTCGATGTTTAACCTCTTCCGTTTTATAGAATGAAGATGAGAAATGGACACGACACCGATAATGGGGGCACGAGCGAGGACTCCGAGTTCACGGCCAAGGTTGAGGCCATTTTGAAAAGTCATCATACGTCTTTCCTAGAAGATGTCAAGAAGATGTTTCTAGATACGATTGACGAGCAATTAGTCAATGTAGTAAAGGAACAAATTAAGATTGTCCTTCAAGAGGATAACATTGTAAAGCGAGACTTTTTCTATAAGAACTTCAAAGATGCTCAACCTCCTACTTTTGAGGGCGAACGGGATCCACTTAAGAGTGCCCGATGGATCTCTGATATGGAGGGGGATTTTAGTACTTGTGAATGCCCTCTCGATAGGAAGACGAGGTATGGTTGTAGCATGTTGAGAGGTGATGCTAAGTTGTGGTGGGACGCAAAAATCCAACTCTATGGTGAAAAACAATATATGGATTTTACTTGGGACGAGTTCAAGGTGGAGTTTTTCCAAGAGTACCGAACTTCGGCCGATCTTACTAGACTTAAGGACTAGTTGCATTCCTTGAGGCAAGGGTTGATGGATTTGAACACTCTTAAATCCGTTTTCTTGTCAAAGACCCAATTTTGCTCGGAGTATGTCGGGAATGATAAAATGTTGAAGGAAGACTTCTATCGAATCTTGAACGACAACTATCAAGAGAAGATTAGTGTGAATGTGGTGAAAAGTTTTGATGAGTTGTTCGATATGGGCAAAGGTTTTGAGTCCCTCATCTTTAGAAAGAGTGGCTTTACTTTTGGCAAAAGGAAATTTGAAGTTACTAGTCACTCGAACAAGAAGAGTAAAGGTGCAACCGAGAGTGTGGGTAGTGTGAAGAAGGGTGCTTCCGGAGCTTTTCCTTATTCTTGTCACAATTGTGGACGAAAGGGGCATATGGCCAGTGATTGCACCAAACCATCTACCACAACCAAACTCACTTGTTATAATTATGGTAAAGAAGGGCACCGAAGGACGGAGTGTCCCAATTTGAATAATGATCATGTTAAGAAGTTGGAGAAGGCGGTGGGTACGGCTAAGGGGCGAAATTATTTGATGACCAATGATGAGGCCAAGCAATCCAATGAAGTTGTCTCAGGTACTTTCATGGTTAACTCTAATCCAGCAAGGATATTATTTGATAGCGGTGCTAATTTGTCTTTTGTGTCGCCTCGATTGGTGTCTAAGCTTAACAAACCGCTAGCTAAGTTAAGTCATCCGATAGAAGTCGAAATAGCGGATGGTGATAATGCTAAAAACGAACATATATTTCATAGCATTATCCCTCAAGAAAGACAAGCTTTTAGTTGCAATTGTTCTATTTACAAGTGATATTCGTTTAAATATTAAAAGGTGAAGACAAAAGACAGATTCGACGAATTGAAGATGCAAATGACCAAAACGCTAAAAAGTACAAAGTACAATCAAAAAGGTTCAATGTATTGATGAGAAACGTCTAAAAATTACAATGGTACAAGACGCGAAACGCAAAGTACAAGATATTAAATCGTACGAAAGGACGTTTGAAAATCCAAAACCGGGACATGAACCAACTATCAGCGCGCGACGCAACGGACCGAAAATTACAAATCAACTAGGCACATGAATATAATATAATATATATATATAATTATATAAAATTATATATATTATATTATATTATTTATAAACCGTTAGCAAACAAGAAAACAAGAAATGTGAGCTGTCCAAGGCGGCCATGCGATCGCATGGCCTGGAAGTTATTTTTCCATGCGATCGCATGGGAAGAATAGTATGGTAAGGTCCTATAAATTGCAAGTTTGGGCGACGAGTTTTAGAGACCATGTCATGCTTCAATCTCACTCTCTCAATATATTTATATTTATAATTTTAATTTTAATTTTAAGTTTAAGTTAATAATAATAATAAGGTTATTGTAAGGAATGTTTTAAAGGTTTTGTAAGTTGAAATTCTGTCTGTGTAACACTACGCGATTAATAATCATTGTAAGTTATGTTCAACCTTTTTAAATTAATGTCTCGTAGCTAAGTTATTATTATGCTTATTTAAATCGAAGTAATCGTGATGTTGGGCTAAATATTAAAGACGAGGTTATTGGGCTTTGTACCATAATTGGGGTTTGGACAAAAGATCGACACTTATGGAAATTAGACTATGGGCTATTAATGGGCTTTATATTAACTAAACGATACCTCGTTAATTTAATATAAAGGTTACAATTTGACGTATCTATATATAACCACATACGCTTAATCGGGTACGGTGGGCGGGATATTTATAAATACGAATTATTGTTCATTTGACCGGACACGGAGATGGATTAATAGTCAATGGACTCATTAAAATAGGGGTGGATTACATTCAAGGGTAATTTTTGTAATTGTTAACAAAGTATTAAAACCTTGGATTACACGCAGTTGATAACCTGGTGTAATCATTAAACAAAGTATTAAGACCTTGTTACAGTTCGAATCCTCAATTAGTTGGAATATTTGACTTCGGGTATAAGGTTAATTTGACGAAGACTCTCGCACTTTATAATTATGACCGATAGTGTAGTGACCCGAACTTTTCCATGTTTATATATATTAATTGAGATTGATATTTACATGATTAAATGTTTCCAACATGTTAAGCAATTAAACTTGTTAAGACTTGATTAATTGAAATATGTTTCATATAGACAATTGACCACCCAAGTTGACCGGCGATTCACGAACGTTAAAACTTGTAAAACGACATGACGATATATATATGGATATACATATGGTTAACATGAGATTATGATAAGTAAGTATCTCCATAAGTATATTAACAATGAGTTACATACATATAAACAAGACTACTAACTTAAGGATTTCGAAACGAGACATATATGTAACGATTATCGTTGTAACGACATTTAAATGAATATATATCATATTAAGATATATTAATATATCATAATATCATGATAATATAATAATTTAAAATCTCATTTGATATTATAAACATTGGGTTAACAACATTTAACAAGATCGTTAACCTAAAGGTTTCAAAACAACACTTACATGTAACGACTAACGATGACTTAACGACTCAGTTAAAATGTATATACATGTAGTGTTTTAATATGTATTTATACACTTTTGAAAGACTTCAATACACTTATCAAAATACTTCTACTTAACAAAAATGCTTACAATTACATCCTCGTTCAGTTTCATCAACAATTCTACTCGTATGCACCCGTATTCGTACTCGTACAATACACAGCTTTTAGATGTATGTACTATTGGTATATACACTCCAATGATCAGCTCTTAGAAGCCCATGTGAGTCACCTAACACATGTGGGAACCATCATTTGGCAACTAGCATGAAATATCTCATAAAATTACAAAAATATGAGTAATCATTCATGACTTATTTACATGAAAACAAAATTACATATCCTTTATATCTAATCCATACACCAACGACCAAAAACACCTACAAACACTTTCATTCTTCAATTTTCTTCATCTAATTAATCTCTCTCAAGTTCTATCTTCAAGTTCTAAGTGTTCTTCATATATTCTACAAGTTCTAGTTACATAAAATCAAGAATACTTTCAAGTTTGCTAGCTCACTTCCAATCTTGTAAGGTGATCATCCAACCTCAAGAAATCTTTATTTCTTATAGTAGGTTATCATTCTAATACAAGGTAATAATCATATTCAAACTTTGGTTCAATTTCTATAACTATAACAATCTTATTTCAAGTGATGATCTTACTTGAACTTGTTTTCGTGTCATGATTCTGCTTCAAGAACTTCGAGCCATCCAAGGATCCGTTGAAGCTAGATCCATTTTTCTCTTTTCCAGTAGGTTTATCCAAGGAACTTAAGGTAGTAATGAGGTTCATAACATCATTCGATTCATATATATAAAGCTATCTTATTCGAAGGTTTAAACTTGTAATCACTAGAACATAGTTTAGTTAATTCTAAACTTGTTCGCAAACAAAAGTTAATCCTTCTAACTTGACTTTTAAAATCAACTAAACACATGTTCTATATCTATATGATATGCTACCTTAATGATTTAAAACCTGGAAACACGAAAAACACCGTAAAACCGGATTTACGCCGTCGTAGTAACACCGCGGGCTGTTTTGGGTTAGTTAATTAAAAACTATGATAAACTTTGATTTAAAAGTTGTTATTCTGAGAAAATGATTTTTATTATGAACATGAAACTATATCCTAAAATTATGGTTAAACTCAAAGTGGAAGTATGTTTTCTAAAATGGTCATCTAGACGTCGTTCTTTCGACTGAAATGACTACCTTTACAAAAACGACTTGTAACTTATTTTTCCGACTATAAACCTATATTTTTTCTGTTTAGATTCATAAAATAGAGTTCAATATGAAACCATAGCAATTTGATTCACTCGAAACGGATTTAAAATGAAGAAGTTATGGGTAAAACAAGATTGGATAATTTTTCTCATTTTAGCTACGTGAAAATTGGTAACAAATCTATTCCAACCATAACTTAATCAACTTGTATTGTATATTATGTAATCTTGAGATACCATAGACACGTATACAATGTTTCGACCTATCATGTCGACACATCTATATATATTTCGGAACAACCATAGACACTCTATATGTGAATGTTGGAGTTAGCTATACAGGGTTGAGGTTGATTCCAAAATATATATAGTTTGAGTTGTGATCAATACTGAGATACGTATACACTGGGTCGTGGATTGATTCAAGATAATATTTATCGATTTATTTCTGTACATCTAACTGTGGACAACTAGTTGTAGGTTACTAACGAGGACAGCTGACTTAATAAACTTAAAACATCAAAATATATTAAAAGTGTTGTAAATATATTTTGAACATACTTTGATATATATGTATATATTGTTATAGGTTCGTGAATCAACCAGTGGCCAAGTCTTACTTCCCGACGAAGTAAAAATCTGTGAAAGTGAGTTATAGTCCCACTTTTAAAATCTAATATTTTTGGGATGAGAATACATGCAGGTTTTATAAATGATTTACAAAATAGACACAAGTACGTGAAACTACATTCTATGGTTGAATTATCGAAATCGAATATGCCCCTTTTTATTAAGTCTGGTAATCTAAGAATTAGGGAACAGACACCCTAATTGACGCGAATCCTAAAGATAGATCTATTGGGCCTAACAAACCCCATCCAAAGTACCGGATGCTTTAGTACTTCGAAATTTATATCATATCCGAAGGGTGTCCCGGAATGATGGGGATATTCTTATATATGCATCTTGTTAATGTCGGTTACCAGGTGTTCACCATATGAATGATTTTTATCTCTATGTATGGGATGTGTATTGAAATATGAAATCTTGTGGTCTATTGTTACGATTTGATATATATAGGTTAAACCTATAACTCACCAACATTTTTGTTGACGTTTTAAGCATGTTTATTCTCAGGTGATTATTAAGAGCTTCCGCTGTCGCATACTTAAATAAGGACAAGATTTGGAGTCCATGCTTGTATGATATTGTGTAAAAACTGCATTCAAGAAACTTATTTTGTTGTAACATATTTGTATTGTAAACCATTATGTAATGGTCGTGTGTAAACAGGATATTTTAGATTATCATTATTTGATAATCTACGTAAAGCTTTTTAAACCTTTATTGATGAAATAAAGGTTATGGTTTGTTTAAAAATGAATGCAGTCTTTGAAAAACGTCTCATATAGAGGTCAAAACCTCGCAACGAAATCAATTAATATGGAACGTTTTTAATCAATAAGAACGGGACATTTCAGTTGGTATCCGAGCGTTGGTCTTAGAGAACCAGAATTTTGCATTAGTGTGTCTTATCGAGTTTGTTAGGATGCATTAGTGAGTCTGGACTTCGACCGTGTTTACTTGAAAAATGATTGCTTAACAAATTTTGTTGGAAACTATATATTTTTAACATGTGAATATTATGTGATATATTAATCTCTTAACGCGTTTGATATTATGTGATAGATGTCTACCTCTAGAACAAGTCCCATTGACTCACCTAATAATAATGAAGAGTCAAATGTAAATTGGAATGATTCGTGGACTGATTCACAAGTTCCCGAAGAGGAACCGGAAGAAGAGTCGGAACCGGAAGAAGAATCGGAACCGGAAGAAGAATCTGAACCGGATGAAGAAATAGAACCGGTGGGGGAAATAATAAAACGGTTAAGTAAAAGAAAATCCTCAACCAACCGACCAAGGTTAATTATGGTCAATGGTGTTTCCGCCAAGGAAGCAAAATATTGGGAGGATTACCAATTCTCCGATGAATCGGATTCCGACGAGAATTCCGATGATGTTATAGAAATTACCCCAACTGAATTTAAATAGGCAAAAGAAAATAATAAGGGAAAGGGCATAAAAATATAGAAATCTAATTCCAACCCCGATGAACTTTATATGTATCGTCAACCCCCGAAGTCCTTAAGTTGTAACAATGACCCGGGAACCTCTAAACCACCAGGTTTTTCTAAACCAATGTAGAAAACGACGGCTCGTATTAGGGGAACATCATATATCCCTAGAAACTTGGCAAAACGAACCAAAACCCAAGAAGAAGAAATAAGCGAGTCGGAATAAGATAGTTGTATTTGTGTGGTGTAATATATGTAATATAGTGTGCTTATGCTTTAAGATATATGTAAAAATTGCTTGTATTAATAAGTATTTTTTATTTTATTTTATGAATCTAACTCTTGTCTATTTTACAGTATAAAAACACAAAATGGATAGACAACACAATATTTTAAGAGACCTACCCGGAGACATGATTGATGAAATCTTGTCTAGAGTCGGTCAGAATTCTTCGGCACAACTATTTAAGGCGAGATCAGTTTGTAAGAAATTTGAAGAACGTTCCAAGAATGCCTTGGTTTATAAAAGGCTTTCGTTTGAAAGATGGGGGATATCACATTGGGAAACCCATAAGTTACGATGTGTTTACTTTGACGCATATATTGCGGGGAACCCAAATGCTATTTTACGCAACGGGTTAAGAAATTATTTCGACTCAATGTATCCGAATATAGGACTTCGTGATTTAGAAAAAGCGGCTAACATGCAACATAAAGAAGCATGTTATGCTTACGGATTAGTAATGTTCGCTTCTCACCAAAGTGAGAACAAGAACATCGGGCTACAACTATTAAACAAAACGTTCCCACAAGTGACGGAGTCGGTAATTGGGGTAAGAAATGAGGTTTTTAGATTGTTACGGGACTGTTGGACATTACGTAACCCTCGTCCCTTTGACGACGTAACAACACGCTGTCTTATCAATGGCCATAACAGTTATGTTCCACAAGACCAACGATGGGAAGTAGTCCTAGTAAAACCAGAATGCATGACTTGTTTCTGGACGTATGAATTACGTGTCTTTATTGCCTTTGCTGAACGACTTCTGTACTAGCTAGAATTATCTTCACAACCATCTTGTATCAAATTTATTGTGTGCTATATTTCATGCTATATGTAAAATAAGCGGTATTGTAAGTTTGTAAAATATTGTGTAAAAGTTTGAACGCGAAATATTATTATAATCAGTTTTTCATATAGAATTGTAGTAGTTGAATTGTATATTAGCTACTAAGTATGAACTTAACGGGTAGGTACTACCCGAATTTAAACTTATAAAACGCTAATATGAAGAAAAAGCTTTTATAAATGAGTTCATATTATGCTACGAAATACTATTAACTACTCTTAATATTCTGTATGATTAACTTGTTCCATTTAACTATTTTGAAGGAAATGGCACCGACTACTCGACACACCTTGAATATGAATGAAGAGGAATTCCGTACTTTTCTAGCTTCAAACATAGCCGCAGTACAGGCTGCGCTACATACCAACAATAACCTTAGATCTAGCAGTACAGGAAATCGTGTAGGATGCACCTACAAAGAATTCACTGCCTGCAAACCTTTGGAATTTGATGGAACCGAAGGACCGATCGGATTGAAACGGTGGACCGAGAAGGTCGAATCGGTGTTTGCCATAAGTAAGTGTACTGAAGAGGACAAAGTAAAGTACGCTACGCATACGTTCACAGGTTCTGCGTTAACATGGTGGAATACCTATCTAGAGCAAGTGGGACAAGACGATGCGTACGCACTACCGTGGTCAGCATTCAAGCACTTGATGAACGAGAAGTACCGTCCCAGAACCGAGGTCAATAAGCTCAAGACAGAACTTAGAGGGTTACGAACCCAAGGATTTGATATTACCACGTACGAAAGACGATTCACAGAATTGTGCCTATTGTGTCCGGGAGCATTCGAAGATGAGGAAGAGAAGATCGACGCGTTTGTGAAAGGATTACCGGAAAGAATCCAAGAAGATATAAGTTCACACGAGCCCGCCTCCATACAACAGGCATGTAGAATGGCTCACAAACTCGTGAACCAGATTGAAGAAAGAATTAAAGAACAGACTGCTGAAGAGGCCAATGTGAAGCAAGTCAAAAGAAAGTGGGAGGAAAACGGTGATAAGAATCACCAATACAACAACAACAATAATCGCAACAATTATCCCAACAATCGCAACATCAATCGCAACTACAACAAACGGCCCAACAACAACAACAACAACAACAACAACAACAACAACAACAACAGCAACTACAACAATCATCCCAACAACAATAATAACCGCAACAACAACAACAATCAGAAGCAGCTATGCCAAAGGTGTGAAAAGAATCACTCGGGGTTCTGCACCAAATTTTGCAACAAGTGTAAAAGAAATGGTCATAGTGCGGCGAAGTGTGAGGTCTACGGACCAGGGGTTAATAGAACGAAAGGAACAAATGGTGTCGGAACGAGTAATGGCGGAGCAAGTAGTGTCGGAGCAAGTTATGCCAATGTAGTTTGTTATAAATGTGGAAAACCGGGCCACATTATTAGAAATTGCCCGAACCAGGAGAACACGAATGGACAAGGCCGTGGAAGAGTTTTCAATATTAATGCGGCAGAGGCACAGGAAGACCCGGAGCTTATTACGGGTACGTTTCTTATTGACAATAAATCTGCTTACGTTTTA
The DNA here is from genome assembly GCF_046630445.1 of Rutidosis leptorrhynchoides. Taxonomy (NCBI): domain Eukaryota; kingdom Viridiplantae; phylum Streptophyta; class Magnoliopsida; order Asterales; family Asteraceae; genus Rutidosis; species Rutidosis leptorrhynchoides. The sequence goes on from NC_092336.1 coordinate 635,362,262, forward strand.
TTTGATTCGGGTGCGGATAGAAGCTATATGAGTAGAGATTTTTGTGCTAAATTAAGTTGTCCATTGACGCCTTTGGATAGTAAATTTTTACTCGAATTAGCAAATGGTAAATTAATTTCAGCAGATAATATATGTCGGAATCGAGAAATTAAACTGGTTAGCGAAACATTTAAGATTGATTTGATACCAGTAGAGTTAGGGAGTTTTGATGTGATAATCGGTATGGACTGGTTGAAAGAAGTGAAAGCGGAGATCGTTTGTTACAAAAATGCAATTCGCATTATACGAGAAAAAGGAAAACCCTTAATGGTGTACGGAGAAAAGGGCAACACGAAGCTACATCTTATTAGTAATTTGAAGGCACAAAAACTAATAAGAAAAGGTTGCTATGCTGTTCTAGCACACGTCGAGAAAGTACAAACTGAAGAAAAGAGCATCAATGATGTTCCCGTCGCAAAAGAATTTCCTGATGTATTTCCGAAAGAATTACCGGGATTACCCCCACATCGATCCGTTGAATTTCAAATAGATCTTGTACCAGGAGCTGCACCAATAGCTCGTGCTCCTTACAGACTCGCACCCAGTGAGATGAAAGAACTACAAAGCCAATTACAAGAACTTTTAGAGCGTGGTTTCATTCGACCAAGCACATCACCGTGGGGAGCTCCTGTTTTGTTTGTCAAGAAGAAAGATGGTACATTCAGGTTGTGTATCGACTACCGAGAGTTGAACAAACTTACCATCAAGAACCGCTACCCACTACCGAGAATCGATGACTTATTTGATCAACTACAAGGCTCGTCTGTTTATTCAAAGATTGACTTACGTTTCGGGTATCATCAAATGCAGGTGAAAGAAGATGATATTCCAAAGACTGCTTTCAGAACACGTTACGGTCATTACGAGTTTATGGTCATGCCGTTTGGTTTAACTAATGCACCAGCTGTGTTCATGGACCTTATGAACCGAGTGTGTGGACCATACCTTGACAAGTTTGTCATTGTTTTCATTGATGACATACTTATTTACTCAAAGAATGACCAAGAACACGGTGAACATTTGAGAAAGGTGTTAGAAGTATTGAGGAAGGAAGAATTGTACGCTAAGTTTTCAAAGTGTGCATTTTGGTTGGAATAAGTTCAATTCCTCGGTCACATAGTGAACAAAGAAGGTATTAAGGTGGATCCGGCAAAGATAGAAACTGTTGAAAAGTGGGAAACCCCGAAAACTCCGAAACACATACGCCAGTTTTTAGGACTAGCTGGTTACTACAGAAGGTTCATCCAAGACTTTTCCAGAATAGCAAAACCCTTGACTGCATTAACGCATAAAGGGAAGAAATTTGAATGGAAGGATGAACAAGAGAAAGCGTTTCAGTTATTGAAGAAAAAGCTAACTACGGCACCTATATTGTCATTGCCTGAAGGGAATGATGATTTTGTGATTTATTGTGACGCATCAAAGCAAGGTCTCGGTTGTGTATTAATGCAACGAACGAAGGTGATTGCTTATGCCTCTAGACAATTGAAGATTCACGAGCAAAATTATACGACGCATGATTTGGAATTAGGCGCGGTTGTTTTTGCATTAAAGACTTGGAGGCACTACTTATATGGGGTCAAAAGTATTATATATACCGACCACAAAAGTCTTCAACACATATTTAATCAGAAACAACTGAATATGAGGCAGCGTAGGTGGATTGAATTATTGAATGATTACGACTTTGAGATTCGTTACCACCCGGGGAAGGCAAATGTGGTAGCCGATGCCTTGAGCAGGAAGGACAGAGAACCCAATCAAGTAAAATCTATGAATATAATGATTCATAATAACCTTACTACTCAAATAAAGGAGGCGCAACAAGGAGTTTTAAAAGAGGGAAATTTAAAGGATGAAATACCCAAAGGATCGGAGAAGCATCTTAATATTCGGGAAGACGGAACCCGGTATAGGGCTGAAAGGATTTGGGTACCAAAATTTGGAGATATGAGAGAAATGGTACTTAGAGAAGCTCATAAAACCAGATACTCAATACATCCTGGAACGGGGAAGATGTACAAGGATCTCAAGAAACATTTTTGGTGGCCGGGTATGAAAGCCGATGTTGCTAAATACATAGGAGAATGTTTGACGTGTTCTAAGGTCAAAGCTGAGCATCAGAAACCATCAGGTCTACTTCAACAACCCGAAATCCCGGAATGGAAATGGGAAAACATTACCATAGATTTCATCACTAAATTGCCAAGGACTGCAAGCGGTTTTGATACTATTTGGGTAATAGTTGATCGTCTCACCAAATCCGCACACTTCCTACCAATAAGAGAAGATGACAAGATGGAGAAGTTAGCACGACTGTATTTGAAGGAAGTCATCTCCAGACATGGAATACCAATCTCTATTATCTCTGATAGGGATGGCAGATTTATTTCAAGATTCTGGCAGACATTACAGCAAGCATTAGGAACTCGTCTAGACATGAGTACTGCCTATCATCCACAAACTGATAGGCAGAGCGAAAGGACGATACAAACGCTTGAAGACATGCTACGAGCATGTGTTATTGATTTCGGAAACAGTTGGGATCGACATCTACCGTTAGCAGAATTTTCCTACAACAACAGCTACCATTCAAGCATTGAGATGGCACCGTTTGAAGCACTTTATGGTAGAAAGTGCAGGTCTCCGATTTGTTGGAGTGAGGTGGGGGATAGACAGATTACGGGTCCGGAGATTATACAAGAAACTACCGAGAAGATCATCCAAATTCAACAACGGTTGAAAACTGCCCAAAGTCGACAAAAGAGCTATGCTGACATTAAAAGAAAAGATATAGAATTTGAAATTGGAGAGATGGTCATGCTTAAAGTTGCACCTTGGAAAGGCGTTGTTCGATTTGGTAAACGAGGGAAATTAAATCCAAGGTATATTGGACCATTCAAGATTATTGATCGTGTCGGACCAGTAGCTTACCGACTTGAGTTACCTCAACAACTTGCGGCTGTACATAACACTTTCCACGTCTCGAATTTGAAGAAATGTTTTGCTAAAGAAGATCTCACTATTCCATTAGATGAAATCCAAATCAACGAAAAACTTCAATTCATCGAAGAACCCGTCGAAATAATGGATCATGAGGTTAAAAGACTTAAGCAAAACAAGATACCAATTGTTAAGGTTCGATGGAATGCTCGTAGAGGACCTGAGTTCACCTGGGAGCGTGAAGATCAGATGAAGAAGAAATACCCGCATCTATTTCCAGAAGATTCGTCAACACCTTCAACAGCTTAAAATTTCGGGACGAAATTTATTTAACGGGTAGGTACTGTAGTGACCCGAACTTTTCCATGTTTATATATATTAATTGAGATTGATATTTACATGATTAAATGTTTCCAACATGTTAAGCAATTAAACTTGTTAAGACTTGATTAATTGAAATATGTTTCATATAGACAATTGACCACCCAAGTTGACCGGCGATTCACGAACGTTAAAACTTGTAAAACGACATGACGATATATATATGGATATACATATGGTTAACATGAGATTATGATAAGTAAGTATCTCCATAAGTATATTAACAATGAGTTACATACATATAAACAAGACTACTAACTTAAGGATTTCGAAACGAGACATATATGTAACGATTATCGTTGTAACGACATTTAAATGAATATATATATCATATTAAGATATATTAATATATCATAATATCATGATAATATAATAATTTAAAATCTCATTTGATATTATAAACATTGGGTTAACAACATTTAACAAGATCGTTAACCTAAAGGTTTCAAAACAACACTTACATGTAACGACTAACGATGACTTAACGACTCAGTTAAAATGTATATACATGTAGTGTTTTAATATGTATTTATACACTTTTGAAAGACTTCAATACACTTATCAAAATACTTCTACTTAACAAAAATGCTTACAATTACATCCTCGTTCAGTTTCATCAACAATTCTACTCGTATGCACCCGTATTCGTACTCGTACAATACACAGCTTTTAGATGTATGTACTATTGGTATATACACTCCAATGATCAGCTCTTAGAAGCCCATGTGAGTCACCTAACACATGTGGGAACCATCATTTGGCAACTAGCATGAAATATCTCATAAAATTACAAAAATATGAGTAATCATTCATGACTTATTTACATGAAAACAAAATTACATATCCTTTATATCTAATCCATACACCAACGACCAAAAATACCTACAAACACTTTCATTCTTCAATTTTCTTCATCTAATTAATCTCTCTCAAGTTCTATCTTCAAGTTCTAAGTGTTCTTCATATATTCTACAAGTTCTAGTTACATAAAATCAAGAATACTTTCAAGTTTGCTAGCTCACTTCCAATCTTGTAAGGTGATCATCCAACCTCAAGAAATCTTTATTTCTTACAGTAGGTTATCATTCTAATACAAGGTAATAATCATATTCAAACTTTGGTTCAATTTCTATAACTATAACAATCTTATTTCAAGTGATGATCTTACTTGAACTTGTTTTCGTGTCATGATTCTGCTTCAAGAACTTCGAGCCATCCAAGGATCCGTTGAAGCTAGATCCATTTTTCTCTTTTCCAGTAGGTTTATCCAAGGAACTTAAGGTAGTAATGAGGTTCATAACATCATTCGATTCATATATATAAAGATATCTTATTCGAAGGTTTAAACTTGTAATCACTAGAACATAGTTTAGTTAATTCTAAACTTGTTCGCAAACAAAAGTTAATCCTTCTAACTTGACTTTTAAAATCAACTAAACACATGTTCTATATCTATATGATATGCTACCTTAATGATTTAAAACCTGGAAACACGAAAAACACCGTAAAACCGGATTTACGCCGTCGTAGTAACACCGCGGGCTGTTTTGGGTTAGTTAATTAAAAACTATGATAAACTTTGATTTAAAAGTTGTTATTCTGAGAAAATGATTTTTATTATGAACATGAAACTATATCCTAAAATTATGGTTAAACTCAAAGTGGAAGTATGTTTTCTAAAATGGTCATCTAGACGTCGTTCTTTCGACTGAAATGACTACCTTTACAAAAACGACTTGTAACTTATTTTTCCGACTATAAACCTATATTTTTTCTGTTTAGATTCATAAAATAGAGTTCAATATGAAACCATAGCAATTTGATTCACTCAAAACGGATTTAAAATGAAGAAGTTATGGGTAAAACAAGATTGGATAATTTTTCTCATTTTAGCTACGTGAAAATTGGTAACAAATCTATTCCAACCATAACTTAATCAACTTGTATTGTATATTATGTAATCTTGAGATACCATAGACACGTATACAATGTTTCAACCTATCATGTCGACACATCTATATATATTTCGGAACAACCATAGACACTCTATATGTGAATGTTGGAGTTAGCTATACAGGGTTGAGGTTGATTCCAAAATATATATAGTTTGAGTTGTGATCAATACTGAGATACGTATACACTGGGTCGTGGATTGATTCAAGATAATATTTATCGATTTATTTCTGTACATCTAACTGTGGACAACTAGTTGTAGGTTACTAACGAGGACAGCTGACTTAATAAACTTAAAACATCAAAATATATTAAAAGTGTTGTAAATATATTTTGAACATACTTTGATATATATGTATATATTGTTATAGGTTCGTGAATCAACCAGTGGCCAAGTCTTACTTCCCGACGAAGTAAAAATCTGTGAAAGTGAGTTATAGTCCCACTTTTAAAATCTAATATTTTTGGGATGAGAATACATGCAGGTTTTATAAATGATTTACAAAATAGACACAAGTACGTGAAACTACATTCTATGGTTGAATTATCGAAATCGAATATGCCCCTTTTTATTAAGTCTGGTAATCTAAGAATTAGGGAACAGACACCCTAATTGACGCGAATCCTAAAGATAGATCTATTGGGCCTAACAAACCCCATCCAAAGTACCGGATGCTTTAGTACTTCGAAATTTATATCATATCCGAAGGGTGTCCCGGAATGATGGGGATATTCTTATATATGCATCTTGTTAATGTCGGTTACCAGGTGTTCACCATATGAATGATTTTTATCTCTATGTATGGGATGTGTATTGAAATATGAAATCTTGTGGTCTATTGTTACGATTTGATATATATAGGTTAAACCTATAACTCACCAACATTTTTGTTGACGTTTTAAGCATGTTTATTCTCAGGTGATTATTAAGAGCTTCCGCTGTCGCATACTTAAATAAGGACAAGATTTGGAGTCCATGCTTGTATGATATTGTGTAAAAACTGCATTCAAGAAACTTATTTTGTTGTAACATATTTGTATTGTAAACCATTATGTAATGGTCGTGTGTAAACAGGATATTTTAGATTATCATTATTTGATAATCTACGTAAAGCTTTTTAAACCTTTATTGATGAAATAAAGGGTATGGTTTGTTTAAAAATGAATGCAGTCTTTGAAAAACGTCTCATATAGAGGTCGAAACCTCGCAACGAAATCAATTAATATGGAACGTTTTTAATCAATAAGAACGGGACATTTCAGATAGACTATTATGGACAAAACCAGATGGTCATATTGAATAATCCAGGACAAAGGACAATTAACCCATGGTAATAAATTAAAATCAACACGTCAAACATCATGATTACGAAAGTTTAAATAAGCATAATTCCTTTATTTTATATCTCATCGTACTTTTAATTATCGCAATTTTATTTATCGTCATTTTATTTATCGCACTTTTAATTATCGCACTTTTATTTATCGTCATTTACTTTACGCTTTAAATTAAGTTGTATTTATATTTAATATTTTACATTAGGTTTTAATTGTGACTTAAGACATAAAATCGACATACCGGTCACTAAACGGTAAAAAAAACCCCTTTTATAATAATAATAATAATATTACTTATATATATATTGATACAAATATAGTTTAAAATAAATATACGTTTAAACTCAGCTAGCTCCCTGTGGAACGAACCGGACTTACTAAAAACTACACTACTTTACGATTAGGTACACTGCCTATAGTGTTGTAGCAAGGTTTAGGTATATCCACTATATAAATAAATAAATAACTTGTGTAAAATTGTATCGTATTTAATAGTATTTCGCAATAAAAATATAACTATTTCATATACTACCTCGCAAAACATCAGATGGCAAGACGATGCTAGGGGTTGATGTGTGTAAGGATTGTAATGTTATGTTTGGTACCTAAATGTTTAAAATTGATCTCATTCCGATGACTTTGGGTGAGTTTGATATTGTTGTGGGTATGGATTGGCTCGATCATTATAGAGCCGATATTGCATGCCATGATAAGTTCATTCGTGTAAAAACCCCAAGTGGGGGAGAGTTGATTATTCATGGCGATAAACGAAGAAGACTCGTACCATTATGCACTTATGCACTGGCGCGACGTTTTCTTAAGGGTGGGGTATGGTTTTTCTTGCCCATGTAGTTGATACTCGTGTTGAGCCACCATCCATTCGTGAAATTCTGGTGGTTAGTGAATTTGAAGACTTTTTCCGGAAGAGTTGTCGGGTGTTCCGACGGAAAGTCAAGTTGAATTTCGCATTGAGTTGGTTCCGGGAGCTACTCCCATTGCTAAAACTCCTTATCGTTTAGCGACGACGGAAATGCAAGAATTGTTAAATCAAACCCAAGAGTTTCTTGAAAAGCGTTTCATTCGACCGAGTTCTGAAATGTCCCGTTCTTATTGATTAAAAACGTTCCATATTAATTGATTTCGTTGCGAGGTTTTGACCTCTATATGAGACATTTTTCAAAGACTGCATTCATTTTAAAACAAACCATAACCTTTATTTCATCAATAAAGGTTTAAAAAGCTTTACGTAGATTATCAAATAATGATAATCTAAAATATCCTGTTTACACACGACCATTACATAATGGTTTACAATACAAATATGTTACAACAAAATAAGTTTCTTGAATGCAGTTTTTACACAATATCATACAAGCATGAACACCAAATCTCGTCCTTATTTAAGTATGCGACAGCGGAAGCTCTTAATAATCACCTGAGAATAAACATGCTTAAAACGTCAACAAAAATGTTGGTGAGTTATAGGTTTAACCTATATATATCAAATTATAATAATAGACCACAAGATTTCATATTTCAATACACACCCCATACATAGAGATAAAAATCATTCATATGGTGAACACCTGGTAACCGACATTAACAAGATGCATATATAAGAATATCCCCATCATTCCGGGACACCCTTCGGATATGATATAAATTTCGAAGTACTAAAGCATCCGGTACTTTGGATGGGGTTTGTTAGGCCCAATAGATCTATCTTTAGGATTCGCGTCAATTAGGGTGTCTGTTCCCTAATTCTTAGATTACCAGACTTAATAAAAAGGGGCATATTCGATTTCGATAATTCAACCATAGAATGTAGTTTCACGTGCTTGTGTCTATTTTGTAAATCATTTATAAAACCTGCATGTATTCTCATCCCAAAAATGTTAGATTTTAAAAGTGGGACTATAACTCACTTTCACAGATTTTTACTTCGTCGGGAAGTAAGACTTGGCCACTGGTTGATTCACGAACCTATAACAATATATACATGTATATTAAAGTATGTTCAAAATATATTTACAACACTTTTAATATATTTTGATGTTTTAAGTTTATTAAGTCAGCTGTCCTCGTTAGTAACCTACAACTAGTTGTCCACAGTTAGATGTACAGAAATAAATCGATAAATATTATCTTGAATCAATCCACGACCCAGTGTATACATATCTCAGTATTGATCACAACTCAAACTATATATATTTTGGAATCAACCTCAACTCTGTATTGCTAACTCCAACATTCACATATAGATTGTCTATGGTTGTTCCGAAATATATATAGATGTGTCGACATGATAGGTCGAAACATTGTATACGTGTCTATGATATCTCAAGATTACATAATATACAATACAAGTTGATTAAGTTATGGTTGGAATAGATTTGTTACAAATTTTCACGTAGCTAAAATGAGAAAAATTATCCAATCTTGTTTTACCCATAACTTCTTCATTTTAAATCCGTTTTGAGTGAATCAAATTGCTATGGTTTCATATTGAACTCTATTTTATGAATCTAAACAGAAAAAGTATAGGTTTATAGTCGTAAAAATAAGTTACAAGTCGTTTTTGTAAAGGTAGTCATTTCAGTCGAAAGAACGACGTCTAGATGACCATTTTAGAAAACATACTTCCACTTTGAGTTTAACCATAATTTTTGGATATAGTTTCATGTTCATAATAAAAATCATTTTCTCAGAATAACAACTTTTAAATCAAAGTTTATCATAGTTTTTAATTAACTAACCCAAAACAGCCCGCGGTGTTACTACGACGGTGTAAATCCGGTTTTACGGTGTTTTTCGTGTCTCCAGGTTTTAAATCATTAAGTTAGCATATCATATAGATATAGAATATGTGTTTAGTTGATTTTAAAAGTCAAGTTAGAAGGATTAACTTTTGTTTGCGAACAAGTTTAGAATTAACTAAACTATGTTCTAGTGATTACAAGTTTAAACCTTCGAATAAGATAGCTTTATATGTATGAATTGAATGATGTTATGAATAACATTACTACCTTAAGTTCCTTGGATAAACCTATTGGAAAAGTGAAAAATGGATCTAGCTTCAACGGATCCTTGGATGGCTCGAAGTTCTTGAAGCAGAATCATGACACGAAAACAAGTTCAAGTAAGATCATCACTTGAAATAAGATTGTTATAGTTATAGAAATTGAACCAAAGTTTGAATATGATTATTACCTTGTATTAGAATGATAACCTACTGTAAGAAACAAAGATTTCTTGAGGTTGGATGATCACCTTACAAGATTGGAAGTGAGCTAGCAAACTTGAAAGTATTCTTGATTTTATGTAACTAGAACTTGTAGAATATATGAAGAACACTTAGAACTTGAAGATAGAACTTGAGAGAGATCAATTAGATGAAGAAAATTGAAGAATGAAAGTGTTAGTAGGTGTTTTTGGTCATTGGTGTATGGATTAGATATAAAGGATATGTAATTTTGTTTTCATGTAAATAAGTCATGAATGATTACTCATATTTTTGTAATTTTATGAGATATTTCATGCTAGTTGCCAAATGATGGTTCCCACATGTGTTAGGTGACTCACATGGGCTGCTAAGAGCTGATCATTGGAGTGTATATACCAATAGTACATACATCTAAAAGCTTTGTATTGTACGAGTACGAATACGGGTGCATACGAGTAGAATTGTTGATGAAACTGAACGAGGATGTAATTGTAAGCATTTTTGTTAAGTAGAAGTATTTTGATAAGTGTATTGAAGTCTTTCAAAAGTGTATAAATACATATTAAAACACTACATGTATATACATTTTAACTGAGCCGTTAAGTCATCGTTAGTCGTTACATGTAAGCGTTGTTTTGAAACCTTTAGGTTAACGATCTTGTTAAATGTTGTTAACCCAATGTTTATAATATCAAATGAGATTTTAAATTATTATATTATCATGATATTATCATGTATGAATATCTCTTAATATGATATATATACATTAAATGTCTTTACAACGATAATCGTTACATATATGTCTCGTTTAAAAATCATTAAGTTAGTAGTCTTGTTTTTACATATGTAGTTCATTGTTAATATACTTAATGATATGTTTACTTATCATAGTATCATGTTAACTATATATATATCCATATATATGTCATCATATAGTTTTTACAAGTTTTAACGTTCGTGAATCACCGGTCAACTTGGGTGGTCAATTGTCTATATGAAACATATTTCAATTAATCAAGTCTTAACAAGTTTGATTGCTTAACATGTTGGAAACATTTAATCATGTAAATATCAATCTCAATTAATATATATAAACATGGAAAAGTTCGGGTCACTACAAGTTCCTCGCCATGGGGTGCTCCGGTTTTGTTTGTGAAAAAGAAAGATGGTAGCATGCGGATGTGCATCGATTATCGGGAGTTGAATAAAGTGACGATCAAGAATCGTTATCCATTGCCCTGGATTGACGATTTGTTTGACCAACTCCAAGGTGCAACGTATTTTTCTAAGATTGACTTGCGGTCCGGCTATCACCAAGTACGGGTCCGTGAGCAAGATATAGAGAAAACGGCTTTTCGAACGCTTTACGGGCATTATGAGTTTGTCGTTATGCCTTTTGGCCTTACAAATGCACCGGCGGCATTCATGGATCTTATGAACCGGGTGTGCCAACCTATGTTGGACAAGTCGATAATTGTGTTCATTGACGACATACTAGTTTATTCTAAGAGTATGAAGGAACATGAACACCATTTGCATGAAGTGTTGAAGACGTTGCGGAAGGAGAAGTTGTATGCTAAATTCTCCAAATGTGAATTTGGTTAAGGGAAGTGCAATTCCTTGGCCATATTGTGAACAAAGATGGTATTCAATTAGATCCGGGGAAGATCGAGACGGTAAAGAGTTGGGGACGACCGACTACACCTACGGAAATCCGAAGTTTTCTCGGATTGGCCGGTTATTATCGTCGGTTTATCCAAGACTTTTCTAAGATTGCTTCTCCTTTGATGAAGTTGACGAGGAAGAACGTGAGGTTTAATTGGGAAAACGAGCAAGAAATTGCTTTCCAATTATATTTAGTTTTTGGCGCCGCTGCCGGGGAACTCAACAACGCCGAAATCAAAACGCTATAAAAAATATATTTAGTTTTTAATCTATTTTTGTAAATATATAAGAAGTTTTAAACATAAAAATACAAAAAAATAAAAAAATATATATTTCTATCTATTTAAGTGTTTAAATAAAAAGAAAATATAATTTTTATATAAAGTATAAAAGTATTTTTTTAGTTCTTAAAAATATAAGTTTATAAATATAACTTATACTAATTTGGTAAAAAAAATCAAAGAAAGAAGAAAAAAAACAACTGAAGCTGCAAAATTTCGGCATGCATATCATTCTGAATCTGCATCCATGCGACCGCATGGTTTTATCGCCTTAACCCCATGCGATCGCATGGGGTGATCTGACACGCCAGACTTGATCATCGTACAGCATTAATTACGGAGTATTATTAATTATTATTATTAGTAAACCTAATTAGGGTTATATTTAATATAATTAGGGTTATATTTAATTTGTATTTTTAAGTTTCAATTAGTTTTATTATTTATAAAATTAATACTTTTATAAAATAATAATATAAATATAATATTTTTATAAAATTGTAATTTTATCATTTTTTAGTATTTTTATAAATTGTATTTCTTAAGAATTTAATTCGTAATTTGTATTTTTTTTATCGTTTGTAACTAGTTTTAAACTTAGTTTTTACCGTAGTATTTTATATTTCTAGATTTTTAGGCTTTGCCGTAAAATCCCTTAAGTGCTTTTTCTTTAGACTAAGATTTAGGCGCTTTAGAATTTTACGACGTCGCTTATCGCTTTAATATTTTATAGATTTTAGTGCCTAATTAAGTAACTGTCGTTTTAGATATAGAATTCCTTTTAAGCTTTAATTCCTTTAGACGCAAGTTTTAATTTTTAGTTTTTAGGCTTTTAAGTTTCGACGCTCTATTTTCTTTTTATTATTTTTTGACCTTTTATTTTTCGACATTTTTCGACGCAATCTTTTTCTTTCTCATTTCTACACTAGTTTTTAGGACATTGAATTTTCTTTATTTTCTTTAAATTTCGACGAAAAATTATTTTAAGCGGTTAAATTGATAGACCTCCAAAATTTTCTGGTTCGTAGTAATAGTTGGATTTGTTAGTGGCGAGTTGTGGGCTTCCGATTTAAAGGGTCCTGGCTACCTGCTGCATCTATTGGCTATTCGAAACGTGGGCAAAATCAGAAAAGTCTATTAATTTGATAACTTATATAATTTTTATCTTTATAACTAATAGGATATTCATTGAATGCACTGAGCAAAACGTTCACCACCTTTCATACGTTCACCACCTGTAACTCGATCAAGACATCTAGCCAATATTGTCGCCGTTGATTTTTCTTTAGAATCGTCATCTAGTCGACCAAGTACTCCAATTCAAATTTCCGATAATCCATTTTTTGAACCCGACCTCACAATTGAGAATCCGAAGGATATTTAGAGACAATTCAGAGATCCTGAACCACTAATCATTCCTCCTGAACCACAAATCACTCATCCAGAGATTGTCGAGGAAGAAACTATTAAATCAGAATCCTCTAGTGATTCAGATTCAACAAACTCAATCATGGAAAATCCGGAACCTCTAAGTATGGAAGACCGAATGAGAGCTAATCGCACTGGCCAAGGTCATGCCATTACTCAACCAGACATTAATGCACCAGATTATGAAATCAAAGGACAAATCCTACACATGGTAACTAATCAATGCCAATTTAGTGGTGCGCCGAAGGAAGATCCAAACGAACATCTTCGTACCTTTAATAGGATCTGTACTCTATTCAAAATCGGAGAAGTTGAGGAGGAACAGATCTATCTCATGTTATTTCCCTGGACTTTAAAGGGAGAAGCCAAAGATTGGTTAGAATCGTTACCTGAAGGGGCGATTGATACATGGGATGTCTTAGTTGAAAAATTTCTTAAACAATTCTTTTCAGCATCTAAAGCTGTGAGACTTCAAGGAGAAATTATTACGTTCACACAAAAGCCAAATGAAACTCTATATGAGGCGTGGACAAGTTTTGGAAAGTTTTTGAGAGGATGTCCTCAACATGGTTTAGACACTTATCAAATAGTACAAATATTCTACCAAGGATGTGACATTACTACACGAAAAGACATCGACATAGCAGCTGGTGGTTCCATTATGAAGAAAACCGCAACTGAAGCTTACAAAATTATTGATAACACTGCTTCCCACTCACATGAGTGGCATCAAGAAAAAGACATCGTTAGATCATCTAAAGCAGCTAGAGCCGATTCTGGCCATGACTTTGATTCCATTTCCGCAAAGTTAGATGCTTTCGAAAGACGAATGGAAAAGATGACTAAAGATATTCACGCAATACGAATTAGTTGTGAGCAGTGTAGAGGATCACATTTGACAAAAGATTGTCTCAGTATTGAACAAACAATGGAACAAAGAGAGAATGTTTCATACATGAACCAAAGGCCTGGAAATAATTATCAAAGTAATTATCAACCGCCAAGACCAAACTACAATCAAAATTATAACTGAAATGTTCCATACAACAACCAACAAGGTCCTAGCAATCAACAAGTATCTAACAATACTTACAATCAGCAAAGACCTATTTTTTAAAATAAACCACCACAAACTGATGATAAAAAGACAAATTTAGAAGACATGATGTCGAAGCTAGTTGAATCTCAAACGCAGTTTTTCACATCTCAGAATCAAACTAATGAACAAAATGCTCAATCATTTAGAAATCAACAAGCTTCTATTCAAAATCTGGAACAAGAAGGAAGCAACCTAGCAAGGTTGATAGGTGAAAGAAAATCGGGGAGTCTACCTAGTGATACAAATGCTAACCCCCGGAATGAAACAGCTAAATCCATTACCACAAGAAGTGATATTACACTTAAATCACCTGAAATGCCTGTAATTTCTGATGACTCTATTCCTACTACACAGGCACCACAACATGAGCAAGAGAAGGAAACAGAACCAGTAGTTGAAAAGGTTAATGAAGATAACACAGTTAAAGCTAAACCTTATGTTAAACCATACCAACCACCACTTCCTTACCCCAAGTAAAATGAGAAAAGAAAGACTTGAAGCCGAGCAATCCAAATTCTTGGATATGTTTAAACAAATAAATGTCAATCTTCCTTTCATTGATGTGATTTTAGGAATGCCAATATATGCTAAATTCCTAAAAGATCTAATCACAAATAGAAAGAAAATGGAAGAACTTCGGCTGTTACTATGAATGCTAATTGTTCTGCAGTGCTGTTGAATAAACTACCAGAAAAACTCTCTGATCCAGGAAGTTTCACAATTCCATGTTTTCTGGGTAGTCTTAGTTCAATAGAAGCATTGGCAGACTTAGGTGCAAGTATAAATTTAATGTCGTTTTCACTATACGCTAAACTAGACCTCGGAGAATTGAAACCAACATGAATAAATATACAACTAGCCGATCGATCAGTAAAATATCCTAGAGGTATAATGGAGAACATGCTAGTTAAATTTGGTACTTTAGTATTTCCAGTAGATTTTGTTATTCTGGACATGGAAGAAGATTCTCGAGTTCCTCTCATACTAGGAAAACCATTCTTAAACACGGCCAAAGCAATAATAGACGTGTTCGGTAAGAAACTGACCCTAAGTATAGAGGACGAGAGTGTTACCGTTTCTGTTGATAGAACAATGCAACAACCACAATATACAGATGATACATGTTATTATATTCAAACTATAGATTCACAAGCAGAATTGTTAGAAGAATTTCCAGAATTACAAGGAACGGGATAATGTTCTTTAGGAGAAGGAACTGAACCAAATGATGAAGCTGAAATGTTAGCTACACTCATGGCTAATGAATACAAACCAACAACAGAAGAACTTCAAATGCTAAAAGAAGAAGACAGATATCGATACAAATCATCGATAGAAGAACCACCGACATTAGAGTTAAAGCCACTTCCAACCCATTTAGAATACGTTTATTTACATGGTGAATCTGAATTACCTGTAATAATATCGTCTTCTCTTACGGAAAATGAAAAATTTCGACTCATTTATGTGCTAAAAGCTCATAAACCAGCTATTGCATGGAAGATTCATGACATTAAAGGCATAAGTCCTTCGTATTGCACACATAAAATCCTTATGGAAGAAGGACATAAAACCTATGTGCAACGCCAACGAAGATTAAATCCTAATATGCAAGATGTTGTTAAGAAAAAGAAATTATTAAACTGCTAGATGCAGGTTTAATTTATCCAATCTCTGATAGTCCATGGGTAAGCCCAGTTCAATGCGTACCTAAGAAGGGTGGCATGACTGTCATCACAAATGAAAAAGATGAGCTTATTCCTACTAGGACTGTAACAGGATGGCGTGTTTGTATTGATTATAGAAAATTAAATGACACCACCAGAAAAGATCACTTTCCCTTACCTTTCATTGATCAAATGTTGGAAAGGTTAGCCGGGAATAGTTACTATTGTTTTCTTCACGGTTTCTCCGGATACTTTCAAATTCCAATCGCACCCGAAGACCAAGAGAAAACCACTTTCACGTGCCCTTATAGTACTTTTGCTTACAAACGCATGCCATTTGGACTTTACAACGCCCCTACAACCTTTCAAAGGTGCATGATAGCGATTTTTCACAACATGATAGAAGAATGCATGAAAGTTTTCAAGGATGAATTTTTCAGTCTTCGGTGATACTTTTGAAACATGTCTAGTTAATCTTGAACGAATGCTTATTAGATGCGAGCAATCAAATCTAGTTCTTAATTGGGAGAAATGCCATTTCATGGTTAAAGAAGGCATCGTTCTTGGTCATAAAATTTCAAAGGAAGGAATTGAAGTAGATAGAGCTAAAGTAGATGTAATTGCTAAGCTTCCACATCCCACCAATGTTAGAGGAGTTAGGAGTTTTCTAGGGCATGCCGGTTTTTACCGACGTTTCATAAAAGACTTTTCTAAAATTGCCACTCCTATGAATAAACTCCTAGAAAAGGATGCTCCATTCATCTTTTCGGATGAATGCATCAAATCTTTTAATATTCTTAAAGAAAAACTCACTAATGCGCCGATCATGATAACTCCAAATTGGAATCTACCGTTTGAACTCATGTACGATGCAAGTGATTTTGCAATGGGAGCCGTTTTAGGACAAAGGATTGAAAAATGATTTCAACCTATTTATTACGCAAGTAAGACGTTACAAGGAGCATAAATGAATTACACAACTACTAAAAAAGAACTCCTTTCTATTGTCTTTGCTTTTGACAAATTTCGTTCATATCTCGTTCTAGCTAAAGCGGTGGTCTATACCGACCATTCTGCTCTTAGATACCTATCTTCGAAACAAGATGTCAAACCATGATTAATCCGTTGGATCTTACTCTTACAAGAGTTCGATATTGAAATTCGAGACAAAAAGGAAGCAGAAAACCTTGCAGCTGATCATCTTTCGCGTCTTGAAAATCCCGAATTAGAAGTTCTAAACGAATCGGCCATATAAGACAACTTTCCCGATGAATATCTTTTGAAGATCGATTATAATGAAATTCCATGGTTTGCAGACTATGCAAACTAATTAGTATGTGGATTCCTTAAAAAAGGGTTGTCGTACCAAAAACGAAAGAAATTCTTTAGTGATATAAAACACTATTTCTGGGAAGATCCACATTTGTTTAAAAGTTGTCCCGATGGAATAATACGCCGATGCGTATTCGGAGATGAAGCTAGTCAAATCCTAAACCATTGTCACACAGGACCAACAGGAGGGCATTATGGGCCTCAACTCACAGCAAGAAAAGTCTACGATGCTGGATTTTATTGGCCTACAATTTTCAAAGACGCACACCTTCTTTGTAAATCCTGTGATGCTTGTCAAAGGGCCGGAAAAATAAGTCAACGTGATGAAATGCCACAAAATGTCATTCAAGTATGTGAAGTATTTGACGTTTGGGGTATTGACTTTATGGGTCCATTTCCAAAATCTCATAATAATCTCTATATTCTCGTAGCCATTGATTATGTATCTAAATGGGCGGAAGCACAAGCTCTCCCAACTAACGATGCACAAGTTGTAGTCAACTTTTTAAAACGTATTTTTGCAAGGTTTAGAACACCGAAAGCTTTAATAAGTGATCGGAGTACTCATTTTTGTAATAATCAACTTGAGAAAGTTCTCAAAAGTGTAGTGACCCGAACTTTTCCATGTTTATATATATATTAAATGAAATTGTTATTTACATGATTAAGTGTTTCCAACATGTTAAGGAATCAAACTTGTTAAGACTTGATTAATTGAAATAGGTTTCATATAGACAATTGACCACCCAAGTTGACCGGTGATTCACGAACGTTAAAACTTATTAAAACTATACGATGACATATATATGGTTATATATATAGTTAACATGATTTTATTATAAGTATGTATCTCATTAGGTATTTTAACAATGAGTTATATACATAAAAATGAGACTATTAATTTAAGAAACTCGAAAACGATATATATAACGATTATCGTTATAACAACGTCTTACTAGGTACGTATGAATCATATTAAGATATTGATTCACTTGGTTAATTATGTTAAATTATAAGTAAATATATTATTAAGTGTATTAACAATGAAATACATATGTAAAAATAAGACTACTAACTTAATGATTTCGAAACGAGACATATATGTAACGATTATCGTTGTAACGACATTTAACTGTATATATATCATACTAAGATATATTATATATCATAATATCATGATAATATAACAATTTAACATCTCATTTGTTATAATAAATAATGGGTTAACAACATTCAACAAGATCGTTAACCTAAAGGTTTCAAAACAACATTTACATGTAACGACTAACGATGACTTAACGACTCAGTTAAAATGTATATACATGTAGTGTTTTAATATGTATTCATACACTTTTGAAAGACTTCAAGACACTTATCAAAATACTTCTACTTAACAAAAATGCTTACAATTACATCCTCGTTCAGTTTCATCAACAATTCTACTCGTATGCACCCGTATTCGTACTCGTACAATACACAGCTTTTAGATGTATGTACTATTGGTATATACACTCCAATTATCAGCTCTTAGCAGCCCATGTGAGTCACCTAACACATGTGGGAACCATCATTTGGCAACTAGCATGAAATATCTCATAAAATTACAAAAATATGAGTAATCATTCATGACTTATTTACATGAAAACAAAATTACATATCCTTTATATCTAATCCATAAACCAACGACCAAAAACACCTACAAACGCTTTCATTCTTCAATTTTCTTCATCTAATTGATCTCTCTCAAGTTCTATCTTCAAGTTCTAAGTGTTCTTCATAAATTCCAAAAGTTCTAGTTTCATAAAATCAAGAATACTTCCAAGATTGCAAGTTTACTTCCAAGTTTTCTAAATCCATTCCAAGTAATCATCCAAGATTAAGAAACCTTTGTTACTTACAGTAGGTTATCTTTCTAATACAAGGTAATAATCATATTCAAACTTTAATTCAATTTCTATAACTATAACAATCTTATTTCGAGTGGAAATCTTACTTGAAATTGTTTTCGTGTCATGATTCTGCTTCAAGAACTTTCAAGCCATCCAAGGATCCTTTGAAGCTAGATCTATTTTTCTCATTTCCAGTAGGTTTATCCAAGGAACTTAAGGTAGTAATGATGTTCATAACATCATTCGATTCATACATATAAAGCTATCTTATTCGAAGGTTTAAACTTGTAATCACTAGAACATAGTTTAGTTAATTCTAAACTTGTTCGCAAATAAAAGTTAATCCTTCTAAATTGACTTTTAAAATCAACTAAACACATGTTCTATATCTATATGATATGCTAACTTAATGATTTAAAACCTGAAAACACGAAAAACAACGTAAAATCGGATTTACGCCGTCGTAGTAACACCGCGGGCTGTTTTGGGTTAGTTAATTAAAAACTATGATAAACTTTGATTTAAAAGTTATTATTCTGGGAAAATAATTTTTATTATGAACATGAAACTATATCCAAAAATTATGGTTAAACTCAAAGTGGAAGTATGTTTTCTAAAATGGTCATCTAGACGTCGTTCTTTCGACTGAAATGACTACCTTTATAAAAATGACTTGTAACTTATTTTTACGACAATAAACCTATACTTTTTCTGTTTAGATTCATAAAATAGAGTTCAATATGAAACCATAGCAATTTGATTCACTCAAAACGGATTTAAAATGAAGAAGTTATGGGTAAAACAAGATTGGATAATTTTTCTCATTTTAGCTACGTGAAAATTGGTAACAAATCTATTCCAACCATAACTTAATCAACTTGTATTGTATATTATGTAATCTTGAGATACCATAGACACGTATACAATGTTTCGACCTATCATGTCGACACATCTATATATATTTCGGAACAACCATAGACACTCTATATGTGAATGATGGAGTTAGCTATACAGGGTTGAGGTTGATTCCAAAATATATATAGTTTGAGTTGTGATCAATACTGAGATACGTATACACTGGGTCGTGGATTGATTCAAGATAATATTTATCGATTTATTTCTGTACATCTAACTGTGGACAACTAGTTGTAGGTTACTAATGAGGACAGCTGACTTAATAAACTTAAAACATCAAAATGTATTAAAATTATTGTAAATATATTTTGAACATACTTTGATATATATGTATATATTGTTATAGGTTCGTGAATCAACCAGTGGCCAAGTCTTACTTCCCGACGAAGTAAAAATCTGTGAAAGTGAGTTATAGTCCCACTTTTAAAATCTAATATTTTTGGGATGAGAATACATGCAGGTTTTATAAATGATTTACAAAATAGACACAAGTACATGAAACTACATTCTATGGTTGAATTATCGAAATCGAATATACCCCTATTTATTACGTCTGGTAATCTAAGAATTAGGGAACAGACACCCTAATTGACACGAATCCTAAAGATAGATCTATTGGGCCTAACAAACCCCATCCAAAGTACCGGATGCTTTAGTACTTCGAAATTTATATCATATCCGAAGGGTGTCCCGGAATGATGGGATATTCTTATATATGCATCTTGTTAATATCGATTACCAGGTGTTCACCATATGAATGATTTTTATCTCTATGTATGGGATGTGTATTGAAATATGAAATCTTGTGGTCTATTGTTACGATTTGATATATATAGGTTAAACCTATAACTCACCAACATTTTTGTTGACGTTTAAAGCATGTTTATTCTTAGGTGAATACTAAGAGCTTCCGCTATTGCATACTAAAATAAGGACAAGATTTGGAGTCCATGTTTGTATGATATTGTGTAAAAACTGCATTCAAGAAACTGATTTCGATGTAAAATATTTGTATTGTAAACCATTATGTAATGGTCGTGTGTAAACAGAATATTTTAGATTATCATTATTTGATAATCTACGTAAAGCTTTTTAAACCATTATTTATGAAATAAAGGTTATGGTTCGTTTTAAAAATGAATGCAGTCTTTGAAAAACGTCTCATATAGAGGTCAAAACCTCGCAACGAAATCAATTAATATGGAACGTTTTTAATCAATAAGAACGGTACATTTCAGTTGGTATCCGAGCGTTGGTCTTAGAGAACCAGAATTTTGCATTAGTGTGTCTTATCGAGTTTGTTAGGATGCATTAGTGAGTCTGGACGTCGACCGTGTTTACTTGAAAAATGATTGCTTAACAAATTTTGTTGGAAACTATATATTTTTAACATGTGAATATTATGTGATATATTAATCTCTTAACATGTTTGATATTGTGTGATAGATGTCTACCTCTAGCACAAATCCCATTGACTCACCTAATAATAACGAAGAGTCGAATATATATTGGACTGATTCACAAGTTCCCGAAGAAGAACCGGAAGAAGAATCAGAACCGGAAGAAGAATCAGAACCGGAAGAGGAGGAACCGGAGGAGGAAATAGAACCGGTGGGGGAAATAATAAAACGGTTAAGTAAAAGAAAATCCTCAACCAACCGACCAAGGTTAATTATGGTCAATGGTGTTTCCGCCAAGGAAGCAAAATATTGGGAGGATTACCAATTCTCCGATGAATCGGATTCCGACGAGAATTTCGATGATGTTATAGAAATTACCCCAACTGAATTTAAAAAGGCAAAAGAAAATAATAAGGGAAAGAGCATAAAAATAGAGAAATCTAATTCCAACCCCGATGAACTTTATATGTATCGTCAACCCCCGAAGCCCTTAAGTTGTAACAATGACCCGGGAACCTCTAAACCACCAAGTTTTTCTAAACCGTTGTGGAAAACGACAGCTCGTATTAGGGGAACATCATATATCCCTAGAAACTTGGCAAAACGAACCAAAACCGAAGAAGAAGAAACGAGAGAGTCGGAATAAGATAGTTGTATTCGTGTGGTGTAATATATGTAATATAGTGTGCTTATGCTTTATGATATATGTAAAAATTGCTTGTATTAATAAGTATTTTTTTTTTTTATGAATCTAACTCTTGTCTATTTTACAGTATAAAAACACAAAATGGATAGACAACCCAATATTTTAAGAGACCTACCCGGAGACATGATTGATGAAATCTTGTCTAGAGTCAGTCAGAATTCTTCGGTACAACTATTTACGGCGAAATCAGTTTGTAAGACATTCGAAGAACGTTCCAAGAATGTCTTGGTTTATAAGAGACTTTCGTTTGAAAGATGGGGGATATCACATTGGGAAACCCATAAGTTACGATGTGTTTACTTTGACGCATATATTGCGGGGAACCCAAATGATATTTTACGCAACGGGTTAAGAAATTATTTTGACTCAATGTATCCGAATATAGGACTTCATGATTTAGAAAAAGCGGCTAACATGCAACATAAAGAAGCATGCTATGCTTACGGGTTAGTAATGTTCGCTTCTCACCAAAGTGAGAAAAAGAACATCGGGCTACAACTGTTAAACAAAACGTTCCCACAAGTGACGGAGTCGGTAATTGGGGTAAGAAATGAGGTTTTTAGGTTATTACGAGACTGTTGGTCATTACGTAACCCTCGTCCCTTTGATGATGTTACAACACGCTGTCTTATCAACGGCCATAACGGTTATGTTCCACAAGACCAAGGATGGGAAGTAGTCCTAGTAAAACCAGAATGCATGACTTGTTTCTGGACGTATGAATTACGTGTCTTTATTGCCCTTGCTTAACGACTTGTGTACTAGCTAGAATTATCTTCACAACTATCTTGTATCAAAGTTATTGTGTGCTATATTTCATGCTTTGTGTAAAATAAGCGGTATTGTAAGTTTGTAAAATATTGTATAAAAGTTTGAACGCGAAATATTATTATAATCAGTTTTTCATATAGAATTGTAGTAGTTGAATTGTATATTAGCTACTAAGTATGAACTTAACGGGTAGGTACTACCCGAATTTAAACTTATAAAATGCTAATATGAAGAAAAAGCTTTTATAAATGAGTTCATATTATGCTACGAAATACTATTAACTACTCTTAATATTCTGTATGATTAACTTGTTCCATTTGACTATTCTGAAGGAAATGGCACCGACTACTCGACACACCGTGAATATGAATGAAGAGGAATTTCGTACTTTTCTAGCTTCAAACATAGCCGCAGTACAGGCTGCGCTACATACCAACAATAACCTTGGATCTAGCAGTACAGGAAATCGTGTAGGATGCACCTACAAAGAATTCACTGCCTGCAAACCTTTGGAATTTGATGGAACCGAAGGACCGATCGGATTGAAACGGTGGACCGAGAATGTCGAATCGGTGTTTGCCATAAGTAAGTGTACTGAAGAGGACAAAGTGAAGTACGCTACGCATACCTTCACAGGTTCTGCGTTAACATGGTGGAATACCTATCTAGAGCAAGTGGGACAAGATGATGCGTACGCACTACCGTGGTCAGCATTCAAGCACTTGATGAACGAGAAGTACCGTCCCAGAACCGAGGTTAATAAGCTCAAGACAGAACTTAGAGGGTTACGAACCCAAGGATTTGATATTACCACATATGAAAGACGATTCACAGAATTGTGCCTATTGTGTCCGGGAGCGTTCGAAGATGAGGAAGAGAAGATCGACGCGTTTGTGAAAGGATTACCGGAAAGAATCCAAGAAGATATAAGTTCACACGAGCCCGCCTCCATACAACAGGCATGTACAATGGCTCACAAACTAGTGAACCAGATTGAGGAAAGAATTAAAGAACAGACGGCTGAAGAGGCCAATGTGAAGCAAGTCAAAAGAAAGTGGGAGAAAAACGGTGATAAGAATCACCAATACAACAACAACAGCAATTACAATAATAATCGCAACAATTATCCCAACAATCGCAACATCAATCGCAACTACAACAAACGACCCAACAACAACAACAACAACAATAACAACAACAACAACAACAACAACAACAACAACAACAACAACAACAACAACAACAACAACAACAGCAACTACAACAATCATCCCAACAACAATAACAACCGCAACAACAACAACAACAACAACAATCAGAAGCAGCTATGCCAAAGGTGTGAAAAGTATCACTCGGGGTTCTGCACCAAATTTTGCAACAAGTGTAAAAGAAATGGTCATAGCGCGGCGAAGTGTGAGGTCTACGGACCAGAGGTTAACAGAACGAAAGGAACAAATTGTGTCGGAACGAGTAATGGCGGAGCAAGTAGTGTCGGAGCAAGTTATGCCAATGTAGTTTGTTATAAATGTGGAAAACAGGGCCACATTATTAGAAATTGCCCGAACCAGGAGAACACGAATGGACAAGGCCGCGGAAGAGTTTTCAATATTAATGCGGTAGAGGCACAGTAAGACCCGGAGCTTGTTACGGGTACGTTTCTTATTGACAATAAATCTACTTACGTTTTATTTGATTCGGGTGCGGATAGAAGCTATATGAGTAGAGATTTTTGTGCTAAATTAAGTTGTCCATTGACGCCGTTGGATAGTAAATTTTTACTCTAATTAGCAAACGGTAAATTAATTTCAGCAGATAATATATGCCGGAATCGAGAAATTAAACTGGGTAGTGAAATATTTAAGATTGATTTGATACCAGTAGAGTTAGGGAGTTTTGATGTAATAGTTGGCATGGACTGGCTGAAGAAGGTAAAAGCAGAGATCGTATGTTATAAAAATGCAATTCGCATTGTACGAGAAGAAGGAGAACCCTTAATGGTGTACGGAGAAAAGGGCAACATGAAGCTACATCTTATTAGTAATTTGAAGGCACAAAAACTAATAAGAAAAGGTTGCTATGCTGTTCTAGCACACGTCGAGAAAGTACAAACTGAAGAAAAGAGCATCAATAATGTTCCCGTCGCAAAAGAATTTCCTGATGTATTTCCGAAAGAATTACCGGGACTACCTCCACATCGATCTGTTGAATTTCAAATAGATCTTGTACCAGGAGCTGCACCAATAGCTCGTGCTCCTTATAGACTCGCACCCAGCGAGATGAAAGAACTGCAAAGCCAACTGCAAGAACTATTAGAACGTGGTTTCATTCGACCAAGCACATCACTATGGGGAGCTCCTGTTCTGTTTGTCAAGAAGAAGGATGGTACATTTAGGTTGTGTATTGACTACAGAGAGTTGAACAAACTTACCAACAAAAACCATTATCCACTGCCGAGAATTGACGACTTATTTGATCAACTACAAGGCTCGTCGGTTTATTCGAAGATCAATTTACGTTCTGGATATCATCAAATGCGAGTAAAGGAGGATGATATTCCAAAAATTGCTTTTAGGACGCGTTATGGTCATTACGAGTTTATGGTTATTCCGTTTGGATTGACTAATGCACCAGCTGTGTTCATGGACCTTATGAACCGAGTGTGTGGGCCATATCTTGACAAGTTTGTCATTGTTTTCATCGATGACATACTTATTTACTCAAAGAATGATCAAGAGCACGAAGAACATTTGAGAAAAGTGCTAGAAGTATTGAGGAAAGAAAAACTGTACGCTAAGTTTTCAAAGTGTGCATTTTGGTTGGAAGAAGTTCAATTCCTCGGTCACATAGTGAACAAAGAAGGTATCCAGGTGGACCCGGCAAAGATCGAAACCGTTGAAAAGTGGGAACCCCCAAAAACTCCGAAGCATATACGTCAATTTTTAGGATTGGCTGGTTACTACAGAAGATTCATCCAAGATTTCTCCAAAATAGCAAAACCATTGACTGCATTAACGCATAAAGGGAAGAAATTTGAATGGAAGGATGAACAAGAGAAGGCATTTCAATTATTGAAGAAAAAGTTAACTACGGCACCTATATTGTCATTGCCTGAAGGGAATGATGATTTTGTGATTTATTGTGACGCATCAAAGCAAGGTCTCGGTTGTGTATTAATGCAACGGGCGAAGGTGATTGCTTATGCGTCTAGACAATTGAAGATTCACGAGCAAAATTATACGACGCATGATTTGGAATTAGGCGCGGTTGTTTTTGCATTAAAGACTTGGAGGCACTACTTATATGGGGTCAAAAGTATTATATATACAGACCACAAAAGTCTTCAACACATATTTAATCAGAAACAAATGAATATGAGACAGCGTAGGTGGATTGAATTGTTGAATGATTACGACTTTGAGATTCGTTACCACCCGAGGAAGGCAAATGTGGTAGCCGACGCCTTGAGCAGAAAGGACAGAGAACCCATTCGAGTAAAATCTATGAATATAATGATTCACACTAACCTTACTACTCAAATAAAGGAGGCGCAACAAGGAGTTTTAAAAGAGGGAAATTTAAAGGATGAAATACCCAAAGGATCGGAGAAGAATCTTAATATTCGGGAAGATGGAACCCGGTATAGGGCTGAAAGAATTTGGGTACCAAAATTTGGAGATATGAGAGAAATGGTACTTAGAGAAGCTCATAAAACCAGATACTCAATACATCCTGGAACGGGGAAGATGTACAAGCATCTTAAAAAACATTTTTGGTGGCCAGGTATGAAAGCCGATATTGCTAAATATGTAGGAGAATGTTTGACGTGTTCTAAGGTCAAAGCTGAGCATCAGAAACCATCAGGTCTACTTCAACAACCCGAAATCCCGGAATGGAAATGGGAAAACATTACCATGGATTTCATCACTAAATTGCCAAGGACTGCAAGTGGTTTTGATACTATTTGGGTAATAGTTGATCGTCTCACCAAATCAGCACACTTCCTGCCAATAAAGGAAGATGACAAGATGGAGAAGTTAGCACGACTGTATTTGAAGGAAGTCATCTCCAGACATGGAATACCAATCTCTATTATCTCTGATAGGGATGGCAGATTTATTTCAAGATTCTGGCAGACATTACAGCAAGCATTAGGAACTCGTCTAGACATGAGTACTGCCTATCATCCACAAACTGATGGGCAGAGCGAAAGGACGATACAAACGCTTGAAGACATGTTACGAGCATGTGTTATTGATTTTGGAAATAGTTGGGATCGACATCTACCGTTAGCAGAATTTTCCTACAACAACAGCTACCATTCAAGCATTAAGATGGCGTCGTTTGAAGCACTTTATGGTAGAAAGTGCAGGTCTCCGATTTGTTGGAGTGAAGTGGGGGATAGACAGATTACCGGTCCGAAGATAATACAAGAAACTACCGAGAAAATCATCTAAATTCAACAAAGATTGAAAACCGCCCAGAGTCAACAAAAGAGCTACGCGGACAGTAAAAGAAAAGATATAGAGTTTGAAATTGGAAAAATGGTCATGCTTAAGGTTTCACCTTGGAAAGGCGTTGTTCGATTTGGTAAACGGGGGAAACTAAATCCAAGGTACATTGGACCATTCAAGATTATAGATCGTGTCGGACCAGTAGCTTACCAACTGGAGCTACCTCAACAACTCGCGGCTGTACATAACACTTTCCACGTCTCAAATTAGAAGAAATGTTTTGCTAAAGAAGATCTCACTATTCCGTTGGACGAAATCCAAATCAATGAAAAACTTCAATTCATTGAAGAACCCGTCGAAATAATGGATCGTGAGGTTAAGAGACTTAAACAAAACAAGATACCGATTGTTAAGGTTCGATGGAATGCTCGTAGAGGACCCGAGTTCACCAGGGAGCGTGAAGATCAGATGAAGAAGAAATACCCGCATTTATTTCCAGAAGATACGTCAACACCTCCAACTGCTTAAAATTTCGGGACGAAATTTATTTAACGGGTAGGTACTGTAGTGACCCGAACTTTTCCATGTTTATATATATATTAAATGAAATTGTTATTTACATGATTAAGTATTTCCAACATGTTAAGCAATCAAACTTGTTAAGACTTGATTAATTGAAATAGGTTTCATATAGACAATTGACCACCCAAGTTGACCGGTGATTCACGAACGTTAAAACTTGTAAAAACTATACGATGACATATATATGGTTATATATATAGTTAACATGATTTTATTATAAGTATTTATCTCATTAGGTATTTTAACAATGAGTTATATACATAAAAATGAGACTATTAATTTAAGAAACTCGAAAACGATATATATAACGATTATCGTTATAACAACGTCTTACTAGGTACATATGAATCATATTAAGATATTGATACACTTGGTTAATTATGTTAAATTATAAGTAAATATATTATTAAGTGTATTAACAATGAAATACAAATGTAAAAATAAGACTACTAACTTAATGATTTCGAAACAAGACATATATGTAACGATTATCGTTGTAACGACATTTAACTGTATATATATCATACTAAGATATATTATATATCATAATATCATGATAATATAACAATTTAACATCTCATTTGTTATAATAAACAATGGGTTAACAACATTCAACAAGATCGTTAACCTAAAGGTTTCAAAACAACATTTACATGTAACGATTAACGATGATTTAACGACTCAGTTAAAATGTATATACATGTAGTGTTTTAATATGTATTCATACACTTTTAAAGACTTTAAGACACTTATCAAAATACTTCTACTTAACAAAAATGCTTACAATTACATCCTTGTTCAGTTTCATCAACAATTCTACTCGTATGCACCCGTATTCGTACTCGTACAATACACAGCTTTTAGATGTATGTACTATTGGTATATACACTCCAATGATCAGCTCTTAGCAGTCCATGTGAGTCACCTAACACATGTGGGAACCATAATTTGGCAACTAGCATGAAATATCTCATAAAATTACAAAAATATGAGTAATCATTCATGACTTATTTACATGAAAACAAAATTACATATCCTTTATATCTAATCCATACACCAACGACCAAAAACACCTAAAAACACTTTCATTCTTCAATTTTCTTCATCTAATTGATCTCTCTCAAGTTCTATCTTCAAGTTCTAAGTGTTCTTCATAAATTCCAAAAGTTCTAGTTTCATAAAATCAAGAATACTTCCAAGATTGCAAGTTTACTTCCAAGTTTTCTAAATCCATTCCAAGTAATCATCCAAGATCAAGAAACCTTTGTTACTTACAGTAGGTTATCTTTCTAATACAAGGTAATAATCATATTCAAACTTTAATTCGATTTCTATAACTATAACAATCTTATTTCGAGTGGAAATCTTACTTGAAATTGTTTTCGTGTCATGATTCTGCTTCAAGAACTTTCAAGCCATCCAAGGATCCTTTGAAGCTAGATCTATTTTTCTCATTTCCAGTTGGTTTATCCAAGGAACTTGAGGTAGTAATGATGTTCATAACATCATTCGATTCATACATATAAAGCTATCTTATTCGAAGGTTTAAACTTGTAATCACTAGAACATAGTTTAGTTAATTCTAAACTTGTTCGCAAATAAAAGTTAATCCTTCTAACTTGACTTTTAAAATCAACTAAACACATTTGATATATCTATATGATATGCTAACTTAATGATTTAAAAACTGGAAACACGAAAAACACCGTAAAACCGGATTTACGCCGTCGTAGTAACACCGCGGGCTGTTTTGGGTTAGTTAATTAAAAACTATGATAAACTTTGATTTAAAAGTTGTTATTCTGGGAAAATGATTTTTATTATGAACATGAAACTATATCCAAAAAGTATGTTTAAACTCAAAGTGGAAGTATGTTTTCTAAAATGGTCATCTAGACGTCGCTCTTTCGACTGAAATGACTACCTTTAGAAAAACGACTTGTAACTTATTTTTCTGACTATAAACCTATACTTTTTCTGTTTAGATTCATAAAATAGAGTTCAATATGAAACCATAGCAATTTGTTTCACTCAAAACGGATTTAAAATGAAGAAGTTATGGGTAAAACAAGATTAGATAATTTTTCTCATTTTAGCTTCGTGAAAATTGGTAACAAATCTATTCCAATCATAACTTAATCAACTTGTATTGTATATTATGTAATCTTGAGATACCATAGACACGTATACAATGTTTTGACCTATCATGTTGAAAGGACCCGTCCTAATCCACCTGGACGAAGTCATCAATATTTGGTCCCATTGCGATGATCGGCTCCAAGTAATGTCCTTATATTGAGCAAATGCACAGCGGAAGACTTAATTTGTACCTGAGAATAAACATGCTTTAAAGTGTCAACCAAAAGGTTGGTGAGTTCATAGTTTTATCATAACAATCATTTCAATATGTGAATAGACCACAAGATTTCATAATCATAAACATAATACACTCTCAAGTGTATGTAAAGCATTCTAAGTGGTTGAGCACTTGGTAACCATACTTAACATTTAATCAACGTCGCATATTCCCTTTATTATGAAATCTCACTACACCGTACCAAGTGTAGTCACCAAAACGAAGTACTGTGCAACCGTTGAATACTGGTCGTCCAGTCCGGTTGGGGTTGTCAGGCCCGATAGATCTATCAACAGGATTCGCGTTTACAATACCCATGTAAATAGTAGTTACCAAGCTACAGGAAAATATGCCAGTGGTACAACTCAACGTAGAATATATTTTTAAGTACTTGTGTCTATTTTGTAAACATTTATAAAAGCAGCGCATGTATTCTCAGCCCAAAAATATATATTGCAAAAGCAATTAAAAAGGGAGCAAATGAAACTCACTTTTGCCTTGAAGGTATCTAATTCGACTTGGTCTCCGATAGATATCACGAACCTAACCATATATATAATATATCAACATATTTTCTTTTTAAGTAATCGTTACATATATATATACTTTTAATATTTTCTTAGTCCGTAGTTAGCAGTCCGATGTTAGTGGTCCACAATTAGTTGCTTAAATAAAATAAATAAAGACCCCATCGTATTCGTATTGATCAGAATTAATCTTGACCCATGGTACCATGTTGTCAAATGACGTGTTGCGTACATAAAGTACCGTGTTGTCAAATGACGTGTTGCGTACAATCATGAGGTCTTATGATTAATCTTCTCGTGTTGTTTACGGGTGGTCCTGAAATATATAAAATCAAATCATAAGTAATTATATATAAAATATCATATTAATTAGAAAAGATATGATTAATTTACTTTTTCTCCAAATATTTTCGTAGCTAAACTAGCTTCGGATACCCAATCTTGTTTTAGTCGTAGTTTCTTCATTGCAACTCCGTTTTTGTTGGTTCAACTTGCCACTTCCTTAGATCGAGTTAAATTTTAAGAATATGAACTGAAAATACCTTAGTTTGTATTCAAAATCATAGGTTATAGGTCAAACTTTGGTGAAACTTATGAAAGTGATCATTTACCATCATAAAAACAACATTTAATGATCATTTTTCTAAAAATACTTACACTTTGAGTTAAACCATGAAATTTTTATGTGTTAACATATTCATAAGAAATATCATTTTTCCAGAACATGAACTTCCAATTCAAAGTTCAAGATGGTTTTTAATTATCCAACCCAAAACAGCCCCCCGGTTGCATTCCGACGACGTAGATTCAGTTTTTAAGATGTTCTTTGTAAAACCAAGTTATATCTTGTTAGGTTAGCATATCATTATGATATATTACAGGTCTTGAAGTGTTTTAGAAGTCAAGTTAGAAGGATCTATTTAGTTTACGAATAAGTTTGAAATCATTCAAACTATGTTCTTGTTGTTAAAATTTTATACCACAAAATAAGATAGCTATATGAATATGAATTGAATAAGATTATGAACAAGGTTACTACCTCAAGTTACTTGGACAAAGTTACTGCAAAAGATAAGAAATAATCTTGAAATCAAAGAGTGGTAGAGTTAGATCAAAAGGTTGGAAGTAAACTTCTTCAAATGGGTGGTTATTTTGATATGTTCTTGAAAGAGTTTTCTTATGGTGTTTAAGGCTTGTAATTGAAGCTAAATGATGGGGAAAATGCTTGGAGATGATCAAGTATGAAGTTAGGAGTATTTTGAGAGAGAAATTAGGGTGTAGGTATGAGAAAATGGAGTGAAGAAATGGTGTTCATTTATAAAAACGTTTTTAGTTTATAAAGAAAGAAAAGGATTCCTAATTTTGTTTTCTTACTAATAATTCATACTACTTGATAAATTCTAGTTACCTCATATCTAGGGCAGTAATAATGTTGATTAGGATATTGATTTGATGTGTATATACCAATAGTAAATACGTATAGAAGCTGGGTATGATACGGGTACATATACCCTAGATATACGTATAGAAATCTTGAGGAAACGGAACGAGAATTCAAATATAGATATGTTTTATGAATATACTTATATTGTTTTATGTATTTAAGTCCTTAAAAAGTGATTAAATACATTATATATACGATACATATATAAGCATTATAGATTATAAGTATATATATCAAAGAATGTTACGTATAGTTATCGTTTTGAAAACTTAAGTTAGTAGTTTCAAAATATACTTATAACTCATTGTCATTAGTACACAATGAGATGTTAAACCATCCTTAGATCATGTTAAATATATATAAATACATATATATACACAAACGTATAATTATCGTATGTTATATAGTTCGTGATATCATCGGTCATATTGGACGGTCAAACGTTGTGTAAAACTCTTTTCAAAAACACAAGTCTCAATAATTTGGATTGCTTATCATGTTGGTATGGTTTAATTTAAGTAAATATTAATCTCATAAGTATAATTTGGTCGGAAAATTCCGAGTCATTACACATGTCGACACATCTATATATATTTCGGAACAACCATAGACACTCTATATGTGAATGTTGGAGTTAGCTATACAGGGTTGAGGTTGATTCCAAAATATATATAGTTTGAGTTGTGATCAATACTGAGATACGTATACACTGGGTCGTGGATTGATTCAAGATAATATTTATCGATTTATTTCTGTACATCTAACTGTGGACAACTAGTTGTAGGTTACTAACGAGGACAGCTGACTTAATAAACTTAAAACATCAAAATATATTAAAAGTGTTGTAAATATATTTTGAACATACTTTGATATATATGTATATATTATTATAGGTTCATGAATCAACCAGTGGCCAAGTCTTACTTCCCGACGAAGTGAAAATCTGTGAAAGTGAGTTATAGTCCCACTTTTAAAATCTAATATTTTTGGGATGAGAATACATGCAGGTTTTATAAATGATTTACAAAATAGACACAAGTACATGAAACTACATTCTATGGTTGAATTATCGAAATCGAATATGCCCCTTTTTATTAAGTCTGGTAATCTAAGAATTAGGGAACAGACACTCTAATTGACGCAAATCCTAAAGATAGATCTATTGGGCCTAACAAACCCCATCCAAAGTACCGGATGCTTTAGTACTTCGAAATTTATATCTTATCCGAAGGGTGTCCCGGAATGATGGGGATATTCTTATATATGCATCTTGTTAATGTCGATTACCAGATGTTCACCATATGAATGATTTTTATCTCTATGTATGGGATGTGTATTGAAATATGAAATCTTGTGGTCTATTGTTACGATTTGATATATATAGGTTAAACCTATAACTCACCAACATTTTTGTTGACGTTTAAAGCATGTTTATTCTCAGGTGAATACTAAGAGCTTCCGCTGTTGCATACTAAAATAAGGACAAGATTTGGAGTCCATGTGTAGAGACCCGTCCTAATCCATCCGGACGAAGTCCATATCGATTATAAACGATTCACAACAGTTGATTACATCGCGAGGTACTTGACCTCTATATGATACATTTACAAACATTGCATTCGTTTTTGAAAAGACAATCTTTCATTACATCGAAAGTTGACGGCATGCATACCATTTCATAATACATCTAACTATAATTGACTTGATAATAATCTTGATGAACTCAATGACTCAAATGCAACGTATTTTGAAATATGCCATGAATGACTTCAAGTAATGTCTCTAATATGAGCTAATGCACAGCGGAAGATTTCTTTCATACCTGAGAATAAACATGCTTTAAAGTGTCAACTAAATGGTTGGTGAGTTCATTAGTTTATCATAAAGAATCATTTCATAATTTTAATAGACCACAAGATTTCATATTTCCAATTCTCATAAACATACGTCCCATGCATAGAGACAAAAATCATTCATATGGTGAACACCTGGTAATCGACATTCACAATATACATATAAGAATATCCCCATCATTCCGGGATCCTCCTTCGGACATGATATAAATTTCAAAGTACTAAAGCATCCGGTACTTTGGATGGGGCTTGTTGGGCCCGATAGATCTATCTTTAGGATTCGCGTCAATTAGGGTGTCTGTTCCCTAATTCTTAGATTACCAGACTAAAAAGGGGCATATTCGGTTTAATAATCCAGCCAAAGAATGTAGTTTTAAATACTTGTGTCTATTTCGTCAAACATTTATAAAGCAGCGCATGTATTCTCAGTCCCAAAAATGTATATTGCAAAAGCATTTAAAAAGGGAGCAAATGAAACTCACGCATATAAATATTGTAAAACAGTTAATAAAGCATTTGCATGTATTCTCAGCCCAAAAACGTAATGAGTAAAAAGGGAATAATGAAACTCACCATACTGTATTTTGTAGTAAAATACATATGACGCCATTGAACAAGTATAGGGTTGGCCTCAGATTCACGAACCTATATATATATATATATATATATATATATATATATATATATATATATATATATATATATATATATATATATATATATATATATATACATATACATAATTGTAATCGAACAAATATATATATAAATTTTATTAGTTATATCATTATTATATTGATAACATATTTATTTAATTTGTGTATACATTCCCAATGATTAATATTTATATAGTTATATTAATATATATCTCTGATTAGTATTATATTAAGATATCTAAATTGTTATATACAAATATACAAATTGTTAAGATAGTTAATACATACATATAATCTTAATAATAGTATTTTTAAAACTTTCATTTTTATAATTATAATACTTTGAGTAATGATATTGATATTACTAATAATAATAATACTAATAATTTTAATGATAAAAATTGATAGTAATGATAATAAGTTTTAATAATAACGGTAATTTTAATAATACTATTTTTTTTAAATGATAATTTTATTAATAATGAATAAAACAATAATATTGATGATTTTAATCATAATAATACTATTAATAATAACCTTAATGATAATACTTGATAATAATAATAATAATAATAATAATAATAATAATAATAATAATAATAATAAAATAAATAAATAAATAAATAAAATAACTACCTTGAATGAAAAAGGCTTAATAAAATAAATTGCCCCGGCCCGAGATCGAACCCGTGACCTCCCGCTCAACGAAGACACTCCTAACCATCAAACCTGTCCCCTTTTTCTGAGTTAATTCACGATTTAAAAATATATAACCCATTTATTTAATTGTTCTTCTTCTTCTCCTTACAACATAAAATCATAGCCTTATTCTACAAAATTCATTACACCATTTCATCGACTTCATTATCATTATTATTAATTCGTTTATCATCATCACCTTTATAATATACATGACATCAATCATCATCATCATAACATCATCATCATCATGTCATCGAATCCATCATCATCTTAACATAAATAAAAAAAAATCACGATCGTCATTTACTTCATTATCACAGTATAACCATTTCAGAATCATCTCGCCATCAAGATTATTCGCGTTTTAATACTAATAGAAATATGATTTGTGATTTCCTTATGATAATTGATATATAGACCCGGTCAATTAAGCACATACACAGCAGTCCAAGATCAACACAATCAAGCCCAACAAGATCGTCCAAAATAAAAAATAACATCGGCCCAATATTTATCTGGCCCAACAGACAGTTTGGATCTCGGTTCAATAGGGATCAACGATTTTAGTGTATGTACAAACAGAAAGAAACAAGTTTGTAGCTTTGCAAGTGGGTGGGGTTTGGGTTTAAAGTTTTTGTCTGCCATAAATAAAATTTTGCAAAAGCAGATAGCTTAATCCAATTAGAAACAGGAACAAAGGCTGCTACAGCAGCTGTCATCATGGATTAACAATAATATAATAAGTGTGCAGCAAAACAGAAGGATTGAGTAGATGTTTTCTTGTAGGGTTTGGTGATTTGATCGATATTAGGAACCAATGGGTTATTGGGTTGCAGTAGTACGTTCGGATTATGAATGACAGCAGCTATAATAGTTGAAAGGTTTGTTGTTGATTATGGTTAATGATTTTGACGATGGTTTAACAGAATAATTAGCATTAGTAGTAATATCATCACAATGAGGGTGATTGTGGTGTTCAAAAAGAAGTAGAAAACAAAAACTGTACCTGCAGAAGATGATTGAATGGTTGTTGGGTTGGCTCAAAGATGATGATTTCGAATTGAAAATGAGCTGTTGGGTTGATCGATTAAAATCATAGGGTATAGCAGTTAAGTTGATCGTGGTAGTAGTGATGATTATTATGGTTAAAAGTGGTGACTAGGGTGGTTGTTGATGGCGGTTGGAATGATTGCAGTGATGATGGTTCACGAGAGATAGAGAAAGAAGGTGGCGGTTGTAGTGGATTTTGGGGTCGACTAAAGTCGATGATGGTGGTGGTTCACCGGAGATGATGGTGGTTTGATGAATGTGGTGGTGTCATGTGGCTCGAAGTGTGGTTGTCATGTTTTAGAAGATGAAGTAGCTTAGGTGTATCAAACCCTATCATTCTCTCGGTTTACATAAGTATTTATATATATAAATCAAATAATTATAATATTAATAATAATTATAATAATATATAATAGTATATAATATAACAAATCAAAATTTCAAGATTCGTACAGTAACATATATATTTAAGTTGGAATTGCATCGGATACCATTATCAAATGAGACAAGTGGGGTTTACGAAAAAGAGAAAATGAGGTATCACTTTATATATATCTGTGTGTCCATATGCTATATAGATGGAAACTTAAAGATGTAGTAGACATAGAATGTTGGAGTATCAATCATATAACAATCAATCAAGAATAGTGATACTTTCAATTCCATATTCAAATCACGAATAATACTGTGCTTATGTTAGTGGATGAGAGATTGACAAATTATGATAGTGGTTATGTCTGTATATGTGTAGATATATAAATAACTATAAAGTTAGATTAATATTATATAATAATAATAATATGAATGGACATGAAACTGAAGTATAAAAGTGTCCAACAGGAAGTAGTTAGCAGCTGGGCACCTGTCATTTAATTAATTCACAGAGTATTATATCGTGCCCCGTTGTAAATCGGCGACGGATAAAAGTTCTCAGAAAAATCCCAAATTTTCATAGTAGCTATATTTATTTATTTTGGTCATTATGCTATAAAAATTCAGTCACTAACTATTAAATAAAAATTTTATTAATTATTCACTCCCAACCCTAATTAAAATATAAAAAGTTTTAAAATTTAATAAACAGCTCTTAAATACATTTTTAATAAGCCTGTAATTTATAGAACTCATTTTTAGATCACCGTTTATTTTAAAATCATATAAGTTTAATTTTAACTTACAAAATAAATTCAAAACTATATATATATATATTCAATATACTTCATTTATATGGTTTAAATAATAATCATATAGTATTTTATTTTTACATTGATATTTCTTAACAATTACTTTTTTTAATATTTCAATTTATGTTTCAAATTAATATATATATATTTAAACTTATATAACATCTATTTACAAATAGTTGTTCGTGAATCGTCAGAAACAGTCGAATGTCACTTGAATATCTAAAACAGTTCAAAACTTTTAAGAATCGGTTTAATAGACTTTGCTTATCGTGTCAGAATCATAGTAAGATTAAGTTTAAATTTGGTCGGAAATTCCCGGGTCATCACAGTACCTACTCGTTAAAGAAATTTCGTCCCGAAATTTGAGTGTGGTCGTCATGGCTAACAATAAAAATGTTTTCCTGGCGAATATGGGTGGTAAGTAGAGTTTTATCGTTACCGAGTAATATAGATTACACGATTTGATTACTTGTAGCGTATGAGTGAAGCTATCGCAAAAAAAAATTGAAATAGGAAAAGTAAAGATTCTTCTTAACTTTTGGCAGAGTCAGGGTTGAATTCCGGAATTCATGGGATTTATAGAAAATCTTCGAAGTCAAAAAGATTTGATTCTTCGGTGAGTAAGGAAATTAAGATCTCTATAATTAAATACGGTGATCTGCCTCGATTACTCTGTCTGATATTTCCATTATAAATTAAGCTCTTCCGTTCCATTATTCTCACCATTTCTATACTTTCTTTCTTAGTTCGTACATCTAAAAGATTGTGAAAATGCTTAGTCCAGTTCTGATCCTTGTCCTCATTCTTATTATCGCAACAATCATTCTCCTTTTCCAACTTCCACCAGAGGAATCTGCTTTCTTTTACTTCGCCCTTGGGAGTATAATGTTTTTAATTCTCCCGTGTCTTTATGTTGCGATAAACATTGTTATACACGGTTTGTAATTTATGTGTTGTTATCGGGCTTTATATTTTCTCTTATATTTTGGATCACTTTGCCTTTTTATTATCCTCTCGTCCTTTATAAAGCGAGCAACGGTCCAGAATTCGTAAGTATGGAGTTTCGAATGAATTTAATGTTCTAACCAAGAAAGAACGTAATATCACGATTTGATTTGTCAAATTACCTGAGTCACTGAGAATAGAACTACATTAGTATCAGAGTTATGTTTCATTATAAGAACTACATTGTCGAATACGGGTGCATACTAATGAGTCGTTGAGAATAGAACTATCAAGAACATACTTTCTTGATATGTTCAGAAGTTAAGCAGAATGAAAGAGTTATGTAACATGGCACGTGATGACGTTTTTGTCTGTGAATCATCACGTCCCATAAGAAAACTCAGCATGAATTACTGTAATATAATCACGTTGATCAAGTGTCATTATATTATACTAACTCATGCATCAGTTCCCAACATTACTTCAATAACATTCATATTTTAAGCTCGAAAGTTTACAGAATATAGAAACTAACAGTTTCTATATGATGTAACACTGATAGCACGAAGAGATTAATGATTTCAGATAAGAATAGTTATGAAATTATCTTCAGAAATATGGTGGATATTTATAACGAAAGATACGATGATATCTTGGAATTTCTAATATCGAAGAATGGTGAAGAAAATTTGTCCGCAAGAGTTTGGAGTCAGAAGCAAGGTATTCGCTAAAGATTTCAGCAGGCATTGAATCATTTGGATTCTTTGAAGTCAAACTTATTCTTTGTGATTTGTCCACGGATTTCTTCATAGTTTCGCATAATCTGCTTTTCAGTACTAAATTTTCTATTGAATGTTTCCAATATATAATGATACACAGGAAGCACGAAGAGGTATATAATTTCGGACGAGAATATTTATGAAAATATCCTCAGAAATATCGAAGATATTGATGATGATATTTTGAAATTTCTAAGTTCGATGGTTGATGAGGAAGATTTTCCGCAAGATTTTAACATAAGTACGGAGCAAGATATTCGTTGAAGGTTTCATCGGATCCAGAGTTACCTGGATTCTTTGAATATATGGTATGGTCCTTGTATTTGTCCTTGGTCTCCTTCGTGGTTAGCTCAATCCGTTTTCCAGTTCCAACTTTTCTGAGCTTTTCCAACATACTATTCTTTATCATCAAACTTTTGATGATTAAGGTCATTTACGGTTGTCTATGGTTTCTGCTGCTTCATTCAGCTTTTTCAACATTCAGAGTATTGATTTGTGACTGAGTACTTTTCAGAATTTCGGAATGGAAGATCATTATTCTAAAAGATAAATGTTATACATATAACTGTTGATGTAGATATGCTGTGAGTTTTCAAAGTACTGATTGCCGATTCCTCTACATTTACTGCTACCACATCTGAATCATTGGTTATCGATCCAAGGTGATTTCAAGAGAATTGTGTTTTTAGATGATTAAACGCTGACGGTATTATGGTGGAATATAAAAGGTTCCCCGGTAACAATAAAAGAACATACACATAAATCAAGGTGATAATAAGGTTGTTTCGAACTAAAACTCGAAGTTGATTTGCTGAAGCTGTGACAAAATTTGCTACTTTGAAAAGGAATCGCAAAGTTATTTTTGCTAATAAATGCCAAAGGATCTGACGCGGCTACGTGTTAAACTTTTACTCAGTTGCCGAGAATTTCTCAGGTGCATATCTATATGCATATATCTTTCCTTCCGTAGATGAAGTGCGGTTGGTTCATCCTCTCGATTGAGGTGTTTTCAAGAATCATGAAGGGTTTGAACGCAGATCGTAATCGTCAAGATATAAATGAAGTTTAGGATGAAATCAAGTGGCAAACTTGAAGAATGTTTAGTTTCATAGGTTATAATCAATATTTTAATTCCTTTTAATTGTTCAATGTTATTAGTCCACAGTCGATAGTCCACTGTTAACAGTCTAATAATTCATATATAGTTTAATATATAATATTCGAATTAATTAATACGTGTCGTGACCTGTATACGTCTCAGACTCGATCACAACTCAAACTATATATATTATTGTATAATCAACCTCAACCCTGTATAGAGAACTCGATCATTACTGCATATAGAGTGTCTATGGTGATTCCAAATAATATATATAGATGCGTCGATATGATATGTCAAAACCTTGTATACGTGTCTCGATATTTAAAGTGCGTAAAATAAATAACAGAAATTAAATAACGATAATTTAAATGCGTAAAGTAAATAACAGAAATTAAATAACGATAGATAAAATTGCGATAATTAAATTGCGATAAATAAACTGCGATAACTAAAATGTAATCAGTTAGCTAGAAACAGTTAGCTAGGAACAGTTAGCGTGGATTCTTAACAAAATTTCAATTAGTTAATTCGTTTGTTTCTAACAATTTTTATTTTGTCAAATGTTTTCTTCATTATGCCACTTGTTGAATTCTGATAGGTAAAAATCCAAATATGAAATTGAACTTGGATGAAAATAATTGTTCTTTGGTGAACGGATACGTATATGTGTGAATTTGAGCAGTGTTGTTAATGACTGCTAAATCTGGATTGAAGAATGTACAGTGTAACTTATTAACGTGAGATCTATATATTCCTCGAGTATTACCTACCCGTTAAAATATTTTCACCATTAACAGTTTGTACAAGAGAATTTTTAATCACAATCTTTATGAAAGTATATATACATATATATTTTCTTCAGATGTAATTATGGATTTAATGAGTCAATATAATATTAAACTCATTTGATTTTCGATTTAAGCTAGAATAAGTAATCTCTAAAACTATTAGGATCCACGTATTCTTCACAGAATATTAATGAAGTTATGGATCAATACTTCATCGTTCATTACTGTTGGTACTCCTTGTTATCTATGGTGCGTATGATGTTGGTGTTCGTGGGGCAGATTGTGAAATTGAGTCTTGGAATGCGGATGTCGTTGTTGGTGATACCGTTGATGTTGATGATGTTGTTGAAGCTGGTACATTTTGCACCATAATTTTCAAGGATACAACTCAGGTGCGAAGCTCGTTGACTTCTTTGATTACTTCAGGATGATTGGCGGTTGGAACAAACGGATGGATAAGGTTGAGAATTTTGGGATATCATACAATCATTGTGAGATATCCTGGAATTGAGGGTAAATATGGTATTTCGGACT
The DNA here is from genome assembly GCF_046630445.1 of Rutidosis leptorrhynchoides. NCBI lineage: Eukaryota > Viridiplantae > Streptophyta > Magnoliopsida > Asterales > Asteraceae > Rutidosis > Rutidosis leptorrhynchoides. The sequence continues at coordinate 635,404,248 of NC_092336.1, forward strand.
GGTTCACTGATAAGTGCTTCAGGTTCATCGCCAAGAGATAAATACGGTTGGTGAAAAGGATCTCCTTCTTCGCATCTCCATTGATTAAGTCGACTACGAACCCATCTCCAATTCATCCAGAATAAATGATGGCTAATTAATTGATCCATTCGGGTCACACTGCTTCCGGAGCTTATGTGAACATCGATGTTGGAATAATTTTCGGAATAACTATCGGAATAGCTATCGGAATCTGAGGGACTCGAACTGGTTGAGGGATTCATCTCATACGATCAGATGAAGGATTTTCGATAAGAAATAGATTATAGGATGTAGATTAGTACCCTGCAATACATAATTTAGATATGCATATATAATTACTAAAATCCCATAAGTTACGGAGGAATCTACGGAATTCGTCACGCAAAGGTAACAATAACAGATACGCTAAGATATGAATTTATCTATACACTGTCTATGCAATTGAGGCAGTAAGACGTGTCTAGAATTTAAGGATGATAAGCAAATAATTTTTCGACACTAAATGATAAGCAAAACTTTTGACATGCAGACACGGTCGAAGTCCAGACTCACTAATGCATCTAAACAACTATCAGTTAGACACACTAATGCAAGACCTGGTTCACTAAGACCACCGCTCTGATACTAACTGTAGAGACCCGTCCTAATCCATCCGGACGAAGTCCATATCGATTATAAACGATTCACAACAGTTGATTACATCGCGAGGTACTTGACCTCTATATGATACATTTACAAACATTGCATTCATTTTTGAAAAGACAATCTTTCATTACATCGAAAGTTGACGGCATGCATACCATTTCATAATACATCTAACTATAATTGACTTGATAATAATCTTGATGAACTCAACGACTCAAATGCAACGCCTTTTGAAATATGCCATGAATGACTCCAAGTAATGTCTCTAATATGAGCTAATGCACAGCGGAAGATTTCTTTCATATCTGAGAATAAACATGCTTTAAAGTGTCAACCAAAAGGTTGGTGAGTTCATTAGTTTATCATAAAGAATCATTTCATAATTTTAATAGACCACAAGATTTCATATTTCCAATTCTCATAAACATACGTCCCATGCATAGAGACAAAAATCATTCATATGGTGAACACCTGGTAATCGACATTCACAATATACATATAAGAATATCCCCATCATTCCGGGATCCTCCTTCGGACATGATATAAATTTCGAAGTACTAAAGCATCCGGTACTTTGGATGGGGCTTGTTGGGCCCGATAGATCTATCTTTAGGATTCGCGTCAATTAGGGTGTCTGTTCCCTAATTCTTAGATTACCAGACTAAAAAGGGGCATATTCGGTTTAATAATCCGGCCAAAGAATGTAGTTTTAAATACTTGTGTCTATTTCGTCAAACATTTATAAAGCAGCGCATGTATTCTCAGTCCCAAAAATATATATTGCAAAAGCATTTAAAAAGGGAGCAAATGAAACTCACGCATATAAATATTGTAAAACAGTTAATAAAGCATTTGCATGTATTCTCAGCCCAAAAACGTAATGAGTAAAAAGGGAATAATGAAACTCACCATACTGTATTTTGTAGTAAAATACATATGACGCCATTGAACAAGTATAGGGTTGGCCTCAGATTCACGAACCTATATTATTTATATATATATATATATTAATACACATAATTGTAATCGAACAAATATATATATAAATTTTATTAGTTATATCATTATTATATTGATAACATATTTATTTAATTTGTGTATACATTCCCAATGATTAATATTTATATAGTTATATTAATATATATCTCTGATTAGTATTATATTAAGATATCTAAATTGTTACATACAAATATACAAATTGTTAAGATAGTTAATACATACATATAATCTTAATAATAGTATTTTTTAAAACTTTCATTTTTATAATTATAATACTTTGAGTAATGATATTGATATTACTAATAATAATAATACTAATAATTTTAATGATAAAAATTGATATATATATATATATATATATATATATATATATATATATATATATATATATATATATATATATATATATATATATATAGTAATGATAATAAGTTTTAATAATAACGGTAATTTTAATAATACTATTTTTTTTTAAAATGATAATTTTATTAATAATGAATAAAACAATAATATTGATGATTTTAATCATAATAATACTATTAATAATAACCTTAATGATAATACTTGATAATAATAATAATAATAATAATAATAATAATAATAATAATAATAATAATAATAATAATAATAATAATAATAATAATAATAATAATAATAATAAAATAAATAAATAAATAAAATAACTACCTTGAATGAAAAAGGCTTAATAAAATAAATTGCCCCGGCCCGAGATCGAACCCGTGACCTCCCGCTCAACGAAGACACTCCTAACCATCAAACCTGTCCCATTTTTCTGACTTAATTCACGAATTAAAAATATATAACCCATTTATTTAATTGTTCTTCTTCTTCTCCTTACAACATAAAATCATAGCCTTATTCTACAAAATTCATAACACCATTTCATCGACTTCATTATCATTATTATTAATTCGTTTATCATCATCACCTTTATAATATACATGACATCAATCATCATCATCATAACATCATCATCATCATGTCATCGAATCCATCATCATCTTAACATAAATAAAAAAAAATCACGATCATCATTTACTTCATTATCACAGTATAATCATTTCAGAATCATCTCGCCATCAAGATTATTCGCGTTTTAATACTAATAGAAATATGATTTGTGATTTCCTTATGATAATTGATATAGACCCGGTCAATTAAGCACATACACAGCAGTCCAAGATCAACACAATCAAACCCAACAAGATCGTCCAAAATAAAAAATAACATCGGCCCAATATTTATCTAGCCCAACAGACAGTTTAGATCTCGGTTCAATAGGGATCAACGATTTTAGTGTATGTACAAACAGAAAGAAACAAGTTTGTAGCTTTGCAAGTGGGTGGGGTTTGGGTTTAAAGTTTTTGTCTGCCATAAATAAAATTTTGCAAAAGTAGATAGCTTAATCCAATTAGAAGCAGGAACAAAGGCTGCTACAGCAGCTGTCATCATGGATTAACAATAATATAATAAGTGTGCAGCAAAACAGAAGGATTGAGTAGATGTTTTCTTGTAGGGTTTGGTGATTTGATCGATATTAGGAACCAATGGGTTATTGGGTTGCAGTAGTACGTTCGGATTATGAATGACAGCAGCTATAATAGTTGAAAGGTTTGTTGTTGATTATGGTTAATGATTTTGACGATGGTTTAACAGAATAATTAGCATTAGTAGTAATATCATCACAATGAGGGTGATTGTGGTGTTCAAAAAGAAGTAGAAAACAAAAGCTGTACCTGCAGAAGATGATTGAATGGTTGTTGGGTTGGCTCAAAGATGATGATTTCGAATTGAAAATGAGCTGTTGGGTTGATCGATTAAAATCATAGGGTATAGCAGTTAAGTTGATCGTGGTAGTAGTGATGATTATTATGGTTGAAAGTGGTGACTAGGGTGGTTGTTGATGGCGGTTGGAATGATTGCAGTGATGATGGTTCACGAGAGATAGAGAAAGAAGGTGGCGGTTGTAGTGGATTTTGGGGTCGACTAAAGTCGATGATGGTGGTGGTTCACCGGAGATGATGGTGGTTTGATGAATGTGGTGGTGTCATGTGGCTCGAAGTGTGGTTGTCGTGTTTTAGAAGATGAAGTAGCTTAGGTGTATCAAACCCTATCATTCTCTCGGTTTACATAAGTATTTATATATATAAATCAAATAATTATAATATTAATAATAATTATAATAATATATAATAGTATATAATATAACAAATCAAAATTTCAAGATTCGTACAGTAACATATATATTTAAGTTGGAATTGCATCGGATACCATTATCAAATAAGACAAGTGGGGTTTACGAAAAAGAGAAAAGGAGGTATCACTTTATATATATCTGTGTGTCCATATGCTATATAGATGGAAACTTAAAGATGTAGTAGACATAGAATGTTGGAGTATCAATCATATAACAATCAATCAAGAATAGTGATACTTTCAATTCCATATTCAAATCACGAATAATACTGTGCTTATGTTAGTGGATGAGAGATTGACAAATTATGATAGTGGTTATGTCTGTATATGTGTAGATATATAAATAACTATAAAGTTAGATTAATATTATATAATAATAATAATATGAATGGACATGAAACTGAAGTATAAAAGTGTCCAACATGAAGTAGTTAGCAGCCGGGCACCTGTCATTTAATTAATTCACAGAGTATTATATCGTGCCCCGTTGTAAATCGGCGACGGATAAAAGTTCTCAGAAAAATCCCAAATTTTCATAGTAGCTATATTTATTTATTTTGGTCATTATGCTATAAAAATTCAGTCACTAACTATTAAATAAAAATTATATTAATTATTCACTCCCAACCCTAATTAAAATATAAAAAGTTTTAAAATTTAATAAACAACTCTTAAATACATTTTTAATAAGCCTGTAATTTATAGAACTCATTTTTAGATCACCGTTTATTTTAAAATCATATAAGTTTAATTTTAACTTACAAAATAAATTCAAAACTATATATATATTCAATATACTTCATTTATATGGTTTAAATAATAATCATATAGTATTTTATTTTTACATTGATATTTCTTAACAATTACTTTTTTTAATATTTCAATTTATGTTTCAAATTAATATATATATATATATATATATTTAAACTTATATAACATCTATTTACAAATAGTTGTTCGTGAATCGTCAGAAACAGTCGAATGTCACTTGAATATCTAAAACAGTTCAAAACTTTTAAGACTCGGTTTAATAGACTTTGCTTATCGTGTCAGAATCATAGTAAGATTAAGTTTAATTTTGGTCAGAAATTCCCGGGTCATCACACCATGTTTGTATGATATTGTGTAAAAACTGCATTCAAGAAACTGATTTCGATGTAACATATTTGTATTGTAAACCATTATGTAATGGTCGTGTGTAAACAGGATATTTTAGATTATCATTATTTGATAATCTACGTTAAGCTTTTTAAACCTTTATTTATGAAATAAAGGTTATGGTTTGTTTTAAAAATGAATGCAGTCTTTGAAAAACGTCTCATATAGAGGTCAAAACTTCGCAACGAAATCAATTAATATGGAACATTTTTAATCAATAAGAACGGGACATTTCAAAAAGATATGGAGTAATTCATAAAATCTCAACCGCTTATCATCCACAAACAAGTGGACAAGTTGAAAATACCAATCGAGCTTTAAAACGTATTCTAGAGAAAACTGTAGGATCGATTCCGAAGGAATGGTCCAAGAAATTGGAGGATGCACTCTGGGCTTTTAGAACAGTCTACAAAACTCCAATTAGAACCACACCTTTTAAACTCGTTTACGGAAAATCATGTCACCTTCCAGTAGAAATTGAGCACAAAGCATTTTGGGCTTTGAAGACATGTAATCTTGATTTGCACGAAGCCGGACGTCTACGGTTAAGTCAATTAAATGAATTAGAAGAATTAAGACATGAAACATACGAAAATTCGTTAATCTATAAAGAAAGAACGAAGAAATGGCATGATAAAAGAATCAGAAGTTCAAAAGAATTTAAAGAAGAAGACAGAGTTCTTCTTTTCAATTCACGATTCAAGCTATTTCCTGAAAAATTGAAATCAAGATGGTCTGGACCATTCATAGTCAAAAGAGTTTTCCCATATGGAACAATAGAGTTGATAAATTCAAATGGGATTGAATTTAAAGTTAATGGTCACAGAGTTAAACATTAGATACATGGTCCAATGGAAGTTGACAATGAAGTTAATCACAATTTCAACACCACAGCTAACTAAGTTTGGGGAGAATCAAGTCTTTTTAAGGATAATATATATTTCTGTTAGAGTTAGATTTTCTGTTTTCGTGTAGTTCTCGAAAATGGAATCCGAATGGTCTTTCCCTAGCAGACCCTAAAGAACTAGTCTTCTCCCTCCATTCTGAATTTTTATTTCTTTTAGGTTTTACGAGATAAAGAATTACTTTGATCTAAACCATGGTCTACTACTACACGCTATGGTTACTAAACGTAATAATAACACCTTCCCTAGTGAAGTGGTATCATTCATAAGAGGCAAAATGGACGAAGTGAGGAAAGAACTCAGGAAGAATCATCATAAGACACATTTTGGTAAAGGAAAATCAAAATCCGCAACAAAAAGAAGAGCACGACACCCTGAAAGATGTCATAAATGCGAAAAATGGTCACACAAAGGTAAATGTTTGAACAATCAAACATATTCAAATATCGAATTTGTAACTCTATGCAGAGAAGGACCGTTCATATGTTTAGAAGAAAAGTTATTGAAGAATCGAGGTTACGCTTATGTAGCTATGGAAACCAAATCACACGACTCTCCTATGAGTCGGTTAAAGTAGGTCTCTGAGAATTCTTTCTCACAGGTAAGTATGTACAGTTTTTATTTGTTTTTATTTATTGCTTTTAATCTTTTGATAATAAACGCTGAATCGTTCGCAATAAAGTATTAAATTGATATTCAATAAAATTAGGTTTGCAAAACCGAAATTATTGATATCATACAAAAATTACTACATCACTGCGAAATTTACCGTTTATTCATAAGGTATAAATATCTTTAATCAATCAATCCAAAATATTTTAAAAATTCGTCAGGAGTAAAACTAGGTAATATAGCCGAAATTACTTTACCCAAAAGAGGGGCGTATATTTTTGATAACATTTGATTGATTAAAGTGGGATAAAAAATCAAAAAGATTTTTTTTATTTTAATTTTTACCTTGTTTTTAAATTAATATTAAATTATTATTGTAAATTTTTTAAACCAATATATTTATGTTTTTAAATATTTTAAAAATTAATATTTTCAATATAAGTTTATAAAACTAATGTATAAAAATATTAAATATATTTTTATGAATTTTTAATTTTATGCATTTTAAATTTTAAGTTTGGTGTGAATTTAAAAACAAAAATGTACGTTATTTCATTAAGTTAAAAAATTTTGAATTTTAAATTCGTCGTGAGTTGAAGACTAGGTCGTTGAACCGAAATTGCTTTACCCGAGGGCGGGACGAGAAATTTTATTATCATAATTTTTAATTTTATCGATCTAAAGTATGCCAAAAACATTAAAAAAATTCAAAAATCTTAGCTTTTAAAACAACGCTTTAAAAAGATAAATTTTTAAAATTTTGTCGAGGGACGAACTAGATCAACATACCGAAACGCCCTCAATATAAAAGGAAACAAAATTTTAAATTTATTCCATTTTTATTTTTACAAGTTAAAGGTTTTATTTAAAAAAAATTTAAAAATTACACCCCATGCGATCGCATGGGATTTGTACTGCCAAGCCATGCGATCACATGGAGGTAGAAACTTGGTCAGAAACAAAAAGAGCATCTCGCTGCTTCTGTCTTCCCACTTCAACACACACACACACACGAAAACCCTCCCAAAAACACTCTAAAATCATCATTTTTTCACGAAAATTCACCAATTTTCTTGCTATAATCCGCTCTAATCATGAGGTTGTTCAGAAGTTTTTCAAAGAAGGTAACAATTTCACCCCTAAAACTCTTTAAAATCGAATTTTAGTGTTCTTGAGCTAAATTTTACCTAATTTAATTTTGATGATTTCTAGTGTAATTAGAGTTAAATTATTAGTATATTATGTATGTATAACCTAGATTGATGATATTTAACATGATTTGAAGCCTTAAACTTCAAAAATTTTAGAAATCTAGGGTTTGTGTTCTTGAGCAATTTGGGACTTTTGATATAAACATTTTATGGCCAATTTTTGTTATGGATTATTGCTAAATTAAGTAGTGTAACATGTTTAGGTAGCTAAATGATCCAAACTTTGATCCTAAACATGATTTTTGAACATCAAAGTGGATTTTTTAAGTCTAAAATTCATGAACTTGATTATTTTGATGTAATTACCTTTTGAAACTTGTTTAATTGCTATTAATGATTATTTTGACATGTTATTTGAGTTGAATGCTTATAAACTTTGAATACATTTTCATATATGCTTATTTGAAAAATTGTAGAATTGATAAAAATATGAAAATGAGTATAAGTTTAATATGGATTAAACATGTTATTGTAATTGTTTTAATTTATTATTTTGCTAACACTAATGCATATTTGGATGCACAAATTTTGTATTTAATGTGTTTTGTAGAGAAATACCGATACTGATGGTGCATCATCATCGTCTAGGAAACCTGATCCGGAACCACAGCCAGGGATGCAATATCACGAACCGGAGCAACAACAGGAACAACAACAACATTATGATCAACACGTGCCATACTATGAGCCGGAGCCACAATTTTTTACCGCCTACGTAGTATTTCCCGTTCACCATGTAATAGAACACTCGAGAATTCATGAAGAGGAGTTACACCCCAATCTAAGGTTTGATAGAAGTTGGAGAGATTACCCAACGTACCAAAGTAATAAATTTAAGCTTTGGACCAAAAATGTAGAGGTACCAAGGGTAATAGATTGGGAGCCTTTGGTAAGGGTCCACCTAGCTAACTCAGTTAGGCAGCATCTAATCCAAAGGTATGGCAGCTCTTCTTTTCTCGGTTGGGAACGTTTATTTACCACTCGTAGGCTTGTATATAAGGAGTGGTGTGTTGAGCTAATGAGTACTATAGCTTTAAATAAGGATGTAGATAGGTTAGACGATAAGAGTTTTCTTAGGTTTTTACTTGGAGGTAGGATGTACAGGATGTCTATGATAGACATGGCTAGAGCTTTACAGATTTACACCCCCACTGAATTATTGTCACCTGATTGTACAGCTTTAATTTATCACGGTGAGAGGGTAGATAGAAATTTTGACGCTAACGCCGTATGGAGGCGTATGCCAAATTTTAATGTGTTTACACGGGCAGGAAGACACTCCTATTTAGATATTAACAAAGTAGAGCTTCGTATAATACATAGATTTATAGCCAACTCGATTATACAAAGAGGTAAAAACAAGGAAAAAATGACTCTAAACAATTTATTTTACCTTAAGTGCATTCGAGACACTAGAGGCTTTGTTAATATTCCCTACTGTGTTGGGTATTATTTGTCCAAAGTTGTGGAAGGTATACAGGACGGGGGAATCATAGGAGGAGGTATTTTTGTTACTCTCATTGGAGAGTACTTAGGTGTAGATAGGGAACACGGGGGTCCAATGATGGTAGTTGAGGAACAAGCCGAGAGCATAGGCTTACATGTTTATCAGGGTGCAAAGGTACTAAAACGGAGGCACAATATGCCAATACCATATCATGGCACCCATCCACAGGTAGAGAGGGGTTCGGATGAGGAGATGGAGGAAGCAGATGACATCAGGGATGTCATTAGGGATAGTTTTACTGACGTTTTCCAGCGTATAGATGAGGTGGAAATGAGTAATGAGGATAGGCATCGTCGGTATGAGCAGTGGAAAGCCGCGAATGCGTATGAGACTTACAGGTGACGCCAACACGATAGCTGGCAAGTTCATCAGCACCAAATCATGAGCCAGCTATCATATCAGGTACCAAATAACTACATCCCGACTCGACCTACTTACTATCCACCACATCAGCCCGACGTGCGACCACCCTTTGACCTGTACGACCCAAACCAATCCTACCAGAACACCTATCACCAACCATGGAACCCGAGCGATGATATGAACTGGAACCCCTATCCAAATCAATAGTGTTCCATTGGTGATTTCTTATCTTTTATTATTTTTATCTATTTATGTTAAACATTTAACATTTTGATACTTTAATATAATGTTTAATATTTTTATTATTTTGTACTAATATTTCATTTTTGTAATTTAAAAGTGGGATATTAAGTCCCATTTCAAATTACCATGCATGTTTATATTTGTATTGTATGTATTTTATCTCATGTACACAACAGGGTAAAACAGCGCATTTTCAAAGACTGACATTAAGTTCAGCAAAAACAACTTATTTTGACGACAAGATGCAAAATAAATGTGAAATAACAACTGCAGGAATGAACAAATGAAGTGCACCATTTATCATTCAAAACAAACAACAATATGTTTGGAAACTTTGGTAAAATTTAATCATTTTTCTACGCTAATTACCCTCAATAATTTAAATTGTTACTGATTTCTTGCAAATGAGGGCATTGCAAGATCTTAAGTGTGGGAAGGGATTAAATTCTTTCGGATTTTAAAAAATTGACTTATACACTTGGTTTAATAGCCACCATTAAACTTTACTAGTAACGCAGTAGTTGTATTAGAATCTAGTGCTCTCTGATAATAAAGAACAGCCCTAGTCTTATATACTGACTACCCACTTCTAGTAAAATTAAAAAAAAAAAATGAACTCAAAATCATGTTTATACATATTTATGAACAATAAAACTAGATGTTAACACCGAAATTATTGTTACCTCGGAAAGGACATAAATTGAGAAACAACCCAAAACGCTTGAATTCATTTAAAATGGAATAGAGGAGAATAAAAGGGCAAAGAAATAAAAATAAAAGCCAAGTGTGGGAAAAATTTACCAAGTTATTTAGAACATATATCTCATATTTTTGTACAAATAATTAAAGATACTTTTGTTTTGAACGATATTAATCAGTTTTACCCAGTTTATTGTAATATAAATATAATTTATAAGGAAGTACAGTCTTCCGAGAAAAAGACACGCGCTTCTTGATTTAGGTCAGGAAGTTGTCATCCAGACCAGTTGTAGAGACTACGAAAAACCTTGAAAAGTTTTCTCAAAAATCAGCTAGAAATCCACGGACCTCAGCATCAAACAGGGTTGCCAAGTGGTCAGACTTATCCTAACCATGAGAGGATCTGTCTCGTACAATGGGGGCACCGTGCAAATTAGCTTATAAGACTAATGAATCAGATCTCCAGAAAGGATAATCTCCTTAAAGATTAAAAATCAGCTTTTAAGCCTGATATTACTCAATCCTTGAGATTGACCTTAAAGATTGAGAATTCAAACTCATGGAATTCAATGATATCTAAACTCGAGCTTGAACGAGAAAATATTTTGATCAAATTACAAACCGATTTGTTTTTTAAAAACCCATTTTCAATGCGTCATTACCATTGAACGTAAAATCCTAGGAATTCACCTGGAATTCATTAGGTCACCTGAACCAAATCGGGTGTCAACCGTAAGAACGGTGGTTGCATAGCATGGTTGAAGACAGGACCTTGTGCTAGACCAAAAAACTATAGGGTAATTTTTACTATTGCTCCTACAAAGGATAGTAATTGCATCCAACACGATATATACCATAATCAAAAGCATGTCATTAGACATTGCCTTAATAGTTGCTTGTTCAACGCTTTCCTTTACAACCGGACGGTTGTAGTGACCCGAACTTTTCATGTTTATATATATTAAATGAAATTGATATTTACATGATTAAGTGTTTCCAACATGTTAAGCAATCAAACTTATTAAGACTTGATTAATTGGAATATGTTTCATATAGATAAATGACCACCCAAGTTGACCGGTGATTCACGAACGTTAAAACTTGTAAAAACTATACGATGACATATATATGGTTATATATATAATTAACATGATTTTATTATAAGTATGTATCTCATTAGGTATTTTAACAATGAGTTATATACATAAAAATGAGACTATTAAATTAAGAAACTCGAAAACGATATATATAACGATTATCGTTATAACGTCTTACTAGGTACATATGAATCATATTAAGATATTGATACACTTGATTAATTATGTTAAATGATAAGTAAATATATCATTAAGTGTATTAACAATGAACTACATATGTAAAAATAAGACTACTAACTTAATGATTTTGAAACGAGACATATATGTAACGATTATCGTTGTAACGACATTTAATGTATATAGATCATATTAAGAGATATTCGTACATCATAATATCATGATAATATAATAATTTAAAAATCTCATTTGATATTATAAACATTGGGTTAACAACATTTAACAAGATCGTTAACCTAAAGGTTTCAAAATAACATTTACATGTAACGACTAACGATGACTTAACGACTCAGTTAAAATGTATATAGATGTAGTGTTTTAATATGTATTCATACACTTTTGAAAGATTTCAAGACACTTATCAAAATACTTCTACTTAACAAAAATGCTTACAATTACATCCTCGTTCAGTTTCATCAACAAATCTACTCGTATGCACCCGCATTCGTACTCGTACAATACACAGCTTTTAGATGTATGTACTATTGGTATATACACTCCAATGATCAGCTCTTAGCAGCCCATGTGAGTCACCTAACACATGTAGGAACCATCATTTGGCAACTAGCATGAAATATCTCATAAAATTACAAAAATATGAGTAATCATTCATGACTTATTTACATGAAAACAAAATTACATATCCTTTATATCTAATCCATACACCAACGACCAAAAACACCTAAAAACACTTTCATTCTTCAATTTTATTCATCTAATTGATCTCTCTCAAGTTCTATCTTCAAGTTCTAAGTGTTCTTCATAAATTCCAAAAGTTCTAGTTTCATAAAATCAAGAATACTTCCAAGATTGCAAGTTTACTTCCAAGTTTTCTAAATCCATTCCAAGTAATCATCCAAGATCAAGAAACCTTTGTTACTTACAGTAGGTTATCTTTCTAATACAAGGTAATAATCATATTCAAACTTTAATTCAATTTCTATAACTATAACAATCTTATTTCGAGTGGAAATCTTACTTGAAATTGTTTTCGTGTCATGATTCTGCTTCAAGAACTTTCAAGCCATCCAAGGATCCTTTAAAGCTAGATCCATTTTTCTAATTTCCAGTAAGTTTATCCAAGGAACTTTAGGTAGTAATAATGTTCATAACATCATTCGATTCATACATAAAAAGCTGTCTTATTCAACGTTATAAACTTGTAATCACTAGAACATAGTTTAGTTAATTCAAAACTTGTTCGCAAATAAAGTTAATCCTTCTAAATAGACTTTTAAAATTAACTAAACACATGTTCTATATCTATATGATATGCTAACTTAATGATTTAAAACCCGGAAACACGATAAACACCGTAAAACTGGATATACGCCGTCGTAGTAAAACCGGGGGCTGTTTTGGTTGGGATAATTAAAAGCTAAGAAGAACTTTGATTTAAAAGCTATACTTCTGAAAAAATGATTTTTCTTATGAACATGAAACTATATCCAAAAATCATGGTTAAACTCAAAGTGAAAGTATGTTTTTCAAAATGGTCATCAAGATGTCGTTCTTTCGACGGAAATGACTACCTCTTTCAAAAATGACTTGTAACTTGTATTTATAACTATAAACTTATACTTTTTCTATTTAGATTCATAAAGTTAAGTTCAATACGAAACTGTGGCCACTGAAATCACTCAAAATGGATTAGAAACGAAGAAATGGCGAGTAAAACAAGATTGATAAAAACTACTCATTTTACCTACGTGAAAGTTAGTAATAAATCTATTCCAACCATAACCTAATCAACTTATATTGTATATTATGTAATCTTGAGATACCATAGACATGTATACAATGTTTCAACCTATCATGTCGACCCATCTATATATATATTGCGGAACAACCATAGACACTCTATATGTGAATGTTGGAGTTAGCTATACAGGGTTGAGGTTGATTCCAAAATATATATATATAGTTTGAGTTGTAATCAATACTGAGATACGTATACACTGGGTCGTGGATTGATTCAAGATAATATTTATCGATTTATTTCTGTACATCTAACTGTGGACAACTAGTTGTAGGTTACTAACGAGGACAGCTGACTTAATAAACTTAAAACATCAAAATATTTTAAAAGTGTTGTAAATATATTTTGAACATACTTTGATATATATGTATATATTGTTATAGGTTCGTGAATCAACCAGTGGCCAAGTCTTACTTCCCGACGAAGTAAAAATCTGTGAAAGTGAGTTATAGTCCCACTTTTAAAATCTAATATTTTTGGGATGAGAATACATGCAGGTTTTATAAATGATTTACAAAATAGACACAAGTACGTGAAACTACATTCCATGGTTGAATTATCGAAATCGAATATGCCCCTTTTTATTAAGTCTGGTAATCTAAGAATTAGGGAACAGACACCCTAATTGACGCGAATCCTAAAGATAGATCTATTGGGCCCATATTGGGCCTAACAAACCCCATCCAAAGTACCGGATGCTTTAGTACTTCGAAATTTATATCATATCCGAAGGGCCCGGAATGATGGGGATATTCTTATATATGCATCTTGTTAATGTCGGTTACCAGGTGTTCACCATATGAATGATTTTTAACTCTATGTATGGGATGTGTATTGAAATATGAAATCTTGTGGTCTATTGTTACGATTTGATATATATAGGTTAAACCTATAACTCACCAACATTTTTGTTGACGTTTAAAGCATGTTTATTCTCAGGTGAATACTAAGAGCTTCCGCTGTTGCATACTAAAATAAGGACAAGATTTGGAGTCCATGTTTGTATGATATTGTATAAAAACTGCATTCAAGAATCTGATTTCGATGTAACATATTTGTATTGTAAACCATTATGTAATGGTCGTGTGTAAACAGGATATTTTAGATTATCATTATTTGATAATCTACGTAAAGCTTTTTAAACCTTTATTTATGAAATAAAGGTTATGGTTTGTTTTAAAAATGAATGCAGTCTTTGAAAAATGTCTCATATAGAGGTCAAAACCTCGCAACGAAATCAATTAATATGAAACGTTTTTAATCAATAAGAACGGGACATTTCAGTTGGTATCCGAGCGTTGGTCTTAGAGAACCAGAATTTTGCATTAGTGTGTCTTATCGAGTTTGTTAGGATGCATTAGTGAGTCTGGACTTCGACCGTGTTTACTTGAAAAATGATTGCTTAACAAATTTTGTTGGAAACTATATATTTTTAACATGTGAATATTATGTGATATATTAATCTCTTAACGTGTTTGATATTATGTGATAGATGTCTACCTCTAGAACAAGTCCCATTGACTCACCTAATAATAATGAAGAGTCAAATGTAAATTGGAATAATTCGTGGACTCATTCACAAGTTCCCGAAGAGGAACCGGAAGAAGAGTCGGAACCGGAAGAAGAATCGGAACCGGAAGAAGAATCGGAACCGGAAGAAGAAATAGAACCAGCGGGGGAAATAATAAAACGGTTAAGTAGAAGAAAATCCTCAACCAACCGACCAAAGTTAATTATGGTCAATGGTGTTTTCGCCAAGGAAGCAAAGTATTGGGAGGATTACCAATTCTCCGATGAATCGGATCCCGACAAGGAATCCGATGATGTTATAGAAATTACCCTAACTGAATTTAAAAAGGCAAAAGAGAACAATAAGGAAAAGGGTATAAAAATAGAGAAATCTGATTCTATCCCCGATGAACTTTATATGTATCGTCAACACCCGTATTTCTTAAGTTGTAACAATAACCCGGGAACCTCTAAACCACCAGGTTTTTCTAGACCAATGTGGAAAACGACGGCTCGTATTAGGGGAACATCATATATCCCTAAAAACTTAGCAAAAAGAACCAAGTTTGAAAAAGAAGAAACGAGTGAGTCGGAATAAGATAGTTGTATTTGTGCGGTGTAATATATGTAATATAGTGTGCTTATGCTTTACGATATATGTAAAAATTGCTTGTATTAATAAGTATCTTTTATGAATCTAACTCTTGTCTATTTTACAGTATAAAAACACAAAATGGATAGACAACCCAATATTTTAGAAGACTTACCCGGAGACATGATTGATGAAATCTTGTCTAGAGTCGGTCAGAATTCCTCGGCACAACTATTTATGGCAAAATCAGTTTGTAAGACATTCGAAGAACGTTCCAAGAATGCCTTGGTTTATAAAAGGCTTTCGTTTGAAAGATGGGGGATATCACATTGGGAAACCCATAAGTTACGATGTGTTTACTTTGACGCATATATTGCGGGGAACCCAAATGCTATTTTACGCAACGGGTTAAGAAATTATTTTGACTCAATGTATCCGAATATAGGACTTCATGATTTAGAAAAAGCGGCTAACATGCAACATAAAGAAGCATGTTATGCTTACAGGTTAGTAATGTTCACTTCTCACCAAAGTGAGAAAAAGAACATCGGGCTACAACTATTAAACAAAACGTTTCCACAAGTGACGGAGTCGGTAATTGTCATAACCCGTCCTTAACCATAAGAACGTGTTAGATAACGTATGATTTCATTGCGAGGTATTGACCTCTATATGCGACATTTTTAAAAGAACAACTGCATATATTTTACATTACAAACCATAATTCTTATTTTGAAACAAGCTTTAGACAAAATAAAGATGATTATCGTTTAGCGATAATCTTAGACTTACAAACTTTACAAATGATGATAACAACATGATTTCTAGCATATTTTACAATACAAATCCTCGGATATGCAGTTTTATTTTTGACACAAATATGAGTACGCAAGATCCTGCTTAAATTCAACATGTTGCAGCGGAAGCTTCTAATTATCACCTGAGAATAGACATGCTTAAAACGTCAACATAAAGTTGGTGAGATATAGGTTTAATGCCGGCAGCAATATATATATATAGACCACAAGATTTCATATATAAACATTTTAATAAAAATATTCTAAGTGGTTGAGCACTTGGTAACCATACTTAACATTTAATCACGTCGCATATTCCCTTTATTATGAAATCTTACTACACCGTACCAAGTATAGTCATGAAACGAAGTACTGTGCAACCGTTGAATACTGGTCGTCCAGTCCGGTTGGGGTTGTCAGGCCCGATAGATCTATCAACAGGATTCGCGTTTACAATACCGCTGTAAATAACAGTTACCAAGCTACAGGGAAGTATGCCAGTGGTACAACTCAACGTAGAATATATTTTTCAGTTACTTGTGTCCATATCGTAAAACATAAAATACATGTATTCTCATCCCGAAATATTTAGAGTTTAAAAGTGGGACTATATACTCACTTTCGTCTTGAAGATATGTAATTTTGACTTGGTCTCCGATTGATATCACAAACCTAACCATATATAATATATCAATACCTTTTCATTTTAAACAATCGTCACATATATATACTTATAATACTTTTAATACTTTTAATAATTCCTTAGTTCGTAGTTAGCAGTTCGATGTTATTAATTCAATTTTAAATGGTTCATTTTTAGATGTTTAATAAACCCCCAACGAAATAAATAAAACCCCCATCGTATATGTATTGGTCGAGATTAATCTTGACCCACGGTACCGGTGTTGTCAAATGACGTGTTGCGTACATAAAGTACCGGTGTTGTCAAATGACGTGTTGCGTACAATCATGGGATCTTATGATTAATCTTCTCGTATTGTTTACGGGTGATCCTGAACCATATAAAATTAAATTATGAGTACATATATATAAAATATCATGTTATTTTAAAAAGATGTGATTTATTTAATTTTCTCCAATTATTTTCGTAGCTAAACTAGTCTTGGATATCCGATTTTGTTTTGGTCGTAGTTTCTTCGTTACAACTCCGTTTTCGTTGGTTCAACTTGCCACTTCCTTGGATCGAGTCCCTCTTTAAGACTATGAACTGTAAATACCTTAGTTTGTATTCGAAATCACAGGTCATAGGTCAAACTTTAGTGAAACTTATGAAGTTAATCATTTTCCATCATGTAAACAACCTTAAATGATTATTTTTCTAAAAATACTTATACTTTGAGTTAAATCATGAAATTTTTATGTGTTATCATATTCATAGTAAAAATCATTTTTCCAGAAAATAAACCTCCAATTCAAAGTTTAAGATGGTTTTTAATTATCCAACCCAAAACAGTCCCCGGTTACACTCCGACGTCGTAAAAACAGTTTTTAAGGTATTCTTTGAAAAACCAAGTTATACCTTGTTAAATTAGCATATACTTAAGTTATATTACAGGTCTTGAAGTATTTTAAAAGTTAAGTTAGAAGGATCTATTTAGTTTGCAAACAAGTTTGAAAACATTCAAACTATGTTCTTGTTGTTAAATTTTTATACCACAAAATAAGATAGCTATATATATATGAATCGAATAAGGTTATGAACATAGTTACTACCTCAAGTTCCTTGGACAAGATTTCTGTAAAAGAGGAGTAAGAAGCTAGAATCAAAAGGGTGATGGAAGTGGATGAAAGATTGGAAGTAAGTTTGTGTTCTTGGAAGGATTTCTTGAAGTGTTTTTGTATGGTTTTCTTATGGTGTTTAAGTAAGGTTTTTATGGCTAGATCTTTAAGGTTTCTTGCTAGATTGTTATGGAGTTCAAAGGTTAAGAAAGAGTGTGTGTTTAGCTTAAGAAATTTGAAGTTAAAATGAATGAAAATGATGATACATATATACTACATAAAAACGTGTTTCATAAGGATACATGGACAAAATTTTAGTTTGTATTTTTGTAATTAGTCTTACAATCATTCAAAAGCAATTACCTTATACCTAGGGTAGTAACAAGGGCTGGTTAGGTGGTGATTTGATGTGTATATACCAATAGTAAATACGTATAGAAGCTAGGTATGATACGAGTACAAATACTCTAGGTATACGTATAGAAATTTTGTGAAAAATGGAATGAGGATTCAAATATAGCTATCTTTTGTGAATACACTTATATGATTTTATGTATTTAAGTCTTTAAAATTGATTAAATACATTACTTATACGATATATGTATAAACATTATATGTTATAAGTATTTATGTCAAATAACGTTACGTATGGTTATCGTTTTGAAAACTTAAGTTAGTAGTTTCAAAATATACTTATAACTTATTGTTATTAATACAAAATAAGATATTAAAACATTCTTAGATCATGTTAAATATGTATATATACATATATATACACAAACGTATAATTATCATATATTGTACAGTTCGTGATATCATCGGTCAAACTAGACGGTCAAACGTTGTGTAAAACTCTTTTCGAAAACATAAGTCTCAACAATTTGGATTGCTTATCATGTTGGTAAGGTTTAATTTATGTCAATATTAATCTTATAAGTATAGAGCGATCGAAAAAGTGCGGGTCATTACAGTACCTACCCATTAAATAAATTTCGTCCCGAAATTTTAAAATTGTACCTATTTTGCGTCATCGGGAAACAAGTGTGGATACTTTTGTTTCATTTGATCCTCTCGTTCCCAAGTAAACTCAGGACCTCTTCGAGCATTCCAACAAACCTTAACGATCGGTATGTTGCTCTGCTTGAGCCGTTTAACTTCACGATCCATGATTTCGATTGGTTCTTCGATGAATTGTAGTTTCTCGTCGACATGGATTTCTTCAAGAGGAATGGTGAGGTCTTCCTTTGCAAGACACTTCTTAAGGTTTGAGACATGAAAAGTATTATGTACTCCGGCGAGTTGTTGCGGTAACTCGAGTCGATAAGCTACCGGTCCAATGCGTTCGATGATCTTGAACGGGCCTACATACCTTGGGTTTAGTTTACCCCTTTTTCCAAAATGTATTACACCTTTCCAAGGTGACACCTTTAACATAACCATGTCACCGATCTGAAACTTTAATGGTTTCCTTCGAACATCGGCGTAGCTCTTTTGGCGACTACGGGCTGTTTTCAGTCTCTCCTTGATTTGTACTATCTTCTCAGTCGTTTCGTGTATGATCTCGGGACCAGTTAATTGTCGATCTCCTACTTCATTCCAACAGATAGGAGATCTACACTTCCTTCCATATAGTGCTTCGAATGGCGCAGCTTTAATGCTCGCATGATAACTATTATTATACGAGAATTCTGCTAACGGTAAATACTTATCCCATCCGTTTCCAAAATCGATCACACATGCCCTGAGCATGTCTTCAAGAGTTTGAATCGTTCTTTCACTCTGCCCATCGGTTTGCGGATGATATGCGGTGCTCATATCCAAACGAGTTCCTAGGGCCTCCTGTAGTGATTGCCAGAACTTTGAGGTAAATCTACTATCACGATCGGATATAATGGAAATAGGTATTCCATGCCTTGAAACAATTTCCTTTATATACAATCGTAATAGTTTCTCCATTCTATCCGTTTCCTTTATAGGCAAGAAATGTGCAGACTTGGTGAGACGATCAACAATCACCCAAATGGTGTCGTATCCCCAGGCAGTCTTTGGTAACTTCGTGATGAAATCCATGGTAATACCATCCCATTTCCATTCTGGGATTTCTGGTTGTTGAAGTAACCCTGACGGCTTTTGGTGTTCTGCTTTGACCTTGGAACAAGTTAAACACTCCCCAACATATGTTGCAACGTCTGTCTTTAAATTAGGCCACCAATAATGTGTCTTAAGATCTTGATACATTTTTCCAACTCCAGGATGTATCGAGTATCTTGTCTTATGTGCCTCGTTCAATATCAACTTCCTTAATCCACCCAACTTCGGTACCCAAATACGATTTGCAAAATATCGAATTCCATCTTCCCGCATAACGAGTTGCTTCTCATACTTCTTCATTATTTCATTTCCTATATTTTCTTTAGTAAGTGCTTCTCGTTGAACTTCTTTGATTTGTGAGTTGAGATTCATGCGAATTTTTATGTTCATCGCTCGTACTCGAATTGGTTCTCGTTCCTTTCTGCTTAGAGCATCGGCCACCACGTTTGCTTTCCCGGGATGATAACGAATTTCACAATCATAGTCATTTATTAACTCAACCCACCTACGTTGCCTCATGTTCAGCTGTTTTTGATCGAAAATATGTTGAAGGCTTTTATGATCAGTAAACACAGTGCATTTAACCCCATACAAGTAGTGTCTCCATATCTTCAATGCAAACACGACTGCTCCCAGTTCTAGATCATGCGTCGTATAATTCCGCTCGTGAATCTTTAATTGTCGGGATGCGTATGCAATAACTTTCTTTCGTTGCATAAGAACACAACCAAAACCTTGTCGCGAAGCGTCACAATATATTTCAAAATCATCGTTCCCTTCAGGTAACGATAAAATAGGCACCGTAGTTAACTTCTTCTTCAGTAATTGAAATGCGTTCTCTTGCTCCGAGGTCCATTCGTATTTCTTCCCTTTTTGCGTTAATGCTGTCAACGGCTTAGCTATTCGGGAAAAATCTTGAATAAACCTTCTATAATAACCGGCTAAACCCAAAAATTGGCGTATCTGCATTGGTGTTTTAGGAGTCTCCCATTTTTCAATGGCTTCAATTTTTGCTGGATCAACCTGAATTCCTTTGCTACTAACAACGTGGCCAAGAAATTGCACTTCTTTCAACCAGAAAGCACACTTAGAAAATTTAGCGTATAGCTGTTCTTTTCTCAACAATTCTAATATCAACCTTAAATGCTGCTCATGCTCTTGCTCACTCTTGGAATAGATAAGAATGTCATCAATGAAAACGATAACAAACTTATCTAAATACGGACCACAAACTCGATTCATGAGGTCCATGAATACAGCTGGCGCATTCGTCAATCCAAACGGCATGACCAAAAATTCGTAATGACCATAACGTGTCCGAAAAGCAGTTTTCGGAATGTCCTCTTCTTTGACACGTAGTTGATGATAGCCCGATCTTAGGTCGATTTTCGAATAAACACATGATCCTTGGAGTTGATCAAATAAGTCGTCAATTCTCGGTAGTGGATACCGATTTTTGATAGTTAACTTATTTAATTCACGATAATCTATACACATCCTATAAGATCCATCTTTCTTTTTAACAAATAGAATCGGAGCTCCCCACGGTGAAGTACTTGGTCGTATGAATCCACGGTCCAGTAATTCTTTTAACTGATCTTGAAGTTCTTTTAATTCGGACGGTGCAAGTCTATATGGAGCACGAGCCACTGGTGAAGCTCCTGGTACTAAATCTATTTGAAATTCTACAGATCTAAATAGAGGTAATCCCGGTAACTCTTCCGGAAAGACTTCAGGAAAATCTCTTGCCACAGGCACGTCATTGATGCTCTTCACTTTTTCCTTCGTTTCGACTTTATTAACATGTGCTAAGATAGCATAGCACCCTTTCTTCAAGCACTTTTGAGCTTTCAAATAACTAATGAGTTTTAGCTTTGAGTTACCCTTCTCTCCATAAATCATTACTGGCGTTTTATCCTTACGAGGAATGCGAATTGCCTTCTTGGCGCACACAACTTCAGCTCCTACTTTAGACATCCAGTCCATGCCGACTATTACATCAAAACTTCCTAATTCTACGGGTATCAAGTCAATTTTAAACGTTTCTCCGGCTAAATTTATTTTACAATCACGGCAAATTTTATCGGCTTTAATTAGTTTACCATTAGCTAACTCAATCATGTACTTAGCATCTAGAGGTAATGATGAACAATTCAATTTAGCGTAAAAGCCTCTACTCACGTAACTTCTATCAGCACCAGTATCAAATATAATAGATGCGGATAAGTTATTAATGGTAAACGTACCCGTAACAAGCTCCGGGTCTTCACACGCCTCTCTAGCATTAATAACAAATGCTCTCCCTCGTGCAGGTCCGATATTCTTCTCTGGATTCGGGCACTGGCTCTTATAATGACCCTGTTTCCCACATCCATAACAAGTAACAGTAGCCAAAGCAGTTCTATTTGCATTAGTGGCAGGAGTCTTGGTACCATTTGTATTTGTAACGAGAGCCCTACAATCTTCAGCAAGATGACCCTTTCGATTACATTTGTTGCATACCACATTACAGTAACCAGAGTGATGTTTGTGGCATCGGTTGCATAAAGGATTTTGTCCTTTATAACCAAAGCCTGAACCACTACCCGCACCTTGCGTGGTTTCTTGTTTCTTAAAAGATTGTTGTTGATTACCTCGATCATAACTTCCATTCCACTTTCTTTTGTTACCTGATACCTTCACATCAGTATTGGATACTTTCTTATCCATGATGACCTGATCCATTAGCTCGTTTGCCATGGTTATAGCTTCATGAATTGTCTTAGGTTTCGATGCTGTAACATTTGCCTTGACCTTTTTGGGCAAACCATCTTTGTACATTTCAATCTTCCGTTCTTCGGTTGGAACCAATTCAGGACATAGCAAAACTAATTCCATGAATCGCTGATTGTAGTTGGTGATTTCAGTACCAACAACCTTCAGGCTTCGTAATTCATCTTCCAACTTCCTAACCTCGTTCCTTGGACAATACTCGTTGATTAACATTGTTTTGAATTCTTCCCAAGGAGTATCATAAGCTACATCTCCTCCTACAGCCTTCACATAATTTTTCCACCACGTGAGTGCACTATCTTGTAAAGTGCACGATGCATACTTGGTCATGTCCTTTTCAACACAACCACTTATTTTGAACACAGTCTCCATCTTTTCTATCCACCGGGTTAAACCGATCGGTCCTTCTGTTCCACTGAATGATGAGGGCTTGCAAGCTTGAAAAGTTTTGTAGGTGCATCCTACACGAGGATTTGGGTTAACTGCAGCACCTCTTGCAGCCTCGACCCATAACATTCTGTCGTTCACTCGCTGATTGATGAGTTCCTGGATTTCTTGTTCCGTCATTCGGTTCAATCGCGCCATATTCTTCTATAAGAATGAAAAGAAAATAATTATTCACATGGAATATTATAGATGTAGTGTATATTTACAGTACATTATAGCTTATTAATAATATGAACCAGGTATTATTATAAAAGCCTTTTCTTCTTATTAGCGTTTTATAATTATATCTAGGGTAGTACCTACCCGTTAATGTCCATACTTAATAGCTTAGTACAGAATCAATTACTACCATCTAAGTAATACTTAACCATGGAAAATTATTGCATTTCACACTTCACTATTTTACATATGCTTATCTTACATCGAACATTAAGCAAACCACACTAATAATATTATACAAAACATTATATGATCCCATGGTTTAATACGGCAGCGCATCGTTTGGTCTATTTTCTAGGACGTTTAGGTTCAAAGAATCGCTTAACGCTTATCCTGGCTGTCTGCCTATATTTTGGCTGTGGGGCTGAAGAACTGGATGCCGGGATAGAACGAATAGGAATAGCGGGAATAGGGGTGGTAGTGTCTAGTGGAGTTGGTGCCACATCATTCTCACTAAACTCGGGATTTGAATTTTCTAATTCATTAGCCTTTCGTTTCTTTCCTAGTTCGAACTCGTCTTTTGTAATTTTCTGTATTTCTTCCTCGGGTTCACTTTCCTCCTCGGGTTCACTTTCCTCCTCGGGTTCACTTTCCTCCTCGGGTTCACTTTCCGGGTTCTCTATAGTTGGTTCATCCGGAATTTGTGAGTCTTCTCCAAAGATATCATTTTCGTCATCGGATAGGTTAATGACTGGAACACCATCTGAAGATTCTGGTTCGGAGTCGCTGAATGTGATAAAAAGTTTTGAGCCCGACATCTATCATACAACAACTAACCCATTAGTACTACATAATATTTACATATAAATTTTAACCAACAATGATAAGCAATGGTTTTTAAATCAGACCCGGTCAAAGTCCAGACTTACTAATGTATCCTAACGACTTATCGGTTAGACACACTAATGCAAACCTGGTTCGCTAAGACCACCGCTCTGATACCACATGTCATAACCCGTCCTTAACCATAAGAACGTGTTAGATAACGTATGATTTCATTGCGAGGTATTGACCTCTATATGCGACATTTTTAAAAGAACAACTGCATATATTTTACATTACAAACCATAATTCTTATTTTGATACAAGCTTTAGACAAAATAAAGATGATTATCGTTTAGCGATAATCTTAGACTTACAAACTTTACAAATGATGATAACAACACGATTTCTAGCATATTTTACAATACAAATCCTCGGATATGCAGTTTTATTTTTGACACAAATATGAGTACGCAAGATCCTGCTTAAATTCAACATGTTACAGCGGAAGCTTCTAATTATCACCTGAGAATAGACATGCTTAAAACGTCAACATAAAGTTAGTGAGATATAGGTTTAATGCCGGCAGCAATATATATATATAGACCACAAGATTTCATATATAAACATTTTAATAAAAATATTCTAAGTGGTTGAGCACTTGGTAACCATACTTAACATTTAATCACGTCGCATATTCCCTTTATTATGAAATCTTACTACACCGTACCAAGTATAGTCATGAAACGAAGTACTGTGCAACCGTTGAATACTGGTCGTCCAGTCCGGTTGGGGTTGTCAGGCCCGATAGATCTATCAACAGGATTCGCGTTTACAATACCGCTGTAAATAACAGTTACCAAGCTACAGGGAAGTATGCCAGTGGTACAACTCAACGTAGAATATATTTTTCAGTTACTTGTGTCCATATCGTAAAACATAAAATACATGTATTCTCATCCCGAAATATTTAGAGTTTAAAAGTGGGACTATATACTCACTTTCGTCTTGAAGATATGTAATTTTGACTTGGTCTCCGATTGATATCACAAACCTAACCATATATAATATATCAATACCTTTTCTTTTTAAACAATCGTCACATATATATACTTATAATACTTTTAATACTTTTAATAATTCCTTAGTTCGTAGTTAGCAGTTCGATGTTATTAATTCAATTTTAAATGGTTCATTTTTAGATGTTTAATAAACCCCCAACGAAATAAATAAAACCCCCATCGTATATGTATTGGTCGAGATTAATCTTGACCCACGGTACCGGTGTTGTCAAATGACGTGTTGCGTACATAAAGTACCGGTGTTGTCAAATGACGTGTTGCGTACAATCATGGGATCTTATGATTAATCTTCTCGTATTGTTTACGGGTGATCCTGAACCATATAAAATTAAATTATGAGTACATATATATAAAATATCATGTTATTTTAAAAAGATGTGATTTATTTAATTTTCTCCAATTATTTTCGTAGCTAAACTAGTCTTGGATATCCGATTTTGTTTTGGTCGTAGTTTCTTCGTTACAACTCCGTTTTCGTTGGTTCAACTTGCCACTTCCTTGGATCGAGTCCCTCTTTAAGACTATGAACTGTAAATACCTTAGTTTGTATTCGAAATCACAGGTCATAGGTCAAACTTTAGTGAAACTTATGAAGTTAATCATTTTCCATCATGTAAACAACCTTAAATGATTATTTTTCTAAAAATACTTATACTTTGAGTTAAATCATGAAATTTTTATGTGTTATCATATTCATAGTAAAAATCATTTTTCCATAAAATAAACCTCCAATTCAAAGTTTAAGATGGTTTTTAATTATCCAACCCAAAACAGCCCCCGGTTACACTCCGACGTCGTAAAAATAGTTTTTAAGGTATTCTTTGAAAAACCAAGTTATACCTTGTTAAATTAGCATATACTTAAGTTATATTACAGGTCTTGAAGTATTTTAAAAGTTAAGTTAGAAGGATCTATTTAGTTTGCAAACAAGTTTGAAAACATTCAAACTATGTTCTTGTTGTTAAATTTTTATACCACAAAATAAGATAGCTATATATATATGAATCGAATAAGGTTATGAACATAGTTACTACCTCAAGTTCCTTGGACAAGATTTCTGTAAAAGAGGAGTAAGAAGCTAGAATCAAAAGGGTGATGGAAGTGGATGAAAGATTGGAAGTAAGTTTGTGTTCTTGGAAGGATTTCTTGAAGTGTTTTTGTATGGTTTTCTTATGGTGTTTAAGTAAGGTTTTTATGGCTAGATCTTTAAGGTTTCTTGCTAGATTGTTATGGAGTTCAAAGGTTAAGAAAGAGTGTGTGTTTAGCTTAAGAAATTTGAAGTTAAAATGAATGAAAATGATGATACATATATACTACATAAAAACGTGTTTCATAAGGATACATGGACAAAATTTTAGTTTGTATTTTTGTAATTAGTCTTACAATCATTCAAAAGCAATTACCTTATACCTAGGGTAGTAACAAGGGCTGGTTAGGTGGTGATTTGATGTGTATATACCAATAGTAAATACGTATAGAAGCTAGGTATGATACGAGTACAAATACTCTAGGTATACGTATAGAAATTTTGTGAAAAATGGAATGAGGATTCAAATATAGCTATCTTTTGTGAATACACTTATATGATTTTATGTATTTAAGTCTTTAAAATTGATTAAATACATTACTTATACGATATATGTATAAACATTATATGTTATAAGTATTTATGTCAAATAACGTTACGTATGGTTATCGTTTTGAAAACTTAAGTTAGTAGTTTCAAAATATACTTATAACTTATTGTTATTAATACAAAATAAGATATTAAAACATTCTTAGATCATGTTAAATATGTATATATACATATATATACACAAACGTATAATTATCATATATTGTACAGTTCGTGATATCATCGGTCAAACTAGACGGTCAAACGTTGTGTAAAACTCTTTTCGAAAACATAAGTCTCAACAATTTGGATTGCTTATCATGTTGGTAAGGTTTAATTTATGTCAATATTAATCTTATAAGTATAGAGCGATCGAAAAAGTGCGGGTCATTACAGTACCTACCCATTAAATAAATTTCGTCCCGAAATTTTAAAATTGTACCTATTTTGCGTCATCGGGAAACAAGTGTGGATACTTTTGTTTCATTTGATCCTCTCGTTCCCAAGTAAACTCAGGACCTCTTCGAGCATTCCAACAAACCTTAACGATCGGTATGTTGCTCTGCTTGAGCCGTTTAACTTCACGATCCATGATTTCGATTGGTTCTTCGATGAATTGTAGTTTCTCGTCGACATGGATTTCTTCAAGAGGAATGGTGAGGTCTTTCTTTGCAAGACACTTCTTAAGGTTTGAGACGTGAAAAGTATTATGTACTCCGGCGAGTTGTTGCGGTAACTCGAGTCGATAAGCTACCGGTCCAATGCGTTCGATGATCTTGAACGGGCCTACATACCTTGGGTTTAGTTTACCCCTTTTTCCAAAACGTATTACACCTTTCCAAGGTGACACCTTTAACATAACCATGTCACCGATCTGAAACTTTAATGGTTTCCTTCGAACATCGGCGTAGCTCTTTTGGCGACTACGGGCTGTTTTCAGTCTCTCCTTGATTTGTACTATCTTCTCAGTCGTTTCGTGTATGATCTCGGGACCAGTTAATTGTCGATCTCCTACTTCATTCCAACAGATAGGAGATCTACACTTCCTTCCATATAGTGCTTCGAATGGCGCAGCTTTAATGCTCGCATGATAACTATTATTATACGAGAATTCTGCTAACGGTAAATACTTATCCCATCCGTTTCCAAAATCGATCACACATGCCCTGAGCATGTCTTCAAGAGTTTGAATCGTTCTTTCACTCTACCCATCGGTTTGCGGATGATATGCGGTGCTCATATCCAAACGAGTTCCTAGGGCCTCCTGTAGTGATTGCCAGAACTTTGAGGTAAATCTACTATCACGATCGGATATAATGGAAATAGGTATTCCATGCCTTGAAACAATTTCCTTTATATACAATCGTAATAGTTTCTCCATTCTATCCGTTTCCTTTATAGGCAAGAAATGTGCAGACTTGGTGAGACGATCAACAATCACCCAAATGGTGTCGTATCCCCAGGCAGTCTTTGGTAACTTCGTGATGAAATCCATGGTAATACCATCCCATTTCCATTCTGGGATTTCTGGTTGTTGAAGTAACCCTGACGGCTTTTGGTGTTCTGCTTTGACCTTGGAACAAGTTAAACACTCCCCAACATATGTTGCAACGTCTGTCTTTAAATTAGGCCACCAATAATGTGTCTTAAGATCTTGATACATCTTTCCAACTCCAGGATGTATCGAGTATCTTGTCTTATGTGCCTCGTTCAATATCAACTTCCTTAATCCACCCAACTTCGGTACCCAAATACGATTTGCAAAATATCGAATTCCATCTTCCCGCATAACGAGTTGCTTCTCATACTTCTTCATTATTTCATTTCCTATATTTTCTTTAGTAAGTGATTCTCGTTGAACTTCTTTGATTTGTGAGTTGAGATTCATGCGAATTTTTATGTTCATCGCTCGTACTCGAATTGGTTCTCGTTCCTTTCTGCTTAGAGCATCGGCCACCACGTTTGCTTTCCCGGGATGATAACGAATTTCACAATCATAGTCATTTATTAACTCAACCCACCTACGTTGCCTCATGTTCAGCTGTTTTTGATCGAAAATATGTTGAAGGCTTTTATGATCAGTAAACACAGTGCATTTAACCCCATACAAGTAGTGTCTCCATATCTTCAATGCAAACACGACTGCTCCCAGTTCTAGATCATGCGTCGTATAATTCCGCTCGTGAATCTTTAATTGTCGGGATGCGTATGCAATAACTTTCTTTCGTTGCATAAGAACACAACCAAAACCTTGTCGCGAAGCGTCACAATATATTTCAAAATCATCGTTCCCTTCAGGTAACTATAAAATAGGCACCGTAGTTAACTTCTTCTTCAGTAATTGAAATGCGTTCTCCTGCTCCGAGGTCCATTCGTATTTCTTCCCTTTTTGCGTTAATGCTGTCAACGGCTTAGCTATTCGGGAAAAATCTTGAATAAACCTTCTATAATAACCGGCTAAACCCAAAAATTGGCGTATCTGCATTGGTGTTTTAGGAGTCTCCCATTTTTCAATGGCTTCAATTTTTGCTGGATCAACCTGAATTCCTTTGCTACTAACAACGTGGCCAAGAAATTGCACTTCTTTCAACCAGAAAGCACACTTAGAAAATTTAGCGTATAGCTGTTCTTTTCTCAACAATTCTAATATCAACCTTAAATGCTGCTCATGCTCTTGCTCACTCTTGGAATAGATAAGAATGTCATCAATGAAAACGATAACAAACTTATCTAAATACGGACCACAAACTCGATTCATGAGGTCCATGAATACAGCTGGCGCATTCGTCAATCCAAACGGCATGACCAAAAATTCGTAATGACCATAACGTGTCCGAAAAGCAGTTTTCGGAATGTCCTCTTCTTTGACACGTAGTTGATGATAGCCCGATCTTAGGTCGATTTTCGAATAAACACATGATCCTTGGAGTTGATCAAATAAGTCGTCAATTCTCGGTAGTGGATACCGATTTTTGATAGTTAACTTATTTAATTCACGATAATCTATACACATCCTATAAGATCCATCTTTCTTTTTAACAAATAGAATCGGAGCTCCCCACGGTGAAGTACTTGGTCGTATGAATCCACGGTCCAGTAATTCTTTTAACTGATCTTGAAGTTCTTTTAATTCGGACGGTGCAAGTCTATATGGAACACGAGCCACTGGTGCAGCTCCTGGTACTAAATCTATTTGAAATTCTACAGATCTAAATGGAGGTAATCCCGGTAACTCTTCCGGAAAGACTTCAGGAAAATCTCTTGCCACAGGCACGTCATTGATGCTCTTCACTTTTTCCTTCGTTTCGACTTTATTAACATGTGCTAAGATAGCATAGCACCCTTTCTTCAAGCACTTTTGAGCTTTCAAATAACTAATGAGTTTTAGCTTTGAGTTACCCTTCTCTCCATAAATCATTACTGGCGTTTTATCCTTACGAGGAATGCGAATTGCCTTCTTGGCGCACACAACTTCAGCTCCTACTTTAGACATCCAGTCCATGCCGACTATTACATCAAAACTTCCTAATTCTACGGGTATCAAGTCAATTTTAAACGTTTCTCCGGCTAAATTTATTTTACAATCACGGCAAATTTTATCGGCTTTAATTAGTTTACCATTAGCTAACTCAATCATGTACTTAGCATCTAGAGGTAATGATGAACAATTCAATTTAGCGTAAAAGCCTCTACTCACGTAACTTCTATCAGCACCAGTATCAAATATAATAGATGCGGATAAGTTATTAATGGTAAACGTACCCGTAACAAGCTCCGGGTCTTCACATGCCTCTCTAGCATTAATAACAAATGCTCTCCCTCGTGCAGGTCCGATATTCTTCTCTGGATTCGGGCACTGGCTCTTATAATGACCCTGTTTCCCACATCCATAACAAGTAACAGTAGCCAAAGCAGTTCTATTTGCATTAGTGGCAGGAGTCTTGGTACCATTTGTATTTGTAATGAGAGCCCTACAATCTTCAGCAAGATGACCCTTTCGATTACATTTGTTGCATACCACATTACAGTAACCAGAGTGATGTTTGTGGCATCGGTTGCATAAAGGATTTTGTCCTTTATAACCAAAGCCTGAACCACTACCCGCACCTTGCGTGGTTTCTTGTTTCTTAAAAGATTGTTGTTGATTACCTCGATCATAACTTCCATTCCACTTTCTTTTGTTACCTGATACCTTCACATCAGTATTGGATACTTTCTTATCCATGATGACCTGATCCATTAGCTCGTTTGCCATGGTTATAGCTTCATGAATTGTCTTAGGTTTCGATGCTGTAACATTTGCCTTGACCTTTTTGGGCAAACCATCTTTGTACATTTCAATCTTCCGTTCTTCGGTTGGAACCAATTCAGGACATAGCAAAACTAATTCCATGAATCGCTGATTGTAGTTGGTGATTTCAGTACCAACAACCTTCAGGCTTCGTAATTCATCTTCCAACTTCCTAACCTCGTTCCTTGGACAATACTCGTTGATTAACATTGTTTTGAATTCTTCCCAAGGAGTATCATAAGCTACATCTCCTCCTACAGCCTTCACATAATTTTTCCACCACGTGAGTGCACTATCTTGTAAAGTGCACGATGCATACTTGGTCATGTCCTTTTCAACACAACCACTTATTTTGAACACAGTCTCCATCTTTTCTATCCACCGGGTTAAACCGATCGGTCCTTCTGTTCCACTGAATGATGAGGGCTTTCAAGCTTGAAAAGTTTTGTAGGTGCATCCTACACGAGGATTTGGGTTAACTGCAGCACCTCTTGCAGCCTCGACCCATAACATTCTGTCGTTCACTCGCTGATTGATGAGTTCCTGGATTTCTTGTTCCGTCATTCGGTTCAATCGCGCCATATTCTTCTATAAGAATGAAAAGAAAATAATTATTCACATGGAATATTATAGATGTAGTGTATATTTACAGTACATTATAGCTTATTAATAATATGAACCAGGTATTATTATAAAAGCCTTTTCTTCTTATTAGCGTTTTATAATTATATCTAGGGTAGTACCTACCCGTTAATGTCCATACTTAATAGCTTAGTACAGAATCAATTACTACCATCTAAGTAATACTTAACCATGGAAAATTATTGCATTTCACACTTCACTATTTTACATATGCTTATCTTACATCGAACATTAAGCAAACCACACTAATAATATTATACAAAACATTATATGATCCCATGGTTTAATACGGCAGCGCATCGTTTGGTCTATTTTCTAGGACGTTTAGGTTCAAAGAATCGCTTAACGCTTATCCTGGCTGTCTGCCTATATTTTGGCTGTGGGGCTGAAGAACTGGATGCCGGGATAGAACGAATAGGAATAGCGGGAATAAGGGTGGTAGTGTCTAGTGGAGTTGGTGCCACATCATTCTCACTAAACTCGGGATTTGAATTTTCTAATTCATTAGCCTTTCGTTTCTTTCGTAGTTCGAACTCGTCTTTTGTAATTTTCTGTATTTCTTCCTCGGGTTCACTTTCCTCCTCGGGTTCACTTTCCTCTTCGGGTTCACTTTCCTCCTCGGGTTCACTTTCCGGGTTCTCTATAGTTGGTTCATCCGGAATTTGTGAGTCTTCCCCAAAGATATCATTTTCGTCATCGGATAGGTTAATGACTGGAACACCATCTGAAGATTCTGGTTCGGAGTCGCTGAATGTGATAACAAGTTTTGAGCCCGACATCTATCATACAACAACTAACCCATTAGTACTACATAATATTTACATATAAATTTTAACCAACAATGATAAGCAATGGTTTTTAAATCAGACCCGGTCAAAGTCCAGACTTACTAATGTATCCTAACGACTTATCGGTTAGACAGACTAATGCAAACCTGGTTCGCTAAGACCACCGCTCTGATACCACATGTCATAACCCGTCCTTAACCATAAGAACGTGTTAGATAACGTATGATTTCATTGCGAGGTATTGACCTCTATATGCGACATTTTTAAAAGAACAACTGCATATATTTTACATTACAAACCATAATTCTTATTTTGATACAAGCTTTAGACAAAATAAAGATGATTATCGTTTAGCGATAATCTTAGACTTACAAACTTTACAAATGATGATAACAACACGATTTCTAGCATATTTTACAATAAAAATCCTCGGATATGCAGTTTTATTTTTGACACAAATATGAGTACGCAAGATCCTGCTTAAATTCAACATGTTGCAGCGGAAGCTTCTAATTATCACCTGAGAATAGACATGCTTAAAACGTCAACATAAAGTTGGTGAGATATAGGTTTAATGCCGGCAGCAATATATATATATAGACCACAAGATTTCATATATAAACATTTTAATAAAAATATTCTAAGTGGTTGAGCACTTGGTAACCATACTTAACATTTAATCACGTCGCATATTCCCTTTATTATGAAATCTTACTACACCGTACCAAGTATAGTCATGAAACGAAGTACTGTGCAACCGTTGAATACTGGTCGTCCAGTCCGGTTGGGGTTGTCAGGCCCGATAGATCTATCAACAGGATTCGCGTTTACAATACCGCTGTAAATAACAGTTACCAAGCTACAGGGAAGTATGCCAGTGGTACAACTCAACGTAGAATATATTTTTCAGTTACTTGTGTCCATATCGTAAAACATAAAATACATGTATTCTCATCCCGAAATATTTAGAGTTTAAAAGTGGGACTATATACTCACTTTCGTCTTGAAGATATGTAATTTTGACTTGGTCTCCGATTGATATCACAAACCTAACCATATATAATATATCAATACCTTTTCTTTTTAAACAATCGTCACATATATATACTTATAATACTTTTAATACTTTTAATAATTCCTTAGTTCGTAGTTAGCAGTTCGATGTTATTAATTCAATTTTAAATGGTTCATTTTTAGATGTTTAATAAACCCCCAACGAAATAAATAAAACCCCCATCGTATATGTATTGGTCGAGATTAATCTTGACCCACGGTACCGGTGTTGTCAAATGACGTGTTGCGTACATAAAGTACCGGTGTTGTCAAATGACGTGTTGCGTACAATCATGGGATCTTATGATTAATCTTCTCGTATTGTTTACGGGTGATCCTGAACCATATAAAATTAAATTATGAGTACATATATATAAAATATCATGTTATTTTAAAAAGATGTGATTTATTTAATTTTCTCCAATTATTTTCGTAGCTAAACTAGTCTTGGATATCCGATTTTGTTTTGGTCGTAGTTTCTTCGTTACAACTCCGTTTTCGTTGGTTCAACTTGCCACTTCCTTGGATCGAGTCCCTCTTTAAGACTATGAACTGTAAATACCTTAGTTTGTATTCGAAATCACAGGTCATAGGTCAAACTTTAGTGAAACTTATGAAGTTAATCATTTTCCATCATGTAAACAACCTTAAATGATTATTTTTCTAAAAATACTTATACTTTGAGTTAAATCATGAAATTTTTATGTGTTATCATATTCATAGTAAAAATCATTTTTCCAGAAAATAAACCTCCAATTCAAAGTTTAAGATGGTTTTTAATTATCCAACCCAAAACAGTCCCCGGTTACACTCCGACGTCGTAAAAACAGTTTTTAAGGTATTCTTTGAAAAACCAAGTTATACCTTGTTAAATTAGCATATACTTAAGTTATATTACAGGTCTTGAAGTATTTTAAAAGTTAAGTTAGAAGGATCTATTTAGTTTGCAAACAAGTTTGAAAACATTCAAACTATGTTCTTGTTGTTAAATTTTTATACCACAAAATAAGATAGCTATATATATATGAATCGAATAAGGTTATGAACATAGTTACTACCTCAAGTTCCTTGGACAAGATTTCTGTAAAAGAGGAGTAAGAAGCTAGAATCAAAAGTGTGATGGAAGTGGATGAAAGATTGGAAGTAAGTTTGTGTTCTTGGAAGGATTTCTTGAAGTGTTTTTGTATGGTTTTCTTATGGTGTTTAAGTAAGGTTTTTATGGCTAGATCTTTAAGGTTTCTTGCTGGATTGTTATGGAGTTCAAAGGTTAAGAAAGAGTGTGTGTTTAGCTTAAGAAATTTGAAGTTAAAATGAATGAAAATGATGATACATATATACTACATAAAAACGTGTTTCATAAGGATACATGGACAAAATTTTAGTTTGTATTTTTGTAATTAGTCTTACAATCATTCAAAAGCAATTACCTTATACCTAGGGTAGTAACAAGGGCTGGTTAGGTGGTGATTTGATGTGTATATACCAATAGTAAATACGTATAGAAGCTAGGTATGATACGAGTACAAATACTCTAGGTATACGTATAGAAATTTTGTGAAAAATGGAATGAGGATTCAAATATAGCTATCTTTTGTGAATACACTTATATGATTTTATGTATTTAAGTCTTTAAAAGTGATTAAATACATTACTTATACGATATATGTATAAACATTATATGTTATAAGTATTTATGTCAAATAACGTTACGTATGGTTATCGTTTTGAAAACTTAAGTTAGTAGTTTCAAAATATACTTATAACTTATTGTTATTAATACAAAATAAGATATTAAAACATTCTTAGATCATGTTAAATATGTATATATACATATATATACACAAACGTATAATTATCATATATTGTACAGTTCGTGATATCATCGGTCAAACTAGACGGTCAAACGTTGTGTAAAACTCTTTTCGAAAACATAAGTCTCAACAATTTGGATTGCTTATCATGTTGGTAAGGTTTAATTTATGTCAATATTAATCTTATAAGTATAGAGCGATCGAAAAAGTGCGGGTCATTACAGTAATTGGGGTAAGAAATGAGGTTTTTAGGTTATTACAAGACTGTTGGTCATTACGTAACCTTCGTCCTTTTGAAGACGTTACAACACGTTGTCATACTATCGGTCACAACGGTTACGTTCTACAAGACCAAGGATGGGAAGTGGTATTAGTAAAACCATAATGCATGACTTGTTTCTGGACGTATGAATTACGTGTCTTTGTTGCCTTTGCTGAACGCCTTATTTATTAACTAGAATTATCTTCACAACTACTTTGTATCAAAGTTTTATGTGCTATATTTCATGCTATACGTAAAATAGCAGTATTGTAAGTTTGCAAGCTATTGTATAAAGGAAATGGGACCGACTACTCGACACACCTTGAATATGAGTGAAGAGGAATTTCGTGCCTTTCTTGCTTCAAACATAGCCGCAGTACAGGCCGCGCTACATACCAACAATAACCTTGGATCTAGTAGTACAGGAAATCGTGTAGGATGCACCTACAAAGAATTCACTGCCTGCAAACCTTTGGAATTTGATGGAACCGAAGGACCGATCGGATTGAAACGGTGGACCGAGAAGGTCGAATCGGTGTTTGCCATAAGTAAGTGTACTGAAGAGGACAAAGTGAAGTACGCTACGCATACCTTCACAGGTTCTGCGTTAACATGGTGGAATACCTATCTAGAGCAAGTGGGACAAGATGATGCGTACGCACTACCGTGGTCAGCATTCAAGCACTTGATGAACGAGAAGTACCGTCCCAGAACCGAGGTCAATAAGCTCAAGACAGAACTTAGAGGGTTACGAACCCAAGGATTTGATATTACCACGTACGAAAGACGATTCACAGAATTGTGCCTATTGTGTCCGGGAGCGTTCGAAGATGAGGAAGAGAAGATCGACGCGTTTGTGAAAGGATTATCGGAAAGAATCCAAGAAGATATAAGTTCACACGAGCCCGCCTCCATACAACAGGCATGTAGAATGGCTCACAAACTAGTGAACCAGATTGAGGAAAGAATTAAAGAACAGACGGCTGAAGAGGCCAATGTGAAGCAAGTCAAAAGAAAGTGGGAGGAAAACGGTGATAAGAATCACCAATACAACAACAACAGCAATTACAATAATAATCGCAACAATTATCCCAACAATCGCAACATCAATCGCAACAACAACAACAACAACAACAACAACAACAACAACAACAACAACAACAACAACAACAACAACAACAACAACAACAACAACAACAACAACAACAACAACAACAACAACAACAACAACAACAACAACAATCATCCCAACAACAATAACAACCGTAACAACAAAAACAACAACAACAACAACAACAATCAGAAGCAGCTATGCCAAAGGTGTGAAAAGTATCGCTCGGGGTTCTGCACCAAATTTTGCAACAAGTGTAAAAGAAATGGTCATAGCGCGGCGAAGTGTGAGGTCTACGGACCAGGGGTTAACAGAACGAAAGGAACAAATGGTGTCGGAACGAGTAATGGCGGAGCAAGTAGTGTCGGAGCAAGTTATGCCAATGTAGATTGTTATAAATGTGGAAAACCAGGCCACATTATTAGAAATTTCCCGAACCAGGAGAACACGAATGGACAAGGCCGCGGAAGTGTTTTCAATATTAATGCGGCAGAGGCACAGGATGACCCGGAGCTTGTTATGGGTACGTTTCTTATTGACAATAAATCTGCTTACGTTTTATTTGATTCGGGTGCGGATAGAAGCTATATGAGTAGAGATTTTTGTGCTAAATTAAGTTGTCCATTGACGCCGTTGGATAGTAAATTTTTACTCGAATTAGCAAACGGTAAATTAATTTCAGCAGATAATATATGCCGGAATCGAGAAATTAAACTGGGTAGCGAAATATTTAAGATTGATTTGATACCAGTAGAGTTATGGAGTTTTGATGTAATAGTTGGCATGGACTGGCTGAAGAAGGTGAAAGCAGAGATCGTATGTTATAAAAATGCAATTCGCATTGTACGAGAAGAAGGAGAACCCTTAATGGTGTACGGAGAAAAGAGTAACATGAAGCTACATCTTATTAGTAATTTGAAGGCACAAAAACTAATAAGAAAAGGTTGCTATGCTGTTCTAGCACACGTCGAGAAAGTACAAACTGAAGAAAAGAGCATCAATGATGTTCCCGTCGCAAAAGAATTTCCCGATGTATTTCTGAAAGAATTACCGGGACTACCTCCACATCGATCTGTTGAATTTCAAATAGATCTTGTACCAGGAGCTGCACCAATAGCTCGTGCTCCTTATAGACTCGCACCCAGCGAGATGAAAGAACTGCAAAGCCAACTGCAAGAACTATTAGAACGTGGTTTCATTCGACCAAGCACATCACCATGGGGAGCTCCTGTTTTGTTTGTCAAGAAGGAGGATGGTACATTTAGGTTGTGTATTAACTACAGAGAGTTGAACAAACTTACCATCAAAAACCGTTATCCACTGCCGAGAATTGACGACTTATTTGATCAACTACAAGGCTCGTCAGTTTATTCGAAGATCGATTTACGTTCTGGATATCATCAAATGCGAGTAAAGGAGGATGATATTCCAAAAACTGCTTTTAGGACGCGTTATGGTCATTACGAGTTTATGGTTATGCCGTTTGGATTGACTAACGCACCAGCTGTGTTCATGGACCATATAAACCGAGTGTGTGGGCCATATCTTGACAAGTTTGTCATTGTTTTCATCGATGACATGCTTATTTACTCAAAGAATGATCAAGAGCACGGAGAACATTTGAGAAAAGTGCTAGAAGTATTGAGGAAAGAAAAACTGTACGCTAAGTTTTCAAAGTGTGCATTTTGGTTGGAAGAAGTTCAATTCCTCATAGTGAACAAAGTAGGTATCCAGGTGGACCCGGCAAAGATTGAAAACCGCCCAGAGTCGACAAAAGAGCTACGCGGACAGTAAAAGAAAAGATATAGAGTTTGAAATTGGAGAAATGGTCATGCTTAAGGTTTCACCTTGGAAAGGCGTTGTTCAATTTGGTAAACGGGGGAAACTAAATCCAAGGTACATTGGACCATTCAAGATTATAGATCGTGTCGGACCAGTAGCTTACCAACTTGAGTTACCTCCACAACTCGCGGCTGTACATAACACTTTCCGCGTCTCGAATTTGAAGAAATGTTTTGCTAAAGAAGATCTCACTATTCCGTTAGACGAAATCCAAATCAACGAAAAACTTCAATTCATCGAAGAACCCGTCGAAATAATGGATCGTGAGGTTAAGAGACTTAAACAAAATAAGATACCGATTGTTAAGGTTCGATGGAATGCTCGTAGAGGACCCGAGTTCACCTGGGAGCGTGAAGATCAGATGAAGAAGAAATACCCGCATCTATTTCTAGAAGATTCGTCAACACTTTCAACAACTTAAAATTTCGGGACGAAATTTATTTAACGGGTAGGTACTGTAGTGACCCGAACTTTTTCATGTTTATATATATTAAATGAAATTGATATTTACATGATTAATTGTTTCCAATATGTTAAGCAATCAAACTTATTAAGACTTGATTAATTGGAATAGGTTTCATATAGACAAATGACCACCCAAGTTGACCGGTGATTCACGAACGTTAAAACTTGTAAAAACTATACGATGACATATATATGGTTATATATATAGTTAACATGATTTTATTATAAGTATGTATCTCATTAGGTATTTTAACAATGAGTTATATACATAAAAATGAGACTATTAAATTAAGAAACTCGAAAACGATATATATAACGATTATCGTTATAACGTCTTACTAGGTACATATGAATCATATTAAGATATTGATACACTTGGTTAATTATGTTAAATGATAAGTAAATATATCATTAAGTGTATTAACAATGAACTACATATGTAAAAATAAGACTACTAACTTAATGATTTTGAAACGAGACATATATGTAACGATTATCGTTGTAACGACATTTAATGTATATAGATCATATTAAGAGATATTCGTACATCATAATATCATGATAATATAATAATTTAAAAATCTCATTTGATTTTATAAACATTGGGTTAACAACATTTAACAAGATCGTTAACCTAAAGGTTTCAAAACAACATTTACATGTAACGACTAACGATGACTTAACGACTCAGTTAAAATATATATATAAATGTAGTGTTTTAATATGTATTCATACACTTTTGAAAGATTTCAAGACACATATCAAAATACTTCTACTTCAAAACAACATTTACATCCTCGTTCAGTTTCATTAACAAATCTACTCGTATGCACCCGTATTCGTACTCGTACAATACACAAGTTTTAGATGTATGTACTATTGGTATATACACTCCAATGATCAGCTCTTAGCAGCCCATGTGAGTCACCTAACACATGTGGGAACCATCATTTGGCAACTAGCATGAAATATCTCAAAAAAATATAAAAATATGAGTAATCATTCATGACTTATTTACATGAAAACAAAATTACATATCCTTTATATCTAATCCATACACCAACGACCAAAAACACCTAAAAACACTTTCATTCTTCAATTTTCATCATCTAATTGATCTCTCTCAAGTTCTATCTTCAAGTTCTAAGTGTTCTTCATAAATTCCAAAAGTTCTAGTTTCATAAAATCAAGAATACTTCCAAGATTGCAAGTTTACTTCCAAGTTTTCTAAATCCATTCCAAGTAATCATCCAAGATCAAGAAACCTTTGTTACTTACAGTAGGTTATCATTCTAATACAATGTAACAATCATATTCAAACTTTAATTCAATTTCTATAACTATAACAATCTTATTTCGAGTGGAAATCTTACTTGAAATTGTTTTCGTGTCATGATTCTGCTTCAAGAACTTTCAAGCCATCCAAGGATCCTTTAAAGCTAGATCCATTTTTCTCATTTCCAGTAGGTTTATCCAAGGAAATTGAGGTAGTAATGATGTTCATAACATCATTCGATTCATACATAAAAAGCTGTCTTATTCAACGTTATAAACTTGTAATCACTAGAACATAGTTTAGTTAATTCTAAACTTGTTCGCAAATAAAGTTAATCCTTCTAACTAGACTTTTAAAATCAACTAAACACATGTTCTATATCTATATGATATGCTAACTTAATGATTTAAAACTCGGAAACACGATAAACACCGTAAAACTGGATATACGCCGTCGTAGTAAAACCGGGGGCTGTTTTGGTTGGGATAATTAAAAGCTAAGAAGAACTTTGATTTGAAAGCTATACTTCTGGAAAAATGATTTTTCTTATGAACATGAAACTATATCCAAAAATCATGGTTAAACTCAAAGTGAAAGTATGTTTTTCAAAATGGTCATCAAGATGTCGTTCTTTCGACGGAAATGACTACCTCTTTCAAAAATGACTTGTAACTTGTATTTATAACTATAAACTTATACTTTTTCTGTTTAGATTCATAAAGTTAAGTTCAGTACGAAAATGTGGCCACTGGAATCACTCAAAACGGATTAGAAACGAAGAAATGGCGAGTAAAACAAGATTGATAAAAACTACTCATTTTACCTACGTGAAAGTTAGTAATAAATCTATTCCAACCATAACCTAATCAACTTATATTGTATATTATGTAATCTTGAGATACCATAGACATGTATACAATGTTTCGACCTATCATGTCGACCCATCTATATATATATTGCGGAACAACCATAGACACTCTATATGTGAATGTTGGAGTTAGCTATACAGGGTTGAGGTTGATTCCAAAATATATATATAGTTTGAGTTGTGATCAATACTGAGATACGTATACACTGGGTCGTGGATTGATTCAAGATAATATTTATCGATTTATTTCTGTACATCTAACTGTGGACAACTAGTTGTAGGTTACTAACGAGGACAGCTGACTTAATAAACTTAAAACATCAAAATATATTAAAAGTGTTGTAAATATATTTTGAACATACTTTGATATATATGTATATATTGTTATAGGTTCGTGAATCAACCAGTGGCCAAGTCTTACTTCCCGACGAAGTAAAAATCTGTGAAAGTGAGTTATAGTCCCACTTTTAAAATCTAATATTTTTGGGATGAGAATACATGCAGGTTTTATAAATGATTTACAAAATAGACACAAGTACGTGAAACTACACTCCATGGTTGAATTATCGAAATCGAATATGCCCTTTTTTATTAAGTCTGGTAATCTAAGAATTAGGGAACAGACACCCTAATTGACGCGAATCCTAAAGATAGATCTATTGGGCCTAACAAACCCCATCCAAAGTACCGGATGCTTTAGTACTTCGAAATTTATATCATATCCGAAGGGTGTCCCGGAATGATGGGGATATTCTTATATATGCATCTTGTTAATGTCGGTTACCAGGTGTTCACCATATGAATGATTTTTATCTCTATGTATGGGATGTGTATTGATATATGAAATCTTGTGGTCTATTGTTACGATTTGATATATATAGGTTAAACCTATAACTCACCAACATTTTGTTGACGTTTAAAGCATGTTTATTCTCCGGTGAATACTAAGAGCTTCCGCTGTTGCATACTAAAATAAGGACAAGATTTGGAGTCCATGTTTGTATGATATTGTGTAAAAACTGCATTCAAGAAACTGATTTCGATGTAACATATTTGTATTGTAAACCATTATGTAATGGTCGTGTGTAAACAGGATATTTTAGATTATCATTATTTGATAATCTACGTAAAGCTTTTTAAACCTTTATTTATGAAATAAAGGTTATGGTTTGTTTTAAAAATGAATGCAGTCTTTGAAAAACGTCTCATATAGAGGTCAAAACCTCGCAACGAAATCAATTAATATGGAACGTTTTTAATCAATAAGAACGGGACATTTCAACGGTAGTTTACCAAAAGGTAATATACGGAGCAAGTATACTGGACGTGTTGCTTTCCCAATACAAGGTTAGCAAGTGGGTGACACAAAACCATAAGTTTTGAGCTAAAATTTTTAAATCTGAAACCCACAAAACCCACAAAAATATTTTCCAAACACCGGTGAAGGATTATTTCGGAAAACTTATCTAGGGTAAAAGCTAGATTGAATTTTCTAAAGATCAAATGTTTTCATAAAGATCTAATTTCCTAAAGGATCTAAATTTTTATAGTCATGTGGGACTGTCAACCACAACGTTACTATCATTGTTCATGCCGCCATATTAAAATCACTGATGTACAAAGCGTGAAGAATAAAGAAGTGATTCTAGTAAAGTTATATTCAAGTTTTATATTGCTTGAGGACAAGCAACGCTCAAGTGTGGGAATATTTGCTAATGCTAAAAACGAACATATATTTCATAGCATTATCCCTCAAGAAAGACAAGCTTTTAGTTGCAATTGTTCTATTTACAAGTGATATTCGTTTAAATATTAAAAGGTGAAGACAAAAGACAGATTCGACGAATTGAAGACGCAAATGACCAAAACGCTAAAAAGTACAAAGTACAATCAAAGTGGTTCAATGTATTGATGAGAAACGTCTAAAAATTACAAGAGTACAAGACGCGAAACGCAAAGTACAAGATATTAAATAGTACGAAAGGACGTTCGAAAATCCGGAACCGGGACATGAACCATGAAAGGACCCGTTCATATACATTATAAACAATTCACAATAGTTGATTACATCGCGAGGTATTTGACCTCTATATGATACATATTACAAACATTGCATTCGTTTTTAAAACACAAACTTTCTTTACATCGAAAATT
Organism: Rutidosis leptorrhynchoides; assembly: GCF_046630445.1. Taxonomy (NCBI): domain Eukaryota; kingdom Viridiplantae; phylum Streptophyta; class Magnoliopsida; order Asterales; family Asteraceae; genus Rutidosis; species Rutidosis leptorrhynchoides. The sequence goes on from NC_092336.1 coordinate 635,448,110, forward strand.
GACAGGCATGCATACCATTTCATAATATCCACTATCCAATTATAAATTAACTTAATAGTAATCTTTGATGAACTCAATGACTCGAATGCAACGTTCTTCGAAATATGCCATGAAATACTCCAAGTAATATCTTTAAAATAAGCAAATGCACAGCGGAAGATTTCTTTTATACCTGAGAATAAACATGCTTTAAAGTGTCAACCAAAAGGTTGGTGAGTTCATTAGTTTATCATAATCATTCATTTCCATCATTTTAATAGACCACAAGAATTTCATTTCCAGTTCTCATAAATATACGTCCCATGCATAGAGACAAAAATAATCATTCATATGGATTGAACACCTGGTAACCAACATTAACAATATGCATATAAGAATATCCCCATCATTCCGAGATCCTCCTTCGGACATGATATAAATTTCGAAGTACTAAAGCATCCGGTACTTTGGATGGGGTTTGTTAGGCCCAATAGATCTATCTTTAGGATTCGCGTCAATTAGGGTGTCTGTTCCCTAATTCTTAGATTACCAGACTTAATAAAAGGGGCATATTCGATTTCGATAATTCAACCATAGAATGTAGTTTCACGTACTTGTGTCTATTTTGTAAATCATTTATAAAAATTGCGCATGTATTCTCAGCCCAAAAATATAAAGGGTAAAAAGGCAAATGAAACTCACCATATTGTATTTCGTAGTAAAAATACATATAACGTCATTGAACAAGTGCAAGGTTGGCCTCGAATTCACGAACCTAAATTAATTATGTATATATATGTGCTGGTCAATATTTGTCTAACAAATTAGGTCAAGTCATAGTGTACCACAATCCTAATGCTCGAGACTAATATGCAAAGATCAACAAAAGTTAATTTGACTCAAAATGATTTCCAAAATTTATACATGATTATTATATAGTTTAAATATCGTCGTTTTATATTTTTAAATATTTTTAAAAGATTTAATAGAGTAAATAATATAATTCATTTATTAATAAATAAAATTTTATATAAAAATATACTTTTATATATCTTAAGTAATAAAATTTATAAAGTTAATTTAAAAAAAATATTATGATAGGTTTTATTAAGGTAATTATATTATTTGTATTACATATTTATTTGATAAAATAACATTGATAATAATAATAAGTAAAAGTTGTATTATTTTGCAATAATAATTATTATTATTCTTTTAAAAATATCAATATTTATATTTACTAATAATGATATTATAATAAAACGATAATTCTAATTATGATAACTTTAATGTTTATGATACTTTTTAATATTAACTTTAAAATAATAATTCTATTTAAAATGATAATAATAATGATATTTTATAATAACAATGACATTTCTATTAAAATGATATTTTTTGTTAAAATGATAGTTTTAATACTAACGATACTTTTAATAATAATAGTAATGATAAAAATAATAAGAATGATAATTTTATCTAGATCAATATCTTATAATATTTTAATTTCATCATGATACTCATACTCATTATTTCCTAATCGTTTCGTTTAATAGCTTTTAATCGTCTTTTATATTGTGTTTATAATACTAATAATAATAGTACTAAAAAGAATTAGGTGTTACTAATATTAGTTTTAATTACAATAATACTAATAATGATAATTACTATGATATTATTAATAATACTAATAACTATTTTAATGATAATAATAAAAATAATAACAATAACAATAACCATTTTTAAATAGTGATATATATATTAATAATGATAATAATAATAATAATAATAATAATAATAATAATAATAATAATAATAATAATAATAATAATAATAATAATAATAATAATAATAATAATAATAATAAGATAATAATAATAATAATAATAATAATAATTATAACTTTAACGATGATAACAATAGTAATAATAATAAAAATAACAATTTTTAATGATAATTCCTTTTATTAATAATGATAATAATAAGATAAAACTAGAACGACGATAATAACGACGATAATAATAATCATTTTTATAAAAATTCAATTGACTATAACTTCTAATCCGTTCATCGAACCCATTCGATATCTAAATGAAAAGTTCTCAATTTTTCGCTAGCCTTCCAAGGACATGCATATCTTATACCTTATCTCAACCGCAAGTGTAACTAATTCAGAATTCAACATAACCTATCTAAGGGCAATATTAAAAGTACAAGCATGCATAATCCTATATTCTAGAGCACTAGTCAGGGATACACTATTAATATGTAAAAATAATTTACGAGTACTCACGTATCAATATTGAGATTCAATATTGCAGGAAAGGTACGTAGACGCAACGGAGACGATAAACACTAGATTGACCTCACAAGCATACCCTAGAACCATACTCATCACCTCCATAGCTATAACCCATGTTTTCCTTAGCTCTATCCCGCTCGAAAAATCCATTTTGAAATAATACGCTCATGACCTCGTCGTAGTATTTTATGTATACTAATAATATCTTGAAATAATACTGAGTAAATATATATATGTAAGTCGATTGAGAGAGTTTAGAGAAATATATTTCAAGTTTCTATGAAATAATGAAACCTATTGAATTCTATTTATAATAGATTTTTGAATTATTAAAGTGAATTATTAAAGTATGAATTATTAAAGTATGAATTATTAAAGTGAATTATTAAAGTATGAATTATTAAAGTGAATTATTAAAGTATGAATTATTAAAGTGAATTATTAAAGTATGAATTATTAAAGTGAATTATTAAAGTATGAATTATTAAAGTAAATTATTAAAGTTAAAGTAAAGTAAAAGTAAAGTAAAGGTAAAGTTAAAGTATAGTAAAAGTATAAAACTATGTACGTATAATACGCGTATAAATATATATAAAATTAATTTAAATCATTATTTATATTTAATAAAATAAAATATAAATATCGTTATCTTTATCATACTGGTTAAGTAATGAGTTGTCAAAAGTGGTTCTAGATATTTATAAGTTATATACGTTTTAATAATAAAGTTCTTTTTAAACTAAAAACGTTTTTGTACGTTTGAAAATAAATCAAATAAATATGATAATTTTGTTTTCCAAAACTAAATATATTTAAGAATCATTTTGTTAAAAGGTTAAAATAATGGAAATCGTTATATCATAAAACGTTTTAGAAAAGTAGAATCATATATATTCATAATAGGTTTCAAGTTTTTAAATTACGGTCTGTTGGTGAAGCATGGGATAAAGTCCAAAGGTTAAATAAACGTATGAAAAATGTCGAGTTACTTAACTTGTCGATATCCAACATCTAAGTTATTTACACTCCACGTTCTTACTTATAAATCACTTTATCATTTTCCGAATGTTGTCAAAAATAATAGATTTCTTAAATCACAGTGGACCTCATAACATAGACCCGTGATCATATCACAATGCATCTGATAAATCAATCATTTGATATTATCTTCTAATTCCATCGATAAACATATTGAAACAAATGTGTTCGTGTAAAGTAATATACGTTTAATACTTTATTAATATTCTCAAGTTATAATATATATATATATATATATATATATATATATATATATATATATATATATATATATATATATATATATATATATATATATATATATATAACGGTTCATGAATCGTCGAAATTTGGTCGAGGTTATAATGAATGTATGAACACAGTTTAAAATTCTTGAGATTTAACTTAACAAACTTTGCTTATCGTGTCGGAATAATATAAAGATAAAGTTTAAATTTGATTGGAAATTTTCGGGTTGTCACAGTACCTACCCGTTAAATAAATTTCGTCCCGAAATTTGAATGGAATGGTCATGGCTGACAATAAGTATGTTTTCATGACGTATACGAGTTGAAAATTAGAGTTTTATTATCATCAAGTAATATAGATAAAGCAATTTGATTTTTGTGAAGGGTACAAGTGAAGTTATCACAAAAGAATGAAATGAGTAAATGCACATTCTTTTTAACCAATGACATAGTCACGGTTGATTTTCGAAATTCAAGGAATTTAGAGAAAATCTTCATAATAAGATTTGGTTCTTCGAAAATTAAGGAAGTTAAGATCAGCTTTGATTAAATGCGATAATATGTTTTGATTGCTCTGTCGGATATTTTACTATATATCCACCCCCTTCGTTTCCTTATTTCCACAACTCACACCTTTTATTCACTAATATGCTCCATCCAGTTCTGATTCTTGATATACTCCTAACTTTCATATCTGTCATTCTTTTCTTTCATCTGCCACCGGAAGAATCTATTTACTTTTACTATACTCTTAGTTTTATAGTGTTTTTAGTTATCCCATGTCTTTATATTGCTATATGCATCGATATATATGATTTATAATTTCTGGGTCGTCGTTGGGCTTTATATCCTCCTTTATATTTCGAAGTCCCTGCTTCTGTCTTCTATAATTATTGTCATCCACAGTTAATGCTCCCTTCTATTTGCTGTGATTTATACTCCTATTTCTATTTCGGAGCTTCATTCTTTCGTTTCCTCTTCTTGAGATTAAGCACCGTATGTAATGGTCCAGAATTCGTAGATATGAATTTCTGAATGAACATAGTTAATGTTCTAAGAAGGAAATTGTAATGGCACGATCTTGATTTGTTAAATTACCAGAATACCCTAGAAAAGACCGAATCATCAAGAAATATTTTCTTGATATTTTAGAGATTAAATAGAATATAGGAGTCGTGTAACATGGCACATGATGACGTTATGATCTGTGAATCATCACGTTTCATTTAGAAACTCAGCATGAATTACTGTAATATAATCACGTTGATCAAGTGTCATTATATTATACTAACTCATGCTTCAGCTCCCAACACTACTTCAAAAAAAAAATATTCCTATTTTAAACTCGAATGTTTCAGAATTTAGAAACTAAAATAGTTTCTTTTATGATGTAATACAGATAGCGCGAAGAGGTAAATGCTTTCGGATAAGAATAATTAAGAAAATATCTTTAGAAATATGGAGGATATTTATAATGAAAGATATGATGATATCTTAGAATTTCTAATATCAGAGGATGATGAAGAATATTGTCCGCAGGGGTTTAGAGTCAAGAGCAAGGTATTCCTTTAATGACTTCAGCAGGTACTGAATCATTTAGATTCTTTGAAGGCACGTTTCGCCCTTGTGATTTGTCCACAGCCTCTTTCATACTTTGCTCAATCCGTTTTCCATTTCTAAAACTTCTCTTTTTCTGAGCTTTGCCAATACACTATTCTTTATCATCAAACTTTTTACTGTTAAGATCGTTTACAGTTGTTGCTGCTTCGTCAGCATTTCAAGAACTAGTTCACAGTTCAAGGTGTTTTTCAGAAACTTCACATTCAAAGTATGTAAGTCCAGGAGATAGACGTTGTACGTACACATATAACTGTTGGCATAGACATGCTGCGAGATTTCAAATTAATGATTGCTAATTCCTGATGATTCGTATGGCAATTCTTGTTACAAGATGCGAATGAGTAAATGGTGGGGTTTCAATGAATAACTATAATGACTTTTTGGAGAGGTTAAAGTCAAAGGGTAATGAAGTTGTTGGTACATCTGCTAATAATGTGGTGGGATGTAAAAGGTTCCCTGGTAACGATGGTGTATATCTCAAGGTTATAATAAGGTTAGTCTGACTGAAAAGTCGAAGTTGACTTGCTGGAGCTGTGACAAAATTGGCTACTTTGAAAAGGAATTGCAAAGTTATTTTTGCTAATAAATGCCAAAGAATCTGACACAGATATGTGTGGAATTATGACTTTGGTTTCGAGTGCTTTTTAAGTACCTAACTGTAGGTAATATGTGGTTGGATCATCATCTCGATTGCTCATTATTTGAAGTGTCTTCAGATATTTTCGAAGGGTTTGAACACAGATTGTAATCGTTAATATACATTTGATGTTCTAACACAGTTTTGAAGTCAAAGTATACCTTTGAAAGATGTAGGAATCTAAAAGTAATGATACCGGTTATATCTCGAATTGAATTCTGAGGTTTCAAAATCAAAATTTGTAATTGGGTTTGAATGAGTATGGTTGTTTTGATCTCTATGAAAGAATGTATATTATTGTGAAAGTAGGAAGTATAGTTGATAATTTGCTTGATCAGATTCGAAGAATGTAACATATTAATTGTGAATATATATATCTCTCGGGTATTACCTACCCGTTAAAAAATTTCACAATTAATATTTTGTACATAAGAATTTTATTACAGTCTTTGTGAAAATATATATGTATATATTCTCCTCATATATAACATAAATTTTAATGAGTTAATACTAAATTAAACTCATTCGATTTACGGTTGAAACTAGAATTGAATAATCCCTTGAAGGCTTTAGAGATTACATAAGTATTTCTTCAATAATATTGAAATTACGAATCAATACTTCGTTATTTGTTGACGCGTGATGTTGATTTTTGTTAAATTCTTGTGAACTTCGCAAAGTACGAGTGATGGTATCTGAGAAGTTTCAGTTACATCGATGATGAAAGTGTAAAATCAAATATATACTTGATTTATTATGAATTGGAATTTGTTGAATTGAGACAGAGATTGTAGTTAACGATGGTTAATTTGCGGGTGAAGGACGTACATTATTGCATATTTGTAAGATGAATTAACCGAGTAGTTAAGATTCACACACAATAGCTTAGCACGGAAAGATTTATTTTTATTTCAAAATATGTATATATAAAATATACATATAATTTCTTCAGAGGGAATGAGTTAACTCTTCATAACTCCTTGATACAATATACGCGTTATTGATTCGTAATGATGTCCACAGTGATTCTTGAACTGACGGAGTTTGTGATGTTATAGGTGTTGTTGATTCTGATGTTGACTGTACTGACGATGCTGGTGACGCTGACGGTACTGTTGATGCTGTTGGTAAAACAAGTTTAGCTTGTTAATCACACACCATTTCTGTCAGGGTTTCTACTCTTCCTTCTATTATTTTGGTTCGCTTAACTGATTTATGGTTAGGGCTAGATTAGATAATCTCTAAGACTTTAGAGATTACATAATCTCCGTGGAATGTTTCTCCAATGAAGTTATGAATTAATACATCGTCAGTTATTGTTGCTGGTATTCCTTGATATCTATGGTGCGTATGACGTTGATGCTCGTGGGACAGATTGTGAAGTTGAGGTTTACGACGCGGTTGTGGTTGGAGATGGTAATGGTACTGTTGGCGTTGGTGATAGTGGTACTGGTTATGCTGCTGGTGTTGCTGCTGGTGCTGCTACTGGTGTTTGTAATTTTTTCACCATATTCTCCAAAGCCACTACCCAAGCACGAAGCTCGTTGACTTCTTCTATTACACTGGGGTGATTGTCGGTTCGGACGAGCGGATAAATAAAATCTAGAATTTGATGGAGTATATAATCGTGACGAGATACTCTGGAAATGAGAGAGAAAATGGTGTTTCGGACAGGTTCGCCGGTAAGTGCTTCAGGTTCTTCGTCAAGAGGGAAATGTGGTGGATGGAAAGGATCGCCTTCTTCCTGTCTCCAATGATTGAGGAGACTACGAACCCATCCCCAATTCATCCAGAATAGATGATGACTGATTGGTTGATCCATTCCGGTCACACTGCTTTCGGAGTTTGAGTGAGATTCCATTTCAGAATCCGAGTGACTTGAACTGATGACAACTTCCATTTCGTACGATTGGATAAAGGATTTTTCGATATAAAATGATTTTTCGGCTATCGGGTGGTATTCTATTTACATAGGATATCCATATATGTATATAGATCAAAAGATTTCATAGATTACGGAGGAATTTACGGAATATGTCAGGCAAAGTTTACAGTAATAGATACGATAAGATATGATTTAGCAGATACGCTAAGATATGAATTTTGTCTATACACTACTCATGCAATTAATGTAGCAAGACGTGTCTAGACTAATAATGATAAGTAGGTAATTTCCTAAGGATGATAAGCAGATGATTTCCGATTAGAAATGATAAGCAAAACTTTTGACATGCAGACACGGTCGAAGTCCAGACTCACTAATGCATCCTAACGACTTATCAGTTATACACACTAATGTAGACCTGGTTCGCTAAGACCACCGCTCTGATACCAACTGAAAGGACCCGTTCATATACATTATAAACGATTCACAATAGTTGATTACATCGCGAGGTATTTGACCTCTATATGATACATATTACAAACATTGCATTCGTTTTTAAAACACAAACTTTCTTTACATCAAAAATTGACAGGCATGCATACCATTTCATAATATCCACTATCCAATTATAAATTAACTTAATAGTAATCTTTGATGAACTCAATGACTCGAATGCAACGTTCTTCGAAATATGCCATGAAATACTCCAAGTAATATCTTTAAAACAAGCAAATGCACAGCGGAAGATTTCTTTTATACCTGAGAATAAACATGCTTTAAAGTGTCAATCAAAAGGTTGGTGAGTTCATTAGTTTATCATAATCATTCATTTCCATCATTTTAATAGACCACAAGAATTTCATTTCCAGTTCTCATAAATATACGTCCCATGCATAGAGACAAAAATAATCATTCATATGGATTGAACACCTGGTAACCGACATTAACAATATGCATATAAGAATATCCCCATCATTCCGGGATCCTCCTTCGGACATGATATAAATTTCGAAGTACTAAAGCATCCGGTACTTTGGATGGGGTTTGTTAGGCCCAATAGATCTATCTTTAGGATTCGCGTCAATTAGGGTGTCTGTTCCCTAATTCTTAGATTACCAGACTTAATAAAAAGGGGCATATTCGATTTCGATAATTCAACCATAGAATGTAGTTTCACGTACTTGTGTCTATTTTCTAAATCATTTATAAAAATTGCGCATGTATTCTCAGCCCAAAAATATAAAGGGTAAAAAGGCAAATGAAACTCACCATACTGTATTTCGTAGTAAAAATACATATAACGTCATTGAACAAGTGCAAGGTTGGCTTCGGATTCACGAACCTAAATTAATTATGTATATATATGTGCTGGTCAATATTTGTCTAACAAATTAGGTCAAGTCATAGTGTACCACAATCCTAATGCTCGAGACTAATATGCAAAGATCAACAAAAGTTAATTTGATTCAAAATGATTTCCACAATTTATACATGATTATTATATAGTTTAAATATCGTCGTTTTATATTTTTAAATATTTTTAAAAGATTTAATATAGTAAATAATATAATTCATTTATTAATAAATAAAATTTTATATAAAAATATACTTTTATATATCTTAAGTAATAAAATTTATAAAGTTAATTTAAAAAAAATATTATGATAGGTTTTATTAAGGTAATTATATTATTTGTATTACATATTTATTTGATAAAATAACATTGATAATAATAATAAGTAAAAGTTGTATTATTTTACAATAATAATTATTATTATTCTTTTAAAAATATTAATATTTATATTTACTAATAATGATATTATAATAAAACGATAATTCTAATTATGATAACTTTAATATTTATGATACTTTTTAATATTAACTTTAAAATAATAATTCTATTTAAAATGATAATAATAATGATATTTTATAATAACAATGACATTTCTATTAAAATGATATTTTTTGTTAAAATGATAGTTTTAATACTAACGATACTTTTAATAATAATAGTAATGATAAAAATAATAAGAATGATAATTTTATCTAGATCAATATCTTATAATATTTTAATTTCATCATGATACTCATACTCATTATTTCCTAATCGTTTCGTTTAATAGCTTTTAATCGTCTTTTATATTGTGTTTATAATACTAATAATAATAGTACTAAAAAGAATTAGGTGTTACTAATATTAGTTTTAATTACAATAATACTAATAATGATAATTACTATGATATTATTAATAATACTAATAACTATTTTAATGATAATAATAATAATAATAACAATAACAATAACCATTTTTAAATAGTGATATATATATTAATAATGATGATAATAATAATAATAATAATAATAATAATAATAATAATAATAATAATAATAATAATAATAATAATAATAATAATAATAATAATAATAATAATAATAATAAGATAAGATAATAATAATAATAATAATAATAATAATACTAATTATAACTTTAACGATGATAACAATAGTAATAATAATAAAAATAACAATTTTTAATGATAATTCCTTTTATTAATAATGATAATAATAAGATAAAACTAGAACGACGATAATAACGACGATAATAATAATCATTTTTATAAAAATTCAATTGACTATAACTTCTAATCCGTTCATCGAACCCATTCGATATCTAAATGAAAAGTTTTCAATTTTTCGCTAGCCTTCCAAGGACATGCATATCTTATACCTTATCTCAACCGCAAGTGTAACTAATTCAGGATTCAACATAACCTATCTAAGGGCAATATCAAAAGTACAAGCATGCATAATCCTATATTCTAGAGCACTAGTCAGGGATACACTATTAATATGTAAAAATAATTTACGAGTACTCACGTATCAATATTGAGATTCAATATTGCAGGAAAGGTACGTAGTCACAACGGAGACGATAAACACTAGATTGACCTCACAAGCATACCCATGAACCATACTCATCACCACCATAGCTATAACCCATGTTTTCCTTAGCTCTATCCCGCTCGAAAATTCCATTTTGAAATAATACGCTCATGACCTCGTCGTAGTATTTTATGTATACTAATAATATCTTGAAATAATACTGAGTAAATATATATATATGTAAGTCGATTGAGAGAGTTTAGAGAAATATATTTCAAGTTTCTATGAAATAATGAAACCTATTGAATTCTATTTATAATAGATTTTTGAATTATTAAAGTGAATTATTAAAGTATGAATTATTAAAGTATGAATTATTAAAGTGAATTATTAAAGTATGAATTATTAAAGTGAATTATTAAAGTATGAATTATTAAAGTGAATTATTAAAGTATGAATTATTAAAGTGAATTATTAAAGTATGAATTATTAAAGTAAATTATTAAAGTTAAAGTAAAGTAAAAGTTAAGTAAAGGTAAAGTTAAAGTATAGTAAAAGTATAAAACTATGTACGTATAATACGCGTATAAATATATATAAAATTAATTTAAATCATTATTTATATTTAATAAAATAAAATATAAATATCGTTATCTTTATCATACTGGTTAAGTAATGAGTTGTCAAAAGTGGTTCTAGATATTTATAAAAGTTATATACGTTTTAATAATAAAGTTCTTTTTAAACTAAAAACGTTTTTGTACGTTTGAAAATAAATCAAATAAATATGATAATTTTTTTTTCCAAAACTAAATATATTTAAGAATCATTTTGTTAAAAGGTTAAAATAATGGAAATCGTTATATCATAAAACGTTTTAGAAAAGTAGAATCATATATATTCATAATAGTTTTCAAGTTTTTAAATTACGGTCTGTTGGTGAAGCATGGGATAAAGTCCAAAGGTTAAATAAACGTATGAAAAATGTTGAGTTACTTAACTTGTCGATATCCAACATCTAAGTTATTTACACTCCACGTTCTTACTTATAAATCACTTTACCATTTTCCGAATGTTGTTAAAAAGAATAGATTTCTTAAATCACAGTGGACCTCATAACATAGACCCGTAATCATATCACAATGTATCTGATAAATCAATCATTTGATATTATCTTCTAATTCCATCGATAAACATATTGAAACAAATGCGTTCGTGTAAAGTAATATACGTTTAATACTTTATTAATATTCTCAAGTTATAATATATATATATATATATATATATATATATATATATATACACACATATATATACATATCTATTTATATATAACGGTTCATGAATCGTCGGAATTTGGTCGAGGTTATAATGAATGTATGAACACAGTTTAAAATTCTTGAGATTTAACTTAACAAACTTTGCTTATCGTGTCGGAATAATATAAAGATAAAGTTTAAATTTGATTGGAAATTTCCGGGTTGTCACAAACCAACTATCAGCGCGCGACGCAACGGACTGAAAATTACAAGTCAACTAGGCACATGAATATAATATAATAAATATATATATATATATAATTATATAAAATTATATATATTATATTATATTATTTATAAACTGTCGGCAAACAAGAAAACAAGAGATGTGAGCTGTCCAAGGTGGCCATGTGATCGCATGGCCTGGAAGTTATTTTTCTATGCGATCGCAAGGGAAGAATAGTATGGTAAGGTCCTATAAATTGCAAGTTTGGGCGACGAGTTTTAGAGACCATATCATACTTCAATCTCACTCTCTCAATATATTTATATTTATAATTTTAATATTAATTTTAATTTTAAGTTAATAATAATAATAATAATAAGGTTATTGTAAGGAATATTTTAAAGGTTTTGTAAGTCGAAATTATGTCCGTGTAACACTACGCGATTAATAATCATTGTAAGTTATGTTCAACCTTTTTAAATTAATGTCTCGTAGCTAAGTTATTATTATGCTTATTTAAATCGAAGTAATCGTGATGTTGGGCTAAATATTAAAGACGGGGTTATTGGGCTTTGTACCATAATTGGGGTTTGGACAAAAGATCGACACTTGTGGAAATTAGACTATGGGCTATTAATGGGCTTTATATTAACTAAATGATACCTCGTTAATTTAATATAAAGGTTACAATTTAACGTATCTATATATAACTACATATGCTTAATCGGGTACAGTGGGCGGGATATTTATAAATACGAATTATTGTTCATTTTACCGGATACGGAGATGGATTAATAGTCAATGGACTCATTAAAACAGGGGTGGATTACATTCAAGGGTAATTGGTGTAATTATTAACAAAGTATTAAAACCTTGGATTACACGCAGTCGATAACCTGGTGTAATCATTAAACAAAGTATTAAGACCTTGTTACAGTTCGAATCCCCAATTAGTTAGAATATTTGACTTCGGGTATAAGGTTAATTTGACGAAGACTCTCGCACTTTATAATTATGACCGATGGACTATTATGGACAAAACCAGATGGACATATCGAATAATCCAGGACAAAGGACAGTTAACCCATGGTAATAAATTAAAATCAACACGTCAAACATCATGATTACGGAAGTTTAAATAAGCATAATTCCTTTATTTTATATCTCATCGTACTTTTAATTATCGCAATTTTATTTATCGTCATTTTATTTATCGCACTTTTAATTATCGCACTTTTATTTATCGTCATTTACTTTACGCTTTAAATTAAGTTGTATTTATATTTAATATTTTACATTAGGTTTTAATTGTGACTTAAGACATAAAATCGACAAACCGGTCACTAAACGGTAAAAAAACCCCCTTTTATAATAATAATAATAATAATAATAATAATAATAATAATAATAATAATAATAATAATAATAATAATAATATTACTTATATATATATTGATACAAATATAGTTTAAAATAAATATAGCGTTAAACTTAGCTACCTCCCTGTGGAACGAACCAGACTTACTAAAAACTACACTACTTTACGATTAGGTACACTGCCTATAGTGTTGTAGCAAGGTCTAGGTATATCCACTCTATAAATAAATAAATAACTTGTGTAAAATTGTATTGTATTTAATAGTATTTTGCAATAAAAATATAACTATTTCATATACTACCTCGCATAATATCAGATGGCAAGACGGTGCTAGGAGTTGATGTGTGTAAGGATTGTAATGTTGTGTTTGGTACCGAAATGTTTAAAATTGATCTCATTCCGATGACTTTGGGTGAGTTTGATATTGTTGTGGGTATGGATTGACTCGATCGTTATAGAGCCGATATTGCATGCCATGATAAGTTCATTCGTGTAAAGACCCCAAGTGGGGGAGAGTTGATTATTCATGGCGATAAACGAAGAAGACTCGTACCATTATGCACTTATGCACGGGCGCGACGTTTTCTTAAGGGTGGTGGTATGATTTTTCTTGCCCATGTCGTTGATACTCGTGATGAGCCACCATCCATTCGTGAAATTTTGGTGGTTAATGAATTTGAAGACGTTTTTCCGGAAGAGTTGTCGGGTGTTCCGGCAGAAAGAAAAGTTGAATTTCGCATTGAGTTGGTTCCGGGAGCTACTCCCATTGCTAAAACTCCTTATCGTTTAGCGCCGACGAAAATGCAAGAATTGTTAAATCAAACCCAAGAGTTGCTTGAAAAGGGTTTCATTCGACCGAGTTCCTCGCCATGGGGTGCTCCGGTTTTGTTTGTGAAAAAGAAAGTTGGTAGCATGCGGATATGCATCGATTATTGGGAGTTGAATAAAGTGACGATCAAGAATTGTTATCCATTGCCTCGGATTGACGATTTGTTTGACCAACTCTAAGGTGCAACGTATTTTTCTAAGATTGACTTACGGTCCGGCTATCACCAAGTGCGGGTCCGTGAGGAAGATATAGAGAAAACGGCTTTTTGAACACGTTACAGGCATTATGAGTTTGTGGTTATGCCTTTTGGTCTTACAAATGCACCGGCGGCATTCATGGATCTTATGAACCGGGTGTGCCAACCTATGTTGGACAAGTCGGTAATTGTGTTCATTGACGACATACTAGTTTATTCTAAGAGTATAAAGGAACATGAACACCATTTGTGTGAAGTGTTGAAGACGTTACGGAAGGAGAAGTTGTATGCTAAATTCTCCAAATGTGAATTTTGGTTAAGAGAAGCGCAATTCCTTGGCCATATTGTGAACAAAGATGGTATTCAATTAGATCCGGGGAAGATCGAGACGGTAAAGAGTTGGGGACGACCGACTACACCTACGGAAATCCGAAGTTTTCTCGGATTGGCCGGTTATTATCGTCGGTTTATCCAAGACTTTTCTAAGATTGCTTCTCCTTTGACGAAGTTGACGAGGAAGAACGTGTCTATCCGATTTTATGGTGTTCATCGTGTTTTCAGGTTTTAAATCATTAAGTTAGCATATCATATAGATATAGAACATGTGTTTAGTTGATTTTAAAAGTCAAGTTAGAAGGATTAACTTTTGTTTGCGAACAAGTTTAGAATTAACTAAACTATGTTCTGTGATTACAAGTTTAAACCTTCGAATAATATAGCTTTATATGTATGAATTGAATGATGTTATGAACATCATTACTACCTCAAGTTTTCTGGATAAAACTACTGGAAATGAGAAAAATGGATCTAGCTTCAATGGATCCTTGGATGGCTTGAAAGTTCTTGAAGCAGAATCATGACACGAAAACAGTTCAAGTAAGATTTTCACTCGAAATAAGATTGTTATAGTTGTAGAAATTGAATCAAAGTTTGAATATGAATATTACCTTGAATTAGAAAGATAACCTACTGTAAATAACAAATGTTCCTTGATCTTAGATGATTACTTGGAATGGATTAGAAAGCTTGGAAGTAGACTTGCAAACTTGGAAGTATTATTGATTTTTATGAAACTATACTTATGGAATTTATGAAGAACACTTAGAATTTGAAGATGGAACTTGAGAGAGATCAATTAGATGAAGAAAATTGAAGAATGAAAGTATTTTTAGGTATTTTTGGTCGTTGGTATATGGATTAGATATAAAGGATATGTAATTTTGTTTTCATGTAAATAAGTCATGAATGATTACTAATATTTTTGTAATTTTATGAGATATTTCATGCTAGTTGCCAAATGATGGTTCCCACATATATTAGGTGACTCACATGAGCTGCTAAGAGCTGATCATTGGAGTGTATATACCAATAGTACATACATCTAAAAGTTGTGTATTGTACGAGTACGAATACGGGTGCATACGAGTAGAATTGTTGATGAAACTGAACGAGGATGTAATTGTAAGCATTTTTGTTAAGTAGAAGTACTTTGATATGTGTCTTAAAGTCTTTCAAAAGTTTAAGAATACATATCAAAACACAACATGTATATACATTCTAATGGAGTCGTTAAGTCTTCGTTAGTCGTTACAAGTAAGTGTTGTTTTGAAACCTTTAAATTAACGATCTCAATTAATGTTGTTAACCCAATGTTTATTATATCAAATTAGATGTTAAATTATTATGTTATCATGATATTATGATGTATGAATATCTCTTAATATGATATATACATTAAAATATCGTTACAACAATAATCGTTACATATAAGTCTCGTTTCGTAATTCTTGAGTTAGTAGTCTTGTTTTTACATATGTAGTTCATTGTTAACACACTTAATGATATATTTAAATATCATTTTATCATGTTAAATATAGTGTATAAATATCTTAATATGATACATATGTATTTAGTAGACGTTATCATAACGATAATCGTTATATATATCATTTCGAGTTTCTTAACTTAGTAATCTCATTTCTTATGTATATCACACATTGTTAATATACTTAGTGAGATACTTACTCATCATAATCTCATGTCAACCATATATATATATGTCTATATATACCACAACATGTAGTTTTTTACAAATTTTTAACGTTCGTGAATCGCCGGTCAACTTGGGTGATCAATTGTCTATATGAAACTTATTTCATTTAATCAAGTCTTAACAAGTTTGATTGCTTAACATGTTGGAAACATTTAGTCATGTAAATATCAATTTCAATTAATATATATAAACATGAAAAAGTTCGGGTCACTACAGTACCTACCCGTTAAATAAATTTCGTCCCGAAATTTTAAGCTGTTGAAGGTGTTGAAGAATCTTCTGGAAATAGATGCGGGTATTTCTTCTTCATCTGATCTTCACGCTCCCAGGTGAACTCGGGTCCTCTACGAGCATTCCATCGAATCTTAACAATCGGTATCTTGTTTTGCTTAAGTCTCTTAACCTCACGATCCATTATTTTGACGGGTTCTTCAATGAATTGAAGTTTTTCATTGATTTGGATTTCGTCCAATGGAATAGTGAGATCTTCTTTAGCAAAAAATTTCTTCAAATTCGAGACGTGGAAAGTGTTATGTACAGCCGCGAGTTGTTGAGGTAGCTCCAGTTGGTAAGCTACTGGTCCGACACGATCTATAATCTTGAATGGTCCAATGTACCTTGGATTTAGTTTCCCCTGTTTACCAAATCGAACAACGCCTTTCCAAGGTGAAACCTTAAGCATGACCATTTCTCCAATTTCAATCTCTATATCTTTTCTTTTACTGTCCGCGTAGCTCTTTTGTCGACTCTGGGCGATTTTCAATCGTTGTTGAATTTGGATGATTTTCTCGGTAGTTTCTTATATTATCTCCGGACCCGTAATCTGTCTATCCCCCACTTCATTCCAACAAATCGAAGACCTGCACTTTCTACCATAAAGTGCCTCAAACGGCGCCATCTCAATACTAGAATGATAACTGTTGTTGTAGGAAAATTCTGCTAACGATAGGTGTCGATCCCAACTGTTTCCGAAATCAATAACACATGCTCGTAGCATGTCTTCAAGCGTTTATATCGTCCTTTCACTCTGCCCATCAGTTTGTGGATGATAGGCAGTACTCATGTCTAGACGAGTCCCCAATGCTTGTTGCAACGTCTGCCAGAACCTTGAAACAAATCTACCATCCCTATCAGAGATAATAGAGATGGGTATTCCATGTCTGGAGACAACCTCCTTCAAATACAATCGCGCCAACTTCTCCATTTTGTCATCTTCTCTCATTGGCAGGAAGTGTGCTGACTTGGTGAGACGATCAACTATTACCCAAATAGTATCATAACCACTTGCAGTCCTTGGTAATTTAGTAATGAAATCCATGGTAATGTTTTCCCATTTCTATTCCGGGATTTCAGGTTGTTGTAGTAGACCTGATGGTTTCTGATGTTCAGCTTTGACCTTAGAACACGTCAAACATTCTCCTACATATTTAGCAATATCGGCTTTCATACCTGGCCACCAAAAGTGTTTCTTGAGATCTTTATACATCTTCCCCGCTCCGGGATGTATTGAATATCTGGTTTTATGTGCTTCCTTAAGTACCATTTCTCTTACATATCCAAACCTTGGTACCCAAATTCTATCAGCCCTATATCGGGTTCCATCTTCCCGAATATTAAGATGTTTCTCTGATCCTTTGGGTATCTCATTCTTCAACTTTCCTTCTTTTACAACCCCCTGTTGCGCCTCCTTTATTTGAGTAGTAAGGTTAGTACAAATAATTATATTCATAGCTTTTACACGTATTGGTTCTCTGTCCTTTCTACTCAAATCTACCTTGGATGAATCAAGGGTTTTGCTATTTTGGAGAAATCTTGGATGAATCTTCTGTAGTAACCAGCCAATCCTAAAAATTGACGTATATGCTTCAGAGTTTTTGGGGTTTCCCACTTTTCAACGGTTTCGATCTTTGCCGGGTCCACCTGGATACCTTCTTTGTTCACTATGTGACCGAGGAATTGAACTTCTTACAACCAAAATGCACACTTTGAAAACTTAGCGTATAGTTTTTCTTTCCTCAATACTTCTAGCACTTTTCTCAAATGTTCTTCGGGCTCTTGATCATTCTTTTGAGTAAATAAGTATGTCATCGATGAAAACAATAACAAACTTGTCAAGATATGGCCCACACACTCGGTTCATAAGGTCCATGAACATAGCTAGTGCGTTAGTCAATCTAAACGGCATAACCATAAACTCGTAATGACCATAACACGTCCTAAAAGCAGTTTTTGGAATATCATCCTCCTTTACTCGCATTTGATGATATCCATAACGTAAATTGATTTTCGAATAAACCGACGAGCCTTGTAGTTGATCAAATAAGTCGTCAATTCTCGGCAGTGGATAACGGTTTTTGATGGTAAGTTTATTCAACTCTCTGTAGTCAATACACAACCTAAATGTACCATCCTTCTTCTTGACAAAAAAAAACAGGAGCTCCCCATGGTGATGTGCTTGGTCGAATGAAACCACGTTCTAATAGTTCTTGCAGTTGGCTTTGCAGTTCTTTCATCTCGCTGGGTGCGAGTCTGTAAGGAGCACAAGCTATTGGTGCAGCTCCTGGTACATGATCTATTTGAAATTCAATAGATCGATGTGGAGGTAGTCTCGGTAATTCTTTCGGAAATACATCGGGAAATTCTTTTGCGACGGGAACATCATTGATGCTCTTTTCTTCAGTTTGTACTTTCTCGACGTGTGCAAGAATAGCTGATAATGCTAAAAACGAACATATATTTCATAGCATTATTCCTCAAGAAAGACAAGCTTTTAGTTGCAATTGTTCTATTTAAAAGTGATATTCGTTTAAATAATAAAAGGTGAAGACAAAAGACAGATTCGACGAATTGAAGACGCAAATAACCAAAAAGCTCAAAAGTACAAAAGACAATCAAAGAGGTTCCAATTATTGATAAGAAACGTCTCGAAATTACAAGAGTACAAGATTCAAAACACAAAGTACAAAATATAAAATTGTACGCAAGGACGTTCGAAAATCCGGAACCGGGACCAGAGTCAACTCTCAACGCTCGACGCAACGGACTAAAAATTACAAGTTAACTATGTATATAAATATAATATAATATAAAATTAATTATATTAATTATATATATATTATATTTATAAATAAATCGTCGGCAAGAAAGACTCCAAAGAATGTGAGCTGTATTCTCAAACTCCGCGACTCGCGGAGTTTGAAGGCCAAAAGGGCCGCGAGTCGCGGAGCCCCAAACTTTGAAACTCCCTATAAAGCCAACCGAATTCTGAGCATTTTTCATCATCTTTTTCCCTTCTTCTCTCAATATATACGTAATATATATTTATAATTTATATTTTAGTTTTAATTTTAATTTTAAATCCTAATAATAAGGGTATGTTAGCGAATATTGTAAAGGTGTAAGTCGAAATTCTGTCCGTGTAACGCTACGCTATTTTTAATCATTGTAAGTTATGTTCAACCTTTTTAATTTAATGTCTCGTAGCTAAGTTATTATTATGCTTATTTAATCTGAAGTAATCATGATGTTGGGCTAATTACTAAAATTGGGTAATTGGGGTTTGGATAAAAGAACGACACTTGTGGAAATTAGACTATGGGCTATTAATGGGTTTTATATTAACTAAACAATACCTTGTTAATTTAATATACAAACTTATAATTCGACGTATTTATATATAACCACATACGCTTGACTGGGTATGGTGGGCAGGATATCTATAAATACCAATAATTATTCATTTTACCGGATACGGAACTGGATTAATAGTTAATAGACTTGTTGAAACAGGGGTGAATTACATTCAAGGATAATTGGTGTAATTGTTAACAAAGTAGTAAAACCTTAGTTTACACGCAGTCGATAACCTGGTGTATTCATTAAACAAAGTATTAAAACCTTGTTACAATTCAAATCCCCAATTAGTTGGAATATTTAACTTCGGGAATAAGAATAATTTGATGAAGGCTTTCGCTCTTTATATTTATGACTGATGGACTATTATGGACAAATCCGTATGGACATATTAAATAATCCAGGACAAAGGACATTTAACCCATGGGCATAAAACTAAAATCAACACGTCAAACATCATGATTACGGAAGTTTAAATAAGCATAATTCTTTTATTTCATATTTAATTTCCTTTATTTTATATTTAATTTCACTTCTAATTATCGCATTTTTATTGTATTTAATTGCACTTTTAATTATCGTACTTTTTAATTATCGCAAGTTTATTTTATCGCACTTTTATTATTCGCAATTTCATTATCGTTATTTACTTTACGCTTTAATTTAAGTCTTGTATTTATTTTTAATATTTACATTTGGTTTTAACTGCGACTAAAGTTTTAAAATCGACAAACCGGTCATTAAACGGTAAAAACCCCCCTTTATAATAATAATATTACTTATATATATATATATATTTGTATTTTTATAAAAGTAAACTAATATAGCGTTAAGCTTTGTTTAAAAAGATTTCCTGTGGAACGAACCGGACTTACTAAAAACTACACTACTGTACGATTAGGTACACTGCCTATAAGTGTTGTAGCAAGGTTTAAGTATATCCATTCTATAAATAAATAAATATCTTGTGTAAAAATGTATCGTATTTAATAGTATTTCTAGTAAAATTTAATAGTATTTTATACCCCTTAGCTTTAACATCAAGTATTTTTGGCGCCGCTGCCGGGGAACTCTTAAAAGCCGGAAGCGCAACGCTAATATAAAAAAAAAAGATTTTTAGTTTACTTTTATTAAAATTCGTTTTTATAAAAATACGTTTTAAATATTCGAAAATATAAAAAGAAAAACAAAAATATAAGTATTTTTAAGATTTTGATAAATATTTAAGTTTTATAAAGTTTCTTTAGTTTGTAAAAATATAAGTTTTATTTAATTTATTTTATAAATATATTTTATAAATATAAAAAAAAACTGAAAAAAAAAATATAAATATATATAAATCTATTTTTTTTAGATTGTTATAAAGTATTTTATTTTTATCTTAGTTATTAAAGATAAGTTTTATTTAAATTATATAAATATTTTAATTAGATTTTAAAACAGAAAATATAAAAACAGAAAAAAAAAAAAAAAAAAAAAAAGGAAAAACGCGTCGAATTTTAAACAAGCTGTCAATTGAATTTCTGAACCCCGCGACTCGCGGGGTTTGCTGCTTTGAGAACCGCAACTCGCGGAGCTAACCTGACACAGCTGACCAGAACCCTAAACTGCATTAATTACGGGGTATTTATTAATTATTATTATTATAAACCCTAATTATCTATTATTATTATAATTAAGTTTTATTTTAAAGTTTGTTTTTATTTAATTTGTTTTATTTAGTTTATTAAGTTTAATTAAATTGTAAAATTAATAGTTTTAATAAATAAATAATATAAAAATAATATTTTTATAAAAATTGTACTTTTTACAACTTTTTGTATATTTTTATATTTTGTCCCTTTTCAATCGTTTTAACGTAATATTTGTATTTTTCGCTCATATTTAGTTTTAAACTTAGTTTTTGCCATAGTTATTTTTTTTACTTCTAGATTTTTAGGCTTTGCCGTAGAATTCCTTAAGTGCTTTTTCTTTAGACTAAGATTTAGGTACTTTAGAATTTTGCGACGCCTTTTTAAGTTTTAGTTTCTTTTTAAGTTATTTCCATTTGGGATTTAGTTTTTCCTGTAAGCTTTAATATTTTTAGACGCCTTTTACCTATGTATCAATTATCATTCCAATTAGTAATCTCAATTTGCGATTATAATTTTAAGTTAGTTGTAGTAATAAGGTTAGGTTAGTCAAGTATTTTTAAGTTTTATAAGTTTCTTTTATTTTTCCGTCACCTTTTTTTTTTCAACCATTTTTCTTTTTCGACCTTTTTCCGACACGCTCTTTTTCTTTCTTATTTCTCGCTATTCTAGTTTTTAGGACATAGATTTTTATTCTACTTCTTATCTAAATTTCTTAAAATTACGAAAATTTATTTTAAGTGGTTAAATTGATAGACATCAAAATTTTCTGGTTCGTAGTAATAGTTGGATTTGTACGTGGACCGGGTTATTGGAGCCAAACAGTCCTCAATTATATTGAGACCAAACGAATCCTGCCCCTCTGCTGCATCTTTTGGCTATTCAAAACGTGGGCAAAATCAGAAAAGTCTATTGATTGGATAACTTATTATAATTTTTCTTTCCTTTTAAAAACTAATAGGATATTCAGTGAATGCACCGAGCAAGACGTTCACCACCTTTTGTACGTTCACCACCTGTAACTAGATCAAGACATTTAGCAAATATTACCGCCGTTGATTTTTCTTTAGAATCGTCATCCAGTCGACCAAGTACTTCAGTTTAAATTTCCGATAATCCATTTTTTGAACCCGACCTCACAATTGAGAATCCGGAGAATATTCAGGAACAATTCGTAGATCCTGAACCACTAAACTTTCCTCCGGAACCACCAATCATTCAAACAGAGATTGTTGAGGAACGAACCATTAAATCAGAATCCTCTAGTGATTCCGATTCAACAAATTCAATTATGGAGAATCTGGAACCTTTAAGTATGGAAGACCGAATGAGAGCTAAACGCACTAGCCAAGGTCACGCAATTACTCATCCAGACATTAATGCGCCAGATTATGAAATCAAAGGACAAATTCTACACATGGTGACTAATCAATGCCAATTTAGTGCTGCGCCGAAGGAAGATCCAAATGAACATCTACGTACCTTTAATAGGATCTGCACACTATTTAAAATCCGAGAAGTGGAGGATGAACAGATATATCTCATGTTATTTCCCTGGACTTTAAAGGGAGGAGCCAAAGATTGGTTGGAATCGTTACCTGAAGGGGCGATCGATACATGGGATGTTTTAGTTGAAAAATTTCTTAAACAATTCTTTCCGGCATCTAAAGCCGTAAGACTTCAAGCAGAAATTGTTACGTTTACACAGAAGCCGAATGAAACTCTATATGAGGCATGGACTAGATATGGAAAGTTGTTAAGAGGATGTCCGCAACATGGTTTAGATACCTGTCAAATAGTACAAATATTCTACCAAGGATGCGACATCACTACAAGAAAAGACATAGATATAGCAGCTGGTGGTTCTATTATGAAGAAAACCGAAACTGATGCTTACAAAATTATTGATAACACTGCTTCCCACTCACACGAGTGGCACCAAGAAAAAGATATCGTTAGATCATCTAAAGCAGCTAGAGCCGATTCTAGCCATGACTTAGAGTCCATTTCCGCAAAGATAGATGCTGTCGAGAGACGAATGGAAAAGATGACTAAAGATATTCACTCAATACGAATTAGTTGTGAGCAGTGTGGAGGACCACATTTGACAAAAGATTGTCTCAGTATTGAATTAACAATGGAACAAAGAGAGAATATTTCATACATAAACCAAAGGCCTGGAAATAATTATCAGAATAATTATCAACCGCCAAGACCGATTTACAATCAAAACCAGAATTATAACCGAAATATTCCATACAACAACCAATAAGGTCCTAGCAATCAACAAGTATCCAATAATACTTACAATCAGCAAAGACCTAATTTTCAAAACAAACCACCACAACAAACCGATGATAAAAAGCCAAATTTAGAAGATATGATGACGAAGCTAGTTGAAACTCAAACGCAGTTTTTCACATCTCAGAAACAAACTAATGAACAAAATGCTCAAGCATTTAGAAATCAACAAGCTTCTATTCAAAATCTGGAACAAGAAGTAAGTAACCTAGCAAGGTTAATAGGTGAAAGAAAACCGGGAAGTTTACCTAGTGATACAAATGCTAACCCCCGGAATGAAACAGCTAAAGCCATTACCACAAGAAGTGGTACAACACTTAAACCACCTGAAATACCTGTAACTTCTGATGAAGCTATTCCTACTCCACAAGAACCACAACCTGATCAAGATAAGGAAAAAGAACCGGTAGTCGAGAAGGTTAATGAAGATAACAAAGTTAAGGATAAACCTTATGTTAAACCATACCAACCACCACTTCCTTACCCGAGTAAAATGAAGAAAGAGAAACTTGAAGCCGAGCAATCCAAATTCTTGGATATGTTTAAACAGATAAATGTAAATCTTCCTTTCATTGATGTGATTTCAGGAATGCCTAGATATGCTAAATTCTTGAAAGATCTAATCTCAAATAGAAAGAAAATGGAAGAACTCTCGGCTGTTACCATGAATGCTAATTGTTCAGCAGTGCTGTGGAATAAGATACCAGAAAAACTATCTGATCCAGGAAGTTTCACAATTCCATGTTTTCTGGGTAGTCTTAGTTCAATAGAAGCATTGGCAGACTTAGGTGCTAGTATAAATCTAATGCCGTATTCACTATACGCTAAACTAGACCTTGGAGAATTGAAACCAACCAGAATAAGCATACAACTAGCCGATAGATCAATAAAATATCCTAGAGGGATAATGGAGAACATGCTAGTTAAAGTTGGTACTTTAGTATTTCCAGTAGATTTTGTTGTTCTGGACATGGAAGAAGATTCTCAAGTTCCTCTCATATTAGGAAGACCATTCTTAAACACGGCTAAAGCAATGATAGACGTGTTCGGTAAGAAATTGACCCTAAGTATAGAGGATGAGAGTGTTACCTTTTCAGTTGTTAGAGCAATGCAACAACCGCAATCTGCAGATGATACATGTTATTATATTCAAACTATAGATGCACATGCAGAATTATTAGAAGAATTTCCAGAATTACAAGGAACAGGAGAATGTTCTTTAGGAGAAGGTAATGAACCAATTAATGAAGCTGAAATGTTAGCTACACTTATAGCTAATGGATATGAACCAACAACAGAAGAAATTCAAATGCTAAAAGAAGAAGACAGATATCGATACAAATCATCGATAGAAGAACCACCGAAATTAGAGTTAAAGCCACTTCCAAACCATTTGGAATACGCTTATTTACATGGTGAATCTGAATTACCTGTAATAATATCGTCTTCTCTTACTGAAAATGAGAAATCACAACTCATTTCTGTGTTGAAAGCTCATAAACCAGCCATTGCATGGAAGATTCATGATATTAAAGGAATAAGTCCTTCGTATTGTACACATAAAATCCTTATGGAAGAAGGTCATAAAACGTATGTGCAACGCCAACGAAGACTAAATCCAAATATGCAAGATGTAGTTAAAAAAGAGATTATTAAACTGCTAGATGCAGGTTTGATATATCCAATTTCTGATAGTCCATGGGTAAGCCCAGTTCAATGCGTGCCTAAGAAGGGGGGCATGACTGTCATTACAAATGAGAAAAATGAGCTTATTCCTACTAGGACTGTAACAGGATGGCGTGTATGTATTGATTATAGAAAATTAAATGACGCCACCAGAAAAGATCACTTTCCCTTACCTTTTATTGATCAAATGTTGGAAAGATTAGCCGGAAATAGTTACTATTGTTTTCTAGATGGATTTTCCGGATATTTTCAAATTCCAATAGCACCCGAAGATCAAGAGAAAACCACATTCACGTGCCCTTATGGTACTTTTGCTTACAAACGCATGCCATTTGGACTTTGCAACGCCCCTGCAACCTTTCAAAGGTGTATGATGGCGATTTTTCACGACATGATAGAAGAATGCATGGAAGTTTTCATGGATGACTTTTCAGTCTTCGGTGATACATTTGAAACATGTCTAGTTAATCTGGAACGAATGCTTATTAGATGCGAACAATCAAATCTAGTTCTTAATTGGGAGAAATGCCATTTCATGGTTAAAGAAGGCATCGTTCTTGGACATAAAATTTCAAAAGAAGGAATTGAAGTGGATAGAGCTAAAGTAGATGTAATTGCTAAACTTCCACATCTCACCAATGTTAGAGGAGTTAGGAGTTTTCTAGGGCATGCCGGTTTTTACCGACGTTTCATAAAAGATTTTTCTAAAATTGCCACTCCTATGAATAAACTCCTAGAAAAGGATGCTTCATTCATCTTTTCAGATGAGTGTATCAAATCTTTTAATATTCTTAAAGAAAAACTCACTAATGCGCCGATCATGATAACACCAAATTGGAATCTACCATTTGAACTAATGTGTGATGCAAGTGATTTTGCAATGGGAGCCGTTTTAGGACAAAGGATTGAAAAACGATTTCAACCTATATATTATGCTAGTAAGACGTTACAAGGAGCACAAACGAACTATACAACTACTGAAAAAGAACTCCTTGCTATTGTCTTTGCTTTTGACAAATTTCGATCATATCTCGTTCTAGCAAAAACGGTGGTCTATACCGACCATTCTGCTCTTAGATACCTATTTTCAAAACAAGATGCTAAACCAAGATTAATCCGTTGGATCTTACTCTTACAAGAGTTTGATATTGAAATCCGAGATAAAAAAGGAGCAGAAAATCTCGCCGCTGATCATCTTTCTCGTCTTGAAAATCCCGAATTAGAAGTTCTAAATGAATCGGCCATACAAGACAACTTTCCTGATGAATATCTATTGAAGATAGATTATAAAGAAATTCCATGGTTTGCAGACTATGCAAACTACTTAGTATGTGGATTCCTTGAAAAAGGATTATCGTACCAAAAACGAAAGAAATTCTTCAGTGATATAAAACACTATTTTTGGGAAGATCCACATCTGTTTAAAAGTTGTCCCGATGGAATAATACGCCGATGTGTATTTGGAGATGAAGCTAGTAAAATTTTAAACCATTGTCACACAGGACCAACAGTAGGGCATTATGGGCCTCAACTAACAGCAAGAAAAGTTTATGATGCTGGATTCTATTGGCCTACAATTTACAAAGACGCACACCTTCTTTGCAAATCCTGTGATGCTTGTCAAAGGGCCGGAAAAATAAGTCAACGTGATGAAATGCCACAAAATGTCATCCAAGTATGTGAAGTATTTGACATTTGGGGTATTGACTTTATGGGTCCATTTCCAAAATCTCATAATAATCTATATATACTCGTAGCCATTGATTATGTATCTAAATGGGCGGAAGCACAAGCTCTCCCAACTAACGATGCACGAGTTGTAGTCAACTTTTTAAAACGTCTTTTTGCAAGGTTTGGAACACCGAAAGCTTTAATAAGTGATCGGGGAACTCATTTCTGTAATAATCAACTTGAGAAAGTTCTTAAAAGATATGGAGTAACTCATAAAATCTCCACCGCATATCATCCACAAACAAGTGGACAAGTTGAAAATACCAACCGAGCATTAAAACGTATTCTAGAGAAAACCGTAGGATCAAATCCGAAAGAATGGTCCATTAAATTGGAGGATGCACTCTGGGCTTTTAGAACAGCCTACAAAACTCCAATTGGAACCACACCTTTTAGACTTGTTTATGGAAAAGCATGTCATCTTCCAGTAGAAATTGAACACAAAGCATTTTGGGCTTTGAAGACATGTAATCTTGATTTACATGAAGTCGGACGTCTACGATTAATTCAACTAAACGAATTAGAAGAATTAAGACATGAAGCATACGAAAATTCGTTAATCTATAAAGAAAGAACGAAGAAATGGCATGATAAAAGAATCAGAAGTTCAAAAGAATTTAAAGAAGGAGACATAGTTCTTCTTTTCAATTCACGATTCAAGCTATTTCCTGGAAAATTGAAATCAAGATGGTCTGGACCATTCATAGTCAAAAGAGTTTTCCCATACGGAACGATAGAATTAATAAATTCAAATGGGATTGAATTTAAAGTAAATGGTCACAGAGTTAAACACTACATACATAGTCCGATGGAAGTCGACAACGAAGTTAATCACAATTTCGACACCACAGCTAACTAAGTGTGGGGAGAATCAAGTCTTTAAAGGATAATATGTATTTCTGTTAGAGTTAGATTGTCTGTTTTCGTGTAGTTCGCGAAAATGGAACCCGAATGGTCTTTCCCTAGCAGACCCTAAAGAACTAGTCTTCTCCCCCCATTCTGAATTTTTATTTTTTTTAGGAAATGAAGACTGCCTGTGAATTAAACCATGGTCTAATGCTACACGCTTTGATCACTAAACGTAATAATGACACACTTCCGAGTGAAATAGTATCAGTAATCAGAGAAAGAATGGACGGAGTTAGAAAAGTATCCAGATGCGAAGATAATAAGTTACAATTTGGTAAAGGAAAATCAAAATCCGCAGCGAAAAGAAGAGCACGACACCTAGAAAGATGTCACAAATGCGGAAAATGGTCACATGGAGGTAAATGTTCAAATAATCAAACCTATTCAAATACCAAATTTGTTACTTTATGCAGAGACGGACCGTTCATATGTATAGAAGAAAAGACACTGAATGCTCGAGGTTACGCCTATGTAGCTATGGAAAACCAATTAAACCGACTATCTTATGAATGGGATAGATCATATAACTAAGAATACTATTTCACAGGTATGTCTGTACAGTTTTTATTTTATTTTTTTTTATTTTTAACCTTTTGATAATAAACGCTAATTTGTTCGCTATAAAGTATTAAATTGGTATTGAATAAAATTAGGTTTGGCGACCGAAATTATTGATATCATTCAAAAATTTATTACATCACTGCGAAATTTAACGTTTATTCTTAAGGTATAAATATCTTTAATCAATCAACCCAAAATATTTCAAAAATTCGTCATGAGTTAAATTAGGTCTTGGAACCGAAATTACTTTACCGAAAAGAGGGGCGCATATTTTTGATAATACTTGATTGATTAAAGTGGGATAAAAAGCCAAAAAGATTTTTAATTTCATTTTTATCATGTTTTTAAAATTAATATTTAAATCTTAAATTAATATTGTAAACTTTGTAAAAACAATATTTTTAAAATTGTAAATATTTGAAAAAATTAATATAAGTTTGGTGTGAATTTATAATATGAATTTTTAAATTAAGTTTGGTGTGAATTTTTAATTATTAAAATATGAATTTTTAATTTTATGCTTTTTAAATTTTAAGTTTGGTGTGAATTTTTAATATTAATTTTGAATTTTATATTTAAATTGTGTGAATTTAAAAACAAAAATTTACTTTATCTCATTAAGTTAAAAATATGATTTTTAAAATTCGTCGTAAGTTGAAGACTAGGTCTTTGAACCGAAATTGCTTTACCCGAGGGAGGGACGAAAACTTTTATTATCATTATTTTTAATCTTATTGAATTAAAGCATGCCAAAAACATTAAAAAAACCCAAAAAAAAATCTTAGCTTTTAAAACAATCGCTACAAAAAGACAAATTTTAAAATTTTGTCGAAGGACGGACTAGGACATCAATCTGAAACGACCTCGTCCTAAATAACAAGGGAAACAAAATTTTAAAAGTTAATTACTTAATTGTTTTATAAGTTAAAGATTATATATATAAAAAAAAGCAAACTCCGCGACTCGCGGAGTTTGAAGGGTAATTCACCGCGAGTCGCGGGAGGACCAAAATACAGAAAAAAAATAAAAACGCAGAACAGCTCAGTTCACAACCCACAACACAAAACACAGCGAAAAAACTGCCGAAAAAACCCACAAAAACACCCCCAAAATCACAATTTTTAACCGTTAATCATCAAATCTTTTTCTAAAATCATGTTGAGAAGGATGCTATCAAGGAATTACTCAAGAAAAACGGTAAATTTCTACACCTAAACACCATTTAATCCGAAAATTAGTGTTCTTGAGCAATTTTTTCCCCAATTTGATTTTGATGCTTTTTAGTGTAATTATGCTTAAATTGTTTATGTATTATGCTTGTATAACCTAGATTGATACTATTTAACATGATTAGAAGCCTTAAACTTCAAATTTAGAGTAATCTAGGGTTTGTGTTCTTGAGCAAATTTGGGGCTTTTTGATATAAACAGGTTATGGCCGATTTTTGTCATGAATTGTTGCTAAATTAAGTAGTGTAACATGTTTAGGTAGTTAAATGATCCAAACTTTGAGCCTAAACATGATTTTGAGAATTAAAGTGGACTTTTTCAAGTCTAAATTTCATGAACTTGATTTTTGAGAGATAATGCCATTTGAAACTTGTTTAATTGCTAGTAATGATTATTTTGACATGTTATTTAAGTTGAATGCTTATGAACTTGGCGAACATTTTCGTATATGCTTATTTGAAAAAGTGTAGATTTGATAAAAATGTGAAAATGAGCTTAAGTTTGATATAAATTGATCATGTCATTGTAATTAATTTGATTGATGATTTTGCTGACGCTAATGCATATTTGGATGCACAAAAATTGCGTTTGATGTGTTTTGCAGACTGAAAGGGGTGAATCTTCATCACAAGCTCGCAATGCTCCTGCTGAGAATGCAGAACAACAGGAGGTGGATAACTACTACAAGCAAGATATACCTCATCCAGTCATGACCTTTTCTGATATGCACTTGGAAGAGTTGCACCCGAACCTGAGATTTGACAGACTTTGGTTAGATTATCCAAAATACCAAAGGGGTTTGCATACTCTTCATTCTAAAGTTGTTGAGGTACCTAGGGTCATAGAATGGGGACCCTTAGAAGCTGTAGAATTGGCCGGGCCAATTAGGGAATTACTTGTACAGAGGTATGGTAATTCTACTTTTAATGACTGGGTACGTTTATTCACCATGCGTAGACCTGTATATAAAGTATGGTGTGAAGAATTGTTGTGTAGTATAGAATTAAATGATCGGGTAGCTAGTTTAACCGATCGATCTTTTATTAGATTTTTGTTAGGAGGTTCGATGCGCCACATGTCTTTACTAGACATGGCTCAGGCTTTACGTATATATACGCCTGAGGAGTTAGCATCTGCCGATTGTAGAGGATTGATACTAAATGGTAGAAAGATAGATGAAAATTTTGATACACACGGTGTATGGAGTCAAATGACAAGCCATCACCGATTCAAAGGGGGAAATTACTCTTATTTGGATATAGATAGAGCTGAATTAAGAGTGATTCATAGGTTTTTAGCTAATTCGATTACACAAAGAGGTAAGAACAAGGAAATGGTAAATGAACAGGATTTGTTTTACCATATGTGTAATCGAGACCCACAAAGCGCTGTAAGTATACCTTATTGTGTGGGTTATTATTTATCAGCTATGGTTAGGGGGATGAGACCGCATAGCATAATAGGAGGTGGTATTTTTATTACTTTGATTGCTGAATATCTCGGTGTGGATATAAGTCGGGGGGGATTATTAGTCGAAGAAACAGAACCCCGCGATACTATAGGTTTAAATGTATACCATGGTGTGAAAGTTTTGAAGAGGCGAAATAACGCCGCAGTACAATACCATGGTAGACATCCACAGGTTGAGAGAAACCAACAGCAAGGTAATGTAGGAGGGGGAAATGAGATGCAAGAAATGCAAAGGTTTATAGCTTCACAGGATTACGAAAATGCTAGACAGAGAGCATTTGAAGATTGGCAAGTTCATCAAAACCAAATCATAGCTCATTGCCAACATATAGGTAGAAACTATATTCCTACACCAAAACCCATATTCCCTCCCTGGTCTATAGAGATGCAACCACCGTATCCTACGTATAACCCTGCCGAAGCATTTTATAGCACCTATGGTTATGCTTGGAACCCCTATTGGTACCAGTATCATCCCTAGTCTACTTAGTTTTATTTATTTTGTAATTTGTAATGTTGATACATTTAATACTTATGTTAATATTGTAATAGTTTTTATAATTTTCTAACTTTTATTCCTAGATTTTAATAATTTTTGAATGTGGGGTAATATACCAAACTTCAAAAATATGTATATATGTTTGCAGTTTATCTTATGTACACAACAGGGTAAAACAACGCATTTTCAAAGACTAGCATTAAGTTCAGCAAAAGCAACTAATTTTGACGACAATATGCAAAATATATGTGAAATAACAACGAGACGAATGAACAAATGATGTGCACCATTTATCATTCAGCAAACAAACGCCAATATGTTTGGAAACTTTGGTAAAATTTAATCAATTTCACACAAATCGCCCTCAATAATTTAAATTGTTACTGATTTCTTGCAAATGAGGGCATTGCAAGATCTTAAGTGTGGGAAGGGGTTAAATTCTTTCGGATTTTTAAAATTTTTACATTATACACTTGGTTATCATTAGAAATACTAGTAAAGTAGTAGTTGTATTAGAATCTAGTGCTCTCTGATAATAAAGAACAGCCCAAGTCTTATATACTGACTACCCAATTCTAGTAAAATTTTACAAAATTAAATGAACTCAAAATCATGTTTATACATATTTATGAACGATAAAACTAGGTTTTAACACCGAAATTATTGTAACCTCGGAAAGGACATAAATTGAGAAACAAACCAAAATGTTAAAATTCATTTAAAATGGAATAGAGGACGATAAAAAGGAAAATAAAAGCCAAATGTGGGAAAATTTACCAAGTTATCTTAAACATATGTCACATATTTTTATACAAATAACTGAAAATACTTTTGCTTTGAACTAAACTAAACTGTTTTACCTGATTTACTGTAAGAAAGATGGATCTACACGATGAATCAATTCCATCATTAAAAGGAAGTAAAGTCTTCCGAAAAAGACACGCGCTTCTTGATTTAGGTCATGAAGTTGTCGTCCAGACCAGCTGTAGGTTGACGAAAAATCTAGAAAAGTCATCACT
The DNA here is from genome assembly GCF_046630445.1 of Rutidosis leptorrhynchoides. Lineage (NCBI taxonomy): Eukaryota > Viridiplantae > Streptophyta > Magnoliopsida > Asterales > Asteraceae > Rutidosis > Rutidosis leptorrhynchoides. The sequence continues at coordinate 635,481,291 of NC_092336.1, forward strand.
AAAATTAGCAGGAAATCCACGGACCTCAGCATTAAACAGGGTCGCCAAGTGGACAGATTTATCCTAACCATGAGAAGGATTTATCTCATAAAATGGGGGGGCACCATGCAAATTAGCTGGATAAGACTAATGAATCAGATCCCCAGAAAGGATAATCTCCTTAAAAGATCAAAAATCAGCTTTTAAGCCTGAGATTACTCAATCCTTGAGATTGACCTTAAAGATTGAGAATTACAAACTCATGGAATTCAATGATATCTAAACTCGAGCTTGAACGAGAAAATATTTTGATCAAAATTACAAACCGATTTGTTTTCTAAAAACCCTATTTTCAATGCGTTCATTACCATTGAACGTAAAATCCTAGGAATTCACCTGGAATTCATTAGGTCACCTGAACCAAATCGGGTGTCAACCGTAAGAACGGTGGTTGCATAGTGGTCAAAGACAGGACCTTGTGCCAGACCGAAAAATTATAAGGGTGAGCTTTACTATTACTCCTACCAAGGATAGTAATTGCGTCCGACACGTTATAGACCATAATTAAAAGCATGTCAGGGGACATTGCCTTAACAGTTGCTTGTTCAACGCTTTCCTTTACAACCGGACGGTAGTTTACCGAAAGGAAATATACGGGACAAGTAAACTGGACGTGTTGCTTTCCAAATACAAGGTTAGCAAGTGGGTGACACAAAACCATAAGTTTTGAGCTAAAATTTTCAAATCTGAAACCCACCAAACCCACAAAAATATTTTGCAAACACCGGTGAAGGGTTATTCCGGAAAACTTATCTAGGGTCAAAACTAGATTTAATTTTCAAAAGATCAAATGTTTTCATAAAGATCCAATTTCCTTAATGGATCTAAATTTTTATAGTCATGTGGGACTGTAAACCATATCGTTACTACCATTGTTTATACCACCGTATAGAAATCACTGATGTACAAAGTGTGAAGAATAAAGAAGTGATTCTAGTATTTCAAGACGATATTGCTTGAGGACAAGCAATGCTCAAGTGTGGGAATATTTGATAATGCTAAAAACGAACATATATTTCATAGCATTATTCCTCAAGAAAGACAAGCTTTTAGTTGCAATTGTTCTATTTAAAAGTGATATTCGTTTAAATAATAAAAGGTGAAGACAAAAGACAGATTCGACGAATTGAAGACGCAAACAACCAAAAAGCTCAAAAGTACAAAAGACAATCAAAGAGGTTCCAATTATTGATAAGAAACGTCTCGAAATTACAAGAGTACAAGATTCAAAACACAAAGTACAAAATATAAAATTGTACGCAAGGACGTTCGAAAATCCGGAACCGGGACCAGAGTCAACTCTCAACGCTCGACGCAACGGACTAAAAATTACAAGTTAACTATGTATATAAATATAATATAATATATAATTAATTATATTAATTATATATATATTATATTTATAAATAAATCGTCGGCAAGAAAGACTCCAAAGAATGTGAGCTGTATTCTCAAACTCCGCGACTCGCGGAGTTTGAAGGCCAAAAGGGCTGCGAGTCGCGGAGCCTCAAACTTTGAAACTCCCTATAAAGCCAACCGAATTCTGAGCATTTTTCATCATCTTTTTCCCTTCTTCTCTCAATATATACGTAATATATATTTATAATTTATATTTTAATTTTAATTTTAATTTTAAATCCTAATAATAAGGGTATGTTAGCGAATATTGTAAAGGTGTAAGTCGAAATTCTGTCCGTGTAACGCTACGCTATTTTTAATCATTGTAAGTTATGTTCAACCTTTTTAATTTAATGTCTCGTAGCTAAGTTATTATTATGCTTATTTAATCCGAAGTAATCATGATGTTGGGCTAATTACTAAAATTGGGTAATTGGGCTTTGTACCATAATTGGGGTTTGGATAAAAGAACGACACTTGTGGAAATTAGACTATGGGCTATTAATGGGTTTTATATTAACTAAACAATACCTTGTTAATTTAATATACAAACTTATAATTCGACGTATTTATATATAACCACATACGCTTGACTGGGTACGGTGGGCGGGATATCTATAAATACCAATAATTATTCATTTTACCGGATACGGAACTGGATTAATAGTTAATAGACTTGTTGAAACAGGGGTGAATTACATTCAAGGATAATTGGTGTAATTGTTAACAAAGTAGTAAAACCTTAGTTTACACAAAGTCGATAACCTGGTGTATTCATTAAACAAAGTATTAAAACCTTGTTACAATTCGAATCCCCAATTAGTTGGAATATTTAACTTCGGGAATAAGAATAATTTGACGAAGGCTTTCGCTCTTTATATTTATGACTGATGGACTATTATGGACAAATCCGTATGGACATATTAAATAATCCAGGACAAAGGACATTTAACCCATGGGCATAAAACTAAAATCAACACGTCAAACATCATGATTACGGAAGTTTAAATAAGCATAATTCTTTTATTTCATATTTAATTTCCTTTATTTTATATTTAATTGCACTTCTAATTATCGCATTTTTATTGTATTTAATTGCACTTTTAATTATCGTACTTTTTAATTATCGCAAGTTTATTTTATCGCACTTTTATTATTCGCAATTTCATTATCGTTATTTACTTTACGCTTTAATTTAAGTCTTGTATTTATTTTTAATATTTTACATTTGGTTTTAACTGCGACTAAAGTTTTAAAATCGACAAACCGGTCATTAAACGGTAAAAACCCCCCTTTATAATAATAATATTACTTATATATATATTTGTATTTTTATAAAAGTAAACTAATATAGCGTTAAGCTTTGTTTAAAAAGATTTCCTGTGGAACGAACCGGACTTACTAAAAACTACACTACTGTACTATTAGGTACACTGCCTATAAGTGTTGTAGCAAGGTTTAAGTATATCCATTCTATAAATAAATAAATATCTTGTGTAAAAATGTATCGTATTTAATAGTATTTCTAGTAAAATTTAATAGTATTTTATACCCCTTAGCTTTAACATCAATAGCATAGCAACCTTTTCTTATTAGTTTTTGTGCCTTCAAATTACTAATAAGATGTAGTTTCGTGTTGCCCTTTTCTCCGTACACCATTAAGGGTTCTCCTTCTTCTCGTACAATGCGAATTGCATTTTTATAACATACGATCTATGCTTTCATCTCCTTCAGCCAGTCCATGCCAACTATTACATCAAAACTCCCTAACTCTACTGGTATCAAATCAATCTTAAATATTTCGCTACCCAGTTTAATTTCTCGATTCCGGCATATATAATCTGCTGAAATTAATTTACCGTTTGCTAATTCGAGTAAAAATTTACTATCCAATGGCGTCAATGGACAACTTAATTTAGCACAAAAATCTCTACTCGTATAGCTTCTATCTGCACCCGAATCAAATAAAACGTAAGCAGATTTATTGTCAATAAGAAACATACCCGTAACAAGTTCTGGGTCTTCCTGTGCCTCTGCCGCATTAATATTGAAAACTCTTCCGCGGCCTTGTCCATTCGTGTTCTCTTGGTTCGGGCAATTTCTAATAATGTGGCCCGGTTTTTCACATTTATAACAAACTACATTGGCATAACTTGCTTCAACACTACTTGCTCCGCCATTACTCGTTCCGACACAATTTGTTCCTTTCGTTCTGTTAACCCCTGGTCTGTAGACCTCACACTTCGCCGCGCTATGACCATTTCTTTTTCACTTGTTGCAAAATTTGGTGCAGAACCCCGAGTGATACTTTTCACACCTTTGGCATAGCTGCTTCTGATTGTTGTTGTTGCGGTTGTTATTGTTATTGGGATGATTGTTGTAGTTGTTGTTGTTGTTATGCCGTTTGTTGTAGTTGCGATTGATGTTGCGATTGTTGGGATAGTTGTTGTTGTATTGGTGACTCTTATGACCATTTTCCTCCCACTTTCTTTTGACTAGCTTCAGGTTGGCCTCTTCGGCCGCCTGTTCTTTAATTCTTCCCTCAATCTGGTTCACTAGTTTGTGAGCCATTCTACATGCCTTTTGTATGGAGGCAGGCTCGTGTGAACTTATATCTCCTTGGATTCTCTCCGGTAACCCTTTCACAAACGCGTCGATCTTCTCTTCCTCATCTTCGAACGCTCTCGAACACAATAGGCATAATTCTGTGAATCGTCTTTCATACAAAGTAATATTGGATCCCTGTGTTCGTAACCCTCTAAGTTCTGACTTGAGCTTATTGACCTCGATTCTGGGACGGTACTTCTCGTTCATCAAGTGCTTGAATGCTGACCACGGTAGCGCGTAAGCAGCATCTTGTCCCACTTGCTCTAGATAGGTATTCCACCATGTTAACGCAATACCTGTGAAGGTATACGTAGCGTACTTCACTTTGTCTCCTTCAGCACACTTACTTATGGCAAACACCGATTCAACTTTCTCGGTCCACCGTTTCAATCCGATTGGTCCTTCGGTCCCATCAAATTCTGAAGGTTTGCAGGCAGTGAATTCCTTGTAGGAGCATCCTACACGATTTATTGCGCCGTTAGCTGTATTGTTAGATTAGGAGTTATTGTTGGTATGTAGCGCGGTCTGTACTGCGGCTATGTTTGAAGCAAGAAAAGCACGAAATTCCTCTTCGCTTATATTCAAAGTGTGTCGAGTAGTCGGTGCCAATTCCTTCAAAATAGTCAAATGAAACAAGTTAATTATACAGAATATTAAGAGTAGTCAATAGTATCTCGTAGCATAATATGAACTCATTTATAAAAGCTTTTTCTTCATATTAGCGTTTTATAAGTTTAAATTCGGGTAATACCTACCCGTTAAGTTCATACTTAGTAGCTAATATACAATTCAACTACTACAATTCCATATAAAAAACTGATTATAATAATATATCACATATAAATATTCTTCAAACTTACAACTTCGCTATATTACATATAACATGAAATATAGTACACTATGATACAGGACAGTTTTGAAGATAAATCTAGTTAATACGCAAGTTGTTCAGCAAAGGAAATAAAGACACGTAATTCATAAGTCCAGAAACAAGTCATGCATTCTGGTTTTACTAAGATGACTTCCCATCCTTGGTCTTGTGGAAAATAACTTTTATGACCATTGGCTAGGCAGCATGTTGTAATATCATCAAAAGGACGAGGGTTTCGTAATGTCCAACGGCCCCGTAATAATCTAAAAACCTTGTTTCTCACCCCAACTACTGAATCCGTCACTTGTAGGAAAGTTTTATTTAAAAGCTGCAATCCGATGTTCTTTTTCTCACTTTGGTAAGAAGCGAACATCACTAACCCGTAAGCATAACATTCTTCTTTATGTTGCATGTTAGAAGCTCTTTCTAATTCATGAAATCCTATGTTGGGATATGTTGAGTCAAAATAGGTTCTTAACCCGTAGCGTAAAATTGCATTTGGGTTCCCCGCATTTAACGCTTTAAAGAAAACACGGCGTAACTTAAAGTCTCCCCAATGTGATATACCCCACCTATCAAAGGAAAGCCTTTTATAAACTAAGGCATTTCTGGAAAGTCTTTCAAATGTTTGACAAGTTAATTTCGCCATAACTAAATGTGCTGATGAATTCTGACCGACTCTAGACAAGATTTCCTCAATCATATCTTCTGGTAGATCTTCTAAAATATTCGGTTGTCTACCCTTAACGTCCATTTTATTTTTATACTGTAAAATAGACAAGGATTAGATTCGTAATAATAAACAATACAAGCAATTTTTACATAGAACATAAAAGTACAAGCACACTACAATACATTTATTACACAACATGCTCACACCCCTCTAATCTGAATCACTGGTTTCTTCTTCTTTGGACTAGGTTCTTTTTCCTAATTTTCTAGGGATATATGATGTTCCTCTAATACGAGCAGTCATTTTCCACATTGGTTTAGAAAAACCTGGTGGTTTAGAGGTTCTCGGATTATTGTCACGATATTGAAAATACGGGTGTTGACGGTACATATAAAGTTCATCGGGGTCGGAATCAGATTTCTCTATTTTGATGCCTTTTCCCTTATTATTTTCTTTTCCCTCATTAAATTGGGTCAGGGTAATTTCTATAACATCATCGGAATCCTCATCAGGATCCAATTCATTGGAAAATTGGTAATTTTCCAAATATTTTGCTTCCTTAGCGGAAACACCATTAACCATTATTAACTTTGGTCCATTGGTTGAGAATTTTCTTTTATTTGACCGGTTTTCTGTGGTTCCAACTATTCCCACTCCGGAACCTCTTCTTCTTCCGGTTCCTCTTCTTCTGGTTCCGTTTCCTCTTCATCGGTTTATCCAAGACTTTTCTAAGATTGCTTCTCCTTTGACGAAGTTGACGAGGAAGAACGTGTCTATGGTTGTTCCAAATAATATATATACATGGGTCGATATGATATGTCAAAACATTTGCATACGTGTCTATGGTATCCCAAGATTACATAATATATTAGAATATATGTATCATACAATATAAGTTAGCTAGGATATGATTTGTATAGATTTGTTAAACATTTCCCGTTGCTAAAAAGATCAAAAATATCCAATCTTGTTTTACCCATAACTTCTTCATTTTAAATCCGTTTTGAGTGAATCAAATTGCTATGGTTTCATATTGAACTCTAATTTAAGAATCCAAACAGAAAAAGAATAGGTTTATATTCAGAAATTTAAGTTACATGTCAATTACTAAATAGGTAGTCATTTCCGTCGAAAGAACGACATCTTGATGACCATTTTGAAAAACATACTTTCACTTTGATTCTAACCAAGATTTTTGGATATAGTTTCATGTTCATATGAAAAATCATTTTCCCAGAAGAACAACTTTTAAATCAATGTTTATCATAGTTTTTAATTATCCAAACCAAAACAGCCCCCGGTTTCACTACGACGGCGTATATCCGATTTTATGGTGTTCATCGTGTTTACAGGTTTTAAATCATTAAGTTAGCATATAATATAGATATAGAACATGTGTTTAGTTGATTTTAAAAGTCATGTTAGAAGGATTAACTTTTGTTTGCGAACAAGTTTAGAATTAACTAAACTATGTTCTAGTGATTACAAGTTTAAACCTTCAAATAAGATAGCTTTATATGTATGAATCGAATGATGTTACGAACATCATTACTACCTCAAGTTTTCTGGATAAAACTACTGGAAATGAGAAAAATGGATCTAGCTTCAAAGGATCCTTGGATGGCTTGAAAGTTCTTGAAGTAGAATCATGACACGAAAACAGTTCAAGTAAGATTTTCACTCGAAATAAGATTGTTATAGTTGTAGAAATTGAATCAAAGTTTGAATATGAATATTACCTTGAATTAGAAAGATAACCTACTGTAAATAACAAAGGTTCCTTGATCTTAGATGATTACTTGGAATGGATTAGAAAGCTTGGAAGTAGACTTGCAAACTTGGAAGTATTCTTGATTTTTATGAAACTATACTTATGGAATTTATGAAGAACACTTAGAACTTGAAGATGGAACTTGAGAGAGATCAATTAGATGAAGAAAATTAAAGAATGAAAGTGTTTTTAGGTGTTTTTGGTCGTTGGTATATGGATTAGATATAAAGGATATGTAATTTTGTTTTCATGTAAATAAGTCATGAATGATTGCTAATATTTTTGAAATTTTATGAGATATTTCATGCTAGTTACCAAATGATGGTTCCCACATGAGTTAGGTGACTAACATGTGCTGTTAAGAGCTGATCATTGGAGTGTATATACCAATAGTACATATATCTAAAAGCTGTGTATTGTACGAGTACGAATACGGGTGCATACGAGTAGAATTGTTGATGAAACTGAACGAGGATGTAATTGTAAGCATTTTTGTTAAGTAGAAGTACTTTGATATGTGTCTTAAAGTCTTTAAAAAGTGTAAGAATACATATCAAAACACAACATGTATATACATTCTAACGGAGTCGTTAAGTCTTCGTTAGTCGTTACATGTTAGTGTTGTTTTGAAACCTTTAAGTTAACGATCTCAATTAATGTTGTTAACCCAATGTTTATTATATCAAATGAGATGTTAAATTATTATGTTATCATGATATTATGATGTATGAATATCTCTTAATATGATATATACATTAAAATATCGTTACAACGATAATCGTTACATATAAGTCTCGTTTCGTAATTCTTGAGTTAGTAGTCTTGTTTTTACATATGTAGTTCATTGTTAACACACTTAATGATATATTTAAATATCATTTTATCATGTTAAATATAGTGTATCAATATCTTAATATGATACATATGTATTTAGTAGACGTTATCATAACGATAATCGTTATATATATCATTTCGAGTTTCTTAACTTAGTAATCTCATTTCTTATGTATATCACACATTGTTAATATACTTAGTGAGATACTTACTCATCATAATCTCATGTCAACTATATATATATATATATATATATATATATATATATATATATATATATATATATATATATATATATATATATATATATATATATATATATATATATATATATATATATATATATATGTGTGTACCACAACATGTAGTTTTTTACAAATTGGTAACGTTCGTGAATCGCCGGTCAACTTGGGTGATCAATTGTCTATATGAAACTTATTTCATTTAATCAAGTCTTAACAAATTTGATTGCTTAACACGTTGGAAACATTTAGTCATGTAAATATCAATCTCAATTAATATATATAAACATGGAAAAGTTCGGGTCACTACAGTATTGGTGGCCCGGTATGAAACGTGATGTTGTTAAGTATGTTGAACAATGCGTCACGTGTTTGCAAGTTAAAGCCGAACATCGAAATCCGTATGGTAAGTTACAACCGTTGGAAGTTCCAAAATGGAAATGGGAGCACATTACCATGGACTTCATTACTAAGTTATCAAAGATGGCGAGAACCCAATATGATACGATTTGGGTGATAGTTGATAGATTGATGAAGAGTGCCTTGTTTCTTCCCATTCGGGAAACGATATCGTCGGAGACTTTGTCCAAATTATTTATCAAGGAGGTGATATCGAGACATGGGGTTCCTATATCTATTGTTTCGGATCGAGATACTCGTTTCACGTCTCGGGTTTTGGAATAAGTTTCATGAAGATATGGGTACTCAATTGAAAATGAGCACGGCGTATCATCCTCAAACGGACGGTCAAACTGAGCGTACAAATCAAACGTTGGAGGATATGTTAAGGGTGTGTGTTATTGATTTCGGTGGTAGTTGGGATGAGCACTTACCATTGGTGGAATTCTCATATATTAATAGTTACCACACTAGTATTGGAATGCCACCTTATGAGATGCTTTATGGGCGTAGGTGTCGAACTCCTATTTGTTGGGGTGAAGTGGGTCAACGAGAAATCGGGAGTACCGATTTGGTTTTAGAGACGAATAGTAAGATTGAGATAATTTGGGCTCGACTTAAGGCGGCGCAAGATTGACAAAAATCTTATGCCGATAAAGGTAGGCGATCGATTGAGTTTCAAGAAGGTGACATGGTGATGCTTAAGGTTTCGCCATGGAAAGGTGTTATTCGGTTTCAGAAACGAGGAAAGTTAGATCCTCGATTTATTGGTCCTTTCAAGGTTTTGGCACGTGTTGGTGAAGTTGCTTATAGACTAGAGTTACCCGAAGAGTGTAGTGACCCGAACTTTTCCATGTTTATATATATTAATTGAGATTGATATTTACATGACTAAATGTTTCCAACCTGTTAAGCAATCAAACTTGTTAAGGCTTGATAAAATGAAATAAGTTTCATATAGACAATTGATCACCCAAGTTGACCGGTGATTCACAAACGTTAAAACTTGTAAAAACTATATGATGACGTATATATGAATATGTATATATATATATATATATATATATAGTTAACATGATTTTATGATAAGTAAGTATCTCGTTAGGTATTTTAACAATGAGTTATATACATAAAAATGACACTATTGAATTATGAAACTCGAAAACGATATATATAACGATTATCGTTATATCAACGTCTTACTAAATACATATGGATCATTTTAAGATATTTTTACATTATATAATCATGATAAATGATAAGTAAATATATCACTAAGTGTATTAACAATGAACTACATATAAAAAAATAAGACTACTAACTTAATGATTTCAAAACGAGACATATATGTAACGATTATCATTGTAACGACATTTAACTGTATATATATCATACTAAGATATATTATATATCATAATATCATGATAATGTAACAATTTAACATCTCTTTAGATATAATAAACAATGGGTTAACAACATTTAACAAGACCGTTAACCTAAAGGTTTCAAAACAACATATACATGTAACGACTAACGATGACTTAACGAATCAGTTAAAATGTATTTACATGTAGTGTTTTAATATGTATTTATACACTTTTGAAAGACTTTAAGACACTTATCAAAGTACTTCTACTTAACAAAAATGCTTACAATTACATCCTCATTCATTTTCATCAATAATTCTACTCGTATGCACCCGTATTCGTACTCGTACAATACACAGCTTTTAGATGTATGTACTATTAGTATATACACTCCAATGATCAGCTCTTAGCAGCCCATGTGAGTCACCTAACATATGTGGGAACCATAATTTGGAAACTAGCATGAAATATCTCATAACATTACAAAAATATTAGTAATCATTCATGACTTATTTACAAGTAAACAAAATTACACATCCTTTATATCTAATCCATATACCAACGACCAAAAACACCTACAAACACTTTCATTCTTCAATTTTCTTCATCTAATTGATCTCTCTCAAGTTCTATCTTCAAGTTCTAAGTGTTCTTCATAAATTCTATAAGTTCTAGTTTCATAAAATCAAGAATACTTCCAAGTTTGCTAGCTTACTTCCAATCTTGTAAAGTGATCATCCAACCTCAAGAAATCTTTCTTATTTACAGTAAGATATCTTTCTAATACAAGTTAATACTCATATTCAAACTTTGATTCAATTTCTATAACTATAACAATCTTATTTCGAGTGGAAATCTTACTTGAACTTGTTTTCGTGTCATGATTCTGCTTCAAGAACTTTCAAGCCATCTAAGGATCCTTTGAAGCTAGATCTATATTTCTCATTTCCAGTAGGTTTATCCATAAAACCTGAGGTAGTAATGATATTCATAACATCATTCGATTCATATATATAAAACTACCTTATTCGAAGGTTTAAACTTGAAATCACTAGAACATAGGTTAGTTAATTCTAAACTTGTTCGCAAACAAAAGTTAATCCTTCTAACTTGACTTTTAAAATCAACTAAACACATGTTCTATATCTATATGATATGCTAACTTAATGATTTAAAACCTGTAAACACGAAAAACATCGTAAAACCGGACATACGCCGTCGTAGTAACACCGCGGGCTGTTTTGGGTTTGATAATTAAAAACTATGATAAACTTTGATTTAAAATTTGTTCTTCTGGGAAAATGATTTTTCTTATGAACATGAAACTATATCCAAAAATCATGGTTAAACTCAAAGTGGAAGTATGTTTTTTCAAAATGGTCATCAAGACGTCGTTCTTTCGACTGAAATGACTACCTCTTACAAAAATGACTTGTAACTTATATTTCCAACAATAAACCTATACTTTTTATATATTTATTCATAAAATAGAGTTCAATATGAAACCATAGAAATTTGATTCACTCAAAACGGATTTAAAACGAAGAAGTTATGGGTAAAACAAGATTGGATATTTTTTGATTGTTGTAGCTACGGGAAATATTGTAACGATTCTATACAAATCATATCCTAGCTAACTTATATTGTATTATACATGTATTCTATTATATTATGTAATCTTGGGATACCATAGACACGTATGCAAATGTTTTAACATATCATATCGACCCACATATATATATTATTTGGAACAACCATAGACACTCTATATGCAGTAATGTTGAAGTTAGCTATACAGGGTTGAGGTTGATTCCAAAAATATATATACTTTGAGTTGTGAATTAGCCTGAGACGTGTATACACTGGGTCGTGGATTTATTCAAGATAATATATATATCGATTTATTTCTGTACATCTAACTATGGACAACTAGTTGTGTAACATCCCGCATTTTTCCGTTAAATTATTTTAACGCCCGTCTTTTTCTTTTTAAATAATACCCTTCGTATCTAGATTCGTATCCTTTGTTATGTAACATTTTAAATATTTTCGTTATCGGATTTTAATATCTCCCGTACTCCCGTGTAACTTAAAATAATTCGTTCGGTTATTTTCCGCACCCGATTCAAAGTTGAGCGACCAAACTTGCCAAAGTATCAAACTTTTGACAAGGTCAAAGAGTCAACCTCCTTCATCCCTTTCATTCATCCTCCCTTTTCCATTTTTGATACTTTCAAACTCTCTCATTTCTCAAACATAAAATCATCATCCAAATCTCACCAAGGAAGTAAACATCAAAACAAACTACATATTCTTGATCCTCTCATCATCCTCTTCGATTTGATGCTAACTACTTCGATTTTGGGTAACATTTCTAAAACACTAGATTTCTTTAAATTCGTGTTCTTGACTTATAAAGTTGTTAATTAGTGTCTATGGCTCATTGTGATGTCGTGTATGTAATTTGTATGCCCGATTCGTTGTTTTTGGTGTAACTAGTTCAATATGAAAATTTCTTGCTAAATCCTTGATTTTGGATGATCAAATGTTGTTAGATTGTTAAAGTGCATGTTTTAAAAGTGTTACTAGTATCTTTAGCTTCGTTTTGATGTATAGGTTGATTAAGGAAACATCAAACTCATGACTAGTGATTTTGTGAACTTGGATTAGGGTTTGATAAGCTTTACATGAACTTTTGATGCGTCAAATGCTATGAGATATTGTTGTTATGTGTTTTGTTGCAATGTGTGTTTGATCACCTTCGAAACGGCATATCATACATGTAAAACGGTTGCCCGAATCATGAAATGCATATTTGGAACTTGAACTTTGATTATGGACGTTTAAATGCGGTTTTGGGGTGTGTAAGTGTTGAATTGCTTAATGAAATGTGTCTAGGTGTTTTCCTCGTCAAATTACCTTTCCGGTGATATAAAATGCATGTTCTAAATGTTTGCGGTTTGTAATTTGGGTTGGTTTGATTGTTGGTTCGTGCACTTAGAGTTGCAGCAAACAGGGCCTGGAAACCAACCAGGACGCCGTCCAGAAACTCAGGACGCCGTCCCACTTCTAATACCTGGACGCCATCTAGGTACTCAGGACGCCGTCCCACTCTTCAATATAGGACGCCGTCCAGTCATCTGGGACGCCGTCCTAATGGCCTAAAACTGGCTGTTCACTTAGTCTTTTGACGAAAAATGTTTGGCATGTTCTAGACCTCCAATTCACTTGCAACTTGTTTTAACATGCTTATATATGAATAACTAGCATAGAAAATTTGTCCGAGACCCGACCCGAACATGTTGACTTTTTCGTTGACTTTGACCGACCAAGTTTGACTTTTTGTCAAACTTAACCAAATACTTATGCAACCTTTCTAACATGATTATTTACTTGTAACTTGCATGAAACTTGACTAGTTGATTCACATGTTAATATAATCGAGTCGTAACGAGCCATAGGACTAATTGAACATCTTTGACCGTTGTGCTTACCGATATTGATATAACCTATATGTTTAGGTCAAGACTAGCTTTGTCTTTGCACGCGTTTACTTGTTGAAGTACTTTATTAACTCTCGCGCTCAAGGTGAGATCATAGTCCCACCTTTTCAACAACTTTTATACTTTTAAATCGTGGGCTGAGAAAACATATACTTTGTTACATCTTGTACTACTTACTTTTATGTTTTGAACACAAGTGTGAAAACAAACATTCCACGTGCGAGTTAGAACAAAAATGCCTCAATTCGATTATCATTAGTTACACTTGCAGGGTGTAAGCGAGAACTTATATTGTGTGGCCATACGGGTTTAACAAACCCTCATTCGGACGGTTCGCTACCGTTATGCGGATGAAATATATTTTTGTGTTTTAGTGTGGGTTCTAGCACTGTGTGATGGGGTAACGTTGGTTAAGTTTTGATAATTGAGTGCTCGCGTATAACAACACTTTTGGAATGCAAATGATTTGGATAATCTACGTTATGGAAATACAAAATCTTGTGGTTCAAAAACAACGTTTAATACTTACTAAACCTATGATTTCACCAACGTTTTCGTTGACAGATTCTTCTATGTTTTCTCAGGTTTTGAATGCTTAGTGATACATGCTTCCGCACTCTTTTGATACTTGCTTGGATGTCGAGTATACATGCATTTTGGAGCATCTTTTGAACTTATTTAAACTGTGTCGCATAGTTTTCATTTGTACTTATATCGTTGTAACTTAACTTGTGGTCAATTATCTTTGTAAACTTTGAAATAATCTTTACACTTGAATGGATGCGACATATTTTGGGTCAAACGTCTGTTTTAAAGACTTATGACCAGGTAATGGGACCTACGTAGTCGACGCCGTCACTTGACGATTTTTCGGGGTCGCTACAAGTGGTATCAGAGCCTTGGTTGTAGGGATTTAGAGTTCATTTGTGTCCACCCCGAGTCATAGGGTACATAGGTGAATCTAGACTACAACTGGCATATAGACTGAAGTAGGAATTACTTGACTATTTGTGCATCTATACTCGAACTCTTCTATCATATCTAACTCGTATTCGATCTTGATCTTACGTTGATAAATTTTGTTGACGCGCCACCTTGACTTATGAGGTAATGTTAAATGCACATGAGAATCAGGGTAATATAATTTCCGGGATTATATTACGGTGATTCATATGGACATTCCGACATTATGACATAAAGAATTTAAGGCGAGTCAAGGAAAATTTTCTCTACATCATCATTCCCTATCATGATTAGTATTATTGAGAATACTAATCAACGATATTCTTGTGTCTTGAAGGAACAATGCCTCCCCGTCGCGGGCCACGTAATGAAACTTTCGAACAAGCTTTTCAACGAATGATAGCCACCGCCATATGTGCGGCTATGGCTAGTATCTCCTCCGACATCAATAACAACCACAACCACAACAACCATGGAGCCGGTAATTCAAACGAGGGTTGCTCCTACAAAACTTTCATGGGGTGCAAACCTCACACCTTCGATGGGACCGGAGGACCGGTTGTGCTCACCCGATGGTTTGAGCAAACAGAAGCCGTTTTTAGCATAAACGGTTGTCGGGACCAAGACAAAGTCAAATATTCCACCCACACTTTCGCCGGTATCGCCCTCACATGGTGGAATACGTATGTGCTGTCGGTGGGTATCGATGAAGCTCACACTCTCTCATGGGCCGACTTAAAGAAAAAGATGATCACCGAATACTTCCCGCGCGAAGAGACCCGTAAGCTCGAACACGAACTAAGAACTTTAAAAGCGGTCGGGAATGACCTAAAGGCATATAATCAACGATTTTCTGAGCTATCCTTGATGTGCCCAAACCTCGTGACCCCCGAACCTCTAAGGGTTGAACTTTACATGGATGGTCTTCCCAAGAGCATCAAACAAGGAGTAATGTCATCCAAACCCAGTAATCACCAAGAGGCCTTGAATATGGCCCGTCAATTGATCGAAACGGTAGACGAGATTGAAGTGCCGGCACCTAAAGCCGAGGATGAGTCGGGTGACAACAAAAGAAAATGGGAAGCCCCCCAATCGAGCAACTACAACAACAACTTTGCCAAGGAACCTCTCACCCCCGTCGGCAAGAAAAGTTATGCCGGGACACGACCTTTTTGCAACAAATGCCACAAGCATCATTTTGGTGAATGTGGCAAGCTAATTTGCCATCAGTGCCAAGGTAGTGGTCATATTGCCAAGTATTGTGGAAGTACCGCCCCCGTCACTCAAAAGGGGCCCGACGCACCAAAGCCGAGTATTTGCTACAAATGTGGCCAATCGGGTCATTTTAGGAATGAATGCCCAAAGAATAAAGCAAAAACCAACGCGCGCCGTTGAACTTACAACATCGACACCTAGGATGCCCGAGACGATGATGGACTAGTCACGGGTACGTTTCTTCACAACAAACCGTATATTTCATACTTATTCGATTCGAGTACCGTTAGACGTTTTATAACCAAGGATTTGACTCGTGCTTTTTATATTCCACCTCTTTCCCCCAGATACTACTTAGACGATTTAAGTGACCGACGGAAAATATTGTGTGCCTATAAATTTTATCGGAGGATATGCGTTAAGAAATTGGACTCGACACCTATAGAACTAAGGAACTCAAAACCTATTCATTAAGGAGAAATTGTTGCCCTACATTTATGTATAGATTATTGTGAACTAAGTAACTTTCGGTTGGAAACCAATACTCTCTTCCTCGTATCCATTACCTCATGATTATCTGCGTGGATCCCGTGTATTCCAAATCGACCTCCGTTCTGGTTATCATCAATTGGGGGTTAAGGGAGACGATGTCTCCTAAGCCATTTTCCGAGCTCGCAACGTTAGTTGTAAATCCCTCTTAGTACCATTTGATTTATTTAGGACTCCGTCCGTATTCATGAACCTCCTAAACCACGTATGCAACTTATCTAGACAAATCTGTTATCATATTTATAGATGACATCTTAACTTATTCAAGTAAAGAAGGCAAACGAACAACATCATCATCTTACGCTCGAACTTTGAGAAAAGAGCAACTCTATACCAAATTCTCCGAGTGAGAATTTCTATTAAACGAAGTCAAATTTTCTAGACCATGATGTTAATGGTCAAGGCATTACAATCAATCTCGAAATCAAGCCACACGAAATCATGAAACTCTCTCAACTCAGACTTGTATTCGTAAAATCTTAGATCTCGCCTGTTATCACCGAAGATTCATTTCTGGCTTTTCTCGTGTTACCCGACTTTTAAACTCGTTAACTCACTAAGGGAAAACTTTAAACCTCTCCGTGTTCGAACCTTGAGCGTGATTCTTCACACCAACATTTCTAGTTAAAATTGTATAGCAACAGATGGAACTCAAACATGGAAATATTTCTACATGAACGCTGAAAGGCATACTCTCTCGACTCAAAATTAACGTAACTAAAATTCGTTATTTTGCACGAAGAATTCGAATACTAAACTGTAGATCCGATCAACTTTCTCGTCATCACGTACCACACACATACCTCTGTTATTTCACCGTTACTGTCTGATATTACTGGAATTTAAGATAACACACAATCCAACGATACTTCACTCTTCTTTGACTTAACGTCCTTGTGTTTCTGATAATCGGCCAACTATTATTCAACCCCGAACTATACAATTACGTGTACTATCTTGTTTCTCTTCCAAACTTCAATTTTCGACAACTAGAGGCACGTTATGGCAACCTCGAGATGTAAGCTCATCCTATTCTCAGTCCTCATTTCACTCCTATCTTTATCGCTCGCATTTCCGTTTAAGGAAACTCCTTGTAACATTTCTCCATTGATAGAGAAACTCCTCACATTACATTAGTATTCGCCACGAGGGTGAATAGTCCTAACGAACATTTTTTTTTGAACCCTAACTAACTTGTTCAAACATATCTTAAGAGATTCTATTCCAACACGGTGTATCCTTGTCAATTATCCCGTATCGAAATACTCGTTTCACTTCTAGTTTTACAAGAAACCCTGGAGACCCGCTTAGACATGAGTACCACGTACCACCCACAAACCGATGAACCGAGCAAACGAACGATTTACGTCTTGGAAAGACATGTCACAAACTCGTATTGTCACCTTTAGTAGATCACTCGTACAACAGTAGTTACCACTCGTGTGTTCACCCGCACTTTCCGAAACCCTATATGACCGCTAATGTCGTACCCCTGTTCATTTAACCAACGCATGTGGCAAACAAAACACAGGATCTGAACTCAATCAAGAAACAACAATTGAGATCATTCAAGTCCGAGAAGGGCTCGAGACAACCCATAGTCACCAAAAGAGTTATACCAAACTTAGATGAAAACCTCAAAAAAATCCCTGTAACAGTGTAATATTGAGAACCCGCACCTTGGAAAGGTGTAATCCGTTTCGGGAATCAGGGAAAGTTAAACTCGCGACACGTTAACCCTTTTGAAACCTTGGGGCGTATTGGAACCGCTTCCTACCGTTTGGAACCTATGACTCAATTAAGTTTCCGCTTACCCTGTGTACCATGTAACAAACTTAGAAACGTGTCCTGCGGAACAGGAACGTGCAATCCTGCTAGATACATCAACTATCGATGACAAACTTCTCTTCATAGGAAAACCAGTTGAAAACAGGGATCGTAAAAACCGAACCTTAATACAACGAAATACCCTAACTATCCAATTCATGAGAACACTCAAGGACGTGCCTTCACTTATTCATAACATTGACAACGTAAAGTCTCGAGTAAGAGATATCGACTACTACTTCCAACTAAATTTCGGGACGAAATTTCTTTTGAGGTGTGGATAATGTAACATCCCGCATTTTTCCGTTAAATTATTTTAACGCCCGTCTTTTTCTTTTTAAATAATACCCTTCGTATCTAGATTCGTATCCTTTGTTATGTAACATTTTAAATATTTTCGTTATCGGATTTTAATATCTCCCGTACTCCCGTGTAACTTAAAATAATTCGTTCGGTTATTTTCCGCACCCGATTCAAAGTTGAGGGACCAAACTTGCCAAAGTATCAAACTTTTGACAAGGTCAAAGAGTCAACCTCCTTTATCCCTTTCATTCATCCTCCCTTTTCCATTTTTGATACTTTCAAACTCTCTCATTTCTCAAACATAAAATCATCATCCAAATCTCACCAAGGAAGTAAACATCAAAACAAACTACATATTCTTGATCCTCTCATCATCCTCTTCGATTTGATGCTAACTACTTCGATTTTGGGTAACATTTCTAAAACACTAGATTTCTTTAAATTCGTGTTCTTGACTTATAAAGTTGTTAATTAGTGTCTATGGCTCATTGTGATGTCGTGTATGTAATTTGTATGCCCGATTCGTTGTTTTTGGTGTAACTAGTTCAATATGAAAATTTCTTGCTAAATCCTTGATTTTGGATGATCAAATGTTGTTAGATTGTTAAAGTGCATGTTTTAAAAGTGTTACTAGTATCTTTAGCTTCGTTTTGATGTATAGGTTGATTAAGGAAACATCAAACTCATGACTAGTGATTTTGTGAACTTGGATTAGGGTTTGATAAGCTTTACATGAACTTTTGATGCGTCAAATGCTATGAGATATTGTTGTTATGTGTTTTGTTGCAATGTGTGTTTGATCACCTTCGAAACGGCATATCATACATGTAAAACGGTTGCCCGAATCATGAAATGCATATTTGGAACTTGAACTTTGATTATGGACGTTTAAATGCGGTTTTGGGGTGTGTAAGTGTTGAATTGCTTGATGAAATGTGTCTAGGTGTTTTCCTCGTCAAATTACCTTTCCGGTGATATAAAATGCATGTTCTAATTGTTTGCGGTTTGTAATTTGGGTTGGTTTGATTGTTGGTTCGTGCACTTAGAGTTGCAGCAAACAGGGCCTGGAAACCAACCAGGACGCCGTCCAGAAACTCAGGACGCCGTCCCACTTCTAATACCTGGACGCCATCTAGGTACTCAGGACGCCGTCCCACTCTTCAATATAGGACGCCGTCCAGTCATCTGGGACGCCGTCCTAATGGCCTAAAACTGGCTGTTCACTTAGTCTTTTGACGAAAAATGTTTGGCATGTTCTAGACCTCCAATTCACTTGCAACTTGTTTTAACATGCTTATATATGAATAACTAGCATAGAAAATTTGTCCGAGACCCGACCCGAACATGTTGACTTTTTCGTTGACTTTGACCGACCAAGTTTGACTTTTTGTCAAACTTAACCAAATACTTATGCAACCTTTCTAACATGATTATTTACTTGTAACTTGCATGAAACTTGACTAGTTGATTCACATGTTAATATAATCGAGTCGTAACGAGCCATAGGACTAATTGAACATCTTTGACCGTTGTGCTTACCGATATTGATATAACCTATATGTTTAGGTCAAGACTAGCTTTGTCTTTGCACGCGTTTACTTGTTGAAGTACTTTATTAACTCTCGCGCTCAAGGTGAGATCATAGTCCCACCTTTTCAACAACTTTTATACTTTTAAATCGTGGGCTGAGAAAACATATACTTTGTTACATCTTGTACTACTTACTTTTATGTTTTGAACACAAGTGTGAAAACAAACATTCCACGTGCGAGTTAGAACAAAAATGCCTCAATTCGATTATCATTAGTTACACTTGCAGGGTGTAAGCGAGAACTTATATTGTGTGGCCATACGGGTTTAACAAACCCTCATTCGGACGGTTCGCTACCGTTATGCGGATGAAATATATTTTTGTGTTTTAGTGTGGGTTCTAGCACTGTGTGATGGGGTAACGTTGGTTAAGTTTTGATAATTGAGTGCTCGCGTATAACAACACTTTTGGAATGCAAATGATTTGGATAATCTACGTTATGGAAATACAAAATCTTGTGGTTCAAAAACAACGTTTAATACTTACTAAACCTATGATTTCACCAACGTTTTCGTTGACAGATTCTTCTATGTTTTCTCAGGTTTTGAATGCTTAGTGATACATGCTTCCGCACTCTTTTGATACTTGCTTGGATGTCGAGTATACATGCATTTTGGAGCATCTTTTGAACTTATTTAAACTGTGTCGCATAGTTTTCATTTGTACTTATATCGTTGTAACTTAACTTGTGGTCAATTATCTTTGTAAACTTTGAAATAATCTTTACACTTGAATGGATGCGACATATTTTGGGTCAAACGTCTGTTTTAAAGACTTATGACCAGGTAATGGGACCTACGTAGTCGACGCCGTCACTTGACGATTTTTCGGGGTCGCTACAAGTTGTAGGTTACTAACGAGGACAGCTGACTTAATACACTCAAATCTTTAAAACATAATAAAAATGGTTGTAATTATATTTTGATCATACTTTGATATATATGTACATATTTGTATAGGTTCGTGAATCGATCCGTGGCCAAGTCTTATTTCCGAGAAAGGAAATATCTGTGAAAGTGAGTTATAGTCCCACTTTTAAAATCTAATATTTTTGGGATGAGAATACATGCAGGTTTTATAAATGATTTACAAAATAGACACAAGTACGTGAAACTACATTCTATGGTTGAATTATCGAAATCGAATATGCCCCTTTTTATTAAGTCTGGTAATCTAAGAATTAGGGAACAGACACCCTAATTGACGCGAATCCTAAAGATAGATCTATTGGGCCTAACAAACCCCATCCAAAGTACCGGATGCTTTAGTACTTCAAAATTTATATCATATCTGAAGGGTGTCCCGGAAGGATGGGGATATTCTTATATATGCATCTTGTTAATGTCGGTTACCAGGTGTTCACCATATGAATGATTTTTATCTCTATGTATGGGATGTGTATTGAAATATGAAATCTTGTGGTCTATTGTTACGATTTGATATATATAGGTTAAACCTATAACTCACCAACATTTTTGTTGACGTTTAAAGCATGTTTATTCTCAGGTGAATACTAAAAGCTTCCGCTGTTGCATACTAAAATAAGGACAAGATTTGGAGTCCATGTTTGTATGATATTGTGTAAAAACTGCATTCAAGAAACATACGTCGATGTAATATATTTCTATTGTAAACCATTATGTAATGGTCGTGTGTAAACAGTATATTTTAGATTATCATTATTTGATAATCTACGTAATGTTTTTAAAACCTTTATTGATAAAATAAAGGTTATGGTTGTTTTAAAAATGAATGCAGTCTTTGAAAAACGTCTCATATAGAGGTCAAAACCTCTTAACGAAATCAATTAATATGGAACGTTTATAATCAATATGAATGGGATATTTCAGTTGGTATCCGAGCGTTGGTCTTAGAGAACCATAAATTTGCATTAGTATGTCTTATCAAGTTTGTTAGGATACATTAGTGAGTCTGGACTTCGACCGTGTTTTCTTTAAAAACGATTGCTTAACACTTTTGTTGGAAACTATATATTATTAACATGTAAATATTATGTGATATATTAACCTCTTAATGTGTTTGATATTGTGTGATAGATGTCTACCACTAGTACAAATCCCATCGACTCACCTAATAATAATGAAGAGTCGAATATACTTTGGGAAGATTCACAAATTCCTGAACAGGAACCGGAAGAACCGGAAGAGGAGGAACCGGAAGAGGAGGAACCGGAAGAAGAAGAGGTTTTGGAGGAAAGAATATTGATACCTACTGTAAATCGATTAAATAAAAGAAAATCCTCAACCAACGGACCAAAGTCAATAATGGTCAATGGTGTTTCAGCCGAGGAAGCAAAATATTGGGAAGATTACCAATTTTCTGATGAATCGGATCCCGATGAGGATTCCGATGATGTTATAGAAATTACCTCGACCCAATTTAATAAAGCAAAAGAAAATAATAAGGGAAAAGGTATAAAAATAGAGAAACCTGATTCCAACCCCGATGAACTTTATATGTATCGGCAACGTCCGTATTTTCTAAATTGTAACAATAACCCGGGAACCTCTAAACCACCAGGTTTTTCTAAACCATTGTGAAAAACGATGGCTCGTATTAGAGGAACACCGTATATTCCTAGAAAATTATGAAAACGAACCAAGTCCGAAGAATAAGAAACCAGAAATTCATATTAGAGGGTTGTAATCATGTTGTGTATTATATGTATTGTAGTGTGCTTGTACTTTTATGTTCTATGTAAAAATTACTTGTATTGTTTTTTTAATTATCTTTTACGAATCTAATCCTTGTCTATTTTACAGTATACAAAAAATGGATGTTAAGGGTAGACAACCGAATATTTTAGAAGACCTACCAGAGGATATGATTGATGAAATCTTGTCTAGAGTCGGTCAGGATTCATCTTCACAATTAGTTATGGCGAAATTAACTTGTTAAACATTTGAAAGACATTCCAGGCATGCCTTAGTATATAAAAGGATTTCCTTTGATAGGTGGGGTATATCACATTGGGGAGACTTTAAGTTACGTCGTGTTTTCTTTAAAGCGTTAAATGCGGGGAACCCAAATGCAATTTTACGCTACGGGTTAAGAACCTATTTTGACTCAACATATCCCAACATAGGATTTCGTGAATTAGAAAGAGCTTCTAACATGAAACATAAAGAAGCATGTTATGCTTACGTGTTAGTGATGTTCGCTTCTTACCAAAGTGAGAAAAAGAACATCGGATTGTAGCTTTTAAATAAAACTTTCCCACAAGTGACGGATTCAGTAGTTGGGGTGAGAAACAAGGTTTTTAGATTATTACGGGGCTGTTGGACATTACGAAACCCTCGTCCTTTTGACGACATTACAACATGCTGCCTAGCCAATGGTCATAATGGTTATTTTCCACAAGACCAAGGATGGGAAGTCGTCTTAGTAAAACCAGAATGCATGACTTGTTTCTGGACTTATGAATTACGTGTCTTTATTTCCTTTGTTGAACAACTTGCGTATTAACTAGATTTATCTTCAAAACTGTCATGTATCAGAGTGTACTATATTTCATGTTATATGTAATATAGCGAAGTTGTAAGTTTGAAGAATATTTGTATGTGATATATTATTATAATCAGTTTTTCATATGGAATTGTAGTAGTTGAATTGTATATTAGCTACTAAGTATGAACTTAACGGGTAGGTAGTACCCGAATTTAAACTTATAAAACGCTAATATGAAGAAAAAGCTTTTATAAATGAGTTCATATTATGCTACGAGATACTATTGACTACTCTCAATATTCTGTATGATTAATTTGTTTCATTTGACTATTTTGAAGGAAATGGCACCGACTACTCGACACACCTTGAATATGAGCGAAGAGGAATTTCGTGCCTTTCTTGCTTCAAACATAGCCGTAGTACAGGCCGCGCTACATACCAACAATAACTCTGAATCTAGCAATACAGCTAACGGCGCAAGAAATCGTGTAGGATGCTCCTACAAGGAATTCACTGCCTGCAAACCTTCAGAATTTGATGGGACCGAAGGACCAATCGGATTGAAACGGTGGACCGAGAAAGTTGAATCGGTGTTTTCCATAAGTAAGTGTGCTGAAGGAGACAAAGTGAAGTACGCTACGCATACCTTCACAGGTATTGCGTTAACATGGTGGAATACCTATCTAGAGCAAGTGGGGCAAGATGCTGCTTATGCGCTACCGTGGTCAGCATTCAAGCACTTGATGAACGAGAAGTACCATCCCAGAACTGAGGTCAATAAGCTCAAGTCAGAACTTAGAGGGTTACGAACACAGGGATTCGATATTACTTCGTACGAAAGACGATTCACAGAATTGTGCCTATTGTGTCCGAGAGCGTTCGAAGATGAGGAAGAGAAGACCGACGCGTTTGTGAAAGGGTTACCGGAGAGAATCCAAGAAGATATAAGTTCACACGAGCCTTC
The DNA here is from genome assembly GCF_046630445.1 of Rutidosis leptorrhynchoides. NCBI lineage: Eukaryota > Viridiplantae > Streptophyta > Magnoliopsida > Asterales > Asteraceae > Rutidosis > Rutidosis leptorrhynchoides. Next base: position 635,505,875 of record NC_092336.1, read on the forward strand.
CTCCATACAAAAGGCATGTAGAATGGCTCACAAACTAGTGAACCAGATTGAGGGAAGAATTAAAGAACAGGCGGCCGAAGAGGCCAACGTGAAGCTAGTCAAAAGAAAGTGGGAGGAAAACGGTGATAAGAGTCACCAAAACAACAACAACTATCCCAACAATCGCAACATCAATCGCAACTACAACAAACAGCACAACAACAACAACAACTACAACAATCATCCCAACAACAATAACAACCGCAACAACAACAACAATCAGAAGCAGCTATGCCAAAGGTGTGAAAAGTATCACTCGGGGTTCTGCACCAAATTTTGCAACAAGTGTAAAAGAAATGGTCATAGCGCGGCGAAGTGTGAGGTCTACGGACCAGGGGTTAACAAAACGAAAGGAACAAATAGTGTCGGAACGAGTAATGGCGGAGCAAGTAGTGTCGGAGCAAGTTATGCCATTGTAGTTTGTTATAAATATGGAAAACCGGGCCACATTATTAGAAATTGCCCGAACCAGGAGAACACGAATGGACAAGGCCGCGGAAGAGTTTTCAATATTAATGCGGCAGAGGCACAGGAAGACCCGGAGCTTGTTACGGGTACGTTTCTTATTGACAATAAATCTACTTACGTTTTATTTAATTCGGGTGCGGATAGAAGCTATATGAGTAGAGATTTTTGTGCTAAATTAAGTTGTCCATTGACGCCGTTGGATAGTAAATTTTTACTCGAATTAGCAAACGGTAAATTAATTTTAGCAGATTATATATGCCGAAATCGAGAAATTAAACTGGGTAGCGAAATATTTAAGATTGATTTGATACCAGTAGAGTTAGGGATTTTTGATGTAATAATTGGCATGGACTGGCTGAAGGAGATGAAAGCAGAGATCGTATGTTACAAAAATGCAATTCGCATTGTACGAGAAGAAGGAGAACCCTTAATGGTGTACGGAGAAAAGGGCAACACGAAGCTACATCTTATTAGTAATTTGAAGGCACAAAAACTAATAAGAAAAGGTTGCTATGTTGTTCTAGCACACGTCGAGAAAGTACAAACTGAAGAAAAGAGCATCAATGATGTTCCCGTCGCAAAAGAATTTCCCGATGTATTTCCGAAAGAATTACCGGGACTACCTCCACATCGATCTGTTGAATTTCAAATAGATCTTGTACCAGGAGCTGCACTAATAGCTCGTGCTCCTTACAGACTCGAACCCAGCGAGATGAATGAACTGCAAAGCCAACTGCAAGAACTATTAGAACGTGGTTTCATTCGACCAAGCACATCACCATGGGGAGCTCCTGTTTTGTTTGTCAAGAAGAAGGATGGTACATTTAGGTTGTGTATTGACTACAGAGAGTTGAATAAACTTACCATCAAAAACCGTTATCCACTGCCGAGAATTGACGACTTATTTGATCAACTACAAGGCTCGTCGGTTTATTCGAAAATCGATTTACGTTCTGGATATCATCAAATGCGAGTAAAGGAGGTTGATATTCCAAAAACTGCTTTTAGGATGCGTTATGGTCATTACGAGTTTATGGTTATGCCGTTTGGATTGACTAACGCACCAGCTGTGTTCATGGACCTTATGAACCGAGTGTGTGGGCTATATCTTGACAAGTTTGTCATTGTTTTCATCGATGACATACTTATTTACTCAAAGAATGATCAAGAACACGAAGAACATTTGAGAAAAGTGCTAGAAGTGTTGAGGAAAGAAAAACTGTATGCTAAGTTTTCAAAGTGTGCATTTTGGTTGGAAGAAGTTCAATTCCTCGGTCACATAATGAACAAAGAAGGTATCCAGGTGGACCCGGCAAAGATCGAAACCGTTGAAAAGTGGGAAACCCCAAAAACTCCAAAGCATATACGTCAATTTTTAGGATTGGCTGGTTACTACAGAAGATTCATCCAAGATTACTCCAAAATAGAAAAACCCTTGACTGCATTAACGCATAAAGGGAAGAAATTTGAATGGAAGGATGAACAAGAGAAGGCATTTCAGTTATTGAAGAAAAAGCTAACTACGGCACCTATACTGTCATTGCCTGAAGGGAATGATGATTTTGTGATTTATTGTGACACATCAAAACAAGGTCTCTGTTGTGTATTAATACAATGAACGAAGGTGATTGCTTATGCGTCTAGACAATTGAAGATTCACGAGCAAAATTATACGACTCATGATTTGGAATTGGGTGCTGTTGTTTTTGCATTAAAGACTTGGAGGCATTATTTATATGGGGTCAAAAGTATTATATATACCGACCACAAAAGTCTCCAACATATATTTAATCAGAAGCAACTGAATATGAGACAACGCAAGTGGATTGAACTGTTGAATGATTATGATTTTGAGATTCGATACCACCCGGGGAAGGCGAATGTGGAAGCCGATGCTTTGAGTAGAAAGGACAGAGAACCTATACGGGTAAAAGCTATGAATATAATTATTCGTACTAACCTTACTACTCAAATAAAGGAGGCGCAACAGGGGGTTGTAAAAGAAGGAAAGTTAAAGAATGAGATACCCAAAGGATCAGAGAAACATCTTAATATTCGGGAAGACGGAACCCGATATAGGGCTGATAGAATTTGGGTACCAAGGTTTGGAGATTGAGAGAAATGGTACTTAAGGAAGCACATAAAACCATATATTCTATACATCCCGGAGCGGGGAAGATGTATAAAGATCTCAAGAAACACTTTTGGTGGCCGGGTATGAAAGCCAATATTGCTAAATATGTAGGAGAATGTTTGACGTGTTCTAAGGTCAAAGCTGAACATCAGAAACCATCAGGTCTACTACAACAACCTGAAATCCCGGAATGGAAATGGGAAAACATTACCATGGATTTCATTACTAAATTGCCAAGGACTGCAAGTGGTTATGATACTATTTGGGTAATAGTTGATCGTCTCACCAAGTCAGCACACTTCCTGCCAATGAGAGAAGATGACAAAATGGAGAAGTTGGCGCGATTGTATTTGAAGGAGGTTGTCTCCAGACATGGAATACCCGTCTCTATTATCTCTGACAGGGATGGTAGATTTGTTTCAAGGTTCTGGCAGACGTTGCAACAAGCATTAGGGACTCGTCTAGACATGAGTACTGCCTATCCTCCACAAACTGATGGGCAGAGCAAAAGGACAATACAAACGGTTGAAGACATGCTACGAGCATGTGTTATTGATTTCGGAAACAGTTGGGATCGACACCTACCGTTAGCAGAATTTTCCTACAACAACAGTTAACATTCTAGTATTGAGATGGCGCCGTTTGAGGCACTTAATGGTAGAAAGTGCAGGTCTCCGATTTGTTGGAATGAAGTGGGGGATAGACAGATTACGGGTTCGGAGATAATACAAGAAACTACTGAGAAAATCATCCAAATTCAACAACGATTGAAAACCGCCCAGAGTCGACAAAAGAGCTATGCGGACAGTAAAAGAAAAGATATAGAGTTTGAAATTGGAGAAATGGTCATGCTTAAGGTTTCACCTTGGAAAGGCGTTGTTCGATTTGGTAAACGGGGGAAACTAAATCCAAAGTACATTGGACCATTCAAGATTATAGATCGTGTCAGACCAGTAGCTTACCAACTGGAGCTACCTCAATAACTCGTGGCTGTACATAACACTTTCCACGTCTCAAATTTGAAGAAATGTTTTACTAAAGAAGATCTCACTATTCCGTTGGACGAAATCCAAATCAATGAAAAACTTCAATTCATTGAAGAACCCGTCGAAATAATGGATCGTGAGGTTAAGAGACTTAAGCAAAAAAAGATACCGATTGTTAAGGTTCGATGGAATGCTCGTAGAGGACCCGAGTTCACCTGGGAGCGTGAAGATCAGATGAAGAAGAAATACCCGCATCTATTTCCAGAAGATTTGTCAACACCTTCAACAGCTTAAAATTTCGGGACGAAATTTATTTAACGGGTAGGTACTGTAGTGACCAACTTTTCCATGTTTATATATATTAATTGAGATTGATATTTACATGACTAAATGTTTCCAACGTGTTAAGAAATCAAACTAGTTAAGACTTGATTAAATGAAATACGTTTCATATAGACAATTGATCACCCAAGTTGACCGGTGATTCACGAAACGTTAAAACTTGTAAAAACTATATGATGACATATATATGAATATATATATATATATATATATATATATATATATATATATATAGTTAACATGATTTTATGATAAGTAAGTATCTCATTAGGTATTTTAACAATGAGTTATATACATAAAAATGAGACTATTGAATTATGAAACTCGAAAACGATATATATAACGATTATCGTTATATCAACGTCTTACTAAATACATATGGATCATTTTAAGATATTTTTACATTATATAATCATGATAAATGATAAGTAAATATATCATTAAGTGTATTAACAATGAACTACATATAAAAAAAAATAAGACTACTAACTTAATGATTTCGAAACGAGACATATATGTAACGATTATCATTGTAACGACATTTAACTGTATATATATCATACTAAGATATATTATATATCATAATATCATGATAATGTAACAATTTAACATCTATTTAGATATAATAAACAATGGGTTAACAACATTTACCAAGACCGTTAACCTAAAGGTTTCAAAACAACATATACATGTAACGACTAACGATGACTTAACGACTCAGTTAAAATGTATTTACATGTAGTGTTTTAATATGAATTTATACACTTTTGAAAGACTTCAAGACACTTATCAAAGTACTTCTACTTAACAAAAATGCTTACAATTACATCCTCATTCATTTTCATCAATAATTCTACTCGTATGCACCCGTATTCGTACTCGTACAATACACAGCTTTTAGATGTATGTACTATTTATATATACACTCCAATGATCAGCTTTTAGCAGCCCATGTGAGTCACCTAACACATGTGGGAACCATCATTTGGCAACTAGCATGAAATATCTCATAACATTACAAAAATATTAGTAATCATTCATGACTTATTTACATGTAAACAAAATTACACATCCTTTATATCTAATCCATATACCAACGACCAAAAACACCTACAAACACTTTCATTCTTCAATTTTCTTCATCTAATTGATCTCTCTCAAGTTCTATCTTCAAGTTCTAAGTGTTCTTCATAAATTCTATAAGTTCTAGTTTCATAAAATCAAGAATACTTCCAAGTTTGCTAGCTTACTTCCAATCTTGTAAAGTGATCATCCAACCTCAAGAAATCTTTCTTATTTACAGTAAAATATCTTTCTAATACAAGGTAATACTCATATTCAAACTTTGATTCAATTTCTATAACTATAACAATCTTATTTCGAGTAGAAATCTTACTTGAACTTGTTTTCGTGTCATGATTCTGCTTCAAGAACTTTCAAGCCATCCAAGGATCCTTTGAAGCTAGATCTATATTTCTAAGGTTTAAACTTGAAATCACTAGAACATAGTTTAGTTAATTCTAAACTTGTTCGCAAACAAAAGTTAATCCTTCTAACTTGACTTTTAAAATCAACTAAACACATGTTCTATATCTATATGATATGCTAACTTAATGATTTAAAACCTGGAAACACGAAAAACACCGTAAAACCAGACATACGTCGTCGTAGTAACACCGCGGGCTGTTTTGGGTTTGATAATTAAAAACTATGATAAACTTTGATTTAAAAGTTGTTCTTCTGGGAAAATGATTTTTCTTATGAACATGAAACTATATCCAAAAATTATGGTTAAACTCAAAGTGGAAGTATGTTTTTTTCAAAATGGTCATCAAGACGTCGTTCTTTCGACTGAAATGAATATCTCTTACAAAAATGACTTGTAACTTATATTTCCGACTATAAACCTATACTTTTTCTATTTATATTCATAAAATAGAGTTCAATATGAAACCATAGCAATTTGATTCACTCAAAACGGATTTAAAACGAAGAAGTTATGGGTAAAACAAGATTGGATATTTTTTGATTGTTGTAGCTACGGGAAATAATGTAACGATTCTATACAAATCATATCCTTGCTAACTTATATTGTATTATACATGTATTCTAATATATTATGTAATCTTGGGATACCATAGACACGGATGCAAATGTTTTGACATATCATATCGACCCATGTATATATATTATTTGGAACAACCATAGACACTCTATATGCAGTAATGTTGAAGTTAGCTATACAGGGTTGAGGTTGATTTCAAAAATATATATACTTTGAGTTGTGATTTAGCCTGAGACGTGTATACACTGGGTCGTGGATTGATTCAAGATAATATATATCAATTTATTTCTGTACATCTAACTGTGGACAACTAGTTGTAGGTTACTAACGAGGACAGCTGACTTAATACACTCAAATCTTTAAAACATAATAAAAATGATTGTAATTATATTTTGATCATACTTTGATATATATGTACATATTTGTATAGGTTCGTGAATCAATCCGTGGCCAAGTCTTATTTTCGAGGAAGAAAATATCTGTGAAAGTGAGTTATAGTCCCACTTTTAAAATCTAATATTTTTGGGATGAGAATACATGCAGGTTTTATAAATGATTTACAAAATAGACACAAGTACGTGAAACTACATTCTATGGTTGAATTATCGAAATCGAATATGCCCCTTTTTATTAAGTCTGGTAATCTAAGAATTAGGGAACAGACACCCTAATTGACGCGAATCCTAAAGATAGATCTATTGGGCCTAACAAACCCCATCCAAAGTACTAGATGCTTTAGTACTTCGAAATTTATATCATATCCAAAGGGTGTCCCGGAATGATGGGGATATTCTTATATATGCATCTTGTTAATGTCGGTTACCAGGTGTTCACCATATGAATGATTTTTATCTCTATGTATGGGATGTGTATTGAAATATGAAATCTTGTGGTCTATTGTTATGATTTGATATATATAGGTTAAACCTATAACTCACCAACATTTTTGTTGACGTTTAAAGCATGTTTATTCTCAGGTGAATACTAAAAGCTTCGGCTGTTGCATGCTAAAATAAGGACAAGATTTGGAGTCCATGTTTGTATGATATTGTGTAAAAACTATATTCAAGAAACATATGTCGATGTAATATATTTCTATTGTAAACCATTATGTAATGATCGTGTGTAAACAATATATTTTAGATTATCATTATTTGATAATCTACGTAATGTTTTTAAAACCTTTATTGATAAAATAAAGGTTATGGTTGTTTTAAAAATGAATGCAGTCTTTGAAAAACGTCTCATATAGAGGTCAAAACCTCGCAACGAAATCAATTAATATAGAACGTTTATAATCAATATGAACGGGACATTTCAAAGCGCTTGCGGGAATCCATAACACATTTCATTTTTCCCATCTTGGTAAGTGCCTTACGGATGACTCGACTTAGGTGCCGTTAGATGAGATTACCTTGAATAACAAATTAGAGTATGTTGAAGAGCCGATTGCAATCCTTGATGAAAAGGTTAAAATGTTGCGGAACAAAGAAGTTAGAACTTTTAAAGTGCAATGGCGACATCGAAAGGGTTCCGAGTTTACGTGGGAATCCGAAGAGTTTGTTTTGGTTTATCTCCCGGCTTGTCATGCGGCTTGGATCGCGAGGACGCGCTCCGATTCAAGTGGGGGAGAGTTGTAACATCCCGTTTCCTCGTACATGGTATAAAGGTGCACATTTTTCCTTGTAAACGTTCAATATTAACCGCGAACGATTGTTTATAGTTTAAATCTTGAAAATGTGGAAAATGGTTGATCAGGCCCTTCATCGCGTTTTGGGTGTACCCATCGCATCTGGGTGTGTCGCGATACGCGACAGGGTGTTTTGAAACGCGACGACATTAAATCCCAGCTCCTGACCCACTTGTCGCATTTGAGTGTGCTTGGTCGCGTCCTGGTACCGCGGACATCGACAGAGTGTCGCGAAACGCGACGTTCATCGCTATTTTACTTTTTTGACCCAAATTAAATGGAATCTTTGGGGGTATGTTGGTCCTCTACCTTATGGCCGGTTTTGGGGAGTCTAAAACTGGTTCAACCTTATCCCATCCTCATTTATCACGTTCTCATCTACCTAAATTAAATCTAGAGAGAGAGTTGAGGTTTTAGAGTGAGAGAGCTCACTTTGGTGAAGAAGAAGGCCAAATCTCGCCCGAACCCAAGCTTTAAAGTTATTCCCTACGTCACTCGCTACGTTGTGGTTGTATTGGTAAGTCTTAACTCTATGTTTTGAGTTTTAATTGGGTTATGGCTAGGGTTTTGTTTACTTGAGACTTGTATGACCCATTTGAAGGTTAAATGGGTGAATTTGGGTTATATTGATGAAAGGAAACCCTAATAGCTATAATCTAGGGTTTGGTCTTATGAATTGAAGTTGTAAGTGTTAGATGGTGTTGTTAGTCACTATTGCACTTGTAAATTGATGAAAGAATTGTTAATGGGCTAAGTTTGACTAAAATTGTAAGTCTAAGTGTTAAAATGGGTCAAATGTGTAACGGTTGACCTAAATGAGTGAAATGGGTATGAAATGCCCTAAGTTTGTGTTAGTTGGTGTTAGTAGACTTTAATCACTAGTTTTTGGTGATTAAAGTTGAGTCTCGGCCATTTATGGGCGGTTTTGGTGTAATTGAGTTATTTAATGCAACTGGGTCATTGAATGCTCAAGTGTAAGTAATATGGTTAGTTCCACAAGTTGTGTATTGAATGTGTACTTAATGTATTAGGTACTTTGCTTTGAAGCATACGGAAGTGTTTAATCACCAACGACGTGTTAAGGTGAGTGGAATAATTATGCGTGTACGTATATAATGTATTTATTTGTGTAGCATGGGATGTGGAATTGTCGCGGTGTTCAAGACACCACATTCTATGTAACGAGTGGAATTGTCGCGGTGTTCGAGACACCACTCATTGGTTTGATTGACATGTGGAATAGTCGCGGTGTTCAAGACACCACATTGTCATGGGAGTGGGATTGTCGCGGTGTTCAAGACACCACTCATGGGTTTGATTGACATGTGGGATAGTCGCGGTGTTTAAGACACCACATTGTCATGGGGGTGAGTTAGTCGCGGTGTTTAAGACATCACCCGGGGGATTAGTGAATACGCGGAGTAATGTACACTAATGGATGTTATGAACTCCGACGGTCTTTCAAGTACCGTTCCCTTATTCGATTAGTTAACCATGGTTGTGTGAATTCCTATTTAGCATATTAAATTGTGAACCATATGCTATTGTTGTTGCTAGCTTATTGTGAATTGCGGATAGTAGTTTATGCATTATGTTTGCAAGGTTGTCGAATTGCTATCTTGTATGCGGTATTGTGTAAGTGATTGCAAGTAAGTAGGTTATATATGCATACGTATAATTATTGCATTCACTAAGCGTTAGCTTACCCCTCTCGTTGTTTATCTTTTTAGATGCAGGTGCGGATAAGGGGAAGGGGGTTGTTGGATACTAGTTCCCTATGTTGGATTATTGTTGAAGCTTTTGAAGTCGACCTAGCGTTTTGGGTAGTTTAGCCCCAAACCATGCTCGGGTGTAGTTTGGATTAAAACTATCATTTTAAGTGGGTCGAACTTGTATTACATTTGATTAATGGCCTTCGTGCCTTTTGTAAACATTAAAGTTGTTATAAGCTTTAACAGGTTGTATTGATTGGTTTAAACCTTTTGAATGGAGCGTAAATGTTTTATTTAAAAAAAAAATTACTCGTGTTAAATACGGGTTGGGATGTTTCAATAGGAGAGACTTTGGCTTTTGGAAGATGCAAATTAAAGATTACTTGTATCAAAAGAAGCTACACCAACCTTTGTTAGAGACCAAGCCCGAAAGCATGAGCGATGCCGATTGGACTTGGATCGTCAAGCTTTGGGTACTATTCGTCTTTCACTTGCTAAGAACGTTGCATACAACGTTGTGAATGAGAAGACGACGTTTGCTTGCTTGAAAGCACTCTCTAACATGTATGAGAAACCTACAGCTTCTAATAAGGTATTTCTCATGCGTCAATTGTTCAATACAAAGATGAAAGAAGGTATGAGTGCAACGGATCATATCAATGAATTTAATAATATTGTTTCAAGGCTTGAATCGGTAGAGATTAAGTTTGATGATGAACTAAAAGCACTAATCTTGCTTTCATCATTACCGGAAAGTTGGTCAGGTACGGTTACCGCGGTTAGGTGCTCTACGGGAACTACTAAGCGAGCGTTTGAAGCAATAAGGGATTTGATTCTTGGTGAAGATACTCGTAGGAGAAACTCTGGAGAATCGACATCCGGTTCTTTGTTAAATACCGACAACCGTGGTAGGAAATTTGATTGCGGTGAGAAGAAGGGTAGAAAGAAGTCAAAGAAGATGTATCCATTGAAGGATAGAAGTGAAACCGTTTGTTGGGGTTGCAATCAAAAATGGTACTTTCAAAGGAATTATAAAAATGGTCCGGCGAAAGGTGTGAACTTGACCGAAGAAGAAAGTGATGATGCACTTTTATGTAGTGTTGAAAATTCTATGGAGTCTTAGATTTTGGATTCGGGAGCTTCGTTTCATGCTACTCATGTCAAAAGCATGATGAAGAATTTTCGATCATATCAAGGCAAGGTGAGATTGGCCGACAACAAACCACTCGAGATAGAGGGTATTGGAGATGTTGTGTTGAAGACTACTCTTGGTTCTAATTGGACTTTGAAAGATGTAAGGTACATTCCTAAATTGAAAAGGAAGCTCATTTCGGTTGGTCAATTAGATGATGAAGGTAACGCGGTTACTTTTGAAAACCGCCAATGGAAGGTGGTTAAGGGTAGTTGTGTAGTGGCTCGTGGACATAAAAGGGGAACACTTTATATGGTTGAAGTGTTTGATGAAGACACGGTGGTTGCTACGGTTAATGTTGAGTCTGAATCAAGTCTATGGCACCGAAGACTCGGGCATATGAGTGAGAAGGGTATGAAGATGCTTGTTTCGAGTGGAAGAATTCCGGATTTGAAAAATGAAGAACTTGGGTTTTGCGAACCATGTGTCTATGGGAATCAAAAGAAGGTGACTTTTGGGAAATCAGGGAATGCACCTAAGTTGAAGAAATTGGAGCTCGTTCATACGGATGTGTTTGGTCCAACCAATGTAGAATCACATGGAGGTTCTCGCTATTATGTCACCTTCATTGACGACTCCACTCGAAAGGTATGGGTTTATTTTCTTAAAGCTAAATCTGATGTATTTAATACCTTTGTGAAGTGGAAATCTATGGTAGAAAATGAGACTAACTTAAAGGTTAAGTGCTTGAAGTCGGATAATGGAGGGGAATATGGTAGTCTTGAGTTTAAAGACCATTGTGCAAAGCTCGGTATTAGAATGTTGAAGACGGTACCGGAGACACCGCAACACAATGGGGTCACCGAATGTATGAATCGTACGTTAAATGAAAGGGCAAAGAGTATAAGACTACAAGCCGGTTTTCCTAAAATGTTTTGGGCGGATGCGGTTAACACAGCGGCTTATTTGATAAATAGGGGACCCTCAACACCGTTGGGTTTCCGAATTCCCGAGGAAGAATGGCAAGGTAAGAAGGTGAGTTATGGTCACCTTAGGATCTTTGGGTGTAATGCATATGTGAAGACCAAAGATGCGGTTAGAGACAAACTTGAAGCTAAGTCAAAGAAGTGTATTTTCATAGGTTACGGGTCGGATGAAATGGGCTATCGTTGTTGGGACAATGAAGCTAGAAAAGTAATTCATTCGCGAGATGTTACTTTTGATGAAGATTCGGTCTATGGCAAACTAGAAACGGGGAGTCCTAAACCGAGTCAAGTTACTTTTGACTATGTTTCTATTGATGATCTTGCAGGTTCTAGTGGGAGTTTGGGAAACAATGAATTGCCGAATAAGGTGTCGGGAAATGCTAGTGATGGAGATGGTTCGAAAAGCGGTGATGATTCCGAACATAGTGCGAGTTCTAGTGATGATGAGGAGACAAATGAAACCGGTCTAACCATTCAGGTTGCTCCTACACTAAGACGCTCGACTAGAGTGCCCAAACCTAATCCTAGGTATTCTCCATCAGCAAACTACTTGCTCTATACCGAGAATGGTGAACCCGAAAGTTACTTAGAGGCAAGAAAAACAAAAGAATCCATACAATGGGAGCTTGCCATGAAAGAAGAGATGGGGTCACTTGAAAAGAATAAAACTTGGTCACTAGTGAAGTTACCTCATGATAAAAGGGTGTTGTAAACCAAATGGGTGTATCGAATCAAGAATGAGTCGGATGGCAAGAAAAGGTACAAGGCTCGTTTGGTAGTCAAAGGCTTTCAACAAAAGGAAGGGGTTGACTACAAAGAGATATTTTCACCGGTAGTTAAAATGACTACTATCCGTTTGGTACTTTCTATGGTTGCATTCGAAGACTTAAATCTAGAGCAACTAGATGTGAAGACTGCATCCTTGCATGGTGATCTTGTTGAAGAGATCTACATGAGGCAACCCGAGGGCTTTGAGGTAAAGGGTAAAGAGAAGTGGGTTTGTAAGCTAAAGAAAAGTTTGAATGGATTGAAGCAAGCACCTCGGCAATGGTACTTGAAGTTTGATGATTTTATGAAGAAGATTGGTTTCTTAAGATGTGAAGCGGATCACTGTTGCTACTTGAAGAAACTCAAGTATTCTTATATAATCTTATTGTTGTATGTTGATGACATGTTACTTGCAGGTTCCAACATGTCCGAAATTAACAAGTTGAAGGGATTACTTTCCCGTGAATTCGAGATGAAAGATCTTGGTGGTGCTAAGCAAATACTTGGCATGAGTATTGTGCGTGATCGTGTGAAGGGTACTTTATACTTGTCTCAATCCAAATATATTGAGAAAGTAGTAGAGCGGTTCAATATGGAGAATTCAAAGGCTCGTTCTATGCCTTTGGGTAGCACGATTAAGTTATCGAAAAGTCAATCACCAAAGACGGTAAAAGATAAAATGGACATGGAAAAGGTTCCATATGCATCGGCCGTGGGTAGTATTATGTATGCCATGGTTTGTATAAGACCCGATATTGCTCAAGCAGTGGGAGTTGTAAGTCGTTATATGTCTAATCCGGGGAAAGAGCATTGGGAAGCGGTCAAATGGTTGCTTCGTTATTTGAAAGGTACTTCTAATATGGGATTGTGTTTCTCTAAAAACAATCTCATACTTAGAGGTTATGCGGATGCTGATTTGAGTGGATGTGATGATTCGGGGAAAAGCACTACGGGTTATGTTTTCACAATAGGGAAGACGACGGTTAGTTGGATGTCTCGACTACAAACGAGTGTTGCTTTATCAACCACTGAAGCCGAATATATGGCTATTTCAGAAGCTTCTAAAGAGCTTATTTGGTTGAAGAACTTCTTAGGTGAGTTGGGTAAAAGACAAGAGTATTGCGTATTGTATTGTGATAATCAAAGTTCATCTTGGGAAGAATCCGGTGTTTCATAGTCGTACGAAATACATCAAGATAATGTATCATTTTATTCGACAACATATAAATGATGGTACTTTATTATTGGAGAAAATCCTTGGTACGAAGAATCCTGCTGATATGTTTACTAAGGTGGTTACGACAGAGAAATTGAGGTTTTGCATTACCTCAATTGGTCTTCTAATGAATTGATGAGAGAAGACCCCAACTAGAGAATTAGAGAGCTAATGTTACAAGTTTAACAAGTAGTATTGAAGACCTTTTATCGAAAGTCTACTCATCCGAAGTTTGTGTTGAGCGTGCGTGTCCCAAATAGAATTAGGCGGTAATCGAAGGTGGTTTAATGTTCTTGGTTAGATCATTGATATGAATGGAGCTTGTTCAAAGTCTCCAAGTGGGAGATTGTTGGAGTGTGGAGACATTTAAACAAAACTGGAAAAAGTGCCACTAAAAACTGTTTAAACACGGATTTTGCACGGATTTTGTAGATTTCGATAAGCGTGAAACAGAGCAAAAGCAGAGCAAACGAGGGTGCGCGGCAATGGTGCGCGGCGCGCACAACCAGCGCGCACAAGGGTTTAAATCTGGAAACCTTCTGTTCGAAGTTTGAGCGAGTGAGCTGAGCGCACCATTAAGTGTGAGCTGAGCGCACGTTGGCTGGCAGCAAGCTGGCAACTTTTTCACATGGGATCCGAACATGTTTGGTCTACCTTTCACTTTAGGTGAAAAGTGGGATACTTTACACCTAAAATTATGATTGTGATCATGCCATTGATGGGTGTAAAGATTAACTAGTTGGTTAGTATGATGATTACTTGGCCACATGAAGATTCCTTGTAGTTTCTTAAGTGTTCTTGTTATCCTATAAATTGAGCTCATTATATCTAATTGTAACACACCACAAAATTACTGAAATACATTCTCTAGTTGGTCCGTGGACTAAAGCAATCACAATGATTGCATATAACCACGTTATCTTTTGTGTCGATTTACATTTTCGCATTTATATTCTTTCGTTCATTAAGTGGGTGAGTGATCTTAAAGAATCACTTGCGTTGTTTGGGTCCTAATATCCTAACAAATGACACGAGTATAGGAGTCTACGATTGGAGCTGCCTTCTTCACACAGGTTGTGTCAATACATAAAACGACAGTAAAGTTTGATATATGGGACACGGCTGGACAAGAACGTTATCATAGCTTAGCTTCAATGTACTATCGTGGTGCAGCTGCAGCCGTTGTCGTCTACAATATAACCTCCATGGTACGAACTATTAATTAAATTCATAAAGTTTGAAACTTTGATTCAAATAGTTTTTTTTTTTAAACAAAATTTGTAATTTTTCTTTTGCTGCAGGTTTCATTTCAAAGGGCAAAGAAATGGGTTGAAGAACTACAAAGACAGAGTAACCCACATTTGGTTATGGTTTTAGTGGCCAATAAAGCAGATTTGAGTACTAAAAGAGAGGTCGAAACT